>NC_141698.1:980239045-980854045 GCF_964263255.1 Lissotriton vulgaris | reverse complement strand
CGCAACAAAAAATGGAAACAGAAAACATCATGACAGCCTGGAACATGAATCCAGTTACAGGCCATTACCCTTGCATAGCCTGTGTGGTATGTAAACTTACCTTGGCTACTAAAACTTTGACATTGTCTGAAATTATGATTTGGACGCAGCACCAACATACCAGTTGTAACTCAATACACGTGATCTATATGATCACGTGTCCATGTGGGTTAAAATATATTGGTATGACCTGTCGTAAAGTCACACTAAGAATTGACAAACACAAGAGTAAAATTAGGTCCAAAAAAGTGACCACAAAAATGAGTAAACACTACATTGACTTCAACCACACAATTGAAAAAATAAAATGGACAATCATTGAAATGTTACTAATGAAAAACGACAATGCAGAGCGGATTCTTTTTGAAAAAGAACAAAGATGGGTTGATCGATTGAAAACAAATACTAAGGGACTAAATGATGTAGTGCCGTGGCATCAACTTTATTGATCACTATCTTTACTCTGAGGATGACCGGAGAACGGTACATCTGATACTAAAACACCATGGATCTTTAAAAATCAAAATTCAAAAATTCAAAAATTCAAACCAAGTCACAAAGAACAAAGACATTTGTTTAAGACATTTAAGACCTAAAAACCTTGCCTCAGATCATACATTGAATAGAGAGAAGAGAAATTAATGGTTTGGTGAAAACTTGGAGTGTCTGAGACCCAGAAACAAAGCCGGAAGACCTTTGTAATCTAATTTTAAAACATGGATCATTATAAGTTAACATCTTAAAACTAAGAACTTAAGAAAATACCCTTTAATTAATTTACTAACAAGTTCTTTCTCTTGAATTTACTTATCACCAACGAGTACACAACGTGTATTTAAGATATGGATAAAAAGCAACATATATAGGCAATACACTAGTAATTTGTCAAATAAACACAAAAACTTTATTAGATATTTTTTTTATAGAATTTATTTTTAAGGACACTTTATTAACACATAACACTGCAACACAATAAATCAAAATTTGTCACTTCATAACACAATACCTCTTCCATAATATTGACAGGAAGAGGATTACGAAGTCAGTTTTCTACCTTCATTATTGTGAAGATAGAAAATGGCTTTTTCCATCTCAACCCCCGACGTCCGGGGGCAGAGTGAGCACAAGCAGGAAATTCATGCATGCCTTTAAGGAGAGAGAAACAAAGGAAGATTTCGACCGTCTTTGAAGTAAGATCTTGAAATGAATACTGAGCTCTTTGCCCTAGAAAAACCGGGAAACTCTCTCCGGTTCCCCGAGGAGGTAAACGATTCTTCAAACAAAGGTAATTGAGCGCTTGCCGAACGCACAGTGATCCCCTCTCTTAATGAATTACCTGAACACTTTTAAATGAGTGATTAGCTTGAGACCCATTTCTAACAACACCCATAAACCAGTTTTTAAGTAATGGGACCGCAAATGTATGAAACCATTATGAGACTGTTTATCTCTCCAAACTCTTTCATACAGCATTAACTTGTCAGTCTAACGTATCCAAAATTATGACTCGATCTTTTTAATGATTTCGAATCTCAGTATAATTAACAAAGCCATGTTTTCTTGCCAGCTTGCTGTATGAATATTGCAACTCAACAAATAATTTTTAAATTAGCGCAAATAGCACACTCGAGTGGAACAAATAACCACTTCTAATTGCTGCACAAATAGTGTAAGTACTCCTTTTTTATTGGTCCTGAAGAAAGCCCCATAGACCTGGCTCAGCATAGTGTGGCTGAAACATGTCGACCCACGTTTTTTTTATTCACATGCTTTGCAGAGGATCCAGTAACATGATCCACTAAGGCACATACACCTTTATATTTTATGAATAACATTTTCTTTCTTAATAAATAAACGCATTTCAAGGATGATTCAAAGAATTTTAACTCAATATTTTTGGGGACTAGGGGGCATATTATCAAGCCTGTGCGCTAAAATTATCGCCGCTTTATCGGCCGAAAACGGCCGATAAAGCGGCAATAATGGGCTTGATAATATGCTCTGTGGAATTCCAATCGAAGCACATGTTAGATGTCTTCACATCTAACATGTGCTTCGATTGGAATTCCATAGAGCATATTATCAAGCCCATTATCACCGCTTTATCGGCCGTTTTCGGCCGATAAAGCGGCGATAATTGTAGCGCACAGGCTTGATAATATGCCCCTAGATTTTCTATGGACACTACTGCGAATCCAGTGGTTACCTCCGGCTGGAGGTTAGCATACTACAAAACAAAAACCCTATGATGATGAACTAGTGCACCATAAACAGCGGAGAACCAAGATATACCACTATCCCATCTACGTGCGTGTATGAGGGTTTTTTATAAAGGTCATTGAGTACTACAAGAAACCCTGGCTATGCATTTACAAGTGGTCCATTCTCCCCCCTATTGATTTGTGGTACATGCCTGGAAGCTGAATGGACTTCGACTTCTTTCTCCCTCCCCCTCTTGGATTAAAACTGGCCTGTTTTACTGTTCATTTCCCCGATATTACCACAAACTATGCCTGCAGCAGGCACAAGTTTATGTAGTCTCCCATTCCTTACAAAATACCCATACAACATATCCTTATAAGTTAACAACTGGTCTGATTCAGAAATGTGGGCCACTTTGTAAGCTATCTGGCTCGCTAATGAGGGCCACTTTTATATTGGTGGCCGCCCATATTTTTCATTCTAGTCTGACACTGCACAGAGCAGCAACCACATTTGCTGTGCTGAATTGCCTCCTGCTGCAACACTCCTGTAACAATGGGCCTTTCCCATGCACTAAAAGCTGCCTAGCATAACTGTGGTGACTTTATTGTTGCCTCTTCTTACTTCCACTTACATCTTCACTGCTGCTCAACCAGGATGAGTGTTGGAATGTGTGGTGATGTTATGGAATGCATGATTGCTTGGTTACATGTGGCGTGCATGTTGGTGGATGCAGGCTGAGCAGCAGGAATGCTGCTCCTGGTTGGGCTACCTTTTGCCATCTTACTTACCATCTATCTTCCTTCTACCTGCTTGAACTGGATCTAATAAATTACATTCTTGGAACCTACTCCTTGGCTACATTTGGGCTTCATTGTCCTACCACAATAACACACACACTCAGCCCATTAAAAGTGAGTATCCCCTCTTTTTTTTAAGTTCAAAAGAATTTTATTTGATAGTAATAAAAAGAGAAAATCAGGCGTCAAAACAGAATACAATGGAATACAAATTTAAAGACTCTTAAGCAATAAAAAAGAAATCTGGGTACAAATTGAAAAATGAAGAAGAGATATAGGAAAAATACATGAACATAAAATATGGCAATCATAAAAACATTAAGAAAATTTGAGAAAATAATACATTGAAGGAGAAATGGAATGTATCGGGCGATTAAGGGGGTTTGGGAACTTCTTGTTGTGGAGGTAGAGGATGACATACAAATACAAGACCCAGACCTGTTAGGCAAGTATAGTAGTGATGGTTGGATAGTTAGTGACCTCACTTACTATTTTTAGAGTTTCACACCCAACACAAGAAAAAGAATAAAGTGATATATCTGTGTTGCTGTGTGTTATGTGTTTTTACATGTTGTTGGACTCTGTGTAGATCACTACTTTGATCTTCTTTTTTCACTGCATATTTTCTTTTACACAAATTCTTTGTGTGCTCTGGACACTTTTCCTTTCCTTTTCTGAGCTTGAAAACACCAATGATGATAACAGGGCAATCCTGGTGAGTACCTGCCAGGTTCCCGTTGGTGGTGCGCCCGTGAGGTGTTTTCTCGCTCTCACTCACATTTTTTTGTCATTTATGTAACACGGGTGACTCTAAAGTGTGGAAGTGTTTGTGTCTCACAACTGAATTGATGTTTTTGGAACAAGCGTTTGTTAAATAAGGCACCGTCCAGGGCTATACCTACTACCCCAAATAATTAAGGATAGGGGAGTGTTTTTTCTGCAATATTGTTGCAAAAATTGGTATGTCCTTTACAGAAGGATAGGGTTTTATGTGCCTAACAGGTCTGGGTCTTGTATTTGTATGTGGTATTATGAGTGGAGGGCGACCTACGACTAGCTTTACCCTCTAAGCTCCTGTGTTTTTGAGGTAGAGGATGAAACAAACGTTTACTGCAAGAGTCCAAATAAAGTGTAACTGGAGTCCATAAGTCCATGCGTTTGACAGCCAAACATGCCGGGAAAACATGAGTGGTATCGAGCCTGTGGTTATGACATACATTAAACCACCATGCTTTGAAAGAAATTTTGGAGAAATCCTTCCAGTTAACTGTTAATTGTTGGAAAGCAGCAGCAAGTAAAAGGTCAACAATTTGGGGTTTCAAGTCAACATCATCCCAGCAAGGGGAAAGGCTACCCATAAAAATATGTGTGCGGGAGAAAGGGATAGAAGTGTGGAAAATCACATTTATTTGAGCCCAAACCTGCAACCAAAAACTACGAACGCGAGTACATAAAAATAACATGTGGAGTAAATCAGCTTGTGGAGATGAGCAAGACCAGCATGTGTGAGGAGTATTAGGAAAGCGTTTGTGCAGGTCAGAAGGTGTGAAGAGGAGTCTGTTATAAATAAAAAATAAAGTCTGAGTGAGTGTTGCTGCCCTTGAAGATTTGCGGAGTTTGGTCCAGATTTTGTCCAGAAGGGAACTGACCAAGAGACAGACAAATCATGCTCCCAGGACTCCTCGACTTTGGATTTAGGTCTTGGAGTCTCACTGGCGTGAAGGTATTTATAAATAGTAGTAGCCCTTGGTGCAGTGCGTAAGAAGAAGTGGAGTGAGGAGGTGAGAGTGGATGGGGGAGAAGAAGGGTTGGGTTGAGTGAGGAGACCGTATTTCAGTAAAACCGTGTTTTTAAGGGATTGATATTGACGTGCAGAGGAGGCGGGTAAGTCATAAAGGATGCGAAGTTCATGAAAAGATAAGAAAGAGGAGTTAGAAAAAAGTTGGGAAATCCATTGCAGACCTCGAGTATGCCAAGATTTCCAGAAAAAGGGTCTGTCCCGGATGAGTAAGGAAGTGTTATGCCATATGGGGGAGGATAGGAAATCGGCAACAGTGGTAGGGGGTGAATGAGAGGAAGAGAGGAGTATTTTTGTGGTAAACTTATGAATCGGAGTAGAAACAGATGCGGGTTTGCGAGAGAAGGAAAGGTATTCGGAAAAAGAGAAGGGAGATAGAAGAAGGCGTTCGAGTTTGGCCCATAATGGACATGGGGTATCAGGATCTTGGAGCCAAAAAGAGGCTTGTCTCAATTGGAACGCCTTGTGATAGGCTGGGAAATCAGGGAAGTTAACCCCACCCTCTGATTTAGGGCGAATCAAGCGCGCCAAGGACATTCGTGGTTTCTTTTTGTTCCAGAGAAAGGAGACTAGAATGGAGTTAATCTGTTTGAAAAATTTGGATGGGATGGGGACCGGAATATTAGAGAGCGTGTATAAGACAATGGGAGATAGCATCATTTTTATAGTGTCTAGGCGGCCCCACCAGGAGAGGTAAAGAGGATGCCATTTGGACGTGAGATCTGTCAATTTTTGAATACATTTGGACATACACAGGGAAACGGTATCCGGGATGGTGGGGGCAACATGCATTCCAAGGTACTTGATATGGGAAGGTTTCCATGTGAAGTTGGAGGCGGCAAAATCTGGTTTAAATGTAAATTTGGTTAAAAGGAGGATCTCGCATTTGTCATTATTAAGTTTATAACCAGAGATTTGGGAGTAAGCATGGACTTCGGTAAGAAAAGCAGGAATGGAGAGAGAGGGGTTGGAGACAAATAACAGAATGTCATCTGCATAAGCAGCTAATTTGATGTGGGAATCTGATAATTGGTAACCATGGATGGAGGGGTTTTGACGAAGCTTGGAGAGGAAGGGTTCTAAAGCCAAGTTAAAAAGAAAGGGGGATAGGGGACATCCTTGACGAACGCCTCTTTTTAAATCAAAAAATGAAGAGATTTGACCATTGGCGCAGACCGCTGCGCGTGGGTTAGAGTAAAGCAGTGAAATTAAAGATGTGAAAAGAGGACCAAAACCGAACCATTGGAGGGTATGAAACAAGTAAGTCCACTCAACCCTATCAAACGCTTTTTCAGCGTCCAAAGCAATGGCCGCAAGAGGGTGAGGTAAAGGGCGGGATTTAGAGAGAATGTTAAATAGGAGTCTGGTGTTGTCAGTGATAAATCGGCCTTTGACAAAGCCGGACTGTTCTTCACCCAATAAGTCTGGGAGGAGAAGGTCGAGTCGTACTGCAAGAGATTTTGCGAAAATTTTGTAATCAATATTGACCAGAGAAATCGGCCTGTAATTTTTGCAATATTGAGGATCCTTCCCCTCCTTGGGTATGAGGCAGATATGGGCGTCTGAGAAGGAGCCCGAGGAAGAACCCAAGGACAGGAAAGTGCAGATAAGAGAGTGGAGTCTGGGTATAAGAAGCTTTGAAAAGTGGAGAAAGAATTCTACTGTGAAGCCGTCAGGCCCAGGGGCTTTGTCTTTTTGGAGTGTTTGAAGTGCTTTGAGTAATTCTTGTTGGGATATATCGTGTTCTAATTGAGAAAGGTCAAGTGGAAAATGTGATGGTTTTTGTATAGTGGAAAAAAATGTGTCCAGTGAGTAAGAAGATGGGTGAGTTTCAGAAGAATATATGGTCTCATAGAAAGTGGAGAATGTAGTGAGAATGTCTGCGTCTGTGTGTTTAAGGTTCAAGTCAGTATCGTAGATAGATTCAATGTTTAGTTTGTTGTGTTTCACCTTCAGATAATTAGCCAAGATCTTGCCAGCCTTGTTTTTGCCCCCATAAAACTTGGCACTAGACTTTAATAAATATAATGATGCATCATCTGTAGATTTTTTGTTAAATTTCATCTTAGCGTTGATAAGGGCGGTTAGAGTTTGCTGTGAGCGGGAGGTAAAATAAGAATGCTCCAATTTCTTAATATCTAGAAGGATGGTTCTAGTAGCTTCTCGAGCAGCTCTACGTTTTTTAGCAACAAAGCCAATGATAAAGTCCCTCGCTGCCGCTTTAAAAGCATCCCAAATAGTATGTTTGGGAACAGGAGAGTTATCGTTTAGGGCAAAGAATTCATGGGAGAAGGAGGTGAAGGCGGTAGTAAATTTGGGGTCCAGGAGAAGAGAATTGTTGAAACGCCAGCGTTTAGGGCCTGTTGATTTGGGCAAAGGTCCAA
The DNA here is from genome assembly GCF_964263255.1 of Lissotriton vulgaris. Classification (NCBI taxonomy): domain Eukaryota; kingdom Metazoa; phylum Chordata; class Amphibia; order Caudata; family Salamandridae; genus Lissotriton; species Lissotriton vulgaris. Next base: position 980,846,822 of record NC_141698.1, on the reverse strand, counting down.
TTGAACTAATGTAGGGGCATGGTCAGAAAGTAAGATTGGACCTATTTCTGCGTAAGAGAGAGTCTGGGCAATATTGTGGGTAACAAAAATGTAATCGATTCGAGATTGGGAATGACGACATGGGGAGTAGAAGGTAAATTCTTGGATGCTTGGGTTACAAAGACGCCAAGCATCAGTGAGTTTATGTTGGGAAATGGTTTGGGAGAAGAATTTGTGAGGTTTATTAGGAATGAAATGTGAGTTGGAGTTTCTGTCTAAAAAGGGATCTAAGGGCTGATTGCAGTCTCCCGCTAAAATGAAATTATCATCAATGAATCTGGTGAGGTGCTGGGAAAATGAATGCCAAAAAGTGGGATCGCCAGTGGTAGGGGCATAAACATTTAGAAGAGAAATTGGAACATTCTTAATAGAGAGTTTAACGTAAGTCCATCGGCCTTCAGTATCTGACTCTTGAGCAATCATAGAAGGAGAGAGAGCTTTGTGACATAAAATAGCAACTCCATTGCGTTTGCCATCCCCAGGGGAAAAATAAACATCACCCACCCAGCTTCTTTTCAACTTAACAGATTCTTCAGCAGACAAATGGGTTTCTTGCAAAAAAGCAATGTCCACATTTAAACGCGAAAGATGAGACAAAATTCGTTGTCGTTTGATAGGTGAGTTGATACCCTTAACATTCCAGGTGATTATTTTAAGAGACATTTCATATCAAAGAAGAAGGAAAAAAAAGAAGAAAAGCAGAAGAAGATAAGAAAATTCGAAAGGGACCCAGAGGAGTAAGAAAAGCATAAAAAGCCAAGAAGAATAAGGGAGTCGGCGAAAATCAGCGTAGTATAATAAAGAGTAAAAGGATGAGTAAGGAAGAAAAAGAGTGAAGGAAAGGAATGTAGAAGCGAGTTGTGTAGTGAAAAGGATAAGGTAGTCCAAGAAGTAGTTAGAATGATAGGTGGAAGACAGTAATAGAAGAGTATTCGAAAACCAAGAGAGAGAGACACCTGTAAAACATAAAAAATTGGGGAACATAGAAGTGAAAAAGATACAAGGAGGGAGGCGAGGAACCGGGAAGATAGGGAAAACATACTTACGGAGGGTAGAGATGGGGAGGGTTGATCACCAGGGGAGGGGTACGCGAGAAGATGAATGAGGGGGGAGCACCAGGCAGAGGAGGCAAGCGTCCAGTGCAAACGAACCAACAGGTCGGGGGAATGACGCCATATATATCGTAAAAAGGAAAAGGGAGAAAAAACAATAATGAATGAGACAAAGGAGAGAAGGTGGGAACACAACAATAAAGAGTGACAAAAAGGCACGTAAGTATACGGCAATGAACAGTACTAACTAACGAACAAGGATAGAGGAAAGCAATGTGAGAGGAAGAGCAAGAGAACAAGAGAACAAGAGCTGCCGAAAAATGTGGCAGAGACAAACAAAAATACATTCAACAAAGCACGACAAGCATGCAGAATGAATGAAATTTCAATGCTTCATCACGCCGAAATCATGGCGGAAAGGCTGACGAGGAGCTGGAGAAGTCCATATCAGAGGCTTGAGTTGCATTCAAAAAGCTCCGTAGGCGAACAGGATCTTCATATGTCGTAGTTTTGTTGTTGTAGGTCACTCTGAATAGGCAAGGATGGAAAAGATCGTATCCGGCTCCAATGGCACGAAGTTCTGGTCGCATGTCCAAAAAGGCCTTGCGGCGAGTAGCTGTGGCTTTTGCGTAATCCTGCACAAAGAAAAGATTGGAACCAGACCATTGTAAGCGAGATGAGGCACGAGCTGCTGAAATAACTTTGAGGAGGTCAGTATATTCTAAGAAGTACATGATGACACCTCTTGGTCGTGAAGAAGGAGAAGAAGTAGAAGGAAGGCGACCCAACCGGTGTGCACGCTGGATGTTAAGCGTGGTATCCTCAGGTAGATGGAGAAGTTTGGGTAGAAACGATTTGAAGAAGGCGATGGGATCAGTCCCCTCAGAATTTTCCGCCAGGCCGTAAAGGCGGAGATTGTTGCGCCTGTTACGATTCTCCAACTCCTCGACCTGCTTTTGAAGAGACGAAACTTGAGATTGCATGTGTGTTATTTTGGAGGATGACTCTTGTAAAGCGGTTAAGGAATGTTCTACTGTGGTTACTCTGGCATCCATCTGAGACCAGTTGTCAGTTAGAACCTGCAATTTAGAATTAGTTTCCTCCATGAAGGGTCTGAGGGCTCGAATTTCTTCCAATAACAGCTCCATGGAAACAGCCGATGTGGACCCCGTTGGCGATGGAGGATCCTTTTTTAGGCGTTTTGACGTGACCTTCCCTGGAGGTTGGATGGGCCGCTCCGTGTTGGACTGCGACATTTGAGTGATAAACCCCTGGGAGGCCTTGAGGTGCGCCAACGCAGAAAAGACTTTAGAGTTTTTAATGAAGACACGTCGTGGAGGCTTGGAGGTGCGAGAGAGTGCCTTTTTTTCCATAAAGATGAAGAACAATATTATCCAGTACGAGACCAGAGGCAATGAAGAGTATGCGTTGAAGCTCCTAAGTGAAAAACTGCGCAGGATGCAGGTATGCCCTGAGGTGAGGAGAGTAGGTGAAGCAGCGACCAATTCTTTAATTGAAGGAGTTAAGACAATGATGTCGAGAGCTGAGAGCCACCATGGTGATGAGATATAAAGAAATGGCACTTTGTAGAGCAAAGGAAGTCCATCAAGGAGAAAACATCATGAGTGCAAGGGGAGCAATTGAAGGAAAGCGAGTAAAAACCTTGCTCAAAGCTGCCCCAAATAGTAAATACTGTTAGAAGTGCGAGCAGGAGAAAAAGCAGCGCATATTGGCATAAAATTAATGTTGTCTGAATGCACCTGCAGGGTATTTGAGGAGATAGAAGTCCATTCACTGAAAATGGCCGCCCAGGAGACACAGAAGCGAGTTAAACTCACTAAAATTCGTTAATAGGCAGCATATGGCATACGTTTGTAGTGAGGAAGTGCAGGAGCAGGAAATACCTCATTTGGAAGACATAGCGTTGTGCAGGGCTCCGTGGCAGAGTCGCAATGTTTCGGAGCGTGAGCGCCGCAGTCCGCGCTGAGAGGAAAAAAAAAACAAAATGGCGGGCGCGACTTTCACTCAGCCGCGTCCGCCGCAAAAACACCAAAAACGGGCATTCCGGCGCTCGAAAGGGACCCCAAATGGAAGCTCTTCATCCGCTTCAGTTTCCGATCATGGGAAATCCGCCTTGCAAGTGCAGGTACGGTGTTGAAGGTGGGAAAACCCCAAGCGACCGGGAGCGCTCACATCTGCGCTTCCGACCTCGCCGGGCGCCAAGCCACGCCCCCGAGTATCCCCTCTTTAGCATAGATTTTCTACTGGAAACATACACTTTTACAAATTCTTATATATACACAAACATAAAAGGATCCTACACACTGTGAAATTTAGCAGATGTGAAATTTGTGTGGTTTGTTTCAAGAAATGAAAACATTTTGCTTTTTTAGCACCTGCTTCAGGAGGCATTGTTGTTATTGCACAGCTCGGCCTAGCTTACTAGATTTTACTAGATCTGGCTTTGCATCAAAGACTAAAGGCCTTTGCACTGTGAAGCCTTAGTAACACCTTCATTACACAAAGTGATGCAGAACAATGCCTAGTGCTTTTTTTCGCTGAAGAAAGGCACCTTTTCTAGCGAGATTATCATTTGTGCTGGAAAGCAAACTAAAAGTGTTAGTAAATCTAGGATTTTGTTTTGGCAGTACTGACTGGTCCCTAATATGTCTCATTGCTGTTATAGAGGTCAGGGAGTGTCATCCTTGCATGATATCTAAAAGATCACAAGCCGGTGCTGCTCATATTGGAAAGTTTAAACTTAAGACAAAACCAGCATGTTTGTCACACCGAGTTCAGAAATCTAGGTGCGCTTAGTTGTCTATATAATTAGCTAGAGGCTAGCCAATGCATGTATTTATAAAGAAGTCTGCTGCATTTTAAGAATGTTCTGCTTCTACCAAGGGCCACTAAAGTCCTCATATATCTGCTGTCGTATCATTCCTTTTACATATTCTGAGTTCTAAATAACTTCCTCCATTCTGAGCTCTTGTACGTTGTCTTGAAAGCTCTTGTGCTCTCGAAAATGTATCTGTTATCCAGTGACTATTATAGGCAGCTGGGGATCAACAGCATCTAAATGGAATTGTATTTTATGCGTGGTAATCAACATCATAACTTATTGCATTTAAATGTTAGACTTACAGAGGGAATATGACATCCCCATGAATCACACAGTGAATGATCAAATGCTGGACGGTTCCAAGTAGCCTGATTTTTGGGTGAAGAATGGACCATGACACCCAGTCAAATCAGTGCATATCACCTACTCCAGTTGATTTGCTCAGAATGGAGTTAAACTAAAGAAGGATTGACAATCCCTGCTATAAAATATTACTTAAGGATGACTGAAGAGAAATTTGAAAAGACTCCAAGAAATCTACGAAATATTAGCCATCCGTTGGATCTTAACTGAATTCAGTGCATATCACCTTTTCCAGTAGTGAACTGATTTCATCCTTGAGTGTCAAACTGAAGCATAAATTAGGTGATATCTCTGCAGAGATGTTTCATTAAGAATTTCTGGGTTTAGCAAATGCGTGTCGTTAGAAAGAATGGAGAAACCATACCAGGATTATCATTTGCTTGAATTTTAGGTAGAAAGTAGTCCTTGCTTTACAGAACTCTTGTGGGGGAGATGGAAAGTAAGATAGATCTGGTGAATTGATTATATTTTTTACTAAAAGAAAAAAACTGTTTTTGTTGAATATTTAGCAGAATAAACATTTTTAGATGGATTTTACAACGGTTACCACCAATGAGCAAGCTCTTTCCCCCATTTTCTATGTAGTTACCATCATCATATCTCTGGGCATACTTTCTTAGTTTGTAGGCTCCATCTCTTTCTCTGTCTCTCCGGAAGGAGGGGAGAGTACAGAGATTTGATGCTGCTACGTTTTCTCCACCAGACATTTTCCCACCGATATGATATGATTACACACTTAATAAGAGGAGGCATCCCTTGAAAACAAAAAAAAAATGGGTGCACTGGGGATGGCAGACAACTGCCGTACAAACAGAAAAAACACATTAGAACATCCCTAAAACAGGGAGTTAAGCATACATGCATTAAAGGATGTTTTCCCTGAAAACAAAAAGGAGTTCTGGAGAAAAGTGACACTTCAGCACTAAATGTGGGTTGTGTGCATGGGAGGCGGGAACGCCAACACATTCTGGCAAATTTAGATAAAAATCATTAGGCATGGATTTTTACCATGGACCGTCCTTGCTGTATAGAATGTAGTGATGACCCAGAAATTGCTCTTGAGGTCAGTTAAAATTCCCCTCTGTGTTTTTCCTTCGTTTTCGACTAAGGGGTTTAATATCATGTGTTTGCAGGTGAATTATGAGTCTTGTTCTACTTTTTCTCTTTTTATGAGTTTTTTCATTTTGTAGTCTTCTATTGGTTACCTTCTCTGTTATCTTCAACAAACTATCAACTTTCTCTCGATTAATTCTTGCCAGACTGAGATTGTTTACTTCAATTCATCCTAACTTTCTCCCAGACTTCTGTTACTTTCTGTGTTCATGAAGCTCAAATCTTTATTTCCATCTCTTTTACTACCTGTATCTCTCTTATTTTCTCCTTGATGTAAACTGTTCAATTATCATCATATGTTCCACCACTGTATGCTGCTATGATTCTTTATTTTCTTTTATGTTGAATATTACCTCTAGTTCTCTTTTCTGGATACTCCAGAATGCTTTTGGTCACTTAAACTTTAGCCTCCTTTCCTTGCACGCACAAGCCTACCCATCATTGTCAACTTCATTTTGAGCCACTTTCTCAAAGTAAGTATTTTTCTTGATTTCAATCTGCAGCCTCTTCCCTTTCGAAGCACCCCCTCTCGATTCTGTTTATCATGCTGTTGCCCCTTGCAAATTGATGTGCTTATTTATGAAAACCGTTGCATCGCTAGCGTGAAAACAGCGAAGCGTCACTTCTTAGTGCCCCTTCCATGCGACATGATGGATGTGTCATAATTACTGTATGATAAATCATGTCACAAGGAGTTACAAAAACATCAGTATTCTGACGTATCTGTGGTGCAAAAGTGATGCATTGCTGGGGTGTGTCTGAAAACAGACGCGGCTCGAGCAATGTGTCTTTTCACAGGGCCTGCATCAGTCTTACGCTTGCTGTGAGGCAGGCGTAAGATAGTGACGCAATGGCGTCCTAGAAGTGGCGCACAGAAATCTCATAGATTTCTTTGCACCACTTCTATGAGGCTTGTTTTGCGGGGGAACGCCCATCCTGCATACATTATATCTGGTGCAGGGCTAATGTGGTGCAGGGGTTTACAAAGTGACGCATCTGCCTAGATGCATCACTTTGCAAATAGGGCGCAACATGGTGCATTTTCTATGTCACCGGTGAGCCACAAAAAAATGATGCACCGGAAGCATAAAAGTGACGCAATGCCTCATAAATAAGGCCCTAAACTCTCTTTGTGTTGTTATCTTACTTGCTCCTTCTTCCTTGTGTTCCAGCATGTCATCACTAACTCAAACCCCATCTCTTCTCATTCTTTCAACTTTTTGCTGTTTCGGCAACCTCAATTGTCCATATCCCTCTGGTGATGGTATGCCTATATATTTATATATTTTTTTTCGTTTTGTTCTATTTGATTTTATACTGTGTTCGGTAGCATACTAGCGGTGAAGTGCACAGATCACATTTTCCCACCACTGATATTCCTCCAACTAATCTGAAACAAAGTATCAGATATAAGACTGCGCTGTCTTGGCAGGTATGCTTTGGTAAGGTAGGAGAATCCCACAGGACAATATCAGCAGACCAGCCACCAAAGCGCTCCCTCCCAAAATAGGCGTTGCCCCCCACTGAGATGCAAATATTTTGAGGACAGAACACTTCATTCTCAAAGCTCCACCCAATAAAACTGACCTCCTTTTCACTATACGACCAAAGAAAGTTTATGAAGATGTAGGAACGATGCTCCTTATTGTATTGTATTGTACTGTGATTGCATTTATATAGCGCTTACTACCCCAGACGAGGCGTCAAAGCGCTTTTTCGGCGAGTAGCACGCTACTCCGGGACCCATAGAGTATTAGTGTTGAATTAGTATAGTGAAACATGTAAGTACATTTTAAGTGGTGGATAGGTTAGTCAGTTATTTGGATTTGGAATGATAGTAGAAGGATAGAGGAGGACAAAGGTTTGTATTTATTTATCTATTTCCGCCTGTCAGTGAATGTTCTTACTAATTACCCTAAACCCCGCCATCTTTGACTTGCAATGTACTGCAAAATGACTGCTGGGATGAACTAGCGGTCTACAAAAAAACACTACATTAACGAAATATATGCTAAATGCTTTTTAAAAAGGTGTTATGAAAGTAAAATAAACTGCTGTTCGTGCTGTAAAAGAAGATTTTTAAGATCCCTTTTGTTTAAGTGATTACATTATTCGGATTGAGGAACACGTACCTACTGGACTATAAGCTACCAGTATCTGCCCTTTTAATAGATCAGCCTCCAAATATAACGGGTCCCCTGCATCCTGACTAAAGGGAATTGAGAGAACAGAAAAGCCAGAAGCTTTAGTCAGGCCCTGAACTGAGGAACTGATTGATTTGTAAAGCATCATGTCAGAGTTTTCACAGCGAAAATCCTTTATCTGTGGGAGATCGCAATTACTGGCCCAGGCAGGAGACCGTGTTTCCTAAGGAGCATATATATTTCTCACGTCTCTTTCATTTATCAGTAATAAGAAAAGGAATCCCTTTTTAGGTCCATACAAATTTAAAAAAATGCAATGACCTTTTATCATCCTCCCTAATTTGACGCTTGAAACAAACAAACGTTCTTGTTTTTCTTTAGGTCTCCCCGATTTAATTTTTGTGTTTATGGTCAGCAGTTTTGATTTTAATCTGCATTGAGCTGGTAGTGAGAAAAAGTGGAAAGGTGCAAAAAAATCTTTTCTCGGGAACTTTGGGGAATTTAAATTAAGTACATTATGTTTACAGATATTGACTCTAACCACTGAGATTTACCAGAACAGTGACAACAAGAAACAGCCTTTCAAACCTTGATGAGATTATCAATTCGCCAGCTGTACATGCAATTTCCAGCCTAGAAATATTTGCAATCCATTATATTCTGTGTCTTGGTGATTAACAATCCATAAAGAGATTTTAAGCAAATCTATCTGTTTAATCTCGCAAGGCTTTCCGTCTTGCATGTGAGAGCGAATCCGACAGTTATAGCAATGAGTCAAGGATACAGCCTCAATTTGGGAACAAAGAGTGCGCATTTCTAAAAACCCAAGGGAACTGCGGCACCATTTGTTCCATCTGGGGCTCACTACAGGAGGAGACAGGAGGAAGGCCCTTTATGGCTTCATTGTCTGCTTTGCTGCTTGAGAGTGGAGGGATCGACTGGTAAACAGATATGCAGAGTTACACTTTCCATTGCAATTCATAGTACCTTCTAAACAGGGCTACCAATTAGAGATGTGGTGCTGATACTGGTGACCCAGTTTAGCAATATTGCAATTGTTTACTTGCAGTGGTGCTAACACCCCAGTATCCTTAACTGAAATGAAGCACCCGTGTGTGTTTTCTTCTTTCCAACCAGTAATCGATTTTAGTTGCACGTTAGCATAATTAATGAACATTTCTCCCCAGCATTAGCATAATTTATTATGTTTGTGTCTGTTAACTCCAAGAATGGAAGAACAAATGATATTGTATTATTTATATGTCCCTAGTCTCTATTACTCCAGCTTGTGTGCACTCTGCCACCCAGTGGTGGAACTGGAAATTGCTTCTCCTAAGCCTTCCATAACAATATTAATGTAGAAAAAAGTGCTACTCTATTGTTTTTAGGTCTAGCTACAGGATTCGTAGCCATTTTGCTGAGCACATACATTTTATATAGAAAAAAGGCAAAAGGTCGGCCCCTTCGGCCATGGATTGGGGTGTAATTCGTAATTGATCAGCCAACATGAATCTGCTGTGGGTGGGTGGAGACAGCCAATTCGTGACGAATGGATTTTTTTTCCTGTTCACAGCCATACAGCAATGCATGGATGCACATTCATCCATGTCCAACCCTCACAAGCTGGAAAACAAAAACAATTAAATAGGGGGTGGAATGATTGAATTACTCTCAGCCACTGTTAGTTATTCTGGGTTGCATTTGAGTCCATTGTTTTGCCCTGCACACCACGTCATATAAGAACCAGCCATATGCAAATCAGTTCTGGTTTTGCCAATAGGAATATCCTACCCATCAGTGAACCAGAACATAAGTAGTCCCTTAATGGTTTTGATTATTTGGTCCTCTCCAGTGGGGTGCAGCCTGGTTTCAGAGGCACAGTGAGTATGGTACCTATTGCTGTGCATACCCGTTGTACTTAGAGTGATGCACTGAGGAAAGAAATAAGTGTTTGATGCAATGTTTGAAATAACTTTATCCACTGATAATTACTTGGGCCGCATTCCAGTCCATTATTTTTTTGCCTACATGCCATCTAAGATTGGTGCCAGGCATATGAAAATCAACCTTGGCACTGCTCCATAGGAAGAATACAGTCTGGACTGCAAGGCCAAATAGCTTCTGAACAGGTCCAGATGGGACCTTGTCTGACAGGGGTGGGGCCCTAAGTACCCACCAGTGGTAGAGATTAATTCAAGCATTCTACCCATGGCTTTTTTGCTTTCTTAATTTCTCACAAGTGTCAGTGAGGTCAAGGCGCAGAGAAGCAGCAGAAAAAGTAGAATTGTCTCTAGACATGGGATCAAAATGTACTAAGTTTGCGATTCTATGATTAATACCCTTTTACATTCTGGCAACATTTTGAAAAAACAGTATAGAAATTAGGGATTTCTTCTACTTTGCAAGAAGAATTTTTCTAAAATGTCTAATGTTTGGCCACAAATATATGTGAGGAACTGAAGATGTACAGGAAAAGCCTTTGGGAAAGTAAAGTCATCTTGTGGAACTAACTTGGATGCGGCCTTGATCTGCTTTTTCAGCAAACACAGAATTAGAATCAAATGCATTTTATTATTATATATGGCTCTCACTGAGAGCCACAACCAGCAGTTTCTAAATCTGGTGATTAATTTCTATGACATAGCAACACTAGGAGACAAAAGTGTTTTCCCACTGATGCTACATCATAAATGAATTCCGAGAAACTCTGGCAGGGCTCTCAGAGAGTCTGCCATTGTGCATAGGTTCACTACTCTAATGTAAGGAGAGAGAGGGTAGGTACAGACGCTGGTTTTGTTCATGACTTGGGACTAGCGGAAGGTAAAACTGTGAATTTCGTGTGGTGCATATTAAGCACCATTTCTGAAAACATTTATAACACTTAGTGGAAAATATTTTTTGCCGATCCACTTTGTGGAAATTGTCAGCCTGATTTATCATAGACCCGTTTTGCGAGTCTATAATAGCGATTCATAAGGAATCGCTACTACAGACTCGCAAAACGGGATTCATGTAGGAATCGCAAAAAGATTTGCGATTCCTACACAATCCTTATTTGCGATTAGCAAATTGCTAATCGCAAATAAGGAGTAACTCCCCATTCATTCCTATGGGCCAAAAGGCCCATAGGAATGAATGGGGAGTATTCCTTATTTGCGATTAGCAATTAGCTAATCGCAAATAAGATAGCGATTTAAAGGGTGCCTGGGGTGTCCAAAGGACACCCTGTAGCACCCCTTAAATGCAAATTGAAACAGGTGTTGCGCACACACACATGTCCAAAGGACATGTGTGTGTGCAACATGCAACTTAGAAAAATGCTTTTAAAGCATTTTTCTGAGTTTTCGCTATTTACCACGAGGTTTGACCTTGCGGTAAACACCGGGCCGAAATTGCGAATTCGCAATTTTTAAATGGATGATGAATTGCATTTAAGGAATCTCAAATAGAGATTCCTTAAATGTAATTCCTTGCAAAATAACGAAATCGCTATTACCGATTTTTGCATTTGGGATGATGAATCCCAAATGCAAAAATCGCACTCGCAAAGGGCCAGATTCTCAGAATCTGGCCCTTTGCGAGCGCATATCAGCTTGATGAATCAGGCTGTGTATGACATGCATACCACGATACAAAAATCTCGCTCGATACCCGGTGGCGTAACGAAACTTGAGGGGCCTCCCTGCAAACTACAAGGAGGGGGCCCCCTGCAAACTACATGGAGGGGGCCCCCCACATTTTCTGTGTCATTCTAGAGCTCTCAGGCTAGCGACCCGCCATACTGTAGGGGATGCAAGGCGATTGTTACGCCACTGTCACCAATACAGCTATTATAAGTAACACTGGATAGTGGAGTTAAAGGTTGGGCTTAGTCTGCCAGCAGGCTATCATACGTGGTGGTCCATTCATTACAGGGTCCCTGCCTTCGGTAGACCGGGGAAGTTTGCCCAATGTTAGGTGGGTTTCCTGATGCAGACTCCTGTCATGATATAAAACATCGGGCCCACTCATCGTTCAGTTTTGACAAAAGTGCATCCACTGCTACTACTCGTTTCCGTTTTAAAACATTAAACAATGCGACAATGCAGTATTTCAAAAGCAGATGTAACTACAAAGAGCACATTTTGATAATACATTTTTATAATTAGACAATAGCAATCTTAAGAGGCATTGCAAAGCTTCATAAACACTTTGACCCCAATTCCATCACAGTCTCTCTCTCTCTCTATCTCTCTCTCTCTCTCTCTCTCTCTCTCTCTCTCTCTCTCAGTCAGTCAATCTCTCTGTGTCATTCAGTCTCTCTTAGTCAGTCAGTCTCTCTTAGTCAATCAGTCTATCAATCAGTCAGTCTCTCTCTCTCTGTCAGTCTGTCAGTCTCTCTCTCTGTCAGTCAGTCTCTCTCTCTCAGTCAGTCAGTCTCTCTCTCTCTCTCAGTCAGTCTGTCAGTCAGTCGGTCTCCCTCTCTCAGTCAGTCTCTCTTAGTCAGTTTCTCTCAGTCAGTCCCTCTCTCAGTCAGTCTCTCTCTCAGTCAGTCTCTCTCCCTGTCAGTCCCTCTGTCTGTCAGTCCCTCTCTCTGTCAGTCCCTCTCTCTGTCAGTCCCTCTCTCTGTCAGTCTCTCTATCTTTCTCTTTCTGTCAGTATCTCTCAGTCAGTCAGTCTCTCTCTTTCTGTCAGTCAGTCTCTCCCTTTCTGTCAGACAGTCTCACACCGTCTCTCTCTGTCAGGTTCTCTCAGTCAGTCAGTCTCTCTCTTTCAGTCAGTCAGTCTCTCTCTCTGTCAGGCTCTCTCTCTCAGCCTCCCTTTCTCATGCTCTCTCTCCCAGTCTCTCTCTCTCAGTCTCTCTCTCCCAGACAGTCTCTCACTCCCTCTGTCAGTCCCTATCAGTCAGTCATTCTCTCTCTCTCGCAGTCAGCCAGTCTCTCTCTCAGTCAGTCTCTTTCTCTCTCAGTGAGTGACTCTCTCTGTCAGTCAGTGACTCTCTCTGTGAGTCTCTATCTCTCTGTTGGTCAGTCTCCTTTTCTCTGTCAGTCTCTCAGTCTCTCTCTCTGTCAGTCTCTGTCAGTCAGTCTCTCTCTCTCTCAGTCACTCGCTCTCTCTCTTAGTCTCTCTCTCTCTGTAAGTCAGTCTCTCTCTCTCCCAGTCAGTCTCTCTCTCTCCCAGTCAGTCAGTCTCTTTCAGTCAGTCATTCTCTCTCTACCTAAGTCAGTCAGTCTCTCTCTCTCTATCAGTCAGTCTCTGTCAGTCAGCTTCTCTCCATCAGTTTCCCTCTCTCAGTCAGTCAGTCTCTCTCTTTCTCAGTCAGTCCCTCTCTCAGTCAGTCTATCTCTCAGTCAGTCTCTCTCTTAGTCAGTCTCTCTCAGTCAGTCTCTCTCGCAGTCAATCAGTCTATCTCTCTGTCAGTCAGTCTCTGCCTCTCTCTCTCAGTCTCTCTCTGTGTCAGTCCGTATCTCTCTACCTCAGTCAGTCAGTCTCTGTCAGTCAGTCAGTCTCTCTCTCTCTCTCTCTCTCTCTGTCAGTCAGTCTCACTCTCAATCAGTCTCTCTCTCTCTCTGTTAGTCAGTCAGTCAGTCACTCTCTCAGTCAGCCAGTCTCTCTCTCTTAGTCAGTTTCTCAGTCAGTCAGTCACTCGTTCAGTCAGTATTCAGTCTCTGAGTCAGTCAGTCAGTCTCTACTCTCTCTCCACTCTCTCCACTCTCTCCATTCTCTCTCTACATTTTCTCTCTTAACTCTGTCCACTCTATCTCTACTGTCTCTCTCTCTCTACTCTCTCTCCACTGTCTCTCTCTCCACTTTCTCTCTCTCTACTCTCTCTTCACTCTCTCTCCACTCTCTCGCTCCACCCTCTCTCCCTCCACCCTCTCTCCCTTCTCTCTCTCGCTACTCTCTCTCCACACTCTTTCTCTCTCTACTGTCTCTCTCCACTCTGTCTCTACTCTCTCCACTTTCTCTCTCTCCACTCTCTCTCCACTCTCCCCACTCTCTCTCTCCACTGTCTCCCTCCACTCTCTCTCTACTCTCTCTCTACTCTCTCTCCACTCTCTCCCCACTCTCTCTCTACTCTGTCTCCACTCTCTCTCTCTCCACTCTCTCTCCACTCTCTCTCTCCTCTCTCTCTCCCAACTCTCTCTCGCTCACTCTCTCCACTGTCTCTCCATGCTCTCTCCACTCTCCCCACTGTCTCTCTACTCTCTCTCCACTGTCTCTCTCTACTCTCTCTCTCTCTCCACTCTCTCTCTCTCTCTCTCCACTGTCTCTCTCCACTGTCTCGCTCCACTCTCTCTCCACTCTCACTGTCTCTCTACTCTCTCTCCACTGTCTCTCTCTACTCTCTCTCTCTCTCCACTCTCTCTCTCTCTCTCTCCACTGTCTCTCTCCACTGTCTCGCTCCACTCTCTCTCCACTCTCTCTCTCTCTCTCCTCTCTCTCTCTTCACTCTCTCTCTCTCTCTCCACTCTCTCTCTCTCCACTCTCCCTCACAAAGTAGTGTGCATTCCATGGGCGTACCCAGAAATGTTTCCAGGGGGGGCACATTTTTAACATCATCACCATCCCCCTTGCACCCTTCTCCCCTGTGCCTTGCACCCTTTTTGCCCTCCCTCTTGCACCCTTCTCCCCCTCCCCTTGCACCCTTCTCCCCTCTGCCTTGCACCCTTTTTGCCCTCCCTCTTGCACCCTTCTCCCCCTCCCCTTGCACCCTTCTCCCCCTTGTACCCTACTCCACCTCCGACTTGCACCCTTTTCTACCTTGTACCATTCTCCCCTCTGCCTTGCACCCTTCTCCCCTCTCCCTTTGCACCCTTCTCCCCTCTGCCTTGCACCCTTCTCCTCTATGCCTTGCACCCTTCTCTTCTCTGGCTTGTACCCTTCTCCCCTCTGGCTTGCATCCTTCTCCTTTCTGCCTTGCATCCTCGTCCTCTCTGCCTTGCACCCTTCTCCTCTCTGCCTTGCACCCTTCTCTTCTCTGCCTTGCACCCTTCTCCCATCTGCCTTGAAACCTTTTCCCCCTTCGCCTTGCACCCTTCTCTACCTTGCACCCTTGTCCTCTCTGCCTTGCACCCACCTTCCCCTCCGCCTTGCACCCTTCTCTACCTTGCACCCTTCTTCCCTCTGCCTTGCACCCTCCTCCTCTCTGCCTTGCACCCTTCTCCCCTCTGCCTTGCACCTTTCACCCCTCTGTCTTGCACCCTTCTCGGCCCCCTCTTCCCCTCCCTGCGTACATCCATGGTGTGTTCTAACAAGAGAGCTTACCTGAGGGCACCATTTTGCTGCCTCATCCCTTCTCATATGAGCTTTGCCCTTGAGAATGCTCTCTCTGGGGGGGGCCACTCCCACCCTTGTCAGGGTCCTGAGCAGTGCTCTGTGCTGTCTCCTGCTCTTGCTCTCTGGGGCTGGGGCAAGGCATGCAGATACCCCAAAAAAGGAACTTTGACATTGTTTAACAAGTGGGTAAATATACATGTACATTGGAGTATATTTCAGTCCCTGTCTCTTCTCTTGTGGGGTGGGCTTTACTTATGGAGAGGAGAGAGTGGGGGCCGGGCTCTGTTCTGCCTCAGAGGAGCAGTGGAGACTGCTGTCTCTGGGCCCCCACCTTTGTCCCTGTCTCTTCTCTTGTGGGGTGGGCTTTGCTTATGGAGAGGAGAGAGTGGGGGCCGGGCTCTGTGCTGCCTCAGAGGAGCAGTGGAGACCGCTGTCTTTGGGGTTACCACTCCCACCCCCACCCATGTCCCTGTCTCTTCTCTTGTGGGGTGGTCTTTGCTTATGTAGAGGAGAGAGTGGGGGCCTGGCTCTGTGCTGCCTTAGAGGAGCAGTGGAGACTGCTGTCTCTAGGGCCCCCACCCCTACCCTTGTCCCGGGCCTGCCTCTGGCTTTGACTGAAGAGAAACAATGCTGATACTTTGTTTCTCTTCAGTCAGAGGGAGAGGGCTCGGGGCTCAGAGCAGGCTTCACCTGCTTGAGACGCAGCGGGAGAGAGGCTTGCTTTAGCACAAGCCTCTCTTACAGCTCTCAGAAGAGCTGAGGGGCCCGGCCCCCCCTCATTAATGGTAGAGAGTGAGGCCCCCCCCGCACCGCGGGGGCTGCTGGTGGGCATTTGTTACACCCCTGTTGATACAACAGCAGACTGGTTGAACCAGAAAATGCGAGAGAGCAAACACCAGATGCACAGTTCCCTGAAGGCTTTTTCTAATGACACCAGTCTTCTGCGGGAGAAAATTAAGCAGAAAATCTATGAAAAATGCAACGGGTCCAGCATTTAGTTTGCAAGGTTTGGAACGCTTCAGTTTACTTTTTCTGGGTTAACAACAAGAAGCATGCTTTTAATTCCGAGAAGAGACAATTATTAAGGAAGAGTGAACTCCAAACAGTAGCGTGTTTGGGTTTGTATCCTGTCTTCAACATGGTGTTTTAGTACTGCAGAAACAAATTAACATGCCAATGTATTGAGGAAAAGTTATTCATATAAAGTTTCACAAGAAGGTACCAAGTAAAACTTTGCATTATGCCATGTGTTAGACCTGGCATCATTGGCATGAGTCTCCCTTCCATTTTTGACAGATTGCCTCCTCTTTTTTGATATGTTTTTGCTGGATTTATGCTTTGATTAAACAAAAAGGATGCAAATACTGTCTCTCTATTTTACTCGATCACCAAAAACCATACGAATTGTACACTATCGTTCATCGACAAGGTTTGTCTGAATAAATCTCTTGTTTTATTTTTGAATCATATTTCTCAAAAGGTAATTTGGTTATTGTTTCACCACATTAGTATAAAATACAAAACCTCCTATACAGATAAACATAAATACAAAAACACTTTTAGACAAATTCACAAATATATAGGTTTTCATTCATTCAAATACAGTCATACCCTCTCATACATACACAGCCATTAAGATATTCATATATATACACACTAGAATTACAATATTCACAGTAAGCCATAAAAAATCACTTTTCTTCAATAAAGTTTTGTTGAAAAAAGTTTAGAATCACTCCTTTTGCTTAGATGGCACTAATTGTCTACGCGTTTCAAACTCTCACTGGCTTGGGAGTTCTCATCAGGACATCAATCGAAGAATTTCAAAAGGTCATCTTATGTCCCTGTCCACAAGAAGAAAATATCGTCGATATATTGACTCCAATTATCTATCCATTGACCATATGGATAATTGAGATACACAAAAGTTTCTTCATATTTGGACATAAAAAGGGTAGCCAGCTCTGGAGCAAAGGGGCAGCTAATGGCCACTCCGCTTATTTGCAAATAGAATTCTCCATCAAAGCTAAAATAGTTCTTTTTGAGCGCAAAAGCTGCAAGCTTCAAAATAAATGAAGTTGGAATTTTATGTGGTCTCTCCCGTTCATCAAGTATGGATTCAAGTACATATAGTCCTTCATCCTGCGGGATCTGAGTGTAAAGGGACGTAATGTCCATTGTCACCATCCAAAATTTGTTCTTCTCAAATTTGATTGTTGTCACTTTATTAATAAAGTCCGTTGTGTCTCGAATATATGATTTGACTGTTGGAAGAAAAGGTTTTAGAAAAAAATCTACGAATTTGGCCACAGGTTCGATTAATGGCCCACATCCCGACACTATTGGTCGGCCGGGCGGGTTTTTTTTATTTTTATGTATTTTGGGTAATACATAAAATAGTGGTATTCTTGGATGTTTAGTTTTTAAATATTCCATTTCTTTCTTCCCTAAGAAGCCTTGGTTGTAACCTTCGTCAATCATTGCATGGAGTTCTCCTTTGAACTCTGCTGTAGGATCCTTGTTGAGTTTTCGATAACATGAGATATCCTCTAATTATCTCTTAACCTTTGTGATATACAGGGACCTGTCCCACACCACAATTGAACCGCCTTTGTCGGCTTGTTTGATAACCACTGAGGTGTCCTTTTTCAGATTGGTTAAAACTTCTGACTCCATTTTTGTAATATTATGTTTAATCCAGTTTTTTTTGGTTTCCGTATCTGAAATGGCGGATAGGATAGTTTTTTCAAAAATCAGAACCTCCTTAGGGATTTTATTTGATGCAAGTGCTCCCTTTTTTAAATTAATCTACTAATTGGGTATTCCATGATTGGGTTATTTGATTTATCTGTCAGCCCCTAGTGTAGTGCAACATATGTGCCCAGGGCTTGTAAATCAAATGCTGCTGGTGGGTTTGCAGCACTGGTTGTGACACCCACAGAAACAGCTTGTTAAGTGTTTCTCAGGCCTGCCATTGCAAGGCCTTTGTGCAGTCTAGCACTGCCATGTCGACTTGGCCAAGTGCACTCACTTGCCAGTCCCTAAACCTTCCCTTTGCTTCATATTAGACACCCCTACGGTAGGCCCAGTGGCAGGGTGCATTGTAAGTATAAGGTAGGACATGCTCTGGTGTATTCCTTGTCTGGGTTTGAGAGTGACAGGGCTGGAGAATTCCAGGAGACAGGCTGGGGCAGCCCAGTGGTGAATAGAGAGATCTGCATCTAGATGGGAGGAAGGAGTTGCACCTGGGACCTGAATAGGGCTGGGTCTTCCCTCTACAATGCTGGCTCCACCCCCTGTGGCTTGTCTGATGTCTCTGCCCTGCACTGTGAAAGGAGAGGAGGACTCATGTCAACAGAGTGCTCAAGACCTGTATCTTCCCTCCCCTGTGCAGGCTCCACCTCCTGTGGGGCGGCTGATGTCTCTGCCCTGCACTGTGAAAGGAAGAAGAGAGTCATGTAAGCAAGGTGCTCAGGAACTGGTTTGGACGAGGCAGAGGCCTCTCTGCCTTCAGAGAACAAAGGATTTTGGGGTATACATATTGGGACCCTGATCCCAAGAAAATAGATTACTTCTGGAACAAGAAACCTTTCTGCCAAGGAGAAGAACCAAGGAAGCTGCAAGAGTTGTACTGCCCCTCTGCCAGTGTGCTGTTTGCTGGGTTGGCTTGCAGTGGTTGCTTCATTGCCAAGGGAAAGGAGAAGGAACTTTGTAAGGACTTTCATCCACAGAATATTCTCCAAGGGCTTGAACTGTAATTGCCTCATGCTGAAGTCTCAGGGACAAAAGACTTCCCCTCCATGTCTCTCCTGAATTTCCTTGTTGGGAATTCTGACTCCAGTCACTTGCGTGCCGCTGGGAGCTAGAAGCGCGACACATCGATAAGAAGCGTGTCAACGCCGGAGCTGAAATCATCACAACGCCAGAGAAGCGAGCCTTCAGTGCATCTCCCTGGAAGCGTGTGTTCATCAAAGCTGCCTGCTGTCGCATCACCGGAGATGCGCGACACCATCGATAGAGTCGGGCCATCCCATCACCGGAGAAGCGTGTCGCAGGGCCAGTCGCGGCTCCAAAGTACAGAGTCATCGCAAGGTTGCCGGGGTGTCATCACATTGTCAGCGCATCACCGCATCAAGGGTGCCATCTTCTCGCATCGCAACCGGATGATCGCACCGCATCAAGGCGCCATCTTCCGCACCACAATAGGCCCACAGGCCGAGAATCTACGCATCACCTATGCACCGGTAAGGCTCACCACGAGTCCCCTACTCTGCGCAAGCATTGAGGAAGGACGCAACCGTTCCCCCGGGTCACAGAACCGATGCATCTTCCCTTTTGCGAGCCTTTGCGTTACGCATCCAGGTACTTTGTTGAGAACTTTGTCGCATTTAACAACAACTTGAACTAAGAGACTGTAATCATCTTTTAAGTAATCTTAAGTGTAGTATTGTGGATTTTTGTCGTTTGTGATCTAGTGTTTAAGTCTATATAAAGAATACCTATGTTTATAAAACCTGTGTTGTGTACATCTGCAGTGTTTTCACTCTATTACTGTGTATATTCACAAATGCTTAACACACTGCCTCTGAGATAAGCCTGTCTGCTCGTGCCAAGCTACCAAGGGGGTGAGCAGGAGTTATTAAGGAGTGTAATCCCCTCATCCTGACTTAGAAGTAAGGGTCCCTATTTGGACAAAGGTGAATACCATTGCCAACTAGAGACCCCCAGATCTAACACCATGAAACTTTTTTTCTAGAGGATTGCGAATGCCTACAAATGTAGGAATGGTTCTTTTAGCTATCGCAAATGTAGACTACTTTTGCCGGACTTGCAAACACTTTGCTGTATAGGGGGCATGTTGCTTAGGTGGAAAGTCCTTGCTTTCAAAGTACTAGACACATCCTAGCGTGTTTCAGGTGGCTTCATTGGCCTCTGGCATTATCTCTTCACTATGATACATATTTAGGGACATAATAAGCCCCTTGCGCCTAGTGTACGTAGTTTTTCCCATATTAAAAGTGATGCAGGAGTAGTACAAGGGACTTGTAAATAAGCCCCTTAGAATGAAGTCAGTAATTAAGTCTTCCAATGATGTTATGACGATCAATGCTATGCAGCATAGTGTAAAGGTTTATTTTTAGGTTATGGGCCCAAGTGTGTGCACCCGATATTTAAAATTACATTTCAGTGTTTTATTACCTCTAATTATGCAGTAGTTATGAACAATTGAGTTTTTCTGGTCCATGGTGAGAATGACAGACTTGAATTTCTTTCCTCAACAATATTAGTAATATTATAATGTTTCAAAGCATGCAGTTACTCAAAAAGGGTTTCCTGGTACTTAACGAAGGTAAGGATGTCCAGATTGGCAGCTTAAAACATCCAGGTCTTCAGGCCTTCACAAAACGCAAGTAGTAATATGCAGTTTCTCAGGGACTCTCAGAAGACGTTCCACAGCTTCGGACCCAAAACGGTGAAGGAGCACCCTCTTATACGGACCAAGCAAAACCTAGGCACAGTGCACAAGGCCTGGTTCTGTGATCTCAGCATGCGTGTGGGTTGATAAGGCACCACCAGATCCTGAATGTATCGTGGACCTATGCCTGCTTTGGCTTTGAACATATAGCACAGAGCTTTGAATTGAACACTCTTTGTAACCGCAAACCAATGAAGCTCTTGGAAAAGATGGGAGACCTAAGCATGTTTCAGGAGCCGATACAGGAGTCTAGCAGCTGAGTTCTGAACTATCCGTGGATGTCGGATGGAATCTTGATCCATTGCTGAATAAAGGATGTTGCCATAACCTAATCTGGATAACATTGGTGTTTGGATCACTATCCTATGAACTGATTGGAAAATCATCCAGATGATCTTTTTCGCCCACTTGATCACAGCAAAACTGGTGGATGTAACCTTGCCCACCTGAGGCTTCATTTATTTGTTTGCATCTCTTTATTGCATTTTGGTGGTTATCTCTTAAGTAACAGCTCACATGACAATACAGTAGACAATGTATCATCTGCTTTTGCTTACAATAGGTACATATCTCATATGTAGAATTTTTGCAAATTAGAATTCCAGGATGGAGCCAGGATTACAGAAGGTAATTGCCCCCTTTCCACCTGTGTTATCATGGCATTTGACATATATACTGTGCAGTCATCAAAGCAACAGTTTGGGCCAACTTTCATTGCAAGATTCTTGACTGAGTTAAGAAGAAAAACTTCAACCAAAGTGACCAACTTGAGTCTACAGATACGGTGATAAGCAACTGTGTCACTCCCTCCACCCACAAGAAGCAGTGCCAGTGAGTGTTCGTGATCATAGACATCAGAGTGGGGCCACAGTCATGACTATCTGCCATCAGTAACACAGTGGTTCTAGCTCCTAACGCATTTGCTAACATAGGACAGTCTCTACACCTCCCAATCTCATGTCCTTGTCCCACCTGAGGCTTCATGGAGAGATTCTCATCAAACACAAAGCCCACATTTTAAACCTTGGGGACAGGTCAGGAAGAGCCCCTAAGGATTCAGGCCAATGTTGTGGGCCCTAGAGTTGAGGATTCTTACCCAGGATCATGACCTGCATGAATTGAATTACACAATAATAACAATTGAAAGAGGGACCTATTTTTTGTATCTTGACAGGCCCACTCTATTGAGGCAGGTTAAAGCAGAAGGTACTTGTATGGTGAGTATGGTGAGGACGAGCAAATGGCAAATTCTAGCTGTCTCCCTTAGATAAGGGCTTGGCTGCGCTGTTGTAAATATGCTAGAACTATGCAGAGATTGGGATGAATGGGCATCATTGCCTCTTACGGGAGCTAGTTTGTATATAGTGTTTAGTCAATAGATAGCTTATGAATATTTTAAAATTGCTGATGAAGATTCCAAGCTACAATTTGCCACATTATGGAGAAATACACTATAGCTAAATTAGCTGACATGCACTACATCGATTAGCATAATGTGCATCACTATTTCACTAAGATCCTGACTGGGGTATCAACTGGCTCCTATATATGAAGAGGCTGTAAGCACCCTGACCAGAGGGATAGTATGCTACTTTTTCATAGAACTAGAACCAAGAAATCTTCCAGTGTAACAAGAGCTTAAAAGTAGGACTCAACAGAAAGCAAAATTTGCATGACAACATGACCATGAGAAAGATGGTCACTGAAGCATAATTCATTTATAGGGAAAAGGGTGCCTAAGGAATACAGTTTCACTGCCAGATTGACAAAGCTTGGAAACAGGATTCTATTAGGTTGAGAAACAAGCTAATAGTCTGCTGTATAAATATGTCTCTGTGTAACATTAAAGAACGGTAATTAGACATAATATTGAAATTTTTATATATCGATATGACATAATAACTAAGATTTAGTATCGTAGGTAAATAATATCGAAATATAGAAATATCGAATACAAAAATATCGTAATTAGTATGTCTATCAATATATCGAAAGTAAGTATATCGTGAGACAAACTATCGACTATGAAAAATATCGTATAATAGTAAATAATATAAAAAAAATAATGTATGCAACAGTTTTATAATAATTATGAAAATTTATATATATAAAAAAAAATAGTTAAAAATATTATATAATTAATAAAAATACATATATATTTTTAGGAGCGGGTTATTGGGTTTATCGGGGATAAGGGTGGGGAGTGTTTTAATTTTTTTTGAAAAAAAATTGTATAAATAATAAAAAAAATGATAAAATACTATAAAATAAAATATTTTTCAAAA
This sequence comes from Lissotriton vulgaris, assembly GCF_964263255.1. NCBI lineage: Eukaryota > Metazoa > Chordata > Amphibia > Caudata > Salamandridae > Lissotriton > Lissotriton vulgaris. Next base: position 980,824,248 of record NC_141698.1, on the reverse strand, counting down.
TTATTAAAAAAAGAAAAATATTACTTTTTTTTTCTTCATAATTTAAAAATTTACATTTTTTTTCCGATAAATATATTATTATAAATATTAAATATATATATATATATATATATATATATAATTTTAGGAGCGGGTTATTGGGTTTATGTGGGGAGTGTTTTACAATATAAGACATTTTTTTGTATAAATAATACATTTTTATATAAAATACTATAAATTAATATATTTATCAAAATAAAAAAAATCGAAATATTAATTTTAAATTTATTTTAATTTTTTAAAAAAAATTATAAAAAATTGGGAGTATTGAAACTATATATATATACAAAGTTATAATATTAATCACATTACATATACATGTACATATATTTAAAAGGAAATACTTATAATGTTAAAAATTATTTTTTGAAAATTCAAAATAAATAATTTATTTTTGTTATTTATTAGTAGTTGTTACTTAAAATGTAGGGGAATAGGCTAGTGAGTAATTATAATACTAAATAGTATACCATTACAAAACAAAATTGGAAAAATTATTTAAAATAAAACATTTTAATTAAATAATAGAAAAATAAAAATAAAAAAAATTACAATATATTTATAAAATTGTATTTAAATATTTAAAATTATATTGGCTTTATATGGGATTATTGTGGTGGTTTTAGAATAAATATTTATTCACGACAAATATTTTTTGTACAGCATTTACTAATATTTTATGTAGACTGGAGTGGGAATAGTAAATTATTTTTAATTAGTGTCCAGCACCTACTTCAATTTAATGCAGACTGGAGTGGGAATAGTAAATTATATTTAATTAGTGTCCAGCACCTACTTCAATTTAATGTAGACTGGATTGGGAATAGTAAATTATATGTAATTAGTGTCCAGCACCTACTTCAATTTAATGTAGACTGGAGTGGGAATAGTACATTATATTTAATTAGTGTCCAGCACCTACTTCAATTTAATGTAGACTGGAGTTGGAATAGTAAATTACATTTAATTAGTGTCCAGCACCTACTTCAATTAAATGTAGACTGGACTGGAGTGGGAATAGTAAATTATATTAAATCAGTGTCCAGCACCTACTTCAATTTAATGTACCCTGGAGTGGGAATAGTAAATTATATTTAATTAGTGTCCAGAACCTACTTCAATTTAATGTACACTGGAGTGGGAATAGTAAATTATATGTAATTAGTGTCCAGCACCTACTTCAATTTAATGTAGACTGGAGTGGGAATAGTAAATCATATTTAATTAGTGTCCAGCACCTACTTCAATTTAATGTCGACTGGAGTGGGAATAGTAAATTATATTTAATTAGTGTCCAGCACCTACTTCAATTTAATGTAGACTGTAGTGGGAATAGTAAATTATATTTAATTAGTGTCCAGCACCTACTTCAATTTAATGTAGACTGGAGTGGGAATAGTAAATTATATTTCATTAGTGTCCAGCACCTACTTCAATTTAATGTAGACTGGAGTTGGAATAGTAAATTATATTTAATTAGTGTCCAGCATCTACTTCAATTTAATGTAGACTGGAGTGGGAATCGTAAATTAAATTTAATTAGTGTCCAGCACCTACTTCAATTTAATGTAGACTGGAGTGGGAATAGTAAATTATATTTAATTAGTGTCCAGCACCTACTTTAATTTAATGTAGACTGGAGTGGGAATAGTAAATTATATTTAATTAGTGTCCAGCACCTACTTTAATTTAATGTAGACTGGAGTGGGAATAGTAAATTATATTTAATTAGTATGTATGTATGTATGTATGTTCTTCTATAGCGCTCGACTTACCCTAGGGCATCTCGGCGCTTGCCTTGGGAACCCACCCTGGCTTTTCCCTGTGCGATAACCCGTACTGGGCATCACCAAGGTGAAAGCCAGGCATCCCGCCGCTGGGGGGCCGTAGTGGAGATTAAGCAAGCTTAATGCCCAGAGTTGCAGAGTGTGAACCCGTGATTAGAGTGGGCACCAAAGTGAGAATTATCGAGTCCGTGGACAATTGGGCTCAGTACCCTGCCGTGTCGGGAATTGAACCCTGGTCCTGACCTCTGCTTCAGGGTATGCCTGCTCTAACCAGTGAGCCAGACTTCTCCCTCCCTAATTAGTGTCCAGCACCTACTTCAATTTAATGTTGACTGGAGTGGGAATAGTAAATTATATTTAATTAGTGTCCAGCACCTACTTCAATTTAATGTAGACTGGAGTGGGAATAGTAAATTATAATTATTAGTGTCCAGCACCTAATTTAATTTAATGTAGACTGGAGTGGGAATAGTAAATTATATTTAATTAGTGTCCAGCACCTACTTCAATTTAATGTAGACTGGAGTTGGAATAGTAAATTATATTTAATTAGTGTCCAGCACCTACTTCAATTTAATGTAGACTGGAGTGGGAATAGTAAATTATATTTAATTAGTGTCCAGCACCTACTTCAATTTAATGTAGATTGGAGTGGGAATAGTAAATTATATTTAATTAGTGTCCAGCACCTACTTCAATTTAATGTAGACTGGAGTTGGAATAGTAAATTATATTTAATTAGTGTCCAGCACCTACTTCAATTTAATGTAGACTGGAGTTGGAATAGTAAATTATATTTAATTAGTGTCCAGCACCTACTTCAATTTAATGTAGATTGGAGTGGGAATAGTAAATTACATGTATTTAGGGCTCCATTAGGATGGCGGGCGGTGGCACCACCGCGGTGGTGGCGGGCGGAAAAACACCTTTTTCCGCCCGCGACCTGCGGAACACACGTCTGCAGCATTAGGATAGGTAAACACAGGTCATTTCCCGTCTGCCGCGGCACGCCGCGCACCGCCATCAAACAGCGCCTGCCAGCGCGGTGGCGGGAGCCAATCAAAAGTCTTCGCCACGCCCGATGACGTCCGGCCCGTCCGACAAATTAGGATGGGCCAAACAAGCAGACGCACCGCAGCGGGGACACCGCACAGCTGAAGCAGGCGGAAAGTCGACAGCGGAGCCCGAACGCCGAGCCCCGACATGAACCCCATGGACCCAGCCCTCCACATGCATCCGGTCATGTACCTGCTGCAACACTATCGCCAGATGGGCTAACGCGGACGCCGCCGCAGGTACGCCACTACACATATGCACCGCACAACACACATGCCGACACAGTGCCCCAGCACCACACTGGCATCCTGCTAGGGGACACAACACATCCACATGGGCACCCACATATCACCTAACTCACTACAAGGCATTCCACACCATCCGGAACACAGAACGTCCGCCAACCAGCAGGAATGCCCCGATCACGGTCACGTCACCGCCACGGTCGACACATGCGCACAATGTTGAAGGCAGGGCCACACCAAGGCATGGGCAGGTCACCTACATCACACAAACACGCCACCCCAGAACACACTGCACACCACCCGAGATAGCCACAGGCCAGGTACTAATCCTGTGCACCCCCATGCACACCAACAAGCACAGCAACAAGAACCACAATACACAAACACTGCAACACACAACACACAACCAGGGACACAGGCACTGCAGGAGTGGCTGAGAATGAACACACAACACCAGTACACTCCCCATAGCCCACACAATTGCAAACAAGCATGCATAAAGGGCAAGACAAAACCAAAAACAGGCATACAACTCCTGGCACACCCAACACCACACATGCCATGTAAGCCATGCCACCTGGACTAAGGGCCAACACAAGATGACCATACACATACACGCCTCGGCACACAGAAAGGAAAACACACACATACCCCATGACATCACACACAGCTACAAAACCACTGAACAGCTGCACACCCTGTGCTGCCAGTGTCCTCCCAAGGTGACCTGTGAACAGTGTATGCAGCAATAGCAAATCCCCAACAGGAAATTAGCATTGTCTGTGAAATAGCCATTACAGAGTACAACATCAGCTGGGCCAGAATGGACTGAAGATCCCGTCACCCCTGTATAAAAATAAGATGGCCACAAAGAGGCTAGCATTGTAGAACTGAAAAATAGAGCATGGTAAACTGTCAAGCAAATGCAAACAAGAAAAGGATTACAATCAGCAACGAGACTGAGAAAAGACACACCAGAAGTTTCAGATTTATTCATATATTGCACAGATGTAGCAAGACAACATTAATAGACAACAGCAAGCCACACAACCATGTACAAATGGCAGCAACTATGCAGAGGTCATACATTAACAGGGACGGCAGAGTCCATGGCAGGGGAGACAGTAAGTACATGAGAGGCTGCACAGGGGAGAGCACAGCACATCAGAGCAACAGGCCCAGAGTCCTTGGCAGGGGAGACAGAAAGTACATGAGAGGCTGCAAAGGGGAGAGCACAGCACATCAGAGCAACAGGCCCAGAGTCCTTGGCAGGGGAGACAGCAAGTACATGAAAGGCTGCACAGGAGAGAGCACAGCACCTCAGAGCAACAGGCCCAGAGTCCTTGGCAGGGGAGACAGCAAGTACATGGGAGGCTGCACAGGGGAGAGCACAGCATATCAGAGCAACAGGCCCAGAGTCCTTGGCAGGGGAGAGCACAGCACATCAGAGCAACAGGCCCAGAGTCCTTGGCAGGGGAGACAGCAAGTACATGAGAGGCTGCACAGGGGAGAGCACAGCACATCAGAGCAACAGGCCCAGAGTCCTTGGCAGGGGAGAGCACAGCACATCAGAGCAACAGGCCCAGAGTCCTTGGCAGGGGAGAGCACAGCACATCAGAGCAACAGGCCCAGAGTCCTTGGCAGGGGAGACAGCAAGTACATGAGAGGCTGCACAGGGGAGAGCACAGCACATCAGAGCAACAGGCCCAGAGTCCTTGGCAGGGGAGAGCACAGCACATCAGATCAACAGGCCCAGAGTCCTTGGCAGGGGAGAGCACAGCACAACAGAGCAACAGGGTTAGCAACACACCCAGGCTGCAAGCAATGGTCCTGAGTAGCACACCTGTGTGTGGCACAAGCGTATGAGGGTGTTGTCAACTCACTCCAGGCTGTCATGCGGACTGTGACCTGGCTGCGTGTCATGGACAGCAGGACTACTTGACTGGTGTGCCAGAGGGCCATGTGATGTGGCAATAACAGAGGGCCTGCAAGGTGGAGGGCTGTGTGGACCAGGTGGCACCATGGCACATGAAGGTGGAGTCATGCACACCCTTGACACAGTGTGGGTGGGAGAGGTTGGAGGGGTGCCCTTCCACTTTTTTGGTACATGAAATGGCTTGCCTGTCTTGGGGTTGATGGGAAGTGGAGATGGCAGAATAGGCACAAACACCAACTGTGCCACATCAGGGGCAAACACTGGCACTCCCTCAGGTGATGTGCTTGATCCTGCATCACGCTTTGGCTGGCTACGCCTCCGGACCACCCTACCCTCTCTGGAAGGTGTACCCCTCACAGTGACCACCTTACCACTACCCCCAGGGGTGTTGTCCACAGTGCCCTCCTGTCCCTCCTTGCCAGGGCTGGTCACAACACTGGGATTCCCTGCTTTTACCATTGGGCTGGTCACAACAGGGCTCTCCTCTGTCCCAATGATTGGGCTGGTCCCAACAGGGCCCTCCTCCACCTGCCTTGATGTACTTTTATTTGGTGTCGATGTGGTGGGTGGTTGTGTCCCTGTGCTCTCCCCAGGTGTAGCCATGACATGCCACACATCCTCTGTGGTCAACGCTGAATCATAATCTGGTGATGCCTCTGCAGCATGTGAGCTTGATGTTTTGGACAATGATCTTGTGGCCTTACTTTTCTGTGACTTCGCCTTGTCCGTGCATATTGGGGGGGCACTGCTCTTCTTCTGGGATGGAGTCTGTGGACAGGATTGTTTGCTTTGTGTCTGACCTGTGCTCCTAGTGTAGTACCGTTTAGTAGACGTAGGTCCCAAGTGGACAATGTCATCTGATGTGTCCCCTGAATGGGTGGACGTCACTGGCACCTGAGCTGCAATGGGACCATGTGCCTGTTGTAGGCCAGTTGTGACTGTGGCTGACAATGACTGGACTGTGCGGTGAAGCCCACCCACGTCAGAGTGTATGCCCTCCATGAAAGCTAGAACCTGGCCTAATTTGTTATCGTGGGCACTGAAGGCATTTCGCAGGGCGGACTGGCCCACGCAAAGTTGGTGCAGGAGCTCTACGCACTCTGCACTGAGGGGAGCAGGGGGGAGAGGTGCAGGGGCAGCGGTGCCATGCGTGAATGTCACACCTCCCCTCTTAGTAACACGGATACGGGCAGCACCAGAGGAAGTGGATGGGAGGCTGGGCACTGGCCGCTGGGTGTCAGATGCTGTGGCACACTCCACATCCCCTGTGCCTGCAAACAGGGATGCATCCCCGCCGTCATCAGATGAAGTGGTACTTTGGGTCTCAGCTACAGATTCCTCATGCATACTCCTGTCACCCTCAGGAGCGCTGGTGTTCTCAGTGTCACTTGGCTCAGTCCCTCTTGCCTCCGCTGCCGCTGTCGTGCTGTCTCGCCAACATTTGTCTCAGGATCATGTACCGCTGTGTTGTCTTGCGAATCTGCATTTGTGAGACAAACAGGTTTGTGTAAGTGTCATCATCTGTACACACCACAGCTGATCAATACTGCACAGTAGAGGCCTAGAGCTACATCAGAACCAACACACCCTGCAAACACTGTGCATCTACACACGATATAGACCACTACAGTGCCTGTCATGCAGACAACCTTCCTGGATTGAGGCATGTCGATGCCACACAGCACCACACCCTGCCCATGGATGGTCTTCCCCCAGCCCACATTGACCATCCCCACGGACATGATGTAGCCACAACACACATCACCACTTACACCCCTAAAGGGAATCAGAGGCGACCACACACATCTGTATTCACCACACATGCCACAGTGCCAAGTAGGCCATAGCAAACACCATGTGACAATCAGGCTACACAATATCGTCGGATGAGTGGGCCTCAAACATCATGGATGCATGCAAAGTACACAGACGTGGTGTGACACTCATCAAATGGACACAGCAGTTCGGCACAATATGGACTCCCCACACCATCACAGAGCAGAGAGACCATGTGGACACATAAAATCTGTCAAGGACTGAGAACTGCATGCATGGGCAGTACAGTAAGGCCATGGTGGCGAAATGCCTCATGCAGGCACACATCACAGTCGCCACACACATCACATGACACAGCATGGCAACACACGCACATCACATGTGTCACGGCTGGCACCGGCCCTGTAGACATGGATCCACTCCCAGACAAACTCTCCCTCCCCAGATACTCACCTTCTCTGTCTTGCTGCTGATGCCCCTTCAGACGTGCATCCAGGTCTGGATTGGTCACTGCCAGTATGCGTGCCATCAGCGGAGTCATGGTGCGACGTTCCAAACGTCCTGTGCGTGGTACCATACCCAAGGTCATCTCTGCCATTTGCTTAGCCAGTCTGCTGATGTCGTCCCACCTCTTGTGTAAACACAGAGAATCCAACACAGAGGAAGGGAAGGAAAAAGAGTGATCGACAAATGTTGAAGCACTCAGTGTTTTGTAAAATACCCCTCACACACCAAAAGGCCCCTTGGTGTCATGCTTAATCATCGGGGTCTTCGCACCCCTCTATCGGGATGCGGCGTGCTGCGACCTACGACTACGCGGGAGCACTTGTAGTAATGACTATGTGTGGTGTGAGGTGTGTGGGGTGTATTTGTTATAAGTGAGTGGTGGGATGTGGTGACAGTGTCTGTGCCGTCTGTTTGATACCCCCAGGGCTCGCACCTTTGCTGCAATGGCCCTCCACACGGCCTTACGTTGGTGTACCTTGAGCTGCAGGCATGAGAGTAAAGAAGAGCAAAAGAACATATACACAATGTAAGATGTCAGCATCTATCATCACAGCAGCCAGACACAGACTCTGGACTCACATTAACCTCCCCCCTCCAGAACTGGGCGTACCCTCTGCATGGCATAAATATTAGTGTATGCATGCACACATTGTGGTCCCTAGTCTCCATGATATGCACACAAAGGCATAATGCATCAACACAAATGCATTGACAGCAGTGTGGAAATCGGAAATTGCACAGGGCACCGATGGGGTATATCCACTAATGAGTGTGAAGCAACTGTAGCATGTAAGTTGGCTGATGTTCAAGGTTTGGCTATGCTGCCACTGAACCCACTCTGTGGCTCACACTGACTCTAACTACAGGGGCACCCTTAAATTTCAGCAAAAGCGTTCACTGTCCTGGCATCTAAAAGGCTAACATCTGTTGGTTCTGCATGGGCTCCAATGTCACACCCCCCCACTCACACACACAAGTACAGGCCTAGGAAAGACTCACATTGCAACACACACACTACCTCGAGCAGGAAACAGTCTGTCTGTCAGTGTAAGTCATCACCCCACATCCCCAAACATGTACTGCAGCATCACGACTACACGTCTGACACCACCCTGCCCTGCAGCTCCCTTCATGGCGACTTACCACAACATTGGGACCACCAAACAGCCGTGGGTACTGTGCCAGCACCCCGTCCACAAGGACATCCAGCTCCTCACTCGTGAATGGGCTGGCATGGATCTTCTCTGTTCTCGACATCACTGTGTAAATGGCAGTCCTGTGGCGGAAGTGAGTTGTGAGGGGTCCCAGGCAGCAGGCTCTTGGAGCAGCAGGACAGGGTCCCAGGCAGCAGGACAGGGTCCAAGGCAGCAGGACAGGGTCCCAGGCAGCAGGACAGGGTCCAAGGCAGCAGGACAGGGTCCCAGGCAGCAGGACAGGGTCCCAGGCAGCAGGACAGGGTCCCAGGCAGCAGGACAGGGTCCCAGGCAGCAGAACAGGGTCCCAGGCAGCAGGACAGGGTCTCAGGCAGCAGGACAGGGTCCCAGGCAGCAGGACAGGGTCCAAGGCAGCAGGACAGGGTCTCAGGCAGCAGGACAGGGTCCCAGGCAGCAGGACAGGGTCCCAGGCAGCAGGACAGGGTCCAAGGCAGCAGGACAGGGTCCAAGGCAGCAGGACAGGGTCCAAGGCAGCAGGACAGGGTCCCAGGCAGCAGGACAGGGTCCCAGGCAGCAGAACAGGGTCCCAGGCAGCAGGACAGGGTCTCAGGCAGCAGGACAGGGTCCCAGGCAGCAGGACAGGGTCCAAGGCAGCAGGACAGGGTCTCAGGCAGCAGGACAGGGTCCCAGGCAGCAGGACAGGGTCTCAGACAGCAAGACAGGGTCCCAGGCAGCAGGACAGGGTCCCAGGCAGCAGGACAGGGTCCAAGGCAGCAGGACAGGGTCCAAGGCAGCAGGACAGGGTCCCAGGCAGCAGGACAGGGTCCCAGGCAGCCGGACAGGGTCCCAGGCAGCAGAACAGGGTCCCAGGCAGCAGGACAGGGTCTCAGGCAGCAGGACAGGGTCCCAGGCAGCAGGACAGGGTCCAAGGCAGCAGGACAGGGTCTCAGGCAGCAGGACAGGGTCCCAGGCAGCAGGACAGGGTCCCAGGCAGCAGGACAGGGTCCAAGGCAGCAGGACAGGGTCTCAGACAGCAAGACAGGGTCCCAGGCAGCAGGACAGGGTCCCAGGCAGCAGGACAGGGTCCAAGGCAGCAGGACAGGGTCCAAGGCAGCAGGACAGGGTCCCAGGCAGCAGGACAGGGTCCCAGGCAGCCGGACAGGGTCCCAGGCAGCAGAACAGGGTCCCAGGCAGCAGGACAGGGTCTCAGGCAGCAGGACAGGGTCCCAGGCAGCAGGACAGGGTCCAAGGCAGCAGGACAGGGTCTCAGGCAGCAGGACAGGGTCCCAGGCAGCAGGACAGGGTCCCAGGCAGCAGGACAGGGTCCAAGGCAGCAGGACAGGGTCCAAGGCAGCAGGACAGGGTCTCAGACAGCAAGACAGGGTCCCAGGCAGCAGGACAGGGTCCCAGGCAGCAGGACAGGGTCCAAGGCAGCAGGACAGGGTCTCAGGCAGCAGGACAGGGTCCCAGGCAGCAGAACAGGGTCCCAGGCAGCAGGACAGGGTCCAAGGCAGCAGGACAGGGTCTCAGGCAGCAGGACAGGGTCCAAGGCAGCAGGACAGGGTCTCAGGCAGCAGGAGATAGTCGCAGGCAGCAGGCTCTTGTAGCAGTGGGAATGTAAGGTCACTCCCACAGATTTATAGCCCCCTGTGGTCGTTAGGTAGCTTGAAATCTGCTTCAATTGGTAGTCCGGGTGTGCCTCATTCAAAAGCATCCAATGACCGCCTCCGCGGTAGCGGAGCACACCTCCTGCGACTTTCAAATCTGCATCATGCCAACACCATCATCGATGCCATTGGCTGGATGCAAAGCTGCACGGCGGTCAGGCTCCGCGGGCGTCCGGAGTGCGCTTCCGCGATGGTGCATCATTCAAAAGCATCCAATGACCGCTTCCGCGGTAGCGGAGCACACCTCCCGCGACTTTCAAATCTGCATCATGCCAACGCCATCATCGATGCCATTGGCTGGATGCAAAGCTCCACGGCGGTCACGCTCCGCGGGCGTCCGGAGTGCGCTTCCGCGATGGTGCATCATTCAAAAGCATCCAATGACCGCTCCCGCGGTAGCGGAGCACACCTCCTGCGACTTTCAAATCTGCATCATGCCAACGCCATCATCGATGCCATTGGCTGGATGCAAAGCTCCACGGCGGTCACGCTCCGCGGGCGTCCGGAGTGTGCTTCCGCGATGGTGCATCATTCAAAAGCATCCAATGACCGCTTCCGCGGTAGCGGAGCACACCTCCTGCAACTTTCAAATTTGCATCATGCCAACGCCATCATCGATGCCATTGGCTGGATGCAAAGCTTCACGGCAGTGATGCACCGCCGGGGCCCGGCGGTAGTTACCGCGAGTCATGCTGCGGAGCATGCCAGCGCCATGTTGACATGTCCATATGCCAATGGCTGACACACTCCTGAAGGGGGTGGTGCTGGGGTCACACCGCCGGGGCCCTGCGGTAGTTACCGCGAGTCTTGCTGCAGAGCATGCCAGCGCCATGTTGACATGTCCATATACCAATGGGTGACACACTCCTGAAGGGGGTGGTGCTGGGGTCACACCGCCGGGGACCGGCGGTAGTTACCGTGAGTCATGCTGCGGAGCATGCCAGCGCCATGTTGACATGTCCATATGCCAATGGCTGACACACTCCTGAAGGGGGTGGTGCTGGGGTCACACCGCCGGGGCCCGGCGGTAGTTACCGCGAGTCATGCTGTGGAGCATGCCAGCGCCATGTTGACATGTCCATATGCCAATGGCTGACACACTCCTGAAGGGGGTGGTGCTGGGTCACACTGCCGGGGACTGGCGGTAGTCACTGCCATGTTCGTACACATTGCTGTGTATTACAATCAGGGCCACTGTATAAGCACGCTGCAGCAACATGGTGAAGGGCACATCATTGTACACACGATGCCACACAGCCATGTCATCCACAGATCACTGACAGAATTTCGACCTCATAAATATCGACCTACAAGAATATCGAGTCAACAATATCGAGGGCAAAAATATCGACATCCTATCTACAACACGGTAAGTACAAAAATATCGAAAAAATAATATAGATGTAAAAAATATCGATGTTTTTTTTCTTTTAATATTTAAATGTAAAATTAAGTATATAACACTAATAAATAAAATATACATATTTAAAAGTATCTAATAATGTTTAAAATTAATAAATAATACATATATATTAATAATACATTAATTAAATATATACAGTAAATATATAATATATATGTACTGAACAATAAGTATTAATAATTATTTTACTAATTTATAAATTAATGAAATATATTCTAATTTACTAATACATTTACAAACATAAAACAATAACATAAATAAAATGTAAGTAATATAAAAAATAAAATAAACATTTGATTTTTTTACAATTAATTATATAAAAAGTTGGATAGCGTAAGGGTAAAAATTACTATTCCTACTCCAGAGAGTGCAACAGTAGGGAAAGCGTTTGATAGCGTAGGGGTAAAATTACTATTCCCACTCCAGAGAGTGCAACAGTAGGGAAAGGGTTGGATTGCGTAGGGGTACAAATTACTATTCCCACTCCAGTGGGTGCAACAGTAGGGAAAACTGACCCTGAACCCAAAAAATACCCCTTTACCCAAGAACTGAAAACTGACCCTGAACCCTAAAAATACCCCTTTACCCAAAAACCAAAACTGACCCTGAACCCTAAAAATACCCCTTTACCCAAAAACTGAAAACTGACCCTGAACCCTAAAAATACCCCTTTACCCAAAAACTGAAAACTGACCCTGAACCCTAAAAATACCCCTTTACCCAAAAACTGAAAACTGACCCTAAACCCTAAAAATACCCCTTTTTCCCAAAAACTGAAAACTGACCCTGAACCCTAAAAATACCCCTTTACCCAAGAACTGAAAACTGACCCTGAACCCTAAAAATACCCCTTTACCCAAAAACTGAAAACTGACCCTGAACCCTAAAAATACCCCTTTACCCAAGAACTGAAAACTGACCCTGAACCCTAAAAATACCCCTTTACCCAAAAACCCAAAACTGACCCTGAACACTAAAAATACCCCTTTACCCAAAAACCCAAAACTGACCCTGAACCCTAAAAATACTCCTTTACCCAAAATTAATTAATATTATTTAATTATCAATTAATTATTAATTAACAATAACAATAAAGTAAATATATTAGCACATTAGCTGTAATTAATTTAATTTAATAATTAATATCATTTTTTCCCAATTAATTAATTAACAATAACTAAAAATTATATATATAAATAAATTACTCTAATTAATGTAATTAACTAATTAATATTATTTAATTACCAATTAATTACTAATTAAAAATATGTACAAAAGTATATTAATTAATTAACTAATTAATATTAATTAATTACCAATTAATTATTAATTAAAAATATTTAAAAACATATATTATTAATTAATTATTATTAAATTACTCCCCAACCTATTCCCCTATAAACCCACATCCCGCTACAGAAAATATATATCAATTAATGAATTATTTTTTTCCAATTAATTAATATTAATTAGCAATTAATTATAATTAATTAATTAATCCTACTAATTATTAATCAACTTACCATAATTAAATTACTTCCCACCCTATTCCCCTATAAACCCACAACCCGCTACAGAACATATATATTAATTAATAAAATAATTACAATTATTTTCCTATTATTTTCAAATAATTACCAATTAATTATAATTTGTTAATAAATCCTACTGATTAATATTCAATTTACCATAATTAAATTACTTCCCACCCTATTCCCCTATAAACCCACAACCCGCTCCGGTACTAAAACATACAATTTTCTTATAAATTAATTTATTATTATATAAAATTTATACACATATAATAGTAATTATTTTAAATACTTAAATTAAACATATAACACATACATAATAAAAAACTATAAAATAATACAAATATCGATATTAGTGTCATCGAAATTAGTAACATCGATATATATGCTATCGATATTACTAACTTTGATATTACTTACATCGATATTAAGTATTTCGAAATTACTTACCTTGGGTCGATATTCTGTCCTACGATATTCTTGCCTTCGATATTATGCTCCTTCGATATTTCAGACTCGATATTATGGTAGGTCGATATGTCCTACTCGATATTTTGACTGTGTACCGTCATCCACAGGTGGACGCACGTTCAGTGTGATACACTTTGGCCTGTTGTTCATCCATATTAGTGTGGAATTTGATGGCTGATGATGATTGACAGACTCCAGCTGCTGTGAATGTTGTAGTGACGTGTACTGTGTTGTGGCTCATTTCAGACCTTCACCTGGAAGTTGTCACTGCATTGTATCGGACAAGACATCTGCTTTCACAACTGCTCATGCACACAACCAGATGTGTCCCTGCTACTGTGATTATTGTGTTGATGAATCTTTTCCAACCTGAGATGATGCTTTGAGGTGTGGCTGGTACACCAGATGGGTATGATAGACATGGCGAATCACTATAAATTTGCGGGTCTAGCTGCACCTTGTATGCACATAATTTCCACTTCCACTGTCCCAGATGTGTTTGTGGCACTTGTGTATTGTCACTGGAGAGGCGTGCCCTCTGTGTGTAGCTATTGGCCAGCCAAGTCGCCTGAAGTGCCATGCATCTCTCTGGTACTCCTTTGTTTCACATTACATCATTTATGCTCTGTGCCATGCTCATCACATGTTGCTTGTCACTGACATTTGCATTTCACTCCTTGACTAGGAGGAGGCCGAATCTACTCCGTCACCTGACAGCGCTGCAGGACATGGAGGATGAGGCAATCGTCAGAAAATTCAGGCTGGACAGACCAACACTGAAGATCCTGTGTGATCTATTGGAGCCCCACCTGCAGCCTCGCCGTCGCTATCCTACGGCATTCACACCCACCTACAAGGTGATGGCGGCACTCCACTTTTTTGCGACTGGTTCCTTCCAGGAGACCGTGGCCAACGCTGGGGGGATGTCACAGCCCATGTTCAGCATGGTGCTGCGGGATGTGCTTGCGGCCATGATGATCTATCGCAATCGGTACATACATTTCCCCAGGGGACGTGAATTCGCTGCTGTGAAGGCGGACTTCTATGCCCTTGGGGCCATCCCACATGTAGTCGCTGCCATTGATTGCACACATGTCGGTCTGTTGCCACCGCAGGCGACGGAGCACATTTATCGTAATCGCAAACACTACCACTCCATGAATGTGCAAGTGGTGTGCCTTGCAGACATGACAATTTCACATGTGTGTGCTAAGTTTCCCGGTTCGGCCCATGATTCTTACATCATGAGGAACAGCATGGTGCCACGGATGATGGAGAATATGCATCCTGAACGTGCCTGGATTGTGGGTGAGTTTCACTACTGCAATGGCGTGCTGTGTGTCACTTGCTGCACTCTGGCTGTACAACATTGCAATGTGTGTTTTCCGTTCACAGGTGACTCAGCATATCCCAGTCGCCCGTGGCTGTTGAGCCCACTACGGAATCCCCGGACACCAGCAGACATCCGCTACAATGATGCCCATGGCAGGACCCGACGGGTGATCGAGCGGACTTTCGGACTGCTTAAGTCAAGGTTCCGGTGCTTTGACAGGACCGGTGGCGCACTGGCATATTCGCCTGGGAAGGTGTGCCAGATCTTCGTGGCATGCTGTATGCTGCACAACTTGGCCATCCACAGGACGGTCCCCCTGCTCCTGGATGATGGTGATGACCCAAGGCCACAACCTGCTCAGGGACCAGAATCCAGTGATGAGGACAGTGGAGAGGAGGAAGGAGTTGACCAGTGCCAGCAGCTCATCGAACGCTACTTCACTTGAAGGTGGGTGACTAGGTACAATGTGAACATTGTCTGATGTTGTTGTTCTTGTTATGAATGTCTATGCATGGCAATGACCAATGGCCACATGTACTGTCATCCATGTGTGTAGTTTGTGAAATGGAATTTCAGTGCCGAGATGTGTATAGGACTTTATTTGTGCACATCTGCTAGACATTGTGTAATTTGGCTGTGAAGTTTAGGTTATTTTGTGTGCTGTGATCTGTGTATTGGCACAATGACACCAGTGACTGTTGTTCTGTTGTGTCTCCCTAGGTGCTACAGAGGGTTCCTGGCCTGCATACTGTACATCATTGGTACACATCATGGACATCTGGAACTATGTAAATACTGCACTATAAAAATCACAACACAAAATCTTGTGCATCAGGTATTTTATTTTTGGAGTGTACATGTGATTGGTGCGGTGATATTTACAGGAAGGTGTGGAATGTGCACTGAGGTGACAGTCCAATTCAATGAGTTGTACGAGTAGAGACCACATGGATGTGGTCACCAAGTCCAATGGTGAGGTGCCATTGCCAGGGCAATGTGGGGAAGGATAGTCCAAACTGTGAATGCAGTTGGGAAGAGGGTTGTCTTCACGGCTGGCTCCGTGACTGGCGTGTGGTAGGTGCATTGCCTCCAGAGACTCCCAGGCTCTTCTTAGGACGCCCCCTGGTTCTTTTGGGGGGGCAGCTGATTGGCCAGCGACGTCAGGGGACTCGTCCCTCTCTGTTGGCGCAGGGGAGGATGGAGCACTGTCATCCTGCAGCACAACAGGAGGGGACGGAGGTGGTGGTTGGGACACAGGCCTGTCCCTCTGCAACGCCACTTGCTGGCCCATGAGGTCCACCATCTGTCCCAGACGGTTATCGATGGACCTCATCAGCTGGATGAGCTCCCTCATGAATTCATCTGACCGGCCACTTTGTCCCTGGACCTCTTGGTAGGCCTCCACAACTCTTGTGAAATGGTCCAGGGATGGTGTCCACTCCTCCCGAGGTCTGGTGGTGACCCTGGCCCTCCCACTTGTTCTGCCCCCACGGACCTCTTCCCTCGCCACTGGGGGACCACGCACTCTCTTCCTGCCCTCCACAGCTGTTGGTGTGGGTTCTTCGTCCCTGGGGACAGGGACATTGCTGCAGGTGGTACTGGTGGTCCTGGTGGTGTTGGTGGCAGTGGCGGTGGTGGCTGTGGTGATTGCGGTGGTAGAGGCCGTGGCTGCAGGGGTCTGCTGCGTTGTAGTGGCAGCAGAGGGGATGGTGGGGAAGATGGGGTCATGGGACCTCTGGGTCTGTGGCACACCTGATGGGCCGGGCAGGAACTCATCGTCCAAGCTGTCCTGGGATTCCTCTCCTGAGAGTCCATGGGCCGGGGGTGGAGACTGGCTCTGCTGGTCATTGGTGTTGTCCTCAGCAGTGAGTTCTTCGTCACCTGTGGAGTAGATGGGGAGTGGTCAGTGTTAGTGTAATCTGCGTATCATCATCTGTCTGTACACTACTTATATGTGCATTCATCAGTTGTAGTAATAATGGCTACACCGTCTGACATTTAATAGTGTTGGGGGACATCATGGAGTCATACATATTGATTCTCAATGCTTTGGGTTTGATTGTTGTCATTTTTCTGTATGCAGGTCACACACACACTTCATGTGGATTTACTGTAGATACGTACCTGTTAAATAACTGTGCAGGAGGCAATGGCTGACACATGCTGCTGGTTGGGGGAGGCCTCCATGATGCTGGGGTGTGGCACATGGGGGATGGTGGGAGTTGTGATACAACCCTCCCATCCGAAAACAGTGCTCCAATACAAGATGGCTACCAACCTGTAGGTCTGTTTGTCAAACAGTGCAATGGCTGACACATGCTGCTGGGTGGGGGAGGCCTCCATGATGGTCAGCTTTGATACAGGGGGGATGGTGGGAGATGTTGTACAGACCTCCCTCCCTTCCACACACTCCCAGTGAAGATGGCTACCAACCTGTAAGTCTGTTTGTCAAACAGTGCAATGGCTGACACATGCAGCTGGGTGGGGGAGGCCTCCATGATGCTGGGGTGTGGCACAGGGGGGATGGTGGGAGTTGTGATACAACCATCCCACCCGAAAACAGTGCTCCAATACAAGATGGCTACCAACCTGTAGGTCTGTTTGTCAAACAGTGCAATGGCTGACACATGCTGCTGGGTGGGGGAGGCCTCCATGATGCTGGGGTGTGGCACAGGGGGGATGGTGGGAGTTGTGATACAACCCTCCCACCCGAAAACTGTGCTCCAATACAAGATGGCTACCAACCTGTAGGTCTGTTTGTCAAACAGTGCAATGGCTGACACATGCTGCTGGATGGGGGAGGCCTCCATGATGCTCAGCTTTGATACAGGGGGGATGGTGGGAGTTGTTGTACAGACCTCCCTCCCTTCCACACACTCCCAGTGAAGATGGCTACCAACCTGTAAGTCTGTTTGTCAAACAGTGCAATGGCTGACACATGCTGCTGGGTGGGGGAGGCCTCCATGATGCTGGGGTGTGGCACAGGGGGGATGGTGGGAGTTGTGATACAACCCTCCCACCCGAAAACAGTGCTCCAATACAAGATGGCTACCAACTTGTAGGTCTGTTTGTCAAACAGTGCAATGGCTGACACATGCTGCTGGGTGGGGGAGGCCTCCATGATGCTCAGCTTTGATACAGAGGGGATGGTGGGAGTTGTTGTACAGACCTCCCTCGCCCATACAGGCCTCCTAAGCAGGGTGGCTGGCTACATGTTGGGTGGGGATGGACATTCAAATGGTGTTTGGGTATTGCAAGGAGCTAATTGTCATTGTGGTGTGGGACATTTGTGTGTACTTACCAGCCTCCGCTCCCCCAGCTACTCCTGTGAGACTCTCAGGTAGAAGGATGGCAAGCACCTTATCCTCCCATGGTGTGAATGTCTTTTGTGGGACGGGAGGGCCATTGCCAGTCACGTTTGCCAGCGTCCAGTTCTTGCTCCTCTTCTCCTTGACAACCCTCTTGAGATCATTCCACCGCTTCTGGATCTCCTTCTTGGATCTTGGGGCGGCCCCTACTGCATTCACCCTTTGGACTATCCTTTCCCACATTTTTGTCCTGGTGGCTAATGGTGTCTGTTGGACCAGGCTACCAAATAGTTGTGGCTCTACTCTTACAATCTCGTTGACCATGACTGTCAACTCAGTGTCAGTGAATTTTGGCATTTTTTGTGCTGTCATGGTGTGGGGGGTTGAGGTGTTTGTGGGTGCAAGGGTGTGTGGGTGCAGGGGTGTGGTGATGATGTGGGTGGGGTGTTGTGTAGTGTGGGGTTGTTTGTGATGGTGTGATGGTGGTGGTGGTGGTTGGTGGATGGGTGTGCTGTGGTCTTTTGCCTCTCCTGTCAGATGTGGTGTATGGCCTTGTCTTCTGGAGTGATGCAAAGGATTGTGGTCAGTGCGGGGGGTGGCTTTATACTCAGCTGTGTGGGTGTGTCCAATGGGATTTAGGTGGTCAGGTGTTTTGTGGGAGTGGTTCTGTGTATTTTCGTTATTTATGTTTCTGTATATGTGTATTGTATGTTTTGGGTGCAGGGCTATTTTGTTTGTGCAGTGTTAGGCATGGCTGCGGTCTTCTCACATTGTCCGCCATGTTTATCATGTTCGTCCGTAGCGGTGGCTTTGCTGCTGCTTGACTGCCATTTCTCCGATTCACTCCTGGGTGCGTCCGCTGCGGTCGGTGTGGGCGGTTCCGCCCGCAACACCCTCGGAGTTATCCTAATTTCCCGTGCGGTGTCTCCGATGGACCCGTGGATGGTTTTGTGTTATCCGCTGCTTTTCCGTCCGACGCGGTCGGAGTTTTGCCGTCACCGCACGCGTCGGGCGGTTTTATATAGGCAGCGACCGCCACGGTCGGTTTTTCGTGGCGGGTGATCCTAATTCGCATGCCGGTTTTGCCGCGGTCATGGCGGGCGGTTGATTTCCGCCTCCATGGCGGTCGGGGTGGTTTTCCGCACGCCATCCTAATGGGCCCCTTAGTGTCCAGCACCTACTTCAATTTAATGTAGACTGGAGTGGGAATAGTAAATTATAATTAATTAGTGTCCAGCACCTACTTTAATTTAATGTAGACTGGAGTGGGAATAGTAAATTATATTTAATTAGTGTCCAGCACCTACTTCAATTTAATGTAGACTGGAGTGGGAATAGTAAATTATATTGTATTAGTGTCCAGCACCTACTTCTATTTAATGTAGACTGGAGTTGGAATAGTAAATTGTATTTTATTAATGTCCAGCACCTACTTCAATTTTGGAAATAATAGATTTTTGAGATTATAGTAGTAAAAACACAGAAAAATATTTACATATTTTGAACAACAAAAATGTATTAGGTATTGTATATTTAGCAGAGATAATATTTTCAAAAATATTTTATTTACATTTATGAAACATGTATATTTGTCCATTTTTTTTATACAAAATCACTATATTTTTTCAAATAGAAGAAGAAAATATAATATGCTTATATGTAATATGTTATATCACTTATTTATAATATCACATATGTTGTTAGTAAATACAATATACAAATTAATATTAATATTGAAAATATTAATATTAATTTTTTAAACAATACATTTTTATACAAAAGTATTTTAGATATAGGTATATTCTTTTCAAACAGAAATAGGATATCACAACATTGTGTAACATTTTTTAACATTTCTAATAATTTTTAAATAAATATTATTTAATTCATAATATTTATTTGTACAGTTTTAATACATATTTCAAAATTATTTAATACCAGCAACAAAAAAATGTTTTATAGAAAATAGTAGGCATTTTGTAATTATTTTAGGTGATTTTACAAAGATTTTATAATATGTTTATTAGATTGGACTATTTTGTTACTTTTGGGTTCTTTATTTTGTAAGCGGGTTAGGTCGTTTTGTGTCATTTGGATGAAGAGCAGCTCGCGGTTGGGAGAGACTTCACGTCGCTTAAGGTAAGGTTTGTTTTATATGTTTTATGTGTGTTTTAATTTAGTTTTGAGAGTAGTCTGCTGCTATTTACTGTTGTTAGATGTGAGTGAGTTGTATTTTAGTTTTTGAGAACGATTATTTACGTGTGGTAGCTACTCGTACTTTTACCTTGGTTTAGGCTTGTTTAGAGAGTTACTATATCCATGTTTGAAGTATATGTAGTAGGAATATAATATTAATACAAATATTAGTAGTTGTTTATGTGTTGTTTTATATGGGTGGGAATGTCTGTTTTATATGTTTCTGTTCTAGGTGTTCGCCATATCGGAAGTTGCGGTTTTTTTTTAAGGAAGTGTTTGTTGGTTTTATTAACTAATGGATTTCAAACACTTCTTTAACGTTTTCGGCTTTCCTGGAGCGTTTCTTCTATTTTTAACAATTTTTCGGCATTTTTATGGTTATTCAACAGATCTTCATTGGATGGATTGTCGAATTTTGGTACAGTTGTATTTTTTCATTTTATTTTTGGTTAACTTTTCACTAACTGGATTATTTTGGTGGAGAAGGATGTTACTGGATTTTCAACATGACTGGTAAGTTATTTATTTCTTATTTTTTGTGGGTGGGTAATGTAAATATTATTAAAGCATTGTTTTATAGTTCTTATTGTTAAGTAATGTATGCATGTATATGTAATTAATTATTATATATATTGCATACATTAAAGAGTTTAAAAAATAAAGATTCAAATGTTATTCTGAATGTTTAGGTTTCATTTTTAGGGACTGGTTTGGTGTTGAGATTTATTCAGAGTAGTGTTTTGGCAATTATGTTTAAGTATTCAATGCCTTTTGTACTAGGATATAACTTTACTTGTTCTTCTAGGTATTTGTGCATTTGCTTGTTTTGTTTTGAGGTTTTAGGGACTAGTTCAGTTATGAAATGCTCCATTCTGCATTCCTGGTAGCTTTTTTCTTTTTGTAGGCATTTAATAAAATGTTTTAAACTTGGTTTTGTTCTGCCAGTTGATTGTATAAAGGCATTGTGCCAACTTTCTACTGCGTTGTTAGTTTTAGATTCACCATTTAAGGTGCTTCTGTAAATGTTCCACCAGGGTATTAGTAATTTAGGGGTTCTTCTGTGGCCAGATCTATGGAGTCTGCCTACCCAGGTGTCTTCAAAGTAGTCCAAAAATGGACTAAACTTTGCTTCATTTTGTTTATAGAAGGTGCTGTCTATTAGAATGTTGTAGTGTTCTGCTACGTCTGTTTCCGGAACATAAGCTAGTGCTATGAGTTTTTTAATTTGATATGCAAAAGATGAGTTAGTTGCATATTCTACACTTAAGGTAGTTTTTTGTAGATGTCTCCATAGACACTGGTTTAAATGGTAGTAGCAGCCTTGAATGCAGGTATGGGGTGGATTTTTAGGATGGTTGAAAGCATTGCTTGCTCAAAATCTAGGATTATTTTTTCAGGAGAATAGTCATTTGTTTTTTGTTTAATTATATTTAATAACTCCATATATGTGGAATTATGTTTATTTGGTAGTAATGCATACAGTAGTGGTATGTTGCAGTTTTGGTATAGGCCATGTACAGTGTATAATTGGAAAAAAGGTTTGGGACAGATGTTAAAAGTCCCATCCATCATCCAATATTGGCTTTGCTGAAGTTTTAATAGGTTCATATTTGTTTCAAAAATGATAAGTCTTTTATCATTGTTTTCGTTGTCGTAAATGATAAATGGTTGTTTGTTTAACGTTATAATTTGGTTGGCATTTAAACTGATATCACTATATGTTCTTGGAGGTGGTGTGGTAGTAGTAGTAGCTCTTTTTGTTCGTGCTATAGTTCTTTTTAGTGCAAGAATATTTGGCATCTGTGTTGTGGCAGTTTTAGGGATTTTTGGAATTTCTTCTTTTAATATGACGTTGGTTTGTTTTTGGGAACCTGTGCTTGCCTCTTTTATATTTTCTAATGCTGTTCTAACTTCAATTTCTGTTACGTTAGGTGGATGGTTGTGTTCCCTAGTATAAAGTACAGTTGCTTTTCTCGTTGTTGCCCTTCCATAACACTTGTTGGAATAATATTTGCAACATTTCCAATTTACTTTCATTCCATATTGTTTTTCTTGGGTATACGTGTAACCCATGTAGCAGAGTAATAGCTTTCCTTTCTGGCTGGTTACAAATTCTGCTCCTTCAGTCATTTTGTTGTTTGTAAATCTACAAAAGATATATTTAATAGTTAATTAAAAGGAAATGTTTGTTTTTAATCCTAAGTAAGTGAACAATAGTCTTGTATATACTTACTCGTTTTCGAAATCTGTGAAATATTTTGATATGCTTTATTCTTTCGTTGTGGACTATGTTTTCTGATGTTGTTTGATCTGTTAGGAAAAAAGTAAATTACAATGTTATTACTTGAATTTGTGTATATTTAGAGTTTCAGTGCCAATTTTTGCTATAGAAGTGGCTACTAATAAGTGTTGGATTGTTATAAAAATTGTGAAGATACTTACTTATTTAGTTTTAGGTAGGGTTTTGGAGTAGAGTTGTCTGTTCTTTCTTAGTAGAGTATATTGTAGTGTTATCTGGAAAAAATAAGTAGATATGTGTTAGAAAAGTCACCATGTTTGTAGGTTTTAAACATTTTACCAGTTACTTTAGTGCTTTAATATACTTACTTAGTGAGTTGTATCTTTGGTATTCGGATTTTGGAGATCTGTATTTTGTCAGTATAGTTTTCTGTAGTGTTAGCTGAGAAAAAAATTAGATAATTGTTATTAATTAGAACAAGTGCTATTTCTTGTCGTTTTTACCAGTTAATTTAGTGTTTGGATATACTTACTTTGTTAGTTTTATTTTAGATATTTGAGTTTTCTTCTCTGTTCTTTTTTAGTGGAGTTTTCTGTAGTTGGATCTGGAAAAAAAAGTGGATATGTGTTATAAATGTTTACATGTGTTTTTGTTTACAACATTTTACAAGTTACTTAACTGTTAGAATATACTTACTTAGTTTGTTGTATCTTTGGTTTTCGGATATTGTTTGCAGTTTTTTGTCTGTAGACTTTTTTGTAGTGGTAGTAGAGAAAAAAAGTAGGTATGTATAATTAATTACAACATGTGCTCATTTGTTGGGATTGTTCCAGTTAATTTAGTGTAAAACTATACCTACTTTGTTAGTTCTATCTTTGTTTAAGAATTGTGTAGTCTTGTTTTAGTTAGTAGAGTTTTCTGTAGCGTTAGGAGAGAAATTACAAAGGTTAGTATATACTCATTATAACTTGTATTTTATTTGAAAGCTTTAAACATTTACTTAATATAGAGATTATATTTACATTTTTAGTACTTTCTGTGTTTTCAGAAATCAGTTGTCTGTTATTTAGTAGTAGAGTGTTTTGTAGTTGTTAGGGAAAAGGAGAAGTGGATATTTAGCAAGGAATTAACATTGTAGCAGTTATTTACATTTATTTTATTAGAGTTACTTACTTGAAATCTCTTATTGTATCCTGTTAATGTTGAAGTTATCGTCGGTGTGCTGCATTTCATCCAGAGATGTATCTCCTTTCGTTTGTTTTAGCAAGTGGTTTGGTTTAGTGGGTAATTGTTTATATAGAGGATTGTAATGAGTAATTACTTTGCTATTGGTTATATTACTAATTCTGTGTGTTGATTGGCTAGTTTGTATTTTTGAATTTCTGTTGTGAGTTTTATGTTGTTAAATAAGGCAAATACAATTTACTTATATTTTGAAAAATAGGGAAATCATTTTATATAAATGTTTTGGTTATATAATAGATAATATTTATTTGTTTTACATTTTTTAAAAAATATAAAAAAATGTATATTTAAATAAGAAGTGTGTATTTTATTGCCAATAAATATATATGTATTAAACAAAATGTGTATATATATATATATATAAATTGTCGATATATTTCATTAAGCGATATTATTGTTGACGATATTAGTGATTTCGATATTTTAGTTCTTGTGTATGTATTTTACTGTGATTGATTTTTTTAACCATCGATATATATGTAGTCGATAATAATGATATCGGTGTTTTTGTATGTCGATATTGTGTATCCGATATATTTGTATATTTATAGTTAAGTATAGGATGTCGATATTAGTGTTTTCGATATATTTGTGCCGATATTTGTGTATCACGATATTGTGTCTTTCGATAACATGTCAGACATTCTAAAGAACACCTAGTAAAAACTTGGGATGAATGGGCATCATTGTCCTCTTACGGGAGCTGGTTTGTATATAGTGTTTAGTCAATAGATAGCTTATGAATATTTTAAAATTGCTGATGAAGATTCCAAGCTGCAATTTGCCACATTATGGAGAAATGCACTATAGCTAAATTAGCTGACATGCACTACATCGATTAGCATAATGTGCATCACTAGTTCACAAAGATCCTGACTGGTGTATCAACTGGCTCCTATATATGAAGAGGCTGTAAGCACCCTTACCAGAGGGACAGTATGCTACTTTTTCATAGAACTAGAACCAAGAAATCTTCCAGTGTAACAAGAGCTTAAAAGTAGGACTCAACAGAAAGCAAAATTTGCATGACAACATGACCATGAGAAAGATGGTCACTGAAGCATAATTCATTTATAGGGGAACATGGTGCCTAGGGAATACAGTTTCACTGTATTGGAATCGAGACACATATTATATTATTAATACACTGCACTGTGCATTACTGGCTACCCGTTCTAGTTACTAATTGTTTCTCCAACCCACCCGACTCCAGCTAAGCAGCAAACATCCTAAGAGATAATGGGTACTGTATCTCATAAACAGGTGTAGAGACTCATGGGAGCTACATTAAATTGGCCAGTTCCCTTACTATCAGCAGAAAATTGAAAAATACATAATAGATTCATTTATTGTGATGCGAAGGTTAGTTGTATGGCACATGCGGACAATTGTGCACCTCGATTGGTTAAAACTGCCAGATTGACAAAGATTGGAAACTGGATTCTATTAGGTTGAGAAACAAGCTAATAGTCTGCTGTATAAATATGTCTCTGTGTAACATTAAAGAACACCTAGTAAAAACTTAGGGGATCATTATAATGGTGGAGAGACCACCACCAACAGGCTGTCGGTGGTGGTCTCTCCACCATCGTGACCAACTTTACCGCCCGCCATATTATGTTGGCGTGCGGATGTGTGGCAGTTGTAAACATCGATCACCGCGCATTCATTGGGCTCCTTGAGCCCGCCAGTGCTGCAGAGGGGCTAGTAGTCCCTATGATGGTGGCAGTGTCTACCAGGCACCGCGGTAGGATTATGATGTCCCTTTCCACCTGTGTGTTCATGGTGGTTGACCCGCCATGACCAGGCCAGTGGGAAGGGACTTTGGGGGCCCGTTACGGGCCTCCCTTAGCCCCTGACCCCCAACACCTATGTTGCCCCCTACACATCCCTGCACCATGTGGCAGGCACATGTAAACTGTCCCTTTTTTGCTTTGCGGTGGCCAGCAGCACCCACCACAAAGCAAAACATAAGCAATGTGACCGCCTCGGTGGGGGTCGCATTGTAATTCGTACTGTGGGACTGCTGCCTTGTAGGTTGGTGATCCCAGGTACGAAACAGTGGAGGGCAGATTGAAGTCTGTTCGCCATTGTAACGACCCCCTTAATTTACCAAACTTATGCAGCAACCTTTAAGCTGGAAAGAAATCTGAGAGAACTAGCATACAATTAATATTGAGTGTGTTTGGAACCGCATCAACAAGTGAAATATTGAAGGCCAGATATATCAAGGTTATGTGTTGCCCTTGTACCTCACAAGGGGGTGCAAGGATTATGCAACCCTAAGTGAGATTTATCAAGCCACACAAGGCCACCCTGCAAGGCCTGGGAAATCTAGGGTAACACAAGGCAGTGCAAAATTGCTGCCTTGCATTACTCTGCTGCAGGGAGGAGTTTCATGGGTGGAGCGTGAGTGTTCCCACACATCCACAGATGTATTTTGGGGCTGTTAGAAATGGGGGTCTTTAGTTGGCAGAGGTAGGTATCTTTGTCCAAATAGGGACCCTTGCTTCTAGTCAGGGTAAGGGGGGATACACTCCTAAAATAACCCCTGCTCACCCCCTTGGTAGTCTGGTACGAGCAGACAGGCTTATCTCAGAGGAATTGTGTAAAGCATTTGTAAACACATACAGTAATACAGTGAAAAGACTACAAATGGACACCACACCAGCTTAGAAAAAAAAGTAATATTTATCTAAACCAAAACAAGACCAAACAACAACAATCCACAACCCAGTATTAAAAAATAAGGCTTTCAAATGGCAGAAATAGTTCAGTTCTATTCAAGTTGTAAATGCAACACTTTTCTCTAACATACCTTAGATGCATCACGCAAAACAAATAAAAAGGCTGCAGGGAAGGTGATGCGTCGGTTCCTTGCACTCAGGGGAGGTTACCTGTCAGTTCCTTACTGCAGCGCAGGGGAGGTGATTGATGTTTCGATTCTTACTGCATGGGGAGTTAATGCATCTGTTTCTTATTGTGGCCAGCAGCGATCCGACAGTCTTGGCGTCTAAATGCGATGCGCCGATCCGGTACGATGCGTGGTTTCATGCAGCCTCACAGCAGGCTTGCATTGGAATCGGTGCAGCGGTCTAGGACTTCAGAGAAAGTTACACCTGATGCGTCGTGCTGCGATTTTTCAAGCTGCAGCAGGCGCTGCAACGGTTTCTTCGGTGATGCATCGGAAACAGGTACGGATGTGTCACACTTCTTCAATGTTGCGTCGATTTTCCAGCTCCCAGGGACAGCTGCAGGCACCGCTTTGCAGGTTGGAATTCCCAGCAAGGAAATTCAGGGAAGCTGGTGTTCAAGTCTTTGTGTCCCTGAGACTTCAGAACAGGAGGCAAGCTCAGTTTCAATCAATTGGAGATCTTCCTCAAGATGACAAAGCAAACAGTAAAGTACTTTTCTCCTTTCTTTGGCAGTAAGCAGTCACTGCAGGCCAACCCCAGGCAGCAAAGAGCTCAGGGGCAGTATTCCTCCTCAGCTGATTCAGCTCTTATCCTTGGCAAAGATTTCTTTTGATTCCCAGAAGTGATCTAAAAGTCTGGGGACTGGGCCCCTCTTTTTATACCCCAAAATCCTTTGTTCTCTGAAGGCAGAGAGTGTACGTACCCAGCCAAAACCAGTTCTGTGGGGCACTTTGCAAGTGCACAACAACCTCCATTGTCAGATTGAGCCCTGGCACCAGACACACCACATTGGGCGGAGACGTGATTGTGGAAGGCAGGCACAGCCCTATTCAGGTGCAGGTGTTACTTCTCCCAGCACTCCAAATGCAGACCAGGCCTATTCAACCCAGCCATGGCTCATCAGACTTCTGGGGCCGCTGCCCCTCTCCAGCCTCTTTCATCCAAAATCCAGACATGCAATACACAAACCTTGCAGGTTAGGCAAGAAAATACCTATGTTCTAAAAGTGGTATTTTCAAACAAAGAATGTAAAAATCCCCCTCACTAAAAGATGCCCTTTAACATTCAGGCATACTAAACTTTATTTTTCTACCCTGTTCCCAGGGCCAGTTATGTTTATAAGATGTATAAACAAACTACCTATTCTGCTCTATGGGAACAGGTAGCCGTGCAATAGTGAAAAACGAAATTGGCAATAATTAACTATCAGGACATGCCACACACATCTGGGCACGTCCTAACTTTAACATACAATGCACCCTGCCTGCAGGGGTTCCTTGAGCCTACCTTACGGGTGACTAATATGTCGAAAAGGGAAGGTTTAGGGACTAGCAAGTGTGTGCACTTGCCAAGCCGACATGGCAGTCCCAGACTGCACACAGGCTCTGCAATGGCAGGCCAGAGTTAAATTTCTGTGGGTGGCACAATCAGTGCTGCAGCCCACAAGCAGGATTTGATTTACAGGTCCTGGGCACACACAGTGCCCTGTACTAGGTACTGACTAGTAAATCAAATAGCCAATCATAGAAACACCAATCCATAACAGTAATTTACAAAAAAAGAGTTGCCCTTGCACTTTGGCACTGAACGGCAGTGTAAAAGTGCCCAAAGCATCTAGACCAGCAAAACAGAGTACAACACACAGCAAACACCCAGGAGGCAACAGCAAAAAATGGAAGGGAGACCCACACTAATGGTGCCCGGTCCAACAGGGGCATTCCCAGATTTCCCATTAGTGGTATAACTGGGAATGCGTGGTATAACTGGGTATAACTGGGAATGCGTAAAAATGCTATGCCTTCCCAGATGAGGCATAACGAGGAGAAATATCTTCATTTCTGCTCATTTTTACCCCTTTCTACATGTGCTGCATTTAGCAGCACATGTAGAAAGAGGAACATGCCGTTCAGGATTGTTTTTGTGCGAATAGGTGTCCCTTACTGCACAAAAACAATCCTGCCTACAATGCAGGCACCCTTTCATCATGGCGCAAGGGGTGTCTGCGTGAGCGCTAAGAAGCCAAAAGTATGCCAGCACTAGGAAGGGACAAGAATGCACCCTATAGTGGTAAATATGGTGCATTTCTCCCTTTTCCCTTTCATGCAGAAAGGTGGCATGCTGCATTATGCTGCCAGAAAGAATGATAAATCTTCCCCTGAGTCTGTTTGGAACCGCATCAGCATAAAAAAAATAAGAGCATGTGCCACTACTTACAACTGTCCCTTGTGTAAAACGATATATGTTTTCCCAAGCCAGTAAACAGCTGCACAACATAATGGAGGAAGAACTGGTCCGCATAGACATGTCACTGCTGCCATAATACGATAATTAAATAAGCATATGCCTTGGCTTAAACAAAGAATGAATATTACATGAACTAATCAAGGAATTATAAATTCAACAGTCAATAGGTGAGGGAAGCCCAGACCAAAGGCACTTTCTGAATAGAATCCATGAGCACTATCAAAAATCTGAGGCCTTGTAGCTCCGGTTCCATTGAAGGGACAGGGGTTAAAATAAAAAAAAGCTTTGTCAAAGGCAATAGGTTTGGGTTTCATATGCTAACACATACAGAAGGCAGACAACAGAAACAAAAAGCTATAGATGTGAAGGATTCCCTCAAGCAGTTCAATGCAAGCACTTAAGAGCAGACGAAAGATGCACCCAAAAAACAAATAGCGATAGTTCAGAGATGAATATTGCAGTGGGTTGGGCCTCAACGTGATTGACAAAGTTTCATCACAATGGCTAAAAGGTAGGTAAAAGAAAGGGGGCGGTATGGCAAATGAGTTCCTCCATTTTAGTATGCCCAGATGTTTTACTTTTGATCACCCGGTTTTGGATAATTTTTGTGGGTAAGTATCCCTACCCGAGTCTCACTTCCAGTAATTTTGTGGTAAATTGGACTGCAGATGTTTACCACCAGTGTCCGTCTTTTAAGATAAAGCCATTGCAACGCAGGTAGGGCGGGGCATGTGCACATGTGAGTACGTAGGGGTAAAAGCTGCAGCAGCAATAACAGACAGTAGCAGGGTCTGTTCAAACCTGCAGGGGCGGGATCGCAGGAGGCTCTCAGAAAACGCTATTGCTTTTAACTAATTCGATTCTCTAGCCGCAGAAAAGTGGAACTTTTAAATTGAATGTCTTTTTAACTGCACTGAAAGCTGTACTCATTTGTTGGGGGCTTTTGGTAGTATAATTACTTATGGCTGGCTAGGTTGCTGTCCTACAGTTTCAGTCTCCCCACGCCCTGGTCCGTCGAGGCGATCTTGTGCCGATTGTACAGAGGGCTGCGAAGAGGGGTAGAGCACTTCCGGATTTCTCAGGGCAGAGCGGCAGTTAGTGCTTTAGTGGGAAGGTGAAGATTCCTTTTTAAAGCACATGCCACAGCGAACGCGCGCAGCGGGCGCGCCACCGGCGGTCCGAAGGCACGCCAATGGCAAGCCCTTCTGCGCCCAGCCGCGACCTTTCGGGCAGGATGCCGGAATCCCAGCTCCTCCCATGGAATTTATAAAATATTTCTTCGAACAACAGCTCAGTTTCTTTCCCAGCATTGCAAGGCATAATGTGCAAGTGGGTCTTTATGTACAGAACTGTAATCACTGCTTGTTTAAACTGAGGAATAACCTTGAAGTAGGTAGGCAGGAACAGAAACTTAACCGATGTTCTGGTAAACTACAGAACCCTCAGTAGGTATAAGCAGGATTACCAGCCGGATATCATGTTTCTCACTGAAACCTGGCTGAGGGAAGATTCTGCACCTGAAATCCTGGAGGCCCTCCCTGTCAATTATGGGATTATCAGGCTGGACCACAAGGGGAGGAGGGGGAGGCGTCGCCATCGTTTATAATCTAGCAATACAGTGTTCGCTAGATCGGGTGGAAATTGAGACTAGTGAGGCGGGCTTCTTAGCAATCAGGGCAGATGAAAGTTATATCATTAAGCGATACTTAACTTATAGACCACCGGGGCCAAGCACATTCTTTGGGCCCAGCCTTAAGGAACAAGTCATACAACCGGGACTCCGATATTCCAAATTGCTAGTGCTGGGGGACTTAAACCCTCACTTTGACGATAAGGAGAACTTTGAAGCGCAAGAACTCCTTCAAGAAATGGCTACATTACAGATGGGTCTACAATCTTCCCTCCCTACCCATCAACGGGGCCACTTGTTGGACCCTATTTTCGCTAACTGGGGGGGGCTAACAATTGATAGTCCCATCACTGTGCCTTGGTCAGATCATTATCTGATTTATTTTAGTGCATCAGTTCCCAAGCCCACTCCCCGTACGAAGGTGGGGGAGGGTGGCCTACAGAGGAGGTGGGCTAAGTCCACTTGGCTGACTTCAATGTTGCCCTTCAGATGGGAGGTCCACCAGGTGGCAATGATATTGAGACAGCATGCACTGCTCTAGACAACAGGATCACCAAGGCTCTAGATCAAGTTGTGCCTTGGTCGACTAGTGCCCCTGGAAGACAGTCTGAATCTGCGCCTTGGTTCAATGATGTACTTAGGAGAACGAAGTCCTCGTGCAAAGCTGCTGAACGGATCTGGAGGAGGGACTCCTCCGATCTCAGGAAGGCCGAATATGAAGCAAAACTTATCACTCACTAATAAGAAGAACTCGAGCAACTTACTATAACTCGAGAATTGAGCAGGCGGAATACTCATCCCGAGAATTATTTGAAATCTTTAAGGACGTATCATCACTCACCAGAACCTTCCCTCCAATTAGCTGCTCAGTAGAAACCTGCAACCTGATCACAGATTTTTTCTCAGACAAGGTAGCAAAAATGTATTCAAACTTCCCGGACGAGATAAGGAATGGAGGGGGGGAGGCGTTGAGATGAGGCGCCTAGCACAGAGAAGGCCTGTAGCCTCTCCAGTTTTGTCTCACCATCATTGGGGGAGCTTAAAAACATTGTATTAAGTATTAAGTCCGGCTCACCCAAGGACCCCACGAAACCTAAGACCCTAAGAGAGAGTATGGAAATTTTGGCTCCCTATATTGGTCATCTCCTGAAACTCTCCTATGAATCAGGGCTGGTCCCTAGGCTGTGGAAGGAGGCGGTCATCATCCCAATTAGGAAAAAACCAGGGTTGAAGGCAAGAAAGTTGGCTAATTATTGACCAGTCTCGCTCCTTCCATATTTTGCAAAAATCGCAGAGAAGGCAGTCAACATACAATTAACCTTGCATATGAATGAGCACAACCTGCTACATACTACTCAGTCAGGTTTTTGGACCTCATATTCAACGCAATCAGCTCTGTAGGTATCGACTGAAACAATGCGTGGGCATGCAGATGAGGGCAAGACAGTAGCGTTGGTGCTTCTTGATCTCAGCGTAACCTTTGACACCTTCAACCACTCTCTGCTCCTGCAATGCCTCAGAAAAGGAGGGCTGGATAAACAGGCCTTGGAATGGATTAGATCCTTTTTACAAGATTGGAGCTTCCAAGTGTCACAGAGGCCGTTCTATTCAAAGAGCCTTAGCCTGACACAAGGAGTGCCCCAGGGGTCTATCCTTAGTCCCACCCTTTTTAATTTATATATGTCCCCTTTAGCAGACCTAATTGCAAAGTACAAAATTAGTGTTGTGTCATATGCGGACGAAACGCAATTAGTGGTATCCCTATCCAAAGCCCAGGACAAAGCAGCAACCAATTTTTACACCTGCTTACAAGAGCTAGAGGGCTGGATGGCTAGCAATTGTCGTAAGTTGATTGGGAACAAGACAGAGGTTCTGATAGTTGGTAGGGCACCGTCTCTATGAACCTCAAGGTGGTGGCGCCAGTCGATGGGCTCCACCCCCGCTCCTAAAGAACCGGTTAAGAACTTGGGGATATGGTTGGACCTGAAAATCTCCTTTGACCACCACACCAGGGTGGTTGCTGGAAAATGTTTCAAAATTATGAAGGTCCTCCGGAAGACTTTAGATATACTCCATACAGCCGCCAGAAAAACAATAGTCCATGCCCTGGTGACATCGCGCCAGCACTGAGACTGTCTTAGTGGAGGTGGTGGAGGCTATTCGGGAGTGTCTTGACGCGGGCGGGAGGGCAGAATTAATTTTGCTTGACCTCTCTGCCATGTTTGACACAGTCCCACATGCTCTCCTTCTGGCCCGACTGGCAGAGATTGGGGTGTCGGGAGCGGCCTGGGGCTGGCTTAGGTCCTTTCTGGAGGAGCGGGTTGAGCAGATTTGGCTCCCCCCTTTCTCCTCCTCCCCCCAGCTGGTCACCAATGGAGTCCCTCAGGGCTCTTCCCTCAGCCCGCTCCTCTTTAACATTTATGTTACGCCACTTATATATCTGGCAGAGGAGCTTGGGGCTAAGGTGATGGCCCATGCTGACGATACGCAGTTGCTGTTCACCTGGGATAAGACATCCAGCTCCGTCTCAGCAGCTCAACAGTGCCTAGTTTCCATCTTTAAATGGCTGGCAGATGCACAGCTAAAATGCAACAAACAAAAATCCGAGATCTTGCTTAATGGCAAGTTTCCCACTGATTTTCGTGAGCAGCTGTGGCCCCCTGACTCCCCGCTCCCCCCTGTGTCGGGACAGCCCGCTAAAAAACTGGGAGTCTGGTTTGACGAGAGTCTCTCCTTTTCAACCCATATTAAGAAACTGGCAGGTTGCTGCTTTGGCCTCCTTAAGACTCTGCGGACCTTTTTCCTGCTTCTCCTTCAAGCGGCTAGAGAAACTGTTACATGTGCCCTGATTCTATCTCGCTTGGACTATGCCAAAGCTCTTTCTGTTGGGCCCCCTGGATATCTGCTTAAAAAGCTTCAGGTAGTCCAGAACGTGGCTGCCAAATTGCTATTGGGCATCTTGGCAAGGAATAGTGTGACCTTTCAACTATGCTCCCTTCATTGGCTTCCTTTTGCCGATAGGGTCAGGTTTAAATCTCTAGTTTTGGCCCATCGTGCTCTCCATGGCCTTGGCCCCCTTTATCTTCAGAAGCGGTATTCTTCTACTTCCCGACGCGTGCTCTTTGATCCATGACCCAATGTCTTGCTCGGGTTCCTCGCTTTAAGCTTCAGAGGATGGGTGGCAGTTCCTTTGCGGTGAAGGCCAGCTCAGCCTGGAATGCCCTCCCCCTCTCCCTTCAGTCTATTCAGAATCCTGTCACATTCAAAAGGAAACTCAAGACCCACCTCTTTGTTTGTTAACTCCCTCTTGTACCCCTCAGGCATTGCGCCGTGACACTCATGAGTATCAGTGCGTGCTACAAGTGGACATAACATAACATAACTATGGGAATGTGCTGTATCTGGGGGCAAAGAGGAGGTGTGTCCAAAGACTGCAAGGCATTCAAAATGCAGCAGTTTGCCTTGTTCTGAGGCTAACCAGAAGAGCCCCATCCAAGAATCAGTGGAAATAATTGGCTCTGTAGATGTTATAAGATTTAGTGCATCAAGGCCTAGTTATTAAAGTGTCCCAAAAGAGATAACTTTTGAATGACAAAGTGTACTGTAAAACTTTTTCTCTCTTTTCTTATGAAATTTTGTATTGTGTGATGTTTTACTTTCATTGTATTTTATGTAAACTGTCTTTTTTTTTAAAAGAAAATTGTGTCACATATAGTTTGTGACTTTTAAATGACATGAAAATTGTGTACAAAAGTTTTAAATAAAAGTAATATTTGTGAAAAATTTGGAGTTGGATAACAGATATTTACCAAGGATATAGAGGGTGTTCAATATATGTGAAGGAACTATTGTGTGATGTAAATATTTGTCGTAATATTGTACTGTTTGTTCTAAGTATACTCTAAGGGATAGTATTCTAGTATTCTAGATTCTAATCTACTTAATAGTACCCTAATTTGAAAGGGGTCTCTCTCTATCTTTACATACATTAGATGCGTTGGGCACTTTGCCACTGCTGATCAGTGTCAAATTTCAAGTGCTTCCTGTATAAATTGATATTGTGATTGGTTCACCCTGATTGGCATATTTGTTTACCAGTAGGTCCCTAGTAAAGTACACTACATGTTCCAGGGCTGGTTAATCAAACGCTACTAGTGAGCCTGTAGCACTGATTGTGCCACCCACCTGAGTAGCCCCAAAAAGATGTCACAGGCCTGCCACCTCAGTGTCTGGGCGCAGTTTGCTAACTGTCATGTTGACTTGGAAAGTGCACCTAATTGCCAGGCCCTACCCTTCCCTTTTCTAGAACATAGGACACCCCTATGGAAGGTCCAAGGTGCCCCCCTGGTCGGGGTGCAGTGTATGTGAAAGGTAGGACATATACTGATGTGTGTACCATGTCCTTATAGTGAAATACTGCCAATTTCGTTTTTCACTATTGAAAGGTTATCTTGCCCATAGAACAGGACAATTTACAAGCATATCTTCCCATAGGAGTGAGATGGAAAATTGGAGTCTGGTATCCCTGAACTCAAAATGTAATAACACATCTTTTAGTAAGGAAGGTTTTTAAATTCTTTGTTTGAAATTAGCACTTTTAGAAAGTTGCTTTTTTCTTGTTTAACCTTCCTGTGTGCCTCTGCCTGTGTGTGGATTGACGGTCTGGCTTTGGAGTGACAGGGCTGGGGTGGCTCCAGGAGTCTGGGTGAGTCAACCCTGGGCTGAATTGGCTGATCTGCATTTGGAGTGATGGGAGAAGTAGCACCTGTACCTGACTAGGGCTGTGCCTGCCTTCTACAAAAGACTGGCTCCACCTCTGGCAGCGTGTCTGAAGACCCTGGCCCACACTTACAAAGGAAGAAGTTGTACACTGTCAGAGTGCACCCAGAACTGGCTTGGACTGGGTTCAGGGCCCCTTACACATAGAGAACAAATACATTTGGGATATAAATAATAGAGCTGACACCCCTGTACTTTAGATCATCCTGGAATCAAGAGGAACTTTTGCCAAGGAAAAGAGCAAGAGAAACTGAAGAAGAAGGACTGCCCTTGCTATGTGTTCTGGGATTGGCATGCAGTTTCTATTCTACCAAGGGGAGGAGAAGGACGTGGCTGTGTGCTGTGTCCCCTACTTGAAGAAAAGATCTCCAAGGGCCTGAGGATAGCTGACCTCCTGCTGTGGAAACTCAGGATCACCAAAGTTTCCAAAATCACCTCTATGCCACTGTGTGCATGTGTCTGGGCACAGCTTGCACCCTTCATGAAGCCAGCATTGCTGAGAAGTGCTTCACTTTTACAGTCACCTCTACGCTGCGGTGTGCGTGTGTCAGCACCCAGCTGGTGAAGACAAGAGGTCTGCAGAAGTTGGGACTCTCCGGATTGCTTTGTGTCCCATCAGACCCACTGGCCTGAGTCGTCAGTGAGATTGTATCATAAGAGTGAGCAAGCCGTGCTGTGATCCTCGGCTGCAGGGCGTTGTCTGGCAACCAGGATACCGCCAAGACGCACCGCCGTTGGAAAGGGAGCCTCCGAGCAGGGCGTCAGTGCCAAGCTCGGGAGTGAAGCTGCGCCCAAGTCTGGAAGGGCTGTCCAGCTCCCCCTGTGCAGCGTCACCAAGAAGACGGCTCCCGTACATGGACCGCCCAAGGCGCGGGCAGCAACGAGTAAGCCAACTCTGCAGGTAAGGCTCTGAACAACGATCGGAGACTACGATCAGAACTGCCACATGTCACATTGCATGGGTGGGTTACGGGCCAGTGGAACTGTTAGAGCCGTTTTTATTTCCTAAACCCAATAAGCCTGCCGGGGGCTGTGTCAGCCTGTATCTAAGTAGTGGGGCTCCCTCTCCTGGTGATCTTCACGGCCCATACCCACACAGGTGGGAGTTGCGGTACCGGGCCAGTTCGCATGTTCTCTTAATGCATTTCAAGGCTCAATTCCTTTTTGGTAGACTACGATAGAGCATTGAAGGGGGCGAAGGGTCCCGAGAGGCAAAGGCACCGTCTGTTGGTGCCAGGGTGACATGTGCATATAAATTCATGGAAATACAGTCTCTACCAAGTTATTGTTCATAACAACCTCCCTAAAGACATTTCTATTGAAAACCATTAATTGTGTATGTTGGATTAATTTTGTCATTTGTGGTCTTCTCAAGTTAGATAAAGATACCTTTATTTTTCTAAACCTGTGTGGTGTCCATTTGTGGTGTTATAACTGTGTTATTGTGAGTGTTGGTACAAATACTTTACACATTGCCTTGGGGATAAGCCTGTATGCTCGTGCCAAGCTACCAAGGGGGTGAGTAGGGGTTATCTAGAGTGTGTTTCACCCTTGCCCTGACTAGAAGCAAGGGTCCCTATTTGGTCCAAGGTACCTACCTCTGCCAACTAGAGACCCCCATTTCTAACAAATATTAACAAGTCTCCCATAAGAAGGCCTTATTGCTGATAAGGGCAGGGGCAGATATTGAAAGATAAAAGCAAAAAGAACAGATGATGGACGGAATGCTGATCAATGCAAACTTTCACCCTAGGCAGAGGTCTGGGTTTAGTCCATTGTGCTTTTGCTCACCACACCACCACAGTTTGGATCCAGCCATATGCAAACCAGTCTTGCTCCTCATGGGAACAGTCCAGCCCAAAATACCAGACCAGTTCCTCCATGGACCAGAAACAAGCATCCTGGGACTGCTTTGGGCTATCACCCCTCATCAGCCAGGCTAGCTTGAGTCCAGTAGAACACTGAGAACGGAACCCATGTCTGTGCATAACCTTCCCACTTAGTGAGACAAAAGCAAAAAGAACATATGATGAACAGAATGCTAAACAATGCAAACAGTCCACACAACCACTCACACATGTGTTAACACACCCACACACACACTCACAAACCTACTTACACACCCATACAGCCATTCACATACACCCTCACAGACCCACACAGCCTCTCACACACCTAACAAACAACCGAGGAACATTGAAAGTCATGATTATAATTGTATTTGTTTTATGTGCAAGAATTAGAATAATCAAATTAAAATATTTAAAACGAAAAATAATGTGTAACGAAGAACTAACTAATAAATAGAAATAATTAGCACCTTTAATCAGCAACTTGTAGTCTATGTTAGATATCATGTATATGCCCGCATCACAATTGAAATCCGTGCAGCAAAGGTAATAGCACTCACTTGATATCTCACTAATCTGTTTCACCAAACATGTTCTTCCCAATTGTCCCTGATGATAATGGAGACTCGTTATTCTGACGATATGTATATTTTTAAGAGCATATGTAAATGGATAAAAGTGAACCCAATATACCTTTGATGAAGAAAGATTCGCATATCCCATTCTTACCCCTGGGGTTATTTTCGATCATTGCTCACAGTGTCACACAACTAAGAACCCAATTACGAATTTTGGTGGTGCAGGGGCATGTGGCCCACCACTGCCACGCTCCCACACTGCCGCGAGTCACTGCCGCCCATCAGAATAATAGTTGTTTGTGGTCTGGTGGGTGGGAGGTGTGGTGATTTCTGCTGTGGTGCCTCTTTCAAAGGCAGCGGTGCCTTTTTCAAAGGCACCGCAATGGGAACGCCACGCATGATCTTGCACGCTTGGACTTCAAAGTCCATGCCATGCAGGAACTGGGGTGCATGCACACAGGTTGGCACATGTTGTGCCCACCTGTATGGATCCTCAGACTGAGGGGGCACAGGCAGGGCCCCCTTTGTTTCAGCACCGTCAGCCTTTTCCTGGAGGAAAGATATCCATGAAAATGCTGGCGGTCATGAAACTTGTAATATGCATGGTGGTACTGCAGCGGTACCAACTGCAACCTACAAAGGCGCTGACCTCTGCGCCACCACCAGTTGGTTCCTCGGAGGAGCTAGTGGTCTAATTAAGGTCCGACCGCCCAACTAGTAATAGGGTGCTCAGACCGCCAGTGTGGTGGTGGCTGGACCACCACCAACGCGCCACCATGAGTCTGGCAGACCTCGGACCGCCAGACTCATAATTTGACCCTAAGTGATTTTCACCTTTGGCTTTGCTGATAGAGTTCATACTTATCTCTTGTTCGTGCTCGTAGGAAACCCCCCATTGCAGATCCATTTTTAATATTTATATGCATCACATTTTTATCATTCTCTCACATATTTCTTGTAGAATGTTCATATTAGATGATGCAGTGGTGTGCAGTTCAATACCCTGTGGTATCTTTGCACCAAAGGATTAACCTTCATTGCTTCAAGGCATTCAGTGACAGAAAAAGAGAAATCCACCCCACCATCAGGATCTTTCTCAGTCTTATGTGTAAGAAAGCTGCACCGGTTAGCTGGAATCACCAGCACCATCAAAATCCATTCCATGCAGGCACCGCCTTCTTTTATGTGAAAGGTACTCAGATCCACCTAGGAACATATTTCTATCTCTGCATTTATCTCCTCAAACTCTAAAAGAAAATTTGGTCATAAAGATTAATTAACACCAATATGCCCATAGCAACATTACCTATACCCAAGTCCACGGTCCGCAAGACTCACGGTGGCGGTCTCCCGACCTCCCTAGTACAACTAGGGCGGTCATGCTGCCCTGAACCAACACAGCCACCAGGGAACCGGTGATTGCATGGCAGTCTTGAGGCTGCAATATGCTTGGGGACCATAGCCATCCCGCCAAGCATATTACGAGTTTCCTCCCTGCCACCCTATTCATTGCATTGAGCCTGCCATGAAAACCATGGCGGAGAGGGAACAAAGGGGTCCTACAGGGCTCCCTGATGCCTCAAGCAATTTGGATGCACACAGGGGGCACAACATGTGCCCCCCTGTGTGCCTGCACCCCAGTACCTGCATGGCATGGACTGCAGAAGTCTATGCTGTGCAGGTACTGCCTTTGACATTTCCATTGTGGTGCTTTTATATAGGCACCATCCTGGGAATGCCAAAGAACTGCCCACCAGACCAGGTGAAAACTCCTGATCTGGAGGTCGGTTCATACATGGGTTTGGTGTTGTGGGAGCGCGTGGTCCTGCAATGCCAAACTTATAATAAGGGCCTCAATGTGTATCTTAATGCTGAGTACCGACGTGTCCCTTCTTTCCCAGACAAGAACAGCTGATATCAGTTGTATTTTTTAGATACAAATTCTACAACTGTATCTTTTCTTTG
The DNA here is from genome assembly GCF_964263255.1 of Lissotriton vulgaris. NCBI lineage: Eukaryota > Metazoa > Chordata > Amphibia > Caudata > Salamandridae > Lissotriton > Lissotriton vulgaris. Next base: position 980,784,373 of record NC_141698.1, on the reverse strand, counting down.
TGCACAAATCACAATTTAGATTATCATTGTTGGGAGTCTTGGAAAATTAGTTGCTAGACTATGTTCATATTTTCATACTATTTTCAATAACGCTTTTTTGCACAGGATGTGAGGGCACATAATTCCTCAATGTCTCCCTGTAAAGAGTTTTTACCAGGCCCCATGTTGAAACTTGGCATCAGGGCAGCATTTTGTGTATTGTGCAATGAGGTCACACCTCATTGCACAATACACAAAATGCTATGAAGTGCAAGAACGAACTGGGAAACTAGAATATTTTCCTAACCACAGCAGCATGGCAATGTTGGGGTCTAGCTGAGACACTGGGTGCACTATAAATAAAGTATAATGCACATACAAGTGAGTGAATCTACATGTACAAGATTTACCAAAAGATATGTATAGGACCAATTAAATTGTTTTAAAAAAAATAGCTTTCATTTATTGTTTAAAAGAATAATAGTATAATATTTTAATGTCAAATAATATTTATTTGTGTGTATTTGTTAACATTAAACTAAATGTATATATTGTTTTATGTTGGAATAAATTAATTTATTTTACTATTATTTCCTAAAGAATTCTGGGGCATATTATCAAGGGGGTTTATCTCCACTTTTTTGGCTTTAAAAGCCAAGAAAGCGGAGATAAAATTATCTCCCTATTACCTAGCTGTCGCTAACACCAGTTAGCGACAGCTAGTAGGAGATAGCGACCATCTTGGGCCCCGCTTTGCATGTCAGTGATATTTATCACTAATGACATGCAAAGTGGGCGTGCCAAGATGTTAGCGACTGGAAACAGTCGTTAACATCGCTATCTCCTATTACCAACTTTTGGAGATATTCGTGCTAAGCGCGAATATCTCCAAAAGCTAACACCTGCCCTGAGCAGTTCTTAGCCATGTTATCCAATGGGAGGTGGATAACATGGCTAAGAGCATTAGCTCGGCAATGCCTGAATATCGCTGACTTTTCAGCGATATTCATGCATTGCGGCTGATTTTTATCGCATTTGATAAACCTTGGTAATACCAAGGTTTATCTGCGATAAAAATCGCCGCAGCTCGGTGATAATTTTTTCCCGCTAACCAAGCAATAGCAATAATTATCGCTATTGCTTGGTAATATGCCCATCTGTTTTAAGACCCTACCACCATTATGTTCTACGGAAGGCTGTTTCCATACCAGTGGTTGATGATATGTGATGCGAGATCTACTGCAGGGATAAGCTGGAATACATTTACCACTGAGTTTGGTCTTTTTTGGCTGTGATAACGACAGAAATGCAGTATGTGACCCTCTTTTGGATATTCTTTTGTAGGTAGGTGCATTTCTCTCAGAAACCCCCATCTTAATTGTCCCTAAATCCCCCCTTACTATCCCCATAACCCCTCTTGCTTTGCAGTAAGTATTCATCATTTTCTAGTCACTCCCCCATCCATGCCACTTTTACTCCTAAAACGTAGGCATACATGTATGTAGATCTCTGCAGTAGGAGTGGAGATCTCCTCACACAAAGCAGAGACCTTCCTGCATAGGTTAGTGAATAGCATTTTTGTAGTATATGAGTACTACTATTGTAGTACTACTAAGTGTACTACAAATTGTAGATTGTGAATAGTCTGCTAAGTAGGGATGTCTTCCTTCCCTACTAGAGGAAAAAGGATTTACTGCAAAAATGAATGTTTGGCTCCTAGTTTGGGTGTCTGCAGTATGTATGATGTACCCACAACACCGGAAGCAAAAGACCTTGCTTGTCACAGTTGGGGCACAGTAACTTCAGATTGCCCTGGAACCTTTCAAACTGGAATTCTCACATTGGTGATTTATGTTTTTCTTTTCCTATCTTGATTCATGGTTTCTATCACCATCTCTCTAATTCAAGCTATTGGTGCTCAAGAAAGTTTCTATTGCCTCACACATTTACAGCAGAATATAATTGTACTTAGTTATTTTACTTATTTACTTATTATCTTACTTATTTTACTCCATGTCCCACATAGGGAATAGTAAAACTCTTTACTGCAGCTTGAAATGCAGTGTAATTCCAGTGTGTTATGGTATTCGGACAAAATATAGAGTAAAAAATATTAATATTGTGATCCACCAAAATCATGATGCAGCGATATCATTGACAAGAATATCGATTTTCTAAGGTATGTTATATCGATGTCAGAAATATCTATGTTGTTAATAACATTTTCAAAAATATCTGTTGTTATTATCGATGTTAAAAATTTACAAAATATCTATTATCTATGTAATTATCATTTACAAAAATATTGTTGTCAATATTCTTTTACTTATTTGTATGTGTTTTAGTACATGTTTTAATTGCATATGTTATAAATTGTTTGTATAATTATAGTTAAAGTTTTTTAATAAAGTTTGTAAAGGTTTAGTTTTTTTACCAATGTAATTTGTTTATTGTAATTGTTAGTGTCGTTGTGGGATGTGGGGTTTCTAGGGTGCAGGGTGAGAAGCGAATTGATTATAATGAATTAATAATGATTTATTAATTATTCATTATTTAATTGATGCTTAATTATGTTAATTGTGTAATTAATTCATTTTTTAAGTCAAGTTTTATATGCGAGTTGTGGAGTTTGTTGAGGAAATGGGTGAGAAGTAAATGAATGAATAATCAATTAAAACATGAATTTGTAATTATTTATTTAATTGATACATAATTATGTAAATTGAGGAACTAAGATGTTTTGCAAGTTATATTTCAGGTGCAGGTTGTTGTGCTTGTAGGGGAAATGGGTGGGACGTTAATTAAAATAATTAATTGCTGGTTAATTATTATTAACTAATCAATTAATACTTACATAAATGTTGCAATGATTAAAACATTTTAAGATATATATTTTAGGTGTGGGTGTTGGCGTTATAGTGGTACAGGGTGGGGAGAAGAAATAATTTTTTTAAATTATTTATTAATGTGTTTTTCATTATTTAATTAACTATGTAAATTGCTAAATTATTATATTTGTTAAAATATATTTTAGGTGTGTGTTGTTTTGTTTGTAGAAGTATAATGTGGAAAATTATTTAAGTTATTATACATTAAAATGATTTATTCATTTATTAGAACATGTGTTATTTATTATGTAACTAGCTTACCCGTCGCGCGTTGCTGCGATCTCAGAAGAAAGGAAATTTAAGGAAACTTGTTATGATAACATTCAAATTACATTGTGTCATTTTTATTGAAACGTATTCATTTTAATATGGAAAACATTTTAAAGTGTTGTTTTAATCCTGTTTATTTATTCGAGTGCTTGTGGATACACAGTATTTTTGTTTTTCCGTCTGGTGCGTACACAAATAAATCAGAAGATTTCCCGACGCGTGAGCTGGCAGCATACAGTTGTCTATGTGAGAAGCATGGATTCTCCAAATCTAGTCCACACACTTGCAGCAATTGTCCATGTGCTTTGTTGATGGTCATTGCAAAAGCGCGTCGCACTGGAAACTGTAAATGATTAGCATTGGAAAGATTATGAAGGCCCTGGGGGGCCGGGGGCAGATATTTAAATTATTATTTTTTTTTGCCAGAAACCTTCGCGGGAGTGTACTCAACAACTTCCGAAAGTTTCATGGCGATCGGATGAATGGTGTAGTAATGCATAAAGGACGAACAGACATACTTTCGTTTTTATATATATACATAAGTTAATTTTGTTCTGCTTTTTTATTTCAATTACATTTTAATTGTTGGCTGTTATGATTCTGAGAATATAGGGCCTGATTACCATGGCGGTCCAACCACCATCCAGCATAACGGTCTGACCACCATATTATGATGCGGTCAGTCTGACCGCTGTGGTCGGAGAGACCAACCGACATGTCCAACAGGCTCAAGGAGCCTGTCGGGCTGTCGGATGGATCATATTCCCTACAGTAATTTTGGTGCCTGCGCAGGCACCGCCATGGGGATTACGAAGTCCCCATCCGACAGTCTACATTGTGCCCCTTGTGTCAGGCACCACATTGTGCCTGGTACACGGGACTTAGATGTTTCAAAACATCCCCTTAACCACTGAGGCTTCTGCTGCCGCCCTTTTCGGGGCCACAGCAGAAGCCGGAATTGAAAAGGGGATGATTCCGACTGCCTATCTTGTGTTTGCATTTTAATTTGTCAGGTGGAACCTCTGAAAATAATATTCTTTGTTTTAATTTACCATTATTTATAAATTCCATAATTATGGAATTTGGTTATTTGTGTTCAAATTTAGACATAGAATTTTACAATTTAAATGTTTGTATTTTTTGTTATACAATAGAGTTGTTACAATATGTTGTTTGGTTGAAGTAAACTACTCTCTCTCTAAATTTGCCACGACTGGAGTGGGAATTTACATTTTTCACCTCTTGAGTCCAACGCTTTCCTTACTGTTGCACGTAGTGGAGTAGGAATAGTAAATTTAACACCTCCAGAGTCCAACACTTTCCCTACTTTAAAATAGTTTTACATTATATATGTGTATGTAGACATACAAACTTTGATATATATGTGTATGTTTGTTTAAATTTGTAAATCTTTATATATATTTTTAAATATTATTTGACCATATTTAATTGACATTATATAAATGTTATATGTTAAAATATTTAAGTTTTATGTATTTAAACTACATATATAGTAAAAAACTGCGGGGCATATTACCAACGTTTAGCGATATTTACCGCTAACGATGATTAGCAACGAATTTTTTAACGCTAAGCATCGCCGCAAATTATCGCAGAGATAGCTTGCTATTAGCAAGGTTTATCTCAGTAGTGATAAAAATCCTCGCGCTAACAGCCAATTGAGAGATTATCGCTGGAAAACCAACGATAATCTCTCGAAGTTTGGCGTTAGCTTGATGATAGGGGCTCACAAACTTAGCCATGATATCCACCTTCCATAGGATATTATGGCTAAGTCAAGAAAATACCAGGTGTAAAAAAAGCATTGCTAACCGCGGTTAGCGCTGCTTTTTTTATCACTAACAGGGTTAGTGAAATCCTTGATAATAGGAGAAATGTCGCTTAACAACATTTCTCCTATTATTTTTCTTTGGAACGCCCCCTTTGCATCTCATTAGAGATGCAAGGGGAAGCGTAGAGAAAAAGGGTGCTAACATGCGAATTTGCGTGTTAGCACCCTGTTGCTGATAGGGAGATAATTTTATCTCTGTTTTCTTTGCTTTTAAAGCCAAAAAAGCGGAGATAAATCCTTTGATAATATGCCCCTGCATTTTTGTATATATTTTTCGATATTACTATAAAACGATTTTTCCTGCCAATATTTTAGTACTGTCAAAAAACACACAAGGGCCTTGGCTCACAACTCAGCAAGGCTGAGCCAAACTAGAAAGATTTAACAAAACAGACGCCAGTGCTGAGAGCTTCAATTGAAAGCTGACAAACTGAAATGAATAGTTGTTTTGAATATAGCAAAGACAACTTGCTTAAAGAATTGCAACATATGAGTTTTTAATATTTCTTTTTTGGTTTCTCCACTTTTTAAACACAATTTTTTCGTGCATGGAAATACAAACAGTTTTTTTAAAATGTACAACAGCTAATAACACAATAGAAAATGGCATTTACACACTTCAGGCATTCTTGGCCGTTCATTCAACCAAAAACCATTCACACAAACAAGCAAACAAAAAATTGACAAACAATAATTGGTCTCAGTATCAGTAGAACTTTAGTTGTGAACTCGGGGAGGGAATCCTTTTGCGTTTTTCAAATGTCAAAGTCTTTGCAGTAAGCAAATCAAAAGAGTGTCCACATCTCTTACTATTCACTAACATCCGTTGTGAAAAAAGAGTTTTTAACAAGATACGAGACCAAGTTGGTCGACGCGTTTCAAACCCCTATAGGTAACGGGGTTCTCCTCAGGACCAAAATAGACGCTGCAACAATAAAAAGACACTACTTTAGGGTTGTAACCTATAAAAAGAGACTTAGCCCCTATGTCAAACAACAACATCCTTATCCTACCTTAGTAGCTTGATCAACAATCCAAGTTTCACGAGGGTTGTATCTCCAATAGAAGTGCGCGCGGGGCTATGAAGGGGTGAAAAAACAAAAACGCGCTGCATTTAGTCATAGCAGTCACCCACATTCCATCAAACGTACTTCGCCCATTCCTGTGGTGAGGCTTACCCACTTATGCAAAGGCGTCTGGCTCTCCGTGAAATCCCTATTCGACCTCGTTGCCTAGGGAAAGGGGCTGGATCTAGTTCCACCGCTGGAAGAAACGGAGGTTGTGTGTCAGACTAAACCGCTAAGTAAACGTATTGAACCCCTACCCTGTTATCGCAATTTAGGAGCCTTCAGTGACATACCGGTTAGAAAGAATTTCGGCACTTCAAACGAGCGGGCTGGATGCTTCACCTTCACTCGCTCCAATGTTGCGAAAGTCACGGCGGTTGCTTCCTGGTTAGATGAACTCCCATGTGGTTCTGGGAAATGTAGTTCAACTTAGCGGTTTGAATAGAACATTTCGGTTAAACAAATAATGGAACTGGCACTGAGGATCATCAGCTTGCTAAATTGGGTAGAATTGCTCGATTTGACAATGAGTGAATGTCATGGAGCCACATTGAAACGGTCTGAAGATTTACAGAGTAAACCGCTGTTGCCTCCTCGCAATGTGTCACTGGTTGAGGGGACTAGGAAGAGATTAGCTGCTAGGTTTATATATTTCTGAAATTTCATTGAGGCCCCTCAGCGCCGTATTGAATTTCATAATCAGCAGCGCTTCGCGCTGGCATAGCATTGCGTCCAAGTCCCCACCACGTGGGTCCCTTTCTATTTTAGAAAGGACTGTCCATCTCAGGTCGGTTTGCTCATGTTTTTTGCTCGTCCAGTGGTTAACCAATGGGGCATTTTCAATTCCTCTCCGAATTCTAGATTTGTGTTGCGTAATTCGGTGTCTCACTTCCTGCGTAGTCTTCCCTATGTATACCATAGGGCACGGACAGACAATGGCATAGACCACGTTTTTGGTCTTGCAGTTAGTAAAAGTATCGTGTTTCCAATAGATGTTATCAAAAGTGAAAACCGAGTCTTCTATAGTTTCATCACAGCAAGTGCAAGTACCGCACTTATGGTGTCCTTTAGTTGGCGGTAATCCGAACAGACTTCTCAATGTTGGAGCTTTTGCAATCGGGAGGGCAGCCCTCACAATATGGTTAGCCACGCTTTTTTCTTTTTTGTAGGCAAACAATGGAGGAGCTGTGAAATCCTTATGCAGATCTTTCAGTAAGTGCCAGTTTGACATTATTAGTTTTTTATGTTGGTTGGCTGCTGGGCAAAAGGTGGTAACGCAAACCAATCTTTTGGCATCTGGTTTAATTTTCTTTTCAAGCAATGTATCTCGTGGTGTCCACCATGCTCTTTTGAGGGAATTTTTTTGCAGTTTTTTTGGGTATCCTCTTTGGATGAGACGATCCTTTAGATGGCCAGCGTGTTCAAAATACTCCTCTTTCCCTGAACAATTTCGGCGAATCCTGATAAATTGTCCGAACTGGAGGTTCTGTCTCAGACTGCGTGGGTGGTTGCTGGTACAGTGTAATGCTTTGTTCCTGTCTGTTGGTTTACGGAATAAGGTGGTACTTAAGCTCCCTTCGTGTGGTTCCATTTTCACATCCAGAAATGTGATGGATTTGTTAGATGCTGTACAAGTGAACTTGATGTCATTAGTCCTTGAATCGAGCCAGCCAACAAATTCATTGAGTTCTTCATGTCCTCCTGTCCAGACAAGGAACACGTCATCTATGTATCGCATATAACTGGATATGCAATTGCTGTAGGGGTTGTTGTTGTATATAAATTTATCTTCAAATAGTCCCATGAACATCACTGCTAACTCTGGGGCGAAGGGGCATCCCATCGCTACCCTCTTTATTTGGTAAAAAAACTCAGAGTCGAAAGTAAAGAAGTTTTTCTGTATAGCAAAACGGGCCAAATCTAGGATAAAATCCGTCGGGACCCTCACTGGTCTTTCCCTGTTGTCCAAGAAGACTCTCAATGTCTCAAGAGCCTGTTCTTGCGGGATTTGGGTGTAAAGTGAAACCACGTCTAGTGTGACTAGAAGCTGTCTGTTACTGTCAAACTGGATGGTAGCTATTCTATTGAGAAAAGCTGTGGTGTCTTTAAGATGAGCTGGAATGGTTTCTATGAATGGTTTCAGAAAGAAGTCAATATATTTTGCCACTGGTTCCATGAGCGACTCGCAGCCAGAAACTATAGGGCGTCCTGGTGGATTGAATTTGTCTTTGTGCATTTTGGGTAGCACGTAAAACACTGGAGTTCTAGGATTTTTGTTTTGTAAAAATGCTAGTTCTTTAGGCCCGACAAAGCCCTGTTCAAAGCCTTTTTGAATAACATCAAAAAGTTGATTCTTTATTTCCATGGTAGGGTCCTTTCCGATGCGTCTATAGCAATTGTTGTCATTTAATTGCCGATGGACTTCTATTTTGTATTTAGCAATGTCCCAAATCACGATTGCTCCGCCCTTGTCGGCCTGCTTGACGACCACTGTTTTTTCATTTTTTATAGTCAGTAAGGCATCCTTTTCGGCTTTTGGTAAATTATACTTGACAAACCATTTCTTTTTTTCAATTGAGGATATTCCAGATAGCACAGTGTGCTCAAAAGTCAGTACTTCCTTAGGGATTTTGGATCCTTTGGGGCAGAAGGTCGATTTTCTCTTAAGGCCAGTAACCTCCTCGTGTTGTTCTTCATTTGCTTCTTGGAAGAATGTTTTTAACCGAATCTTGCGACAAAACTCTAGTGTCTCTAGCTTCATTTCGACAAAGTCTGTCGGACTGGATGGCACAAAATTGAGGCCTTTAGTCAAAATAGCTGTTTCTGCTGGTGTCAGGGTCCTGTCAGATAAGTTAAAAATCGGTGATTTGTTTAGTTCTTGTAAAATTGCTGACGAGTCCTCATCTCCCATGGCTGGGAGAAGCGGGTTCGTCCCCTGCCTCTCTGTTGGCCTCGCCCTAAAAAGGCGTTTGATTTTGTTGTTGTTGCTGTTGTTGTTCTGGTTGATTGCCTTTTCTGTTCTGGAGAGACCTGGTGGTATTATCCGATTCACTACCCGATGATGAAGTTGTATCTGAAAAAGTCAAAAATTTCCGGCGTGAGCGTCCTTGATTGTCTTGTAAAAATCTTCGTCAGAACGTGTATAAAAATCCTTGTTCAAGTAAGGGTAGAAGGACTCCAAAGAAAAGTTTTTTTTGTCTAGATCAAACGTTGTTTTTTTGTGTTACCGTGAAATCCTTAAATTCCAAGATTTCTTTGTCAATTTTCTCCAATAGTGCTTTTGAGTCCGTGATCAATTGGTTGTTCTCAATTTCTCTCTGCAGAATTGCTATCTCTTCCAGTTCTTTTAGTGATATTCTATGTGCAGTCTCAATGGTGAGGACCATCAGGTCTCTACTGCATTTGGTTTCGATCCCGCTGAAACCTTTTTTGTAGTCCGGGTCGTCTGTAAATACAACTGGGACGTTGCGAATTTGGAGTCCTGATGGGATGGTCCCTGAGCGTAAATGCTGCAACAAAAAATGCCCGTGGAGGTCAGTCCTAATTTGCTTTTTGCTTAATCGAATTAATTTGTCCGACTCGTTCTGGGTGTTAGCTGTAAGGCTAAGAGCTACCGATGCAAACACGGGGGGGTCTCTTATCAGATTCTGAATGTGTTCCTCACTATACGCAAGTGTGTCTTTTTCAGCCATACCACAATTGTGCACGCAATGCAAAAAAAATTATAATAATAAACACAGATAAGAGGTGAAAAGGAAAGAAAAATCACACTAAGAACTATCACCACACACAATTGCCCATCAAATGGACCGGGAAAATGTATTTTAGTACTGACCATTATATGTATAGAAAAACAGTATTTTTTGTGATCGATATTTTTGAAGCGATATTTTGGTGTCAAGATATTGATGATTTCGATATTGTGTCTTTGAACAGTGTGTTACATTCAGAGCAGAAGAGACTTCAGAGTATACAACTGTGAGCTCTAGCAAAGTTTATGAAAAAATTACAGTCCATGCAAACCACACATTATTTTGTATTTATTTTTTTATTAATTTTGCATTTTAACCAAGTAATGCAACACCACACTGGGTTATACACCGCAATTAAATATGAAGATGAATAGGATGCAGAAAATATGGAAAAACATGTAGAGTCCTTTGTTCTCAGTTTTCTCCTGAGTGTACCCTCGGACCAATATACAAAAACTTCATTCAACTGATAAGTAAATATAACCCTTCATTCATTCCTGAACTAGCCACACTTTAATATAGGCTGATTTCTGAATTGTGTGAGAATCATGAACATATTTCTAACTTTTCTTTAGTTTCCTGCAAATGTATTGTTTTGTTTTCATTTTCTCGGTTTTTGGTTTACTTTCAACATTTCTATATGTATTGAAATATCTCCCTATGGGATTTAGTGTACAGAAACACTATTAGAAATATAAGCAGGTGCGTTTTGAAAAGACCCTACTAGTTTTAAGACAACCAAACACTTCTACAACATTTTTTATAGAGCTTATCAGATTCCAATGTGGAATAAGTTAAATATTCATACAGTGGCTGTTTACTCCCTGATGGGCGGAAGTGACTATTGCATGCTGACATGGAAGGCAGCGATGTTGTTGGAGGAGGACCATGAACATGATAACGTAAAGGGAAGCAGCTCGGATGCCGCTCCTCCTCTTGACAAATGCAAAAATAACAGGTGATGGACAGAATGCAGAACAATGTCAAACATTCACCCCAGTACAGAGTTCTGGGCCTAAATCCATCGTTTTTTTTGATCACCATGCCTTTCCAGTTTGAACCCAGCCATATGCAAATCAGTCTTGACCCTGTGCTCTACGGGAACAGTCCAGTCGAACTGTCAAGCCAGGTCCTCCCTGGACTGTAAACAAGCATCCAAGGACCGGTTTAGGGCTTTCAGCCCTCATCAGCTTGGATAGCTTGATTCCAGTGGCATGGAGAGCACGGGACTCACGTCTGAGCATACCCGTCCCACTCGGGGTGACAAATGCAATAATAACAGGTGATGGACAGAATGCAGAACAATGTCAAACATTCACCCCAGTACAGAGTTCTGGGCCTAAATCCATCGTTTTTTTTGATCACCATGCCTTTCCAGTTTGAACCCAGCCATATGCAAATCAGTCTTGACCCTGTGCTCTACGGGAACAGTCCAGTCGAACTGTCAAGCCAGGTCCTCCCTGGACTGTAAACAAGCATCCAAGGACCGGTTTAGGGCTTTCAGCCCTCATCAGCTTGGATAGCTTGATTCCAGTGGCATGGAGAGCACGGGACTCACGTCTGAGCATACCCGTCCCACTCGGGGTGACAAATGCAATAATAACAGGTGATGGACAGAATGCAGAACAATGTCATACATTCACCCCAGTACAGAGATCTGGGCCTAAATCCATCGTTTTTTTGCTCACCATGCCTTTCCAGTTTGAACCAAGCCATATGCAAATCAGTCTTGACCCTGTGCCCCACGGGAACAGTCCTGCCCGAACTGCCAAGCCAGGTCCTCCCTGGACTGGAAACAAGCATCCAAGGACCAGTTTCGGGCTTTCAGCCCTCATCAGCCTGGATGGGCCTAAATCCATCGTTTTTTTGCTCACCATACCTTTCCAGTTTGAACCCAGCTCCTCCTCTTGACAGTCATGACTGTTGTTGCCACCATATGTACGCAGTTACAGCATATGGATGACCTCCTGGGATACTACCACTGGGGAGGCAGGAAGCATAGAGGAACATAGTACATGGCAGAATTTAAGAACTGTGTGTGCCTGTGGCTGGCCTACAAAGTGCAATCCTAGCCTAGCGAACATCCCCAAATTGTGGAGGTGTTGTTCAGCTAGCATTCTGTACATCTCAAAGGGGTAATCCCCGCACTGTTCTTTACTGTTATGCTGAGATCCCTGATAATGTTACTAATAAAACGTTGTCGGTATAACTGTAGGGATTATATGGGAGGGATATCCACTGGTGGGTATAGGGTTGCTGGTGTGGGATGTGGGGCTGAATGTTATGTCGAGGTCCATGTACGTCACAACTGGAATGGATTGGTAGGCACGATTCACTCCACAAAATGGTTTCTGTTCCCCTTTGGTTTTGTTTCTCACATTATGCTATGTCCATCCTTTGCCAACACAATGAGATCTATAGCTGGCCTGAGATACTCCTGTGACACAGATGACTTGCACTAGATGACCAGACATCACATACTGACTAATATTCATGACATGAAATGTGTGTGGATCCCCAAAAGACCAGACAAATCCTATCCTACTTAGACAGGCATAGGGTTGAAATGGCATTACTCCTGGAGACCAATTTATGTGCAAAGACTAGCCAAAGACATGTGTATTTAATTAACTCTTTTGTAAAGTGGAGCAATATTTGGGTGCTCCTGATAGATGTGGGGATATTCTTCAGGATCCTTGGTGTATGGACAGGAAACATTTGCTTTCTTGTTTTTCTTTTTATTCATAGCACTTCTTTGTCTGCAATATGATGTGCATTGACTGTGGATGTGCTCAGAAACACCAGAGATGGTTAGCTTCTTTGTGGAAAAAGCAGTGATGTTGATTGTGATGGCTTTGAAAACAATTCTACACATTGAACGATGGTGCATGAGAGCAAAGCGAGCCAACCAGGTTCCATGAGGGTGGGGGCAATATGATCATATTTCTTCAAGCCCTATGTGAGATGTGCGGCAGTTTGTAGGTTGCTCATCAAAGTGTGTCTGTATGGAGTTTGGGAGGCAATGGAGCAGGGCATTACCACCATCCAGACACAAGAGTAAGAGGGCTTGAACAGCAGATCTGAAGTTGTTTTCTGGAAGAAACAGTTCACTTGCGTTAAAAGAGAGCTTGTACTAGATCATCTTTGTTTTGGGCGGTATCTTCCATGAGGGTGAGGTTTGTGTCCAGGGTGAATCCAAGCAACTTGGCATTCATTGGGGTTTATGGTCATCAAGACCCATGTCTTGGAATCAGGTTTATACTATTTCCTATTTGTTGTAAATAACAGGAATACCACTTTGTTGGGATGAGTTTCAGGAAAGCGCTGGACATCCGGTCATGAGTGGTCTGCAGACGATGTTTGAGGCGTAGGATTTCTGAAGCAGAGGAGAATTTCAAGTTTTGCATCATTGATATCATTGAATCTTGATGCTATTATCTGTGAGTAGAGCACCAAGCAACTCCATTATTGAGAAGTTAAAGGTAACAGGGAACAGTATGGAAACCTGTGATGGCACAATGTAGTCCAGTGTGCTGGTGCCAATAGCGGACTGGAAGCTTAGAGAGGCACTGGAAATTGTGGGGCAAATAAATAGACATATCCATGTTTACAAGAAAGCTGTGGTTTTCTCCTGGTCGTTTGACAGTCTGAGTAGCTGAATATCCTTTTGTCCACCCATCCCTAAAAGGTGTTCACTGGTCCGCAGTCTACCCACTATGACCAGTTCAAATGGTGGTGCACATTGTGAGTAAATTTACAAATAAAATGTAAATCTGATTTCCTGGTTTCCACTCACATTTATATTTATAATATATGTGACTATAAAAAGATTTCCATGTGTACTTCCTACACGCTTTGACTATTGCAACATTTTAAAAGGCCCTCCTAAAATGCTTTTGTGAACTCCATTTTCACTTTGGTCAATATGCAGGTGCAAATTTGCTCATCAGAAAAGTTCTTAGCAAATGTATTTGCTAGCACCATCCTCCCACCATACACGTGGAAAGTGCTGAACTATGGATGTCAAGGGCTAGCGATTGAAATCTCTCACAATTGCTTGAGCCAAACCCTGATGAAGTTTTGAAACTCTATTTTCACTACTTTACTATATAAAAGAGCCAACGAACTGAATAAAAATACATATATAAATACGCCACTTAATAATTAAATCTCATCAACATTAACATGCTTGTTAATACCTCTTCACTAATGCTGTTAGTAAACTTTTTAGTTTTTACCTAAAACCTTATTAACATGTTATCACATCAGCCCCTCATTTCCAAATCTCCATTTACTCTAATGACAACTTATGTTGTCTGCATAAAAACACACATTTGTTCCAATGATTATTTTTTGATGAGACTTTTAATAACTAAATCAATCATGACACTCTGGAGCTTAAATGAAAACTGAATAAATCATTGCCAACTAATTTAATATGGTTTTTTAACGTATATTGCTAGAAAAACAACATTTCCCACTGGGCAAATTCCAGAACATGAAAAGATTTAAAACTACACAACTGAAACTAGTCTGTTAACTACATGTACTTGAGCTTAAATATTTCGAACATTACATCCAATTAATTATATCAAGCAGTAATTTAGTTGCAACATCAAAGACGTGCAAATATTGTGAAGCTGTACATTGCCGTACAGTGAAAGACCAATCCAGCTCAGGAAGCATCCACACAGTCAGTTTACTGGCCCGTCATGCGAGGCTGCTTTGATTAAACTGCCTGTCATGCCAAATCACGAGGGCAAGTCTTCCTTACTTCGGTGTTTGGTACTTTTGGTCCATTTATAGATGTTAGCGATCAGCTTTGTTCGCCCCAGTGGTGACTTTAGTGCATCGGACCCGAAATATATACTGCTTCTTCTGGATCTTGCTATTAGGTATCATAAAGCAATGCCTTGAAGGCCACTAGCACTTCTGCTGAAGCCAGGGGAATTTAGTTATAATTTTTCAGTACCGATACACACATAAACATGGTTTTCAGAGTGGGAGAAACACCGTACTGACATACATTAAGGCAATGTGGAGAATGGCTTACAGGGTGGTCACCTCCTGCAGCCCCCAACCCAATAGCCAAGAGTATTAGGGGGCCATTAGGATGGCGGGCGGGAGTCCTGAAATGTGAATTAGGATGCGCCCGCCACAGTGGCGGGCGCAATCCTCATTTTATCATTGTGGCGGGCGGTGCTCACTGCACCGCCCGCCACAATCTGCAAAGCGAATGCACGCATTTGCATACACGAATCGGCAGGCACCCTGCGGTGCCTGCTGCTTGTTGTATGCAAATGCGGGGGGTACCATAGGTACCCCCGCATTGCACCGTACACCGTACACCGTACACCGTACACCTCGGCCATCACCAGGGGGGCCCGCAGTGGGCACCCCAAATCTAGGACCGCCTGCCTTTCCGTGGCGGCATTGCCGCCACGGAAAGGCTCCACAAAATGCCAATTCTAATATGGCTGGCGGTGTCTCACAGACACCGCCACCATATTGAACATATTCCGCCCCGGCCGCAAGGCGACCGGGGCAGAAAACAACCGGGCGGTGTTTTTTCCCGCAGCGGTCTCCCCCGCCATCCTAATATGGCGGGGGGGAATTTGGCAATGGATGTCGGGCGGATTGCCTCCGCCAGGCCGGCGGTGGCTACCGCCAGCCTGGCGGAGGCAATCCGCCCGACATCATAATGGACCCCTAAGTGTCTAGGAAGGTGCTAAAAAAAACATCAAATGAAATAGAAACTAAGGATTCTCCTGTTATGCCTGGGCTTGTCTCTGAGATGATGCCTTTGAGGTGCATGGACTTCAGATCATTTGAAAATGTGTCTGAATGCCCCAAACACAGCTCCCTAAGGGATAAGATGGCTCACGTTATGTGGAGGGCGAAGGACACACTTTAAGCCAATTTGGAGCTCACAAATGACATGTATGACCAGAAGGATCCCCTTAATGGTCACCAGGGTGACAAGAAAACTTGGTCATGAAGTCAGATAGTCCTCATATGTATGTATGCATCTATGTATGTTTGTATGTATGTACGTATGTATTTGAGTAGTTCAAACCTAGCCAAAGGCAAAGGAGCAATGTAAGGAATCCAAAGCCAGTGAGAGATTGGAGGGATAGCTGGGGTGTGACAATGCATAAGTACTGCTGCTGTGACAAGATGCAGTGGTCTGTAAACAGATGTGCCTTTATCTCTTCTCTAAATAGTAGAATAGCATGTTGGGGTAATAGTGATGGAAATGGGAAAGCTGGATCAGACCCCGGGCGCATATATGGGAAGGCCTGTTGGTGAGATTTTTCTATTGATCACTTCTTCATCCTCGGTCTTGTAGTGTTCTGGCTGCTGGGTATGCTCAGCAATCAGATAGGATGTGGTGATGGCTGTGATGTCGATGGTACAGGCTGTCAAGGGTTGCCAATGGAGTTCGATCTGTGTAGGCGTGATATGGTAATATTTTTTCAAGCCTTACTGAGACTTTATCTAGCATGGAGGATCCGCTTAAACGTCCCAGTATGATTTCTGGAAGGCAATGGAGCAGAGTGTTGCCACCACCTAGATGTGAAAGTACCAGGGCTTGAACAGGTGTACTGCAGGTGTTTTTTGGAATGTATAGTTTCACATTCTTTAGCAAAGACAGCTGCTTCTAGGCTGTCTTGAATTTCAGAGTGAACCTGAGAGACTTGGTACTGTGTGAAAGATGAGGTTTGAATCTATTTCGGTTCATCTTGTAATGCCAGGTTGGGGATAGTAGTTCATTGTTCTCATGCCTTCAATACCCTGTGTTGGTCTCTTTCACGGTCTTGAAGAGGCTGAGTGTGACCAATTACTTTAATGATTAGGGTATTGGGTTGGACCTCCAGGGTGTTCCAAATGAGCCTACCAAATTCAGCCTACAAGATTGAGTAACTTTCTGCAAGAGTGTGAGTATGATAGTCACATGAAGCAAGGGAACGTTTTTTCTGGTTTTGCAAGAGTGATAGTAGTGTAGCTGGGTGGTCAAGAATTTTCCCAGACTCTTTACCATGTTATACGTCCAATACCCTTTTCCATCATTGTAAATTCCAAGTTCTAAGTTTACGTGATGTCGTATGTCCAGGAATTATTTATGGTATAAGTGGTCAAGGTTTTGTACCTAAACACTAAGGTTTGGCTGAATCATACAGAGGGATTATGGCTTCTGTCACCTCTTAACCAGATTACTGAATTTGGCATTGATTGATAAAGTGTACTTTGAAATGCATTTGTCCTTGCTTGCACTGAATTACCTTAACATTCTGACGTGTGTTAGATAACCAGTCATATTGTACAGTAAGCGATTTTTATTAAGTTTACATAAAACTATATACAACATTAAATTACATAAATACACACACCACAGATTATTGGTTAAAAAAGGCGGGAAAATAATAAAAAATAAATGCAATGCATGTTGAAATAATGGTGGTATTAAACCTGATGCATCAGGTCAATGCCATTCACTCAGACTGACTATGCTCCTTTCGGAGCTTGATGGCCTGCCTCAAGAATTTTACAAAGTTGTTCACAGCTTTTACAATACTGCCCTGAAGCAAAATAATTGTGCCTCTGATATTGTTCTTATGACTTTTGTATTAAAAATGGGCTTTAGATATTTTTTTCGAATGTCTAGTAGGACTGGAAAGAAGCACATTCGATGGACACCTGGGATAACTTACACATGTTATGTTAAAATACTTGTAGAGCGCATGGCTGCCCCAACAGCGGGTCGTCCCTGCACGAACGGTCAATTTCCAAACGCCATCAAAATTCTTAAAAGGGAGATAAAAAAAAGCACAATTCACATGAAGGCAACCTTCTCCTGAGGCCACATATTAAAATCGAGATAAGATTGCCTTTAACAAGAAAAGGGTTCTATGGTGTACATGTTTTGCTTATATCTAGATGCTACACCGATGTCCTCGGTCAGACTTAAGGTTTGACACCCTTTTTCATCACTAACTTTCAAGCTGTTCTAGACACAGATGCTAGTATTGTTATTGAAGGGAGATTATAAACTAACAGCAACTTTACCACTGATCTTTCTAAAAATGCTCTCCCCCTCCCCGGGCAATGTCAATACTTTGTTAATAAGTGCTCTTAAGATGTTCATTCCTGCTTCCTTTAAATCTATAAAATGCATGGTTTGGTTGATATCAATCAAAGCAGATAACAGAGTCAGTCCTAATTCTAATCTTATGAGGCATGAGCGGGTAGACTCTCTTAAACGTAACAGTTTTCAAATGCATTTCAAAAACATGGAGTCTAGCGTTTAGATAATTATGTGAGTGCCAATTTAATCCTCGTATAAATTAAGAGGGATCATATTTGCCTTTATAACATCCAACTAAGGACCTTTTGCTCCTCCCCCGTAAATTGTAGAAAATACTTCAACGCTCCCATTGTACATGACGATTCCCAGAGAGATTTTTATCTATTATAACGCCCAAATTTGGGTATTCTTGGACCTCTTCTATTTTAATGATTTCTATCTTCCAGATATGCTTAGAACTATTTCGACTAAAAGGACATTACCTTGGTTTTATTGATGTTAATGAGAAGATTATTTTCTAGACTGAGTCCAGCTATATTGAAAGAAATTTCATGAGAAGAAAACAAAAACAAGAAAGAGTGAGGGTTTTGCTTTCATGAAACACAAACGAGGTTAGTAGCCTTAGTAAAAAAAAAAAAAAAATGTTTGTTCTTGACAGGCAACTCTGTCTCCATTTCCTATATTTCGAAATAAATGAGAAAACAGGGGCAGGATAGGAGTACCCTGACTCCATTGCCCATCCTTGAGCATCCTAGTGGGACACCCCAAAGAAAATGCATTACGAGTTTCGCAGTACTCTCATAAGACCCAGTACACCCGCTCACCTCCTGTGCACTTCGTTTGAATAGTTCCTTGGACTGCTTAGTCTTGATAGCCCTAGAGACAAGTGCTATAAATGGATACCTGGTTACCAGTTGAGCACTCAGCAATACAGGGGCACCAAGACCCCAGATGTTACAATTGTGGCCCAGTACCACCTGTCTGCCTTGGGACTGAGACTCAAATTCCTGACAACAATGCTGCGGATAGCAAGGAAGCATTCACTATAATCTAAGGTTTGGTGAGACTGAGCTTCGAGCAAGTTAATATATATGCTTTTATTCTGTAAGAAATGTGTTTAAATATTTAATTATTGCATGACTGGTAATACAAAAATACATTGATTGTTCATTTATCGGGGACTTATAGTGCTTATGCTTGCAATATGTACGTACATTACAAGTTAAAATTCTCATGCTTACCCAGTTATGACTGGCAACCTCATTAATTGAAGAATGATTTACATTTTTTGATCTCATCAAAATGCAGGACTATAATGAAATATTTGGCTAACAACAGAGTTTTCGTTACAGGGCTGCTTCTGTTTCTTTTTAAAATGACAATCAGATGGAACATTGGTAAAACCCAGAACTTTTTCCATTTCCAATGGTGGTGTAATAAAATAAACTAGATTACGAATGAATTATCTGTGAGTGGTTTTGAGTCATTGTGTGTTTCTGCAAGATTTGATGCTTCTAATATTAAGAAATCCTTTCTCAAGTGGAAAATCGTAGTAAACCCCTAACAGCTTCCATGAGTACCCTTCCTCCTGCTATGAATTCTTGAGTAAGGTTAACCTAAAACAATAGAGGCTGATGGGAATTCATTATGAATGGTACTAAGAAAATTATGCTTAGAGTGAGGTTAATATTCCAGAGCATGGCAGGTAATATATTTTTTCTAAATTGGTCAATAATTCCAATGTCTTGCAATTTGCTTGCATGATATTCCTGGTGGAATGCATCCCAGAAAATATAATTGTCTTTCCCGAAGACACCTAATTAGATCTTACATTTCAGAAAAGTAGAAAGCACAAGCCCTGGACAAGATCCTGTATATCTTTTCTTTCTCAGCCTTGATTTGGGATCCTTTTTTTGTTTCATGCCATCAAGTGTGGTGTGCTAACACTATATTCCTGGAATTCAGTAGTAATAAGTCTAGTCTTAAAGAAAGTGAATTATAAATGATTCAGCCGATTATTGACCGATTAACCTCCTAGGTAGGGTTTTTTCTAGCAAGGTTATACGAGGACGTATTGAACAATAGATTGATGAGAACAACATCCTTTCTGATCTACAGGTGTGCTTTAAAAGGAAATTTGGCACTATTGATCAAGTCTGTATGTATGATCTGATAGTACAAAAGTATGTTGAATTACTAAGAACATCTTTATGTATACTTTTTTCAATTTTAAATCTGCCTTTTTAAGAGATACATTTTGGAAAACTGTATGACATAAGTCTTCCTTTTGATCACTTACACATAGTGATTAGTTTGGGGCACTTAACTTTCAACCTTATTGTTTGTAGACTAAATGCTTTTGTTTTTTGTACACCTGTGGTTATCCAACATTTCTTTAATTCTTCATTGGAATTTTGACAACTTAGAGAACTGCAAATTAATGTTACAAACACTAAGTTCATGACTATCACGTGTCATGATCCTACAAAATTAATTTATAAATGGTTGAAATGTAATTGGAAAATATTTCCAATATGGATTTTGTTGGCGTTAAGGAGGCTACCAACTTAACACAGACAAAACAACTTGACAAACGTAAGAGTTTACTGGTCATAGGGCTGGTGCAACCATCCTTTATGCTTCAAGCTATGCTAGTACAGTAGTCTCTCAGCAATTGTGATTCATAGATCAAAAGCAAACTCGACTGCAATATGTGGGGGCAACATTTTGGGTCATAAAAGGATCACCAATTTACAAATAGTTCAACATCGATTATTGAAACTGTAACTCAAATTATCATTCAGTACGCCAACAGTTCTTTTTTATTTTGAGCATGTTCTTACAAAATATTTTTGACTGCTGCTATTTCATGTCCTTGATGGTAAGTTTAGGCAGGGCTTCCTCCAAACACCATATATCACAGGAGTATGAAAACAGGATTCTGAAGTTAGTAATGTGTATCAAGAATGAGTGTGCACAATAGTTGTGTGGCGCTTTGTTGTTTTGTTGTGGTGGTGATGTGTTCTGCTGTTTTGATGCTGTTGTGTTTTTGCACTACAATATTTCAATGTCATTTTGATGTGTTCTGCTGTTGTTGTTTTGTTCCTTTTTGTTTTGTTGCAATTGCCCCTATATGTTTTAACTGCTTTGTTATGTTGCTTTGTCTATGTTACTGCGTTATGCTCAGATGTTTACTTTAAATATCATAAATACTGCAATCAATAACAACACATGCTCTGCACGTTCCAATGGCAAGCGACCATCTGCTACTGTCTACGAATGCAAAATTTCACTGCTCCAGCTCTTTAACTCCTTCAGACAACAATCAGCCCAAAACTGTGACAGAGACTGTGTCTAAACTTACCACTTCCAGGGCTCACTTTTGTGATACACCCCATAGAATCTTTATCTTCAGTTAAACCATTGGTATATTGGGCAAGGCTGTCGTAGACAGACACACTGAAACTGCAAGAGCTGTTTTCTATGCAGAAGACCAATAATTTACCCTTGTTTAAATATTTTCATACTGAGGGCTGCCAGAATATTTGGCCCACCCACCGATTACTATTAGGTACTCTACACAGGTGCTCAAAAGCTAGAGTTTGAACTCTTTGATTGTAAGTTTCTTACTTCCTTAACCAGGGCACCTCAACACAATACTACTTGTGATATAAAAAGAACATTTAGGTTTGAGAAATATTTCGACTGGTTTAGTCCACCGCCCGCTAAAACTTTGTATCAAAAATTTAGATTCAGGATTTTTACTTTTGCAGCACTTTCTTTCGTATAGATGGCACTGTCCGTTCATCCACTCATATATAGAATTGTTTTTATGCTCGGGGTGGAGGAATATGAGGTTCACATTTTATTAGCATACCCTTTATACACAGCGTATCGTGTGGGTTGGCTAGTACTGAAGCTCAGAATTAAGATATTAAGGCTAATAGACTCGTCTTCAGTGTATGTAAAGGTGATGCTCATTGGCCATGATTTTTTCATTGTTTATATTGCTTTAATCAGCTTGGAATTGTCAATGGAGATACCAAGAGCTACATGTGTGATCTTAAGCTGAATGTAGATTTCTAAATAGGTATTCATTTGAATTGATTAGAAAGTGACAATAATGTTTGAAACTGAATTGTTTAACATGTTATTTTAGTATTTACACTTTTTATTTGCACTATATGTATGCATGTATGTTACTCCTGTGTAATGCATTGCTGATGATTGATTTGTTAAATGCACTTTGTAAGATTTTATGGATTTGTACCCTGAAATAAACATTCACATTAGCTATTCACTAACAGAAGGCAATGGGAGGAAAATTTGATCGGCTACATTCTATTCCATTGTTTTTCTGGTCCACACTTACACACCAAAGGAAAAGAAACCACGTGCAAGTCAGTCCTGGTCATGCTCCAATAGA
The DNA here is from genome assembly GCF_964263255.1 of Lissotriton vulgaris. Taxonomy (NCBI): domain Eukaryota; kingdom Metazoa; phylum Chordata; class Amphibia; order Caudata; family Salamandridae; genus Lissotriton; species Lissotriton vulgaris. Next base: position 980,762,053 of record NC_141698.1, on the reverse strand, counting down.
AACAAGCCAGACTGAACTGCCAGGCCACATGCCCTCCAAAAATCGCATTAAGGACATTCATATGATTATTAATAGTAATTTCAAAATCTAGGAGTTCACCGATTATCCAAACGTTCCAGAGAAACGTTGACACAATCTTCGGAGATATGACACACTCGTACTACATACATGTGACTCAAATACATCTTTGAAATGGAATTCTTTGTTGTGTTTTATGTCGTATACTATAAAGTAGAGTATTTTCTTTCATTGTAATACCATGCCTGTTTCTTCGGGTCATACTCGTGCTTTCCCATCCATCCATCATTATGGTGCTAGCATGTGCATTAATCAGTGTGGCTTTTGTTTCTTTTAAATTGTATGTCACCGTGATTGATAGCTACTTGTAATAAAAAATTAAAGGAATATGGAATGCAATTGAACACTGTTCTAAGGATCACTGATTTTCTGTTATTTTTCCAGGACACTAGTGCTAGGGTTTGTGGTCAGCTGTAAGTGATTTGACGGGTTTCTGGAAATGCAGGCAACCAGCAGGAAAAAGAACAATTAACAGCACTATTGTTTCTAAGTACTGTGTCCTGTCAGAGGACCTAATTCACAGCCAGGCTTTCTAAACATACAGCGCGTGAGCACTGCCTCGATGAATGGACTGCCACAAGCAGCTGCGCTCTTGTGTACACAGAGATGCTGACCGGCGGGCGGGTGTACTGCATGCCTATTGAGCTCATTAAAATACTCTGTGATGTATGTAGTCATCAAAAGAAACTAAATGGAAAGAAAGAAAACCAAATAATTCGTATAAACAGAGCAGAAGACGCGCATCTGTAATCCGCAGACTTCTACTTTGTCAAGGGAAAGACCTCACGTGGCAGTGCCTAGGGATTCCCTTCAATTTGGGGGTTTCTGTTGCTCCAGAAGTTAATGGACGCGTCACAATTAAAATACAGGGCAGTGTCTTCCAGCACGTTCGTATCATATCTTACTAATGTGAGAGGGATTAAGTGAGATATATCCCAAGAACAAATGACATGTACACAACTAAGAACTCAATTCTGAGATGTGAAGAACAGGTCTGGAATTTATTTCCCCTGGTAAATACAGTACAGCACCAGAGCAGGGTTGTATGACAGAGGCAGGCATGGCTAAACCACACGCGCCTCTGCCACGCAGCCCGAACCACAAATGCATATTATCTATGCATTCCTTTACAGTGTATGCCTCCTCACTCTAAGCCCTAAAATTCTATCCGCCTGCCTCCCTCCACTGTTCTGAGGCCTAAAACCTGCCCTGTCCTTAAAATGACCCTTTCCTCTCCCCCTGCCCGGCGGCCTAAAACCCTGCCCCCCTACCATAAACTACCCCTATCCCAGCTTCGCCCCTTCCCAGAGCTTTAAAAGGTACCCCCAGGTTGTCCATAAAACTAACCCAACCTCTTCCACTGCCCTGAGGCCTAAAGCCCTGCCCCAATTAAAAAAAATACCCCACCCCCAGCCATCTTATCTTATCTTATCAAAGTTTTATAAAGCGCTTGCACACCCAAAGGTTTCATGGCGCTGACCAACAGGGCACTGACTTTACGAAGAGACCTCAAGCACTAGGCCGCAGCCTGGGTGAACAACCATGTCTTTAAAAACTTCCTAAATGGAAGAAGAGCAGTGCAGGAACGAATCTCCAAGGGGAGAGAGTTCCACAACTTAGGAGCAAGGGTGGCAAACCTGCGGCCTCCATTGCGCAACAGCTTGTAACGAGGGACAGTCAGGAGAATTTGGGAAGCAGAGCGAAGGCTGCGAGAGGGGGTGTACCTAAGAAGAAGTTTATGAATGAACTGAGGGCCACGAGTGTGAAGGGATTTAAAGATCATGCCGGCCGATTTAAAAGTGACACGATATTGAATCGGGAGCCAATGAAGTTGCCTCAGAAGCGGTCTGGCTGACTGCCATCGTGGAAGGCGATATATCAGTCGCGCCGCCTGGTTTTGTGCCATCTGCAGACGTCTGCTAAGGGTGACAGGCAGACCAAGGTAGATGGCATTTGCGTAGTCTAAGTGAGACAACACTAACGCTCTTACAACCTGCGTCAAAGCTGATCGAGTGAGCATCCGACTGATCTTCTTTATTTTCCGCAATTGGAAAAAGCAGGTGGACACAACAGAGTTGACCTGAGGTTTTAAAGAAAGCTCGTCATCAATAACTACCCCCAAGCTTTTGACTGATTTAGACGGCACAGGTGGGGACCCCAATTTAGCCATGAGCCCTAAAACTGCCCCCACTCCTAAAAACTCCACCCAAACCCAGCCCCAGCCATTACAACTACCCCAATCTCCTCCCCCGCCTCAAACCTTGCGCTCCTTCCAAAAAGTACCCCGACCCCCCCTACCCTGACCCTAAAAGCAACTCCACCCCTAAAAACTATCCCCCTTTCCCCAAACCCAGCCCCTGGCTGCAGCTGTAGCTTCCTGTTCCGACACTTCCTCCTCTTCTCCCCACCAATCCTGAACACTTGACCGCTATCCGCCTTAAGCACGCGTATGCGTGGTAAAGGCAGATGCGTGGTTCAGGCAAGCGTGGTTGCGCTTGCGTTGGATCTTCACGCGTGCCTCAGCCCATGCTGTTCCGGCTGTTTCCTCTGGAGCACTTTTTTAGTCCAGTTTATACCTTTTGTTTCGAGTTCTCCAGTGGAAATTAGGCAAATCATGAAGACCTGGAGTTTACTGCTCCAGTTTCATCATGTTCTCCCATGTTCTCTATCTCCTCCCATCCCCAATACATTTCTGCTGATTTTTTTCTGCTGCAATATTTCATGGGACAGATTGGCCACAAGGTCTAGCCTCTGGAACTGGTCCACAGCTGGTGCACATGACCTTCATTCAGGTGCAGCTGGGGATGTCGGTATGGCTTAATGTGCGGAAAGGTCCTTTAAAAAATAACCATTTGCAAATACTGACCAGTTCATAGAGCTGTGTTTTTTTTACACTGACATCTACCTGGCAGCTCTCCCAGCAATAATATTTTACAGCAAAACGAATTCAGCGTTAACAAAGCCAAATATACTGTCGGTCAATGCAGGACCTATCGACCTTTGCCATTGCTTGTTTTTTTTGTTGCGAACCGTGGATTAAATATCTGGAGCATAATGTTGGCTGTCCAATTTTGTGGTTAATAAAAAAATGGCACATTTGTGAAATGCTGGTGACTCCCTAATAGAGATGATTGAATGGAAAGTAAATGTTCTGTTTATGTTCAGTCATTTTCAATTATGTCTTCCCCTTTGACTTTCAGAAGCAAATAAGAGACCATTGAGGTATTAAAGGTGAGTCAAAAGGTCAACCATGTGATGTCATCTAACGTTAAAAAGTGTACACTATCACTTTCCATTATCTCTAGCATTTTGTTGAACAGATGCATATGATCATTACATTTTATAATGATGCAATAAAAACAAATCGGCCACTTTTTTTGTGATGATTAAAAGCTGGATTATATTTCAGAATACCAGATTCCAAGGTGAGAGATTTAGCCATTAAACCTAGTGTTACAAATTATAAATAGGTTTAGACCGTTACATATGTTCTCATATCATATTGCCATCCTAAAACAGAAATCTATGAATGAGACTGTTCATAACATTACAAAATATGAAAAAGAAACCAGCACCACTAAAATGTGAAGTAGATTTTGCATTTGCATTGGGAAATGAAATTAGAGCAAACTCACACACAAGTGGAACCGATGCTCTGTTCTGTTCTGTACAGAAAGAAAGGAACCCAGGGGGCATATTATCAAGGGGGTTTATCTCCGCTTTTTTGGCTTTAAAAGCCAAGAAATCGGAGATAAAATTATCTCCCTATTACCTAGCTGTCGCTAACACCAGTTAGCGACAGCTAGTAGGAGATAGCGACCATCTTGGGCCCCACTTTGCATGTCAGAGAAATTTATCACTAATGACATGCAAAGTGGGCGTGCCAAGATGTTAGCGACTGGAAACAGTCGCTAACATCGCTATCTCCTATTACGAACTTTTGGAGATATTCGCATTAAGCGCGAATATCTCCAAAAGCTAACACCTGCCCTGAGCAGTTCTTGGCCATGTTATCCAATGGGAGGTGGATAACATGGCTAAGAGCATTAGCTCGCTAATGCATGAATATCGCTGACTTTTCAGTGATATTCATGCATTGCGGCCGATTTTTATCGCATTTGCGATAAACCTATAATACTAAGGTTTATCTGTGATAAAAATCGCCGCAGGTCGGCGATAATTTTTTGTCTTTAACCAAGCAATAGCGATAATTATCGCTATTGCTTGGTAATATGCCCCCCAGCTCTTAATGTTTAAAGAATAATCTGCATGCATGAGTTGCTCTCCGTGGTCAGTTGTGGGGCACTGTCCGTCATGTAAACCATGCAGCTGATAGGAGAGAAAAGACACACTTCTCTTGTCTGTCCCTGGCTCTCCTTTTCTTATGCCCTGTGCGTTGCTTAATTTGAGCCAGTGGTATCTGGTGCTCAGCACCAGCACCTAATCATCAACTCTAGCACTTTTCATGAGCACCAGTTAAAGACATTAATTCATGGTAGGCATGGGGAGATTAAAGTCCTGATTACAATTTTGGGGGTCCATAAGACCGCCAAATGGATGGTGGTGGTCCTCCCACTGCCACACTGCAGCATCATGTGCTGCATTATGAGTGTGGTGGCTGGACCACCGCAGGACCTATGCAAGTGCTGGGAATCCATGATCCCGCAGAGGTGGCACAGTGGTTAGGAACAGTAATATGCTGGTGGAGCATCTGCGGTACTACCAAGCATATTACGAGTTGTCCTTCTGCCAGCCTTTCCATGGCGGTAGACCCTCCATGGAAAGGGCGGTGGAGAGGCCTGGGGTGCATGCAGGGGGCCACATGGTGTGCCTCCCTGGTATTGCACCCCCAAGGTCCAGTGCAGGAATGTGCTTTGGCAGCCCCATGGCAATGCCTTTTTAAGGCTCTCCTTTGAGCCTTAGAAAGGCACCGCCATAGGACCACCACAGCACTGTCTGTCCAACCTGGATTCCAGTCGGATTCTGGCAGAGAGTTCCACTGCGGGTTTTGACAATCCTCCTGCTGATCCCTGGCATGGAGAACCGCACGAGGACCACCAAACTTCTAATCAAGCCCTTTATGATTTGTCTTCCATCAAAGACATGAACGGGCCCCTATATTACTAGCCCAACCTTTTTGGGGCTTATACCACTTATAATGTATGTGTTCCGTGATCAAGGAATGACTCTAGGTGCTCTGTTCTTTCAGTACAATTGTGCGAAAACATTTACCAGGGTGGTCTACGACACCACCCAGGTGTCAGGCTGCATCATTAGCCATCCCACATTTATGAAAGAATTCTCTAATGGCAAACGAGCCCGTATTAGGGCTGTAGTTCATGCATTACCAGTAAACTAAGGACAAAAGAAGAAAAGGGAAGGGGGGGGGCAATAAAAATCCTTAACGCCTGTCAGTGCAATTTTAAATATTATTCATTAGTGGAGGAGGGATGGTTAAAAACAGAAAAAGTAGGACAATGGTAGCCCTGTTATGGTACTAGTTGTCCAGTTTTAATCAATCAGTTCGACATGTTTCAACCCCCCATCGGCCCATTAAGGGTCCCAAGCTTTCTTCGGCCCTAATTGAACTTTATATGTCCCTACAGTGCTTCCCTTTTACATGTGCACTAACTACATGCATACAGTTCCCCAGCTCCGAAATCAACAGCTCTAGCTGTATCACCACAAACTCTCTCCACTTTCATGGTTAGTCGTTGGTTCTGTTTTAGGCAGCGCTAAAATAAATGAACTGGTGCAAGCTGCCTCTTGAGGAATGCCTCAGCATTTCTTTTTTTATAAATTAACTGCTGGCCCAGTGCCTGTGCAGGGACCCATAAAAGGAGTGGGGCAAGGGGTAAATTCAGGAAAGTTTGTGGGAACTTTTGCAAAAAGTGCAACTGTTAGAATTTAGGTTACTGGTTGAGGGGGATGAAACCCTTCTCAAGCAGCAACCACAATCCTTGTCAGGGTGAACTCACAAGCAACCCCAAATTAACCTGTGCTCAACCCTTTGGTAGCTTGGCACAGAGTAGTCAGGCTCAACATAGAGGCAATGTGTTAGACCTGGCATCATTGGAGTGGGTTTTACCTGTATTTTTTTGCCTTTCCCTCCTGTATTTTTACCATGTGATGGATTTCCATTAGCTTGTTTCATTTTGTTAGACACTTTGGGCACTTTGCCACTGATATTCAGTGCCAAAGTGCAAGTGCTCCCTTTGTAAATTGTTGTTATGGATTAGTGATTCCATGATTGGCGTATTTGATTTACTAGTCAGTCACTAGTACAGTGCACTGTGTGTGCCCAGTGCCTGTAAATCAAATTCTGCTAGTAGGCTTGCAGCACTGATTGTGCCACCTACACAAGCAGCCTTGCAACAAGGTCTCAAGCCTGGCATTGAGATGCCTGGGTGCAGTCTAGTACTGCCATGACAACCTGGCAAGTGCACCCACTTTCCAGGCCCTAGCCTTCCATTTTCTTTTTTTGTAAAATAGCCTTCCATTTTCTTACATATGAGTCACCCCTAAGGTAGGCCCAAGGTACCCCTGTGGGCAGGGTGCAGTGTATGTGAAAGATAGGACATGCCCTGGTGTGTGGGGCATGTCCTGATAGTGAAATAATGCCAATTTTGTTTTTCACTATTGTAAGGCTATCTGTCCTATAGGAAAGATTGGGAGTTTGCCCATAACATCTTATGAGCATTACTGCCCATGGGAACAAGATAGGAAAATAAAGTTTGATATGCCTAAACTCAAAATGTTAAGAGGCATCTTTTAGTGAGGGTGATTTTTAAATTCTGCGTTTGAAAATACCACTTTTAGAAAGTAGGTATTTTCTTGCCTAACCATCCAGTGTGCCTCTGCTAGGTTGTGTATTGACTGTCTGGCTTTGGTGTGAGAGGAGCTGGGGATGTGCATTCTGTTCAGGCAGCCACTCTGGGGAGGGGGAGTTAGGTGTGTCCTGCCTTTCCAGGGTGAGTCAGGGCTGGGCTGAATAGACCTGGGTTGCATTCAGAATAGGGGAGGATATTTCTTTCACACCTGAATGGGCCTGGTTTGCCAAGGGCAATGCTGTCACCGCCTCCTGCCAGGAACCTGTACCACAAAGGACAGAACTGGGTATGGCAGGGCAAAGAGCTTCTCTGCACCAGAGAATAAAGGATTTTGTATTATAAAAAGAGGGGCCCAGACCCCACACTTTTAGATCACTTCTGCGAATCAAGAGGAACCTTTGCCAAGGAGAAGAGCTGGCGAAACTGAGAAGGAGTACTGCCCCTTTGCTCTTTTCTGTCTGGGCTCAGCCAACAGTGCTGTTTCTGCCAAGTAAAGGACAAGGACTGTGCTGTGTGCAGTGTCCCCTGCTTGAGGAAGATCCCCAAGGGCTTGAAATAGAGCTTTCCTCCTGTTCTGAAGTCTCAGGGACACAAAGACTTCACCACCAGCTCCCCTTACCTTCCTGGCTGGGAGTTCTGACCTGCTAGAAGATGCCTACTGCTGCTTTGGATCTCTGGAGGCTGTTTGCCACTGGAAGCTGGAAAAGTAATGCATCTTCAAGAAGCGCAATGCATCCGCACCTGTTTCTGACGCATCGCCGAAAGAATCGACTAAACGCCTGCCCGCGGCTTCAGAAATCGTCACACGTCAAATCGAGTGCACCAATCTACGAAGTCCGAAATCACCAAGACGATCCTGACACAGGCCCTGCTGTGCAGCTGCAAGAATCAACGCATCGTGGGACCTTCTCATCCCCAATCGTCAGGCATTGCTTCTGGGCGCCATACCGGCAAGAACACCGGGGTTGCAGTAAGAAACCAATGCATCACCTCCCTGCACAGTTAGAAACCAATCCATCACCTCCCCTTCAATAAGGAACTGATGCATCACCGCCCATGCGTGGCAGTGAGGCACCGACGCCTCATCTCCCCTGATGCAAGGAACCGACGCATCACCTTTCCTTGAGTGTAAGGAACCGACGCATCAACTTCCCTGCGACAGTTTTTGTTTGTGTGCGCAACAAATCCAAGGTACTTTGTGTGAAAAGTGTCGCATCTCCTGCTTGCTTTGAACAGAAATATTTTTACCTTTTAAAAGTCATTATTTGATTACTGTATTGTGGATTTTTGTCATTTTGGTCTTGTTTGGTTGAGCTAAAGACTACTTATTTTTCTAAACTGGTGTGGTGTCCATATGAGTTTTTTTCACTGTATTACTGTATGTGTGCACAAAATGCTTTACACACTGCCTCTGAGATAAGCCTGTCTGCTCGTGTCAATCTACCGAGGGGGTGAGCAGGGAATATTTTAGAAGTGTATCCCCCTTACCCTGACTAGGAAGAAGGGTCCCTACTTGGACAAAGGTGCAAAACGTTGGCAACTAGAGACCCCCACTTCTAACACAATGTGTAAAGTATTCGTGCAGCACTTCAAACAGTAATAAAGGGAAAATACAACACAAGCACAATCCCACACCAATTTAGAAAAACAAGGTACATTTAAATAAATACTTCAAGAGTAAAACAGCAAAGGCAGATATGCACGTTTTAAAGATTTCAGCACCCTGGTTGGAGTTCGCGGAGTTGCACTACAAGGAACTCTGCTAAGTGCAAAAAAATCTCTGTTGCACTACACGAGCTCCGCAAGCGGCGGAGTACAATAGAAAAATGCAGTTTGCGGTTATTGCACAGTGCCGAAAGCTTGTCCACACTGTGCAATCATTGCGAACGGCACCAAGCATTCGCGAACACTCGCAATGAGAAACCTCACACCCGCGTTGAGAAATTTCACCACGAGAATGATTTTCCACGCTTGCGCTCACCAACTTGATGTTGACAATTGCAAACAAGGAAAAATCTTGCTGAGAGGTTGATTTTCTTTGCTCGTGCTCGCCAACTTGACGTTGACAAACGCGAGCAAGGAAAAAAACTCTGCAACGCGAAACAGAGTTTCTTAGAACTTCGCGGACTCCGCGTGAAGCGGAATGCGGAAAACTCTGCAAACTCCGCGATTGGAGTTCACCGCCCAGGGTTAGATTTCAGTAAATACAGTGCCAAAAAGCACAAAGCTCCAACTGTGGATATTTGCTCATGTTAGAGCAGGGCAAAGTGACAAGTTCAAGCTAACCCTGAAGGAGTGCACGTCGGCTACAGGGACCCAGTTAGGCCCACCGAACAAGAGTACCTTAAATACTGGTTGCGGAACGTTGCAAATTCCCGGGCCAAGGAAGTATTTATGGCAATTGAGGAAGATCTTCAAATGGTTACCAATTGAAACCCGTGAGGCACTGGTTCAGGGCCTAATTATGAGTCGAGTAGACTATGGTCATGCCGTATTGGCTTCCATCAATAAGGACCTCTATTCTAAATTACAGACCCTTCAAAACACTGCTGCCAGACTTATTCTGGACTGACCCTTAAGTTCATCATCTTGTGCCAACCTAAAAGCCCTTCACTGGCTTCTTCCAATCAGGTTGAGAGGCCAATATAAAATTCTCTGCTTCACACACAAAAGTATTTATCACATAGGCCACCTAGGTAAAAAACTGCGAAAACATCAGCCAACCAGAATTTTGAGATCCAGTTCTAAACTTCTTTTAACCCCTTTACGTGCACGCACTGTGAGAAACGGCAGGCAATCTATTTCTTATCTTGCCCCTCATTTCTGGAATAAGCTTCTCCCTCACATCTCGTCCATTCCAGACCATTTGGGTTTCCGCAAAGAATTAAAACCCTGGCTGGCTCTAATTAATGTGACATTAGAATCTAGGTGAGTCGATTTCTCCTCAAGCGCCTTGAGACCTAACGGTGATATGCTGCGCTATACAAGACTTTTTGACTTTGACTATTGTTTAACCATGGTGATGCGAGGTCTGGGTTGGAGATGCGACATGCAGCATTGGTTCTGGGGAGAAGCAAGGCTACAATGCGAGGTCCTGTGTCATCGTCGAGGATGCCATTGATGAGGGGGTTGCAATGCGAAGTACTGACTGCATCAAGGATGCATCATGCACCTGCTGGTTCTGAAGAAGCTGCAGGTCTATCATTGAGGATGCCGTTGACGAGAGGCTTATGATGCAAGGGCCTACAACGGGGATGCATCACACAGTGGTGGTTCAGATGAGGCTGAGGACTGCGAGCGTGATGCCAAACTCTTGGCTTGGAAAGTCCACACAGAAGAGGAGATGCATCAGTTCTGCTCATTCCACAGATGGACCAGCAGAGCACCTCCAGGCTTACTTTCAAGAGTCCAGGACTGGGGTGGCATCACTTAGCAGGGTAGGACTCACAGTTGCTGAGTTCAGGTGCTGGATACAAGAGACTAGCCCTTAGAGTCATGCTCGTAGTCCTGGATAAAGGTTGAAGGTACAGTCATTCTCACCCAAGCAACAGGGCAGCATGACAGCAGGTCAGTACAGCAGGGCAGCAGTCCTTTAGGTCAGTAGTCCAGTAGAGTGGCAGTCCTTTCATCAGGACAGAAGTCTTTCTTCCTGGAAGAGTCTTCCACAGGTCCATAAGTGTACTGAAGAGTTAGATTCTAAAATCGAATAATTAGACATGGTGCCCACTTTGAAATAGAGAAGCTGCTAGAGGTTTCCACACATTATCAATACAGCTGAAATGAATCAAAACAAGTCAAAGTATGAGCATGAATTAGGAAGAGAGATAACAGTGGAGGGGAATAGGTCTTGCGGGCGATGGATGTCCTGCTAGTTGTGATGCTGTTTGAGGAGGTGTTCCTTTAGCTGTCTCTTGAAGTTTAAGATGGAGAGGTTCATCCTGATCTGCACTGGAATTGAGTACTAGATTCTAGGGGCATTGCTTGAAAAGGAGCATATTATCAATAACAAAAGGGGGAGAGAGAGAATTGATCGAAATGGATTCGTTCTCCCTAAACTAATATAAATAAACAAAAGGAATCCACTCCTTGGGTGTAGGGTGTGTCCTCCAAAATTGGGGAGCACCCTTGTTGTTTTTGGTCCCCTCACACACCAACAGGCCCCTTGGTGTCATGCTTCATCATTGGGGTCCACGTACCCCTCTACGGGGTACGGCGTGCTGCAACCTACGGATACGCGGGAGCACTTGTAATGACTATGTGTGGTGTGGATGAGGTATTTAACTGTGAGTGTTTAGTGGGGTTTTAATCTAAGTGAGTGAAGTTTAAAAAGTACCTGGCTCGTGGGGTGTCAAAAAATTTTAATGGGCCCCCGGGCTGGTGCTACTAAAATTAAGTGTGGGAGGTTATCAACGCAAAACAATGTGCATCACCTCCTTCCTGTGTGCGTCGACATGTTTCGGTGTAAAAACACCTTCTTCAGGACGGGGTACACAAATCCCCACCTTACTCACGTTTCTCTAACTTTTTTCAGAGTCTCTAAAAAAGTGAGAACTACAGTGCAGGTAAAATAATGTACCTAACAAAACGCCGCTTAATATTCGACTGTTTTGAAGGGGTAGATATGCCCCGACCGACCCCTCTGTGGCTCAATCACCGGAGCCACGGAGGGGTCGGTCGGGAGGAATTTCCTTGCTGAAATCATGCTAAATAGGCGGCGTTTTGTTAGGTACATTATTTTACCTGCACTGTAGTTCTCACTTTTTTAGAGACTCTGAAAAAAGTTAGAGAAGCGTGAGTAAGGTGGGGATTTGTGTACCCCGTCCTGAAGAAGGTGTTTTTACACCGAAACATGTCGACGCACACAGGAAGGAGGTGATGCACATTGTTTTGCGTTGATAACCTCCCACACTTAATTTTAATAGCACCAGCCCAGGGGCCCATTAAATATTTTTGACACCCCACGAGCCAGGTACTTTTTAAACTTCACTCACTTAGATTAAAACCCCACTACACACTCACATTTAAATACCTCATCCACACCACACATAGTCATTACAAGTGCTCCCGCGTATCCGTAGGTTGCAGCACGCCGTACCCCGTAGAGGGGTACGAGGACCCCAATGATGAAGCATGACACCAAGGGGCCTGTTGGTGTGTGAGGGGACCAAAAACAACAAGGGTGCTCCCCAATTTTGGAGGACACACCCTACACCCAAGGAGTGGATTCCTTTTGTTTATTTATCTTGAAAAGGAGCATGTCAGGGTTTTTTGTTTGTGGACTTTATGAAGAAGGAGTAGTAGAGTGTTCAAGCTTCTTAGTTTCTTGTCTAGCCTGCTTTTTTGAGTTTGGAGGCAAGCTGGACTGGCTTCCCAGTGTGAAGGGCTTTGTGAGTTTACAAGTAGTTCTGAAGCTACAGCAAGCTTCAATTGGGAGCCAGTTCAGTTCTTTTAGTGCAGGGGAGATGTGGTCATATTTTTGAATTTCACTGACCATTCTGGGTGCTGCATTAAGAGTGGATCTAAGGAGTGCAAGTTGGGCTTTTGCTGTGCCAGTGAGGGTGCTGTTCCCGTAGTCTAAGCTGGAGAGCACCAGCCCTTGTGTTACATATTTTAGATCATTCATCAGCAGGTAGTGTCTAACTTTGCTCAGAAGTTCAGTGTTGTGGAAGGTGTTCTTTGCACTGTTCTTAATATGATCTTTTATGATCAGTTTGGGGTTCAAAGTAATTCCAAGCGATTCGGCGGAATCGGCTAGGGTTATATTGCAGTTAAGAGCGTTTAGGGAGTTTATCCATTCTTGCATCTAGGGAGACTACTCTGTCTTTGAAATGAGAAGAATTTCTGTCTTATCTTGGTTAACCATTGTTGTACCTCTTTGAAGGTGGCCTTTTGCCGGAGTACATTCGGTAGTGAGGAGATTTCCATGTAGAGCTGGGTGGCATATAGATGGAAGAGGGTGTGTGCTTTGTTGAGAATGATGGTGAGGGGCTCGATGTGGATATTGAACAGAGTGGCCGATAGGACAGAAACTTTGGAGACACCCAAGGTAATTGAAGTTGTGTCAGAGGTCATATTGCTTATTTTTATTTGTTGAGAGCGGTTATGTAGAAAAGATGTGAACCAGCGTATGACCACCCCTTCTGTGCATATTTTGGAGGGAATCCTAGAGAAGAATATGGTTGACCATGTTGAAAGCCACCGATAGGTCTAGAAGAATGTGCAGACAGCAGCAGTATGTTTCCAGGTATTTGTGTGGGTCATCTATTTATTTATTTGCAGGCTTTATATAGCGTGAACATGATCTTCGCTGGTATCACATCGCTTTACAAATGTTCAAAGAGCAGAGACATATAACACCAATCTAAATTAGAGAAACTGTGCAAGATATGACAGCTCACCCGATGAGGGTGGCCTCACTTCAATGTTAAAACTGATCGGTAAAAACAATAGTTTAACAAGCAAACAATAATCTAGAATGAAGATACCTGATATGCTCAGAGAGAAGAGGACAAGGACATAAGGCAGGAATTTGTTCATAAGGAGCAGTTTTATTTCTTTCTGAAAGGATGCTTCAGAAGGATTCAGTCTAGTTTCAGGAGGAGGGAGTTCCAAATTCTCAGGGCGATGCCTGAGAAGGCTCTATTGTATGTTTTCATTTTGGAAAATCTCTGTGGTTTCAGCTGTAAGGTGCTGGGCCTTCTAAAAGATCTGGAGCCTCTGGATAGTTAAAGCTTCTGAGCAAGGTAACTTGGTGTTTTGAAGTGTAGGTCTTTGTGGGTCATGCATGCAATTTTCAGATTAACTCTTGCTTTGTAGGGAAGCCAATTGAGGGATTTCAAATCAGGTTGTTTCTTTTTGATCCTGTGGTGAGCCTTGACGTAGAGTTAAGGGAGGCCCTTAAGGTTGCTGTTGAAGATTGGGGAAAGCCACCTAGGTTAGTTCTTCCGTATTCCAACCTGGTAATCACTAGGGTGTGGAAAGGTATGTTGAAGTTCTTGGGGAGGAGGAAGGGTTTTAGTTTTCTTAAGATGTTCCTTTGGAGGTTTGCTCCTTTTGTGGTGGTACTAATGTGCTTCTGCATGTTAAGGTTCTTGTTGAGAGCAATTCCCAGTGATCTCGCTGAATCAATAACTTGAGGCAGGCAGTTAAACTCTATTCTCTTCCTCCAAAACTCTGGAAGGTGTTTCAAGAGGATCTCTTCCAGCCCTTGCATGCCATCTGCTGCCAGTCATTTGAGACAGGCATTGTACCGAGTTGCTGGAAGAAGGCAGTGGTATCTCCGCTTTTAAAAAAACCTGCGCTCGACCCTGCGTGCCTATCTAACTACCGGCCAATCTCCCTGCTCCCTTTTCCGGTTAAAATCATGGAAAAATTGGTCACCCGCACTCTGTCCGGCTTTTTAGAAGGGAACACCTGGTTGGATGAGATGCAATTTGGTTTTCGCCCAGCGCATGGGACGGAATCTGCGCTGGTGACCGTGCTAGACAACCTGCGGGCGCGAGTCGACAGTGGTCGGGCAGCATTTTTGGTGCTGCTCGACATGTCGGCCGCGTTCGACACGGTCAGTCATCCCACCTTGATCTCTAGGCTGGAAGAATGTGGGGTCAAAGACAGAGCTAGGGATTGGTTAATCTCCTATTTGGACTGTCGTCAGCATCGGGTTTCGCTACCCCCCTTCAGTTCTGAGGAGCGGAGAGTGGGACAAGGTGTACCCCAGGGCTCAGCCATCAGCCCCATACTCTTTAATATCTACCACAGCCCTCTAGTCCAGCTCATTAAATCCTTTGGTATCTCCGCATTTAACTATGCGGATGATACCCAGCTGGTCTTTTCTCTGGAGGGACAGGACGCAGTCACATTGGAGACTTTCCACCGGTGCATGCAGGCGACAGCAGAATGGCTCCGTTTGAACTCTTTACAGTTCAACGGAACCAAGACGGAGGTTTTGCACTGCTCCACCGATCGAGTTCCTCGAGATCTCCCAGCTGATTTTTGGCCTCTGTCCTTCTCAGAGACGGTGTCAGCCGCACAATCTGCGCGCAATCTGGGCGTTATTTTTGGGCCTAACCTGCAGCTGGATCTACATGTAAATAAGACCATCTCCACATGTATGATGCTGATTCGTATGCTGCGTAAGGTTTTACCCCTCCTCCCTGAGCAAGCCAGACCAGAAGTAGTGCGTTGCACCATCCTAAGTCGACTTGACTATTGTAACGCACTGCTTCTGGAGGCCCCGGTAACACTTCTGGGCAAGCTGCAAAGGGTGCAGAACATTGCTGCCAAACTCGCCCTCTCTCGCCCCTACCATAGCTCTTCTACGGCAGCACTGCGAGAACTTCATTGGCTGCCGGTCCATCTGCGGGTGCGCTATAAAGCAGCGTGTATTGTGTTCAGGGCTATTCATGGCCTGGGCCCAATTCCTTTGCGGCGAATGTTTGCCTGGTATTGTCCATCTCGAGCTTTACGCTCCTCCTCGTCCAGGCTACTGGTAGTTCCGCGCTTCCAGAGAGTGAGGATGGGTGGCCGCTCGTTCAGAGTAGCGGCGGCCAAACTCTGGAACTCTCTGCCAATATCCTTGAGAAGCCTTGAAGATCTCCTAGCCTTTAGAAAGGCTTTGAAAACCCATCTCTTTCCCAGGATAGGTTGAGCTACTGTTTTCGCTGGATTATGGGTCAAAAGCGCCAGGATGCCCTTGGTGGTGACAGGTTGCGCTATACAAGTATGCTACAATACAATACAATACAATATTAGTTGCTTCATCCATTTGTTAATGATGGGTGACTGTTTGGGTGGGGCGATTAAAAGGAATTCAGTCTTGAGAGTGTTTAGTTTGAGTTAGTTGCATGTCAGCCAATTTAGCATTTTTTGTAGGGTTGAGTTGAGGAATCTGATGTCTTCAAGGGAGGAAGCGTTCTGGTATAATTGGGTGTCATCGGCATACATGTGATAGTGGATGTTGGATGAACTCAGAATTACCGTTAGGGGGTCCATGAACAGGTTGCTATGTTCAGTATAGCTGTTTCCATACTGAATCTTTTTCTGAATCCCAATTGATGCAAGTTCAGGACATTTCTTTTTTCTCTGTGTTGGTTTACTTGTGAGAGAACACACCTCTCTAGAGTTTTGTCTAGGAAGGAGAGATTGGAGACGGGTCTGAAGTTATTGAGGTTGATCGGGTCTGCTCCTGTCTTTTTTTAGCAGTGGTGTGACTTGACTTAGCCTGAGACAATCTGACACCACACCAGTCAAAAGGGAGCTGTTTATAATCTTTGTCCAGATGGGAGTTATGGTGTTATTGTGTTTTTTTGTCAGGGATGCTGGGAGGGAATCTGCCAGGTGGGAGGATGGTTTGGACGCGGTCAGCACAACAGAAATGCCCGCATCCGAGGGCGGGTTGAAAACCTTCCAGCTCCTAGGAGTTTTGAGGGGTCCTTGGGTTCAATTACCCACACTTTGGTTCTGTTGATAGATCGTTGATAGGGAGGTCATGGAAGGAGAAGGGTCAATATTATATTCTTTTCTGGGAGGAAGTTTCGCCTTGGTTGATTGGTTGTGATCTTCAAGGGAGAGCTCAATCTTCATGAAATTATTATTGAATAATTGGAGGTCTGAGGGTTTTTAATGGTGGTTTGGAGGTTTGTTGTTTGATGATATTGAAGAGCTAGCTCTTTGGGGCAGTTTTTTGACTTGTTTAGAGCTTTGTAGAAGAAGGTGGCTTTTTCTTTTGTGGGGTGTTTTTTTGTAATTTCTGCGTTTCCTCCTGAGTTGATCAATTTGGGTTGTGGGTGTATTTGGTCTTCAGAGTATTTCTGCCCTTCTAAGCCATCTTCTTCAGCATTTAGTGATTTGTTGAACCAGGATCTTGAGGGTATGTTTCTTACCCTTTTCAGTTTCAGAGGGGCTACTCGGTCCAGTATGGAGGACATTGTTGAGTTGTGCGGGTTAGCGAGTTTGTTTTTTGAGAGGCTGTTTGATGAGGGGGGAAGAAATGATCCCATTCTGCCTTCTAGGTCCTTTAGGGGACTTTGTCTTATGTTTCTCACATATTGGAGGTTGTTTTGCAATCGAGTTGGGAGGTGAAAAGTTTTGATGATATGAAACAGAATGGTGTGATGATCCGACCAGTTGACGGGGAGCATATTGTCAATAGTTAGTGTTTCTTCCTTAGCTATGATAGCATCTAGGGTTCAGCCTTTGTTGTGGGTTTGACCTTTGCAGTGCTGAAAGAGGTCCTTACTGAGTAAGGGGTCATTCAAGGATTGGATTAGAGTATCACTTTCATCGTTCAAGTGAAGGTTGAGGTCGCCTGGGATGATGCGAGTGGTGCATAAGATGTGATCACTGTGTTTTCAGATCTGCAAGATGTTCACCAAAGGAGAGTGTGTTATCCTGTTGGTGGTAGAGTAGGTGATAGATAATATTTGTGATTTCTTTCGTCCTTATGGTGGTACTGAGCTATTCAAATTAATTTAGTTGAAGGTGTTTGATACCCCTACTCTGACGTTGTTCTTGTGAATAAAGGCGATGCCTCCGCCATGGTGGTCCTTCATGTCTTTCTTGATGATTGAAAATCCCAGTGTCCATGATTGACTGTGAGGATTCATTGAGCCATGTTTCTGTCATGAATGTGATATTTATGTGTGGTTGAGTATGGCTTCTGCTAGTTCTGATGCATGCTTGGTTCTGGACCTGCAGTTTATGAGCATGCGTTTGGTTTGTCCACTGTTCATAGGATCTTGAGGGGCGAAGGTCAAAGGGACATTAGTGAGTTGTGCTGGAGTTCTGCTAATGCTCGTTGGTGTGTGATTTCTCGTTAGTCCCATGATAACCTCTTAGATGAGGGGTTGATTTTAGCGTGCTCCAGGTGGAAAGATTATGCTAGCTCCATCACTTCATCTGAGACATTGTGGTGCTTGTTTTTTTGGGGCTCTCAGCTTTGTAGTCGAGGAGCATTGTGGTCCAGATGACTGATTGTGTCTTGGCTTTTCTTATGGGTAGAGTGCTGGTGCATGTGGGGGGTGAGGGTGAAGTGCAGGCTCGGTATGTTTTTAGGTTCCTTATGATATAGTTATGAATTTATATCACTTTTTTTAGCTGTTTTTCTAAGCAAATCAGTTGCTTGATTAGTTTGGATGAAGGCATGGTTATTTGATTTACATTTCAGACCCTAGTACAGTGCACCATGTATGCCCAGAGCCAGTAAATCAAATGCTGCTTGTGGGCTTGCAGCATTGATTGTGCCACCCACAGAAGCAGCTTGTAAAATGTGGCTCAAGCTTGACATTGGAGAGCCTGTGTGCAGTCTGTGAATGCCATGTCGACTTGGCAAGTGCACACACTTGCCAGTCCCTAAACCTTCCCTTTTCTGCATGTTAGTCACCCCTGAGGTAGGCCCAAGGTACTCATGTGGACAGGGTGCATTGTATGTGAAAGTTAAGACATGTCCTGATGTGTGTGGTATGTCCTGTTAGTAAAATACTGCCAATTTAGTTTTTTCACTATTGCAAGGCTATCTGTTCCCATAGGCCAGAATAGGCAGTTAGCTTATAACATCTTATAAACCTAACTGACCCTAGGAACACAATAGAAAAAAAAGTTTAGTCTGCCTGAACTCAGAATGTTAAAGTGCATCTTTTAGTGTGGGTGATTTTTACATGCTGTGTTTGAAAATACCACTTTTAAAAGGTAGGTATTTTCTTGCCTATCCACCCAGTGTGCCTCTGCTAGGTCTGTGTATTGCATGTCTGTCTTTTGGATGACAGGGGACTGGAGATGGATGTGGCTCGGGAAGTCTGATGATTCAGGGTTTGGCTGAATGGACCTGGGTTGAATTTAGAGTAGGGGGAGGTGATTTTCTTTCACCTGCCTGGGCCAGATCTGCTTTCAACAATGCTGTCTCCACCTCCCGCCAGGAAGCTGCACCAGTGAGGACAGAACTGGGTTTGGCTGGGTACAGACACTCTCTGCCTTCAGAGAACAAAGGATTATGTAGTATAAAAATTGGGGCCCAGACCCCAGAACTTAAGATCACTTCTGGGAAATCAGGAGGAAACCTTTGCAAAAGAGAGGAACCGGAGAAGATGAGGAAGATTACTACCCCTGTGCTGTTTGCTGTTTGGGGGTTGGCCTGCAGTGGTTACTTGTTGTTAAGAAAAGGAGAAAAGGACATTGCTGTTTGCTTTGTCATCTTGAGGAAGATCTCCAAGGGCTTGAAACTGAGCTTGCCTCCTGTTCTGAAGTCTCAGGAACACAAAGACTTCCCCCTTCTGTCTCCCGGCATCTGGAACTGCTGTTTCAGCTGCCACAGAAGGAAACTGCAACACTGACGCCAGCAAGCGACGTCATAATCTGCACCGAAGCCGTGAGCGATGCTCCGAATTGTGAAGTAGACCAGACGCCAGCCACCGTGCCACATCTAAGCCAACGAGCGACTCCGTTACTTGCCCGAAGCCGTGAGCACTGCTCCGACTTGCGGCGTGGGCTGACTCCTGCTGCTGTGCCGCATCGACTCAGAAGCCAACATGATCGGGAGCCAATCCTCGATGTGCGTGACCCCGAATCCATCGACATCGCCACATCATAAGAAGCAGTGGTTTCGGTGCCATCGTGACATCACCTCTCAGACACAGTAAGGAACAGTCGTTTCAACTCCCCTGCCTTGCAATAAGGAACAGAGTCTACACCTCCCCTGGGGTCATAAGGAACAGACGCCGCACAGCACCAATGAAGCTGCACCTCTCCGACGCCGTGAACAGTTTTTGCTTTATCAATTCAAAGGTACTGTTCATTGGGCATCTGCTTGACTCCAGGCCCGACGCTGCGCACCTCATGGTCAGAGTCGTTCTTTGGGATTTCTTCTGTCACAACATCGCAATAACTCGGAGGGAAGTTATTTGTTGCTAAAAACTGCATTAAAGTGAATAACCTATTTTTAAGGATAGCCTGATTACTGTGTTGTTGATTTTGTCGTTTGGTCTGTTTAGTCTAGATAAAGATTACTTATTTTTCTAAACTGATGTGGGGTCCATTTGTAGTGTTTTCACTGTATTACTGTATGTGTTCACAAATGCTTTACACACTGCCTTTGAGATAAGCCTGTCTGCTCGTGCCAAGCTACCAAGGGGGTGAGCAGGGGATATTTTAGGAGTGTATCCCCCTTTCCCTGACTAGAAGCATGGGTCCCTCTTTGGACAAAGGTTCAAACCATTGCCAACTAGAGACCCCTATTACTAACATTGGTGGTCAGCGGTGAGGATCCTGGACTTGCATTTGTGATTTACATACAGTGATTGGTGTACACTATTAGTGAGTGCAGACCATTACGTGACCACATACATTTTGGTAGAGATTTTCCTTGGAAATTCTATTTTTGTTGAGAACTGCCAATTTTTTTCACCATGAGCAAAGCAGCATCCATTGCATCTATGGATTTGGAATTTGAAGAAGAAAGGTTTGATACCTACACTGTGCCACAGCTTAAAACGATCTGCAAAAAATTAAAAAATCTCTGTGAGAGGCCTCACCCGGAAGGATGAGTTCCAAAAGGCACTGAGGCCCTGGTTGGAATCTAGGAATGCCCCAGAGCATCCTGGTGAGCCCAGGGAGGAGGCAGAGAATTTAGATGGGCAGCTGGATGGGCCATTGTACCTGACTGGGGGAAAAGTGCCTTTCAGGCTGGGCAGCAGTGTTTCTTCAAAGGGTCCCTCCCCAGAAGAGCTGGAGGACATGGAGAGGAGTAGAGTGCATGAGATGGAGCTAGCCAAGCTCAAAGTGGGGAGTTAGAATGACATAGAGAATAAGAAATTAGAGTTAAAAAATAAGAGGTTAGCCATGGAAGAGAAGAACATGATTTTAGAGCATGAGAGAGTAGTGAGTGAGCTGGAGCTGAAAGCCAAAAGCTTAGGAATTTCTCCCTCTGGTGGCAGCACACCGTCAAAGCCTGCAGAAGTAAAAGTATACATTCCCAAAGAGGTTATTAAGGACTTTATGAAGCATGAGGACATTGGGCAGTGGTTTAAGGCCTATGAGGTAGCGATGAAGTGCCACCGGGTCCCTGAGAAAGATTGGGGAGCGGGGTTATGGAACCGTGTTATGGGTGAAGGAAGGGACACCTTACCAGCTCTGCCCAATGAGGATCAGATGTCCTATGCCCCCTTAAGGGAGGCCTTAGTAGCCAGGTATGGATTGACCCCTGAGCTTTATAGGCCGACATTTAGAAATTGCAAAAAGCTGGAGTCTAGTACCTGGGTTGAGTATGTATTTTTTTTTTTGCTGAACATTGGATGGTTCGGTGAAGGGTAGCAAAGTAAATGTTTTTCAGGCACTCTATAATTTGGTTGCATGGGAGCACTTGGCAAGTAACTGTTTTCCAAAGCTACACCAGCACCTGATTGACAGTAAGCTAACTGTGCCCAGAGAGCTTCCTGTGGAGGCAGACCGCTGGGTCAGTACCCGGGTACACAAGGGTCCTGTGGGAGACTTCGCCAAAGGTGGGCAGGGTACCCAGCAGAAGAGGGGGGGGACAGAGATAAACTGAAGGAGTTCCCGAAAGAGCCCCAAAGTAATCCCCAAGGGAAACAAGGAAAGGGTTCCCAGCCTCCCACTGAGAAGAAACCAGGGGCCCGACAGATAAGCCTGCTCAGAGGGGTCCCAAGACATGTTTTGGTTGCAGTCAGGTGTGCCACTTCTTCTGGCATTCTAAGTGTCCCAAGAACAATAACGCTGCATCCGCTGGTGCACTGCCCCTGCAGATGGCTAGTGTAGCTCTGGGGAAGGAGTCGTGTGCCCAAGGTGGGTGGGGTCCCGCAGAGATGTCCCTAGTCTCATTAGGAGACAGTGAGATGGTCCCTAGGACTCAGCTGCCTGATAACACTAAAAAGTACAGGCAGTGGGTGACCATCAATGGCCATAGGGTGGAGGCTTTGAGAGACACAAGAGCCAGTGTGAGAGCTGTCAGTTGTCAGCTGGTGTCTGAAGAGCAGATGATCCCCAATGCATCTACCCTGTAATTGCCGCTGACAATTCAGAGTGCCACTGCAAGGTGGCACCGGATCATTTTGAGTGGGGAGGGTTCGTGAATAACTTTCAAGTAGCTGTGAGGCCAGTCATGCTAGTTGACTATCTGCTCGACAATGATTTGGAAAGCTCCCCTTGGGCTAAGGTGGAGAGAAGGTCTCATTTGGAGATGTTGGGTCTCCCTGAGTGGGCGTGTGTGACCACTCAGTCAATGGCAGCCGGTAAGATTATTCAAGAGGACCTAGAGCCTGAAAGAGTGGCCCAGGTACCTGCCTTAAAGAGAAGAGGCAGGGGGCTCAGGACACCGGCCCCGAAGTTCCCATGGTCCAAGAGGAGGCAAACCTTGAGGGGGATGCCCTGGAGCTTACAGGGGAACAAGTAGCTGAAGTGGGAGACCTGCCTGAGCTGACTCATTGACAGCAGGAAGGAGGCCCCTCCAGGAAAGAGTTCTGCGCGGAGCAGAAGTGCCCTTCTTTTGTGGGTTTGCAGCAACAGGATGCAAACCAGGGAGCAGGTGATCAGTCTGGATCACATTGGATTTACTGGGAGAATGGTCTCCTGTATAGCAAGCCTAAGGTTGCTGAGCCTGGGTCAGCCCCTGTGCTGATGGTACCCCAGGGCTTCAGAGCCTTCCTACTGGGTCTGGCTCATGATGTGCATTTAGCGGGACATTTGAAGCACTACAAGACTGTTGAAACACTTGTCACCCACTTCTACTGGCCCCAAATGTGCAAGAGTTCATATACCCATTGCAGGACTTGTGAGACTGGCCAGGCAAGTGGTAAGAGTGAGAGGAAGCACACAACCCTCTCCAACCTTTCCCTGTGGTCAGCACCCCCTTCGAAAGGGTGGGTATTTACATTGTGGGACCTCTGGATTCCAAGACAGCCTTGGTGGACCATGCCACCCGGTACCCAGAAGATATCCCTATGTGGACTGTGATGGTCCCCGTGGTGAGTCGTGCATTGATAGGGATTTTCTCCTGTGTTGGGTTCCCCAAAGAGGTAGTGTCAGTCCGTGTTACCAACTTCATATCCAAGTACATGAAGTCCCTGTGGCAGGAGTCCAGCATAACGTATAAGTTCACCACTCCTTACCACTCCCAAAGTAATGGGCTGGTTGAGAGTTTCAACCAGTCCCTGAAGGACATGATTATGGGTCTTGAGGAACCCATGAAGCGATAAGTGGGACATCCTCTTGCCATGCCTTCAATTTGCTTAGAGAGTGGTGCCACAGAAGTCATTAGGGTTCAGTCCCTTTGAACTGCTGTACGGCCATCCTGAGAGAGGACCTCTGAGATTGGTGAAAAAAGGCTGGGAGAAAGCTCCTAGTAAACCTCCCCAGGATGTATATAGCTACATGCTGGCCTTCAGAAAACAGACTAGGTGCTTCAGACAACTCACTCAGGCGAATATGGAAGCCAGAGGGGAGGAGTTGAAATGTTGGTATGATCAGAACGCAACTCAGTTTCAGCCTGGACAGAAAGTTTGGGTCATGGCCCCAGTGGAGCCTTGGGCACTCCAGGTTAAGTCGACCGGACCATTTTAGATGGTGGAGTGCAAGAGTAACGTCACTTACTTGGTGGACTTGCAGTCTCCTAGGAACCCTTTCCTGATACTGCATGTGAACCGCCTTAAGCCCCACTTGGAGAGGTCCGAAGTGGGCATGTTCCTAGCAGCAGATGCTGGAATGGAAGAGGAGACTGAGCCTCTTCCTGACCTCCTGTCTGCCCAGGAGCAAGATGGGTCAGTGGATGGTGTAAACCTCTCTATCACCCTGACCCCTGAGCAGCAGAGTTACTGTCGCCAAAGGTTGGGACAATTTCCTGATCTGTTCTCCCTGACCCCCGGTGTCACTCAGTGGTGAGTCCATGATGTGGACACTGGGGACAGTCTTCCATTAAAACATAAGAGTTACAGAGTGACTGACAGGGTCAGAGCTTGCATCAAGGAGGAGGTTTCCAAGATGTTAGAGCTAGGGGTGATTGAGCCATCAGACAGTCCTTGGGACACCCTAGTGGTCTTGGTCCCGAAGGCTGCACATCCGGCGCCACACCAGAACTCCGGTTCTGTGTGGATTACCGAGGGCTCAATTCAGTCACCAGGACTGACGCACACCCCATCCCCAGAGCTGATGAGCTCATCGATCGGTTGGGGGCTGCCCGGTACCTCAGTACGTTTGACTTAACGTCTGGGTACTGGCAGATCGCCTTAACTGATGGAGCCAGAGATAGGTCAGCATTCTCCACACCAGATGGGCACTACCAATTCTGGGTGATGCCCTTTCGGATGAAGAATGCGCCTGCCACCTTTCAGAGGTTTGTCAACCAGGTGTTGGCTGTACTGGAGGATTTCAGTGCCGCCTACCTGGAAGACATTGCAGTGTTCAGCGCCACTTTAGAGGAACATCTTAACTCCCTCTGGGAAGTGTTGAAGGTGCTGCGGTTGGTAGGCCTCATGATCAAGGCGCCATATCGGGCAGGGCTCTGTGGTGTACTTGGGACACCACAGTGGGAGCGGCCAGGTAGCGCACCTACAGCCCAAGATTGATACCATTCTGGCTTGGGAAGCACCCAAGACCCGGACAGAGGTGAGAGCCTGTTTAGGACTCACAGGTTATTACAGGAGGTTTGTCAAGGGGAATGGCAGCATTATTGCACCCTTGACAGAGCTGATATCAAGGCACATCTTATAAACCTAACTGACCCTCAGAACAAGATAGAAAAGAAAAGTTTTGTATGCCTGAACTCAGAATGTTAAAGTGCATCTTTTAGTGTGAGTGATTTTTACATTCTGTGTTTGAGAATAGCACTTCTAGACAGTAGGCATTTTCTTTCCTAACCCTCCAGTGCACCTCTGCAACATTTGTGTATTGCATGTAAGCATGTGCGGGAAATCCGTTCCGCTCGCGGATTTCGTGGATTTTCGGTAAATCCACGATCTGCGAACCCCCGCGAATTTACTGAAAATCCGCGAAATCCGCGAGCGGCGGATTTGGGGGGCAAAAGTTCAAGCCTGTTGAACTTTTAACTATGTTAGGATGGCGCCGGCAAGCTGCCAGCGCCATCCTAAAATAGTTACTAAGTTAGCTTCAAAAGGAAGCACTAATAGATAAAATAAAGCAGGTGCTCGAGCACCTGCTTTATTTTATCTATTAGTGCTTCCTGATGAAGCTAATTTAGTAACTATTTTAGGATGGCGCTGGCAGCTTGCCGGCGCCATCCTAAAATAGTTACAGGAGGCCTTTGCATTATTGATTTTCACAAGCTCAATCCCTGTGCAGTTCCTGTCACCATGAGCTTCTCTGATCCGTGCCTGTCCTTTTATGCACACAAGAGGCATGTGAACTCGAGGGACCCCGGTGCTCTTCGGTGTGATGGCAAAGTTAATCAGCCCCCCCAAAAATGTGAGTTTTGTCGAGGCTGGGCAGGTGTGCGTTCTCCTCATATCTATCGTCGAAAATTACCTATGATGCTTGATGGAGGCCTTTGCATTATTGACTTTCAGGAGCTCAATCCCTGTGCAGTTCCTGTGACCACGAGCTTCTCTGATCCGTGCCTGTCCTTTTATACACACAAGAGGCATGTGAACTCGCATATAAGCCTCGCCCGTTTGGCCCAGCCCCTCACACTAGCGATGTGCACTGTTTTCCCGCCCGGCCTGCCCTTTACCCACACAATCCGCAAAATCCGCGAATCCGCAAATTCGCGGATTTTGCGGATCGCGAATTCGCAAATTTGCAAATTCGCAAATTTGCGAATTGCGAATTCGCAAAATTCGCCCATGCTTAATTGCATGTCTGGCTTTTGGATGACAGGGGGCTGGAGAGGGCTGTGGCTCCAGAAGTCTGATTAGTCAGGGCTGGGCTGAATGGATCTGGGTTGAATTTAGAGTAGGACCAGATCTGCTTTCGACAATGCGGTCTCCACCTCCTTCCAGGAAGCTGCACCAGTGAGGACAGAACTTTTTTTTGCTAGGTACAGATACTCTCTGCCTTCAGAGAACAAAGGATTTTGTAGTATAAATATTGGGGCCCAGACACCAGAACTTTAGATCACTTCTGGGAAATCAAGAGGAAACCTTTGCCAAGGAGAAGAACCGGTAAAGCTGAGGAAGATTCCTTCCCCTGTGCTGTCTGCTGTTTGTGGGTTGGCCTGCAGTGGTTACTTGTTGCCAAGGAAAGGGGAAAAGGACTTTGCTGTTTGCTTTGTCATCTTGAGGAAGATCTCCAAGGACTTGAAACTGAGCTCGCCTTCTGTTCTGAAGTGTCAGGAACACAAAGACTTCACCCCTTCTGTCTCCCTGCATCTGGAACTGTTGTTTCAGCTGGTACAGATGGAAATTGCAACACCGACGTGGCAAGTGACTCCGTAATCTGCACCGAAGAAGTGAGCGCTGCTCCGACTTGCAAAGTAGACCCGACGTCGTCCTCCGTGCCACATCGACGCCAGCGAGCGACTCCATAACTTGCCCGAAGTCGTGAGCGCTGCTCCGACTTGCGACGGGGCCCTGACGCCTGCTGCTGTGCTGCATCGACTCCTAAGCCGACATTATTGCGGAGCCCATCCTCGACGTGTGTGACCCCGAATCCATTGACACCGCGACATCGTAAGGAATAGGAGTTTCGGCGCCATCGTGATGTACCTCCCCAACGCAGTATGGAACAGTTGTCTCAACTCCCCTGCACTGCAGTAAGGAACAGAGTCTACACCTCCCCTTGGATCGTAAGGAACAGATGCAGCGCAACGCCAACAAAGCTGCACCTCCCCGATGCCGTGAACCTTCTTTGCTTCATCAATTCCAAGGTACTGTTTTTTGGGGGTCTTCTTGACGCTTCTTGATGCTGCACACCTCGCAGTAGCTGCCATACTTTGGGATTTCTTCTGTCATGGCGTCTTAATAACTCAGAGTGGAGTTATTTGTTGCTAGAAACTGCATTTAAGTGAATAACCTATTTTTAAGGCAACCTTGATTACTGTATTTTGGATTTTTTGGCATTTGGTCTTGTGTTAAGTCTTGATAAAGATTACTTATTTTTCTAAACTGCTGTGGGGTCCATTTGTAGTGTTTTCGTTGTACTGTATGTGTTCACAAATGCTTTACACCCTGCCTCTGAGATAAGCCTGTCTGCTTGTGCCAAGCTACCAAGGGGGTGAGCAGGGGTTATTTTAGGAGTGTATCCCCTTTCCCTGGACCTCACTGTCCCTCCTCTGCTGCTTCAATGTGGATATTCACAAGATGGCCCTTACATTAGATGGCCCTTACATTAGGACAGCGTCTTACATCACGCAAAGACTAGACAGCGCTGACTCTCTTTAGCGGTAGGGAAGTAAAATGGCTGCCGGGTACTATGTCAGAGCGTGACGTAGACATCACTGTCGCTCTTTAGCTTTATAGAAGAGAAATGGCTGCCGGGAACTACGTCAGAGCGTGACATCCCCACTACCAGTACCGGATCCTGGAGAATTGACAATCTCCCCACTTACTTCTGTAGGGAATAACTTGATGCTGCAACACCTCTATGATGCTCCGTCCATCACCGCCCCCTTTTGTACCGCTTTTGGCCGCCATAAGTGTGGCAGGGTATGCTCAGACGTGAGTCCCTTGCTCACTTTGCCACTGGATTCAGGCAAGCCGGGCTGAAGACGGCTGGAATGCCAGAAACCGGTCCTCAGAAGCTTGTTTCCGGTCCAGGGAAGGCATGGCTTGGCAGTTCGGGCTGGACTGTTCCCATGAGGCACAGGGTCAGACTGATTTGCATATAGCCATGTCTGAACTGGGATGGCAGAGTGGGCTAAGGAACGGTGATGGATCAAACCCAGATCTTTTGACTGGGTGTGAGTGTTTGATTGGTTCAGATGCTCCGTCCATCACCACACCCTTTTGTACTGCAACACCTCTACAGCATGAGGACGTCGCCACACACCTTCACTGCTCGCCCAGGTTCTTTAAAGGCTTCGCACCTCAGCTGTTGTCTCTCCGATTGCGTGTACGTTGGCACTGTCCACACCTCACTGACCAGATCATCACCAAATATGATGTAAATGAATCATCCGGGACAATATGAATAAAACAGGTAAGTCACTTCTTTAAGAGGACATCAACTGAACGCGGACTAATCCCTTGCTGGCCAGTGGTCAACAGCCCTTCAAGGAACGCTCCACATTTAAACATTGCCGTCGAACCTCACAGTTGTGAGATTCCAACATCAGTTCATAGCATACAAGCAAGAAGCTCTTTACAAGAGCCCTCACTTGCAATATACTGTGGAGATAAGTAAGCACTCTTTATAGTTCCATGAAGATCATATTCTAGTCAATGAAGATGACATGGGGAAAAAACGATTTAGTAGTTATTTTAAGATTGTCTATTGTTCTATCTTTTAATTCCAGGTTTAAATACACTTTTCCATTGTCGTTTCACCAGAAAATTAACCGTCAATTGTTTTTTTTCTTTACATGTTTTTTTTTCTTTGCAGGTACCAGGTTGTTATATTTTCTGGGTGGCGTTGCTCAAAAAAAGAAATAATAAAAATAACTTCAAGTTAACACAAGCACAGACCACAATGCAATGGAATGGTTTATCACGGTCTATTACAAATTTATTTTCATTTGAACTCATTACTAAAATACACATCTTCTAATACATTCATATTTTAGAGACAAGTACAATTCATTCTATTGTTGTATCTCCATCGTGTAAATAGGAGGTCAGTTCCACAAGGACAAAATTATTTGTCCCTACAGTTCATCTCTTCCACCTATTCCTTCAATGAGTTTCTTGTTTGTAAAATACCTCTGGGCATATTACCAAGCAATAGCGATAATTATCGCTATTGCTTGGTTAGAGACAAAAATTTATCGCCGACCTGCGGCGATTTTTTTCGCAGATAAACCTTGGTATTACCAAGGTTTATCGCAAATAAGATAAAAATCGGCCGCAATGCATGAATATCGCTGAAAAGTCAGCGATATTCATGCATTACCGAGCTAATGCTCTTAGCCATGTTATCCACCTCCCATTGGATAACATGGCTAAGAACTGCTCAGGGCAGGTGTTAGCTTTTGGAGATATTCTCCACTGCGCCACGTCCTTCTTGGTCGATAATTACTATAATATAGATAATTGCCCTGGGATACAATACTGTGGGAACAAAGCAATTTATGCTTAGCGCGAATATCTCCAAAAGTTGGTAATAGGAGATAGCGATGTTAGCGACTGTTTCCAGTCGCTAACATCTTGGCACGCCCACTTTGCATGCCATTAGTGATAAATTTCTCTGACATGCAAAGTGGGGCCCACGATGGTCGCTATCTCCTACTAGCTGTCGCTAACTGGTGTTAGCGACAGCTAGGTAATAGGGAGATAATTTTATCTCCGCTTTCTTGGTTTTTAAAGCCAAAAAGAGCGGAGATAAACCCCCTTGATAATATGCCCCCTCGTTTGTATGTTGATGCATCTTGGCCTTCACAGACTATAAAGACTCCTCAGGACAAATAAGGACCTACACAGGAGTTAAATACATTTACAAAATATATGTTTATATATACCAATGACACAGCATGCTAACATACACATTTACAGAAAGCAAGCCATTGCTCTTTCTACTTACAATGGTTCACAAGAGACTGCCTGCATTCGACAGTTTTGATATTTCTTTCTTTTGAACTAATGATATGCTTGCAAGCAGGAGAGCCCAGTGACACAGATTGACCACTATATTAAACCAGAGGCAATGCCTAGGAATGAAATATTCTTTTATGGATTGACCCAGAGTGCCAAGAGGTGTCTTGTAGATTACATTATTGACGATGGTGCCACAATTGTCCAAGTAGTTACATGATAAAAAGGAGGAAAGGGTATATATTTCCTACCTCTTAATTGCATTCTAAAATACTACTGTTGATTCCTACCAGAATAATAAGAATTGCTTTGTTCCCACAGTATTGTGTCCCAGGGCAATTATCTATATTATAGTAATTATCGACCAAGAAGGACGTGGAGCAGTGGAGAACATAAACTAATATACCCTTCTAAGCTTTCACAAAGCTTCTAAAAAAAGTGATTTTCAAAAGCTTTAGCTTAATCTAAAAAAAATAGCTATATATGACATTACTCTTCAGGATGGCTCAAATGCTCTTTTGCACTCTTTGTTTTATTGTGCGTTAATGAATGGAGCTATCATTTTATCTCCGATCTATTTTGCATAAACATAGTTGCACTTTTTCACTCCTCAGTGATGTTATGCGTTTAGTGGTGTGTTTAACAAGTAAAACAATGGATACATCAATAACCTATGGTTAAAGGTGAAAGAAACTAATTTAGTAATCTATTTTACAATAATCAAAGATAAACGTTTATTGAGCAGAACATAGTTTAGCATTGCATTCTTTAAAGGTTCACACAACTGTATTTATTTCATGTCTCTTAAATTAAAAGCAAAATAGAGCAAAATGTTGTGCCATAGTTCAAATATTTTTATTTAATTTGGAATGGCTCAAACTTTATTATCTAATAAGTAAACTAGGAAACGGGTCACTATGGCAATTCTTTCTTTTAGGCACCAGTCATACGTCTGTTATCAGCCAGTGTATTGTAAACAGCAGGTCCATTTCCCTTGAAAGGGGCCATTTTTAGTAGTTGCAGACTTTATCAGAGACATACTCCAATGGGTCTTTTTAGCAGCATGAGCGTGAAGAGGAGAAATTCATTAATACATAGGCAATTTAGAAACACTTCTCCCTGATACATAATTATCAGAGGGCAATTAACCGGTTGGCTGCTGCTGTCGGCCAACGGTCGTCGTGTGCACTACCTTGGTAGTGCTGCGCACGTCCGTTTGCCGACAGTGCCCCACCTGTTTTTCGAACGTTCAGCACTGGAGTTGAACATTCGAGGCAGCCAATGGGTTAAGGAAGTTTGTTATTTATTACAAAGCCAAAAATACCTAAACATAAACATAGCTCAACATAGCATAAACATAGTTCAACATAGCATACCATAAAGCCAAATCTACTCACCCTATCAAAGGGTGCAAAATGAACAAAACTATTAACTCGAGAAGGAGGATGCAAACAATCAAGAAGCAAGAGTCCAAATTTCCTTGCATTGAGGGTTGGTGAATGAAAATAATTTAATTATATTCCTACTCTATTGCTAAGATGGCATCCTTACGTTAATGAATAAGCAGTTTTAATTAAAAAGGAAAAGGTGTCAGTCATGGAGTCTGCCTAAGAAGTTTCTCCACCATTTGGATGGGTCGAGTAGCATAAAGTCACTTTCACAAGAGGAAGTGGTTGTTCTGATATGCTCCCTCTCCAACGGCAAGGCAGATGTGGGCACTATCCCTGATTACAACAACCTGTTGTCCACAAGTCGTGTACCCATCGTGCACCTCTCCCACTTACTCCACAATGGGTACAGACATGAGTGTACTTTTCTATGGTGTTCTCCATGTACATCCTTTGCAACAATTTGTCCACAGTGCTCATGCCTTCTCCCATGTGAAACCAACTTCTTTCCTGTATCTCATCCAAGTCATGCCATTGTAACTTCTTCTCTACTTGCCTAGCTGCTAAAACAAAGGCATTATTTTGCCTGAACAATGTTTCTCCACCTGTAATGCAAAACGTAAGTAAGAACAGCTTCCACAGCGTGCGTAAAATTCAGAACATTAATCCTAAAGCAAGAGTTTCTCAGGGGTTGCATTTCATACCTACAGCTTTAGCTAACATAAGAACCCATCATTTACGCATTACGAGTTACATAACTACATTTCATTTCCACTATCACATTTACCAAATTATAGAAAGTATTGTTATTAAACACATTTAGAACATGGGTAATGTCAAACTTTACAACATGGCTTCTCCATGTTAGCGCTTTTTGCTAGTTTACATTACTTTCCTACATTAACTGTTAATACTACTTGTCAATAGACTAGAATATTTCACGTAGATAAGAAAGCATGATCAAAAATTCTAACACGAAAATTTACACAAGGCAGGATTATATGCAGGTGCTCTCTACATGTCATTATGATGCACCCCTACAAATGGATAAAATGCCATGCAAAATCACCCTTTACCACCACCAGTGTTTTCTTTATTCACTGCAAAATATGTTTTATCGGGTGATTTATATTTCTTTTCTATTGTGCATGAAAGCGTCCCACTGGCCAATAACTGGACCAGGAGACTGGCAAGCATTGCTTTTCATTGCATGGTCTGTTGGTTTTTAATTGTTATAGCCCAAACCGCCTTTTAAAAAAAAATCTTTGACATGGTTTCTTCTTTCCCTATAGAAGGAACTTATAGCAAAGTGCATGCTTCCTAGCTCAGTGAGTTTCCCGGGGCAGACATAGACCTGTTAGATCCATGAAATGGCTTGAATTATAGAAAACTTTAAAGTTGATTTTTGACATTTAGGAGAAACGTCCTACATGGATGAAAAAGTAGCAGTTCTTCACATCTCAAAATATTCTACTGTAAAACCTTTATTTGTAAAGTTATATTTTCAATCGAGGAAATTATGAAAACATAATGAAAAGAACGCTTGTATTCTGAGAAGGAGGGATAAGGGACGTAGACACCAGATCAGTTGGCATCCTTGACTTGTAGCAAGGCTTCTAGCTGCTTTGAGCAGGAATGGTTTTCAGATCTCATGTTTACATGTGCTATCTCTGGAAGGGACAGGTTAGCCTTCTCTGGAAAGGCTTACAGTGCTTTGAGGGGAGGTTACTGCTGAAATGCGTGCTATATAATATTTTATAGATTAGGAGGATACTAAAAATGCACATTACACATGTCACAGATTCATTCATTCATTATCCATGCACTAGAGAAAGGTCTGGTTTTAACTGAAAAGCTCGGTATTTCTGAGCTCATGCACTACGCCCTAGCTTTACTGAGTAAAACAATAGGGATCTTAAATCCATTGAAGAAGGATAACTTTGCCCCCGTTCACAGGCACACGAGATTTTATACAGTACATCATTAGTGCGTGGAAAAATCCACCTTTTTTGCATGATCACCCCCAACTTTTGCTGACTGGCATTGTTTTTTTTCTTTTTCACTCTGCATTGGGGCACCTCTGCCCTGTCCCCAGGGTATGTGCACTGACCCCTAAAACATGGTAAAACTGGCTAATACAAAAATGACATATTTAACGTTAATTAAGGCCATAGCATATGGTGCAGGAAAATATACCATTCACATGGAAAGTTAAATCTCTCCTGTCGACTGCAGCACCAATTTTGCTTTTCAACAGCCAGACAAGGAAAAACATGGCTACAGGTCTACATGTGTATTTTGACTGCTGCAGCTCTTAAACTTTGCCAAAAATACCG
Organism: Lissotriton vulgaris; assembly: GCF_964263255.1. Taxonomy (NCBI): domain Eukaryota; kingdom Metazoa; phylum Chordata; class Amphibia; order Caudata; family Salamandridae; genus Lissotriton; species Lissotriton vulgaris. Next base: position 980,728,784 of record NC_141698.1, on the reverse strand, counting down.
CTTTTACAGGAAAGAGCCCCACATGTAAATATTAAACAAGTCACCCCTTAGTAGGTCTTGAAGCCCACACAGGTAGGGTGCTTAGTATTTGCAAGGCCTTTTGTGGCAGCCATGTTAAAATCCTTGACCTCTGTATCTAATGCTAAATCGCACTCCCTCTCTGAGCTTTTCCACAGCAGCAAATCCGCACAGCACAGCAGAAAATTCAGTGGGTCATGTCGGAGAGAGTATCGGCATCATGGAGTCCTGTTCAACTACAACTTGCAGCCTTACTAAGGCACAGTTCTGAGCTCCAAAAAAGTGACTTGGCAATGAATTTTGAATTCTTTTACTCTGAGCTTTCCTACCCAATGTCAGATGCTGCACTAGACCTCATCCGCTTGCTATCTGGCTTTGTGCAGCCATTCTTTGTCTCAGCTTGCTGCCTTGCCCCACTGAGGAATTTTTACTTCTATTTTAGAGCCTAAGTGAGGAGGTAAACCTTTTGACTGGTTTGAACCTCAGTTCTGTATCCAATCCTCCCTCCATTGTAGTCAGCGTTAAATCATACCTAGGTACCGGTCAAGCACAAGCAGATGGCTGCAGTTGGCACTTTACGCATTAAGACTTCATTTTTAGTTCAAACTTTAAAAATTCATATCTTTAAATCCCGTTAAATGGATTTTTGTCAATTTGGTGTTGTTTCATTTATTAAATTATTCGTTATTTTGATCAATTAGAGTGCCATTTTTATTGCTTTGTGTTTACTGATGTTTTAAATGTTTTGGTACTTCTAGATGCTTTACACATTTTCTTTATTTTTCTTAAATTAGGCCTGTCTGCTCTACCCCATAGTGACCTTCAAATTACTAAATCCTTCACGTGATCTAGCAACAAGTCTATCTATTACTTATGGTGGACTACTATCCACCCCAACTGATAGTCCACTTTCTCACAATATTTAATGCATGGATTTGAGCTATAAAATGCATTTATATATTTTCAATATTATATTTATATTGTAATTATTTGTATGTACCTTTGTAATGATGATATTTTGGTCCAGTATTTTTTTGTAGTCAATATTCCTGTCAATATTTACATCCACGATATTTTTTAAAATATTTAGTATTGCAATATTTTTGTCATAAATTTCATTTCATACAAATGTATATCATGCATTGCAACAATGTGATTATTCCTCATTGATATATATGTTTTTGCAACATCATTTAATTGTACTCTTAACCAATCACATATATATTGCTTTTAATTACTAAGTGTACCATATGGCTTCCTGAAAATTAGCATGCAGTGCAGAATCTTGCTTTTATCCTTGCTTTAATTATAAGTATATCGCTCTAATAGCCATTTACTTAATGTACTAAACTGTTCCTAACATCTCCAGCTTCCTCAGATCTCTGCAGCTCACAGTGTCACTACATTTTTCATGCAAAGGTCAGTTATGACTTCCAAGTTTAACATTTCTGCTTCTATAGCTAGTCTGTGAGCCAAACCCCAATAATAATATGAACCCCAATATTTAATCACCTCAATATTTTAATAATTTCCCTCTAGTCTACAGTTGATCTAGTGTTTGGAAACTACACTCCTCATCAAGTAAACACAATATAGCAGAGTTAAATGAAATCAAATATTAGAAGCATAAAAACTGAGTTCTAGGTTAAAAAAAGGTCAAAAAATGGATTTATTACGGAATGGTCAAAATGTGGTACAGAGAAAATTACATGAAATGCCATGAAGGCCCAATTACAGAAGTACATATAAATGCAAAAGTATAAAACTTTTAATCTTTAGTTACGCAGAATGAAAGCACACATTCTAAGTATCAGACTCATAAACAGCACTGACAGCATCTCAATAGCAATAGGGAATGGTAAAAGAAACAAAATCTCCTGCGAGAGACGGAAACCTAAAGGTTTTGTAGACAAATCAAACAAGTTATTAATAGATTCCACAAATTCAGCATGGCATGATCATGGTTAGGTCCAACTGGCAAATTAGAAACAATAATGTAATTTTCTAAATCATTTGTACTAACCCATTTCCTAAGGTTAGAGAAATCTTCTGCTTGCTCTCTCATCAACTACGCTCCGGAGGTGTATTACACAAAGAAAACATTTCTTAAACAATGGCTCATAGAAATACCACAACTACACTAACACTTCCAGCAGAAGTCCTTTAAAATGATACTTCAAGCGCACGATGGAAGCTCCAGTCACAATACACGTTTTTAAACAATATTGCATATCGCTACTACATTGAAGGCATTCTATTGATGCTCCACGGAAACAAGAGGAGCGATGTCTTTGGAGTGAGTGACTGATTGGGAGAGGTAATAAGCAAGAGAAAGTTGAGTAGAAAATCAGAAACTGCATCCATTTTAAGAATAACGAGGTACTGTAAGGAAATGTGGCATAACCATTAATGGCATTATTTACACTTCTAAGTGACCTATGACACTCATTCATTGGTTACAACTATATGCATCAATAAAAAAAACACTAATTATCAAAAATAACTTTCACAAGATATTGAACATTTTACACATTTTGAAAACACTACAACACTAGTATGTTCTCCGCTAAGAAAAATGCTTAAGTTTGCCCAAATAAATTACAGTGGAAAATAGCTCCTTGACCAAAACTAATATGGTATTTGATCATTCAATTCATATGACAAATACATGAGAATGTAAAAACAATAAATCACTGTCCACCTCCTTGAAGAATCAGGCATTTTAAATGACCATATATGGCCATCATATGATCCACAACCAAGAGGGTGTTACCTTCAACAAGTGATTTAGATGCAAGAAGTTCACCAATGCATGAGCAGCACCTGTGGGACTGAGAAATGCCAGAAAAGTGGATTATTAATGTGGGAGGGGTTTAGCCTAATCAATGTAATAAGTAAACTCTGCTCAATCCATGATAGCTATGGCACAATCAGTAGGCAAGTCACCAGAGGAGTGTGTTCTATGTTTATACATTACTGAACCATACTAAAATTAAGAAGCAACACAATAAAAACTCCCAAACTAATTATGTAAAATGAAGAACATCATAATAAGCAAAGGGGGACAAAATTGGTTAAAATCATCTAATGGGAACAATAGATATAGGTTTTTTTAAATTTTAAGAGGAAAGCATCAAGAAAATATAAGGCACCACTAAATGTCAATCATCGTGGCAGACCAAGGCATATGTGCCCACATGCATCAAGCATTTTTGGAGTCGCAAACGGTGCGATTCCTTAAAATCGGCCGTTTGCGATTCCAAAAAAATGCTTTTTGAGATGCATCATTTGTTTTTGTTGAAAATCGCTAATTTTGCGATTTTCTAAAATGCGATTGCATTTAAGGAATCGCAATTTTGAGATTCCTTAAATAAAATGCATCATTCTTAAAAAAATTGCGATTTTGAAGATTGCAAGTGCAAATTACCACGAGGTTGAACCTCGTGGTAATTTGCGAAAAATGTTTAAAATGCTCAAATTAGCATTTTGGCCCATAGGAATCAATGGGAATTGCGAAATCGCAAATTGGAATTCGCATAATATTTGCGATTCGGTAAAAATTGCGATTTTTACCGAATCGCAAATATTATGCACTTTCAATAATGCATCCCGTTTTGCGATTCCTTATTTGCGATTCGGTAAAAATCGCAAATTTGGAATCGCAAAACGGGAGTTTGATGCATGTGGGCAATGGTGAATTCAGGCCAACCAACATGTAACAGGGGTTTGCGTAAGTCTGACAGTTCACACAGGTGAAAATGTTTCCCTTGGGACTTTTTTGCAATTCCTGTTCTCAAAATCTTCCAGCAAGGCAAGATGCTGAAGCCAGGAAGGGTCCTTTTACATTAGGCACATCATCATTAAGCTTTCCCCAAAACCTTCATTTTTGGCACCAAAATCTCTGAGCTAGACAAATGCAAATCTTGTAACCCCTGATGTTGCTTTGATACTGGAGTAACTTTTCCATCTGACACCAGTCCCTAGTGTACTTTCAGACTTAGGGTCTGAATTAGAGTTCAGCAGACGGGTTACTCCATCACAAATGGGATAGGAATCCGATACCCCGTATTAGAAGTGCATTATGTCCAATGGCATTTGTAATATGGCGGATGGGATATACGTTACATTTGTGACAGAGTAACCAATCCACATCAGTCTTCATGCGGCCCTCAGTAATATTTTTGATTCTCAAAATCCTCTAGACGGGCAAGGCAGGATGCTATAGGTGGGCAGTGCTCCTCAAGGTCGTATACCTTCACCCCAAGGTGCTGCTGAAGCATTTCCCTTTGTGGGAAAATAGCTCTGAGTGGACAATCTTGCCTGCTGTTGATGTACCCTCTTGATGGCTATACTTAGCATGGTGTTTTCATAGGAAATGCATTTTCCTGTTTTCTAATAACTTTGGTGCCATGTGACAAATCTTGAAGTTTTCCAAAAAGTGCTCTTTGCTTCTTGGAAAGTTTTGAGCCTCCACCTTTTTTCCTGACTAACCCGGGGAACCTACTATTCAGTGGAAAAAGTGGAAGAAAGTGTTCTTGAATTATGCTACTGTGTGTGGGCCAAACCTTGGACTAGAAAGGAAGGTAGCATTATTGGCGTATTACCTAGGAGCAGAAGGGGAAGAATTCTTAGATCACCTCCCAGATCTAGGGACGCAGGAAGCAAGGGGTCTTAATGAGCTAGAAGTAAGTCTGAAGAAATTGGATTTACACTATCTCCCTAAGACGAGCACCATAATGGAGAGGTATCATTTTGGGAAAAGAGCCCAGAAGGAGGGGGAATCTATTGAAGATTTTGTCTCTGAATTAAGAAAACTAGCTGCGACATGCAAGTTTGGTGGCGCAAGTGAGGAAAGGATCAGGGACCAGTTTGTATTAGCTTGCAGAATAGAGCGTGTACGTGAGGAGTTATGGCTGAAGGATGACCCGCCCTTGAGGGAGGTTTTAATTATAGCAAAACAAGTTGAGCACATGTTACAGTGCGTCAAGGAAATAAAGCAAGACACCAGGGAGAAAAGAAGAGAAGATAAACCCAATGTAAGTGAAGTTGTGACCGAGTGTGAGGCCGTGTCTGTGATCAAAGGCCAGAAAATAGTGGGTAGAGAGCAGAAGGAGAGCAAATTGGGAGGACAATTCAAGGGCACCTGCTATAGATGTGGTAAGCAGGGGCATCTAGCCAATGACAAAGAGTGTCCCGCCCTCAGGTTCACATGCAACAAGTGCGGAAAGAAAGGTAATTTCAGGCAGTATTGCAAGAGTGGACAAGGATTCAGTAGACAAAGTAGAGACAGGACGAACGTGGTATGTGATGAAATTGTAGTACAAGTGAAGGGAAGTCAGATCCAAGGCCTCAATGACACTACCTGTGAAGAAATTGTAGTGCAGGTTGATGAAGGTCAGGTCTGCAGCCCCAAAGACACCATAAAAGTGGTGGGTACTGAGTTGGAAGCATTATTTGATTCCTGTTCTAGGCTAACAATCATTAGTGCAAGGGAATTCTCCCGAGTGTCCAAGGGGAAGATAATCTTGAGTATGTGAGGCCCGGGGGTATGCGGGTCATCCCATCTCAATGAAAGGTTACTTTTGGGACAAAGTTGAATACAGGAACAGGACAACAGTGTCCAAGGTTTATGCGTCTACAGTCGGGGATAACATCTTGGGTTGGCAGGCACAGAAGGAGTTGGGGGTCTATCTCAATCCTAATAGCAATCCCCAGATCTTAATACAGGAGATACAGGAACAAAAGGAAGACTTAGTGACTGAGTTCAAGGAAGTATTCAGAGAAGAGCTAGGATGTTTGAAGAACTACTGCCACAAGATAAAATTGAAAGAGAATGTAAAGCCGGTTGTGGCCAAGGTCAGGAAGCTTCCCAATGCCATCCAAGAAGAGGTGAAGTCAGAACTAGAGAAACTGTGCAAGGCAGGAGTCATCGAACCGGTGGAAGCGACGGAATGGTTGGCACCCATCGTGGCCGCCAAGAAAAAGGATGGGTCGGTTCGGCTCTGCATTGATCTGAGAGCGCTGAACAAAGAGGTTGTGGTCGATCGATTTCCATCCGAACATCACCCAGATGATGAGCATGCTAGAGGGGGCAAGAGTGTTCTCCACACTCGACCTCACCTCAGCTTACTTTCAGATCAAACTGCACGAAGAGTCGCAAGAACTCACAGCGTTTGTGACACCCATGGGCGCGTACTAGTTCAAAAAGATGCCCTTCGGGTTGGTCTCGGCGGCAGCCGTAATTCAGAGGCTCATGGGGAACATCCTGAAAGAAATCCCTGGTGTTGTATGCTACCAGAACGATGTGCTTATATTTGCAAAGAAACATGAAGAGCATGATGAGAGGCTGAGACGTGTGCTGGGAAGGTTTAGGTCGCAAGGACTAACGGTGAAAAGAGAAAAGTGCGTATTTGGCTGCGCAGAACTGGACATTTTGGGACACAAGGTGACAGCTGAAGGAATCTGTCCTAAAACAGAGCTCCAGAACACCATTGTAAATTTGGTGCCTCCTACGAGCAAGGACGAAATCAAGTCATTTATGGGAATGCTGGAGTTCTACGGCAAATTCATACGGAACCTTGCAGGAAGGACATACACCATCAGGTTGCTACTAAAAAAAGAGACAGCGTTCAACTGGAGTCAGGAGTGTCAGAGAGAGTTTGAAGATGTGAGGAAGGCACTTGCTGAAGCCCCCAGCCTAAAGTCTTACATACCCAACCGTGCGACAGTAGTCACCACCGACGCAAGCGCAAAAGGGCTGGGAGCGGTCCTCACTCAAGTAGGCAAAGACGGAGAAGAAACGATAGCTTTCGCCTCAAGATCACTCCAGAAGTCTGAAAACAACTACTCTGTGATCGAATAGGAGGCTTTGGCAGTATCCTGGGCATTGGGGAAATTCAGAGACTTCCTGTGGGGCACACAGTTCACTCTTCGTACTGACCACAAGCCGTTGGTAGAAGTCTTCAGCAAGAAGGGCGTGGATGCCATCTCCAGCAGGATCAGGCGGTGGGTGGTCGGTCTCCGGGAACGCGTAACTTAGCAGCAGACTGTTTGTCAAGACTTGTAAATGAAAATGAGGCGAATGAAACGCACGACAAGGCGGAAGATGAAGTGGATGACCATCAGAGGGAAAATGTCTGCGCAATGCAGAGAGCATTAGGAGAAGAAACATGGAAAAATGCACTGACGGAAGATGAAGTCTTGGAGGAGGTGTGCAAAAGAGTAAAAGACAGGTGGAAACACGAAGATAAATGGGAGGAGGCTCTGTGGCCATACTGGATTGTCAAAGACGAGCTGTCCATAGTCGATGAATGCCTGTTCAGGGGGACGAGATTAGTACCACCCACGTCTGTGAGAGAGAACCTTGTTGAGATGGCTCACGAGGGCCACCTGGGCATCACCAAGGCCCAGAGAGAACTATTGGTGGCCAAGCATGGATCTTGCAATTGAAAGGAAAATAAGAGGCTGTATTCCGTGCAGCAACAGCGACAAAGTATTGAAACAACTGACACCTCCAATGGTGTGCAGGCCGCCACCATCAGGACCCTGGGAGGAATTAGCGCTGGACATAGTGGGTCCATTGACTGGGGAAGTGCGCACGCCGTACATTCTGGTGCTCATGGATATGTACTCTAGGTGGCCGGAAGTGAAAATAGTGAGTGAAGTCACAACTAAGGTCGTCATTGAGTTCCTGCAAGGGTTGTTTGTCAGGGACGGATTACCCAGCAGCCTACTCACGGACAATGGGGTGCAATTATGTTCGAAAGAGATGGAAGACTTCCTTGAGGAGAGAGGAATCACACACAAACGCTGTGCTCTGTATCACCCCGAGGCCAATGGCATGGTCGAGCGCTTTAATAAAACCCTCAAGGAGAGTATCCAATTAGCCAAGGCCAGTGGCATAAGCTGGAAGGAAGAAGTATGGAGGCGGATAGAAGCGTACAGGTTCACCCCGCACCAAACAAGGGGAGTCACCCCATTCGAGTTGCTTTGAGCAAGGATACCTAACACCAAGCTATTCCAAGGGTGGATGGGGTGGCACAAGGGATGGTCGGATCACTCCAAGGAAGCGAAAGGTTTGGTGAAACAAGAGGGAGCTATGGTGGGGAGGAAAGAAAGGTATGACAGGCTCAAAACTACATGGGAGGCCGGGTTTAAAGTAGGGGACGGCATTAAGATCAGGACCCCTACTGGTAGAGCAAGTTGGCCAGGATACAGTAGTCCCACCAAGATCACTAAATTGTTCAGGAATGCTGTGAAGACCCAAGAGGGGAAGATCTGGAACCTGGGAAGAGTAGTGAGATTTCACCCACCCGGGCAGGATTCCTGTAGTGAAGGGGAGGGTGAAAGCAACGCTGTGGGGAGCAAAGGTTTAAACCCCAAGAAGCTGTTGCCGGTCCCCCACCCAGGTGGAAGGTCTAGCCGGAGAATGACCAGACCCCCCAGATATTTTGAACAATATGTGATGATGTGATTCACTGTAGTACAATTGTTCTTTTGTTTAATTCTGATGTTTTATTCCGCAGGGGAGGGGGATGTGTGGTATCTCCCACCTTTATGTCCCCCCGGCGTCTCCGCATGTAATGGTGCTGCTCGCGGTGACATCACTTGGAATGTCACCGCGACCAGCGTTCCAAGGCGAGCGCCGGGGGCTAGAGAGTGAAGCTGCCTCCGTTTAGGGTTGTTGTGGCTGAGGTCATTAGGTTACACTAGGAGTCTCTGAACCTAATAAACTACTTATGTTCTTCTAACGAATCGTCCCTGTATTTTGTGGCTATTTCTTCATGGGGGTTAAGAGAAAGCAGGGGTCCTAAGATGCAAAATTCTCATGAAGCTTCCATGGGGACTTTTGAAAAGCGCTATAGCCAAAATGGCTTAACAATAGTAGACCAAATTTTGTATGAAGCTAGATCTTTGTCTGAAAAGTGTTTGTTTTGCGCTTTGGTGTTTATCTGTTTCAGTAGTTTTTGAGAAATGAAGGTACAAATTTTTCTGTATACCTGGACGGGTAGGGAATAGAGCTTTGCTCTGCCTGCCAGGAGCTGTTAATAAATGCTGCTTCCGCCTGGGTGTGAGCAAAGGAAAATTGCCAGCTACCACCAGCACTTAGTATGATGCTAGATTGGGAGCCAGCTGGGGCTACAGGGTCATGGCCCCTCCCATACTCCAACTGGCCAGCATTGTGGGTCTCCCGGAAGGGGACTGGGGCACCCACCTACAATTAAATAGGACCAGCTTTTGCCAGGGGATTTAGCTATGGCCATGGGGGGTCCTGGGTTTCTCAAATGCCCCCCATCAGAAATGGAGCTGTGTGTGTCCCAGGTGTCTGGGTGGGCACCACGGCACCCACTTAATAAAGGAAATGGCAGCACCCTCCACCTCACACAATGTGTGGCAGCTGGGGAGCCAGCTTGGGCGGCAGGGTCCCTGTTATATTTACAGTGTTTTTTTAAATGTTCCTTTAACATTTTTTTTAAATTGAAAATGTATTTACATATGTGTGTGTATATGTACATATATTACCTAGCGGCAGCCGCTAGTTATAGTTAGGTCAGCTGTTCCATAGGAAAAGCATTTATTGTTTTACCAATAACTCTGGCACTGTCTGCCAAATTTCCACGAAACATTCCAAAATAGTACTACCGTTTGACTAGTTTGTGCATGGAAGGTTTCGGGGAGATCCATCAAGCGGGGGCTGAGAAAAATACACGAAATCTCCATTCATTTTCCATGGACTCCTTTAGTCTGGGATACAATTAAAAGTGCTGAATGGAATTACATATAATTCATCAGGGAGCTAAATCATGGTTAGCAGATTGTGCTTTGTGTAATTTGGTGTAAATAAGTTCATTAGTTTTTGAGAAATTATGGTTAAAAAATAATTGCATATCTGGACGGTTGTGTACCTAAGAGTCTTGCGAGAGTCCTCGCAAGAGCACTAATTAAAAAATTGAGCCTTAGATTGGTCGAGTGATTTAGAAATTAAACAACAGCCATTACGTTTTACTGTAAAAAATTGCTAGTGAAGTAAGAATGCTATATAAGGGGGCAGGACAAAGGCATCCTGTCCCCTAGTTATGGAGAGGAGATCTAAAACGGCATAAATACTTTGATGGAAACAATCGCAAATTCTTTTTTTAAAGTTTTTGCAGTCTCCCAGGACTCTCACCGGATTGTGAAAGTAAAAAGGAGTAGGTGAGTTGTCAATACACTCTACACGGATAAATACATATTGTGCCCCTTATTATTGAGAGGAGGTATGTAAGACATAAGTACTGCGATGAATAGAATGTTAATTCATTAAAAAAAATATATAATCTCATGGGATCATGAAAAATAGAAAGGATTAGGCACTCTTTGAATACACTCTGGTAAGCCTACTTGTTACTGTTGCAAAGAGTCTTACTGGAGATGGCATTTATGAGAACCTACTATACATACCCATCCACCTGAGAAGAGCTCTGAGTAGAGTTAAGTCTCTTCCAACATCCTACTACGCACATTTGTCATGCAAGGGAGGGAATAGTCAGAAGCCAGTCCCTTCATACACCCTACCACACATACCAATTATACAAAATAGAGGTCTGAAATGAGAGGCCAGTCCATCCCGACATCCTACTATACACACAAATCATGCAAGAGCTGGGTCTCAGCACAAAGAAATGTCTATCCACACACACTACTATGCACACCAGAGGTCACAATGGAGAGGGCAGGCCGTCCTCACATCCTTCTTTGAACACCCATTGTCCAAGAGAGGGATCTCAGTGAAGAGGCTAGTCCCTCCTCCCACACTACTACACATGCTTATCACACTGTGGAGGGGTAACAGTGGAGAGTTTAGTCACTTCCAGTAGCCTACTATGTACACTCAACACCCTTAGGAAACCTTTCAGCAGAGTTCCTCCACACACTCTTCTATGCACATCTGTTATCATAGAGAAAGGCCTTAGTGTACACCGGTCATTCCAAAGAGAGGTCTCGGAAAAGAGGTCAGTCCCTCCACAAAACCATACTGATCTCACCTGTCAGTCCAAAGAGAGATCTCAGCAGAGAGGCTAGTCTGTCCCCTCAGCCTACTATGCACAACCATCATCTGAAAGAGAGGTATCAGCAGGAAGGCCCATTCCTTCACACAACATATTGTGCAGACCCATCATTCAACAGAGAGGTCTCAAAGAAGAGGCCAGTCCCCCCACATCCTACTATGTTTTACAAAACAGAGTACATCGTGGGACTCCTGTGTAAAAAGTGCAACCCCACTTCTTATGTCTGAGGAAACCAACACTCTATGTAACATTTAAAAAAACCAAGGAGACAGTTCACACTTTGGTTGCGCCAAATGCAAAATAAAAAACTAAATTCACATTCTTCTGATGCATGGTTTCTGCTGTGGTTGTTTGTATAATGTTCTTCAATTTATATGCAGATAATAGTACAAAAAATATAAATTGGACTCAACAGGGAGTCCAGTCCCTACCAAACCCTACTATTCACACAGGTGAGAAGTTGGTTTTAAGTATGGTAATAAGGCCCTGTGCCCAACTGCCGCTGTGCACTGCCAAAGTCAGACACACAGCGGGGAGTTGGCTTATGTATGGAAACAAAATATTACTATACAATAAAAGAAAAACTAGAAATTCACAGAAAAAAACAAAGGTTAAAGTAATGTTATAGTTATGTGTGATAAAAAGACCTAATTTTGTTTTTTAAAAAACCTTACAAATTCAATGAAAACAAACTAAAGTTAAAGTAACGTTAATGTTAGGTGAATTTTTCAGTGACAACTCCAACATTTTTAACTAAGGACACTATAGTTAGCATAACTGGGGCCCCAGCAATGCACTGCCTATGACCTCAAATATTACATCATTCATGACATGTTCTATGACATCATTTATGACATCACTGATAAGATCTCAAATGACATGAACTGCAGTGCATAAAGTTTTTAGGGATCATTCAAACAGCAACAAAGTGAAAACACCATATAAGAAAAATCCCACACCAAATTAGAAAAATAGAGTAACATTTTATAAATGATATGACAACAAATGACAAAAATCCAATCAGTAGAACCGGAGTTATGCAGTTTCAAAGTATTTTGTGTAGTAACACAAAGCGCTGCTTGAGGTTAGCATGTTGTGCGAGACCGGGTGAAAGTCACTAGTTCAGGCTGACCATAAATGAGTGATGGTCGGATACAGGGACCAGGTTAGTCATGCTAAAAAAAGTTACCTCCTCAAAGTCCGGCACAAAGCTTGTGTGCTGGAGGGGCTTATGAGGGGCATGTGGAGGGCTCCCCTGAGGTTTGCAATGGCGGTCAGCACGGGTGACAAAATCTATGCAAGAATGAGTCTGTTTTGTGGTCACCAAGAGCCCAAAACATCATGATTTCTCTTTTTGTTCTGGAAGGAGCTTAAATCCAATAAATATGTGCTTATTAAAGAAACCACATGCGCAGTCTGAATTCAACTGACTATTATTATCTTCGCCATTTATCGTCCCTAAAATGAGTTTACAAAAATTAAGACTAACATTATCATCATGGCGACGGCGGAACAATGGCATACTAGGAGTGGATTTCATCGATGGAACGTTGTGATGTAACCAACGGCATTGGATCAGAGAGTCCGCTGAATTCAGACTGCTCATGTGGTTTCTTTAATAAGCATGTCTTTATTGGATTTATGAACAGATTATGTGCACGATCTCAAGAGGGCATTTTATGGATATGTTATCACTTACTTTGTTAGGTTTTATTGGGTGTTGGAATACAAGTGTTTTTGGTGTAACGTGGTTTTTTGTGGGTTTTTTGTGTGTCAGGGGAGTGCATTGTGGGATTCAGAGTTCATATAATTTTTTGAGGAGGGGCACATTCACAGGAGGTATAGGTCAAGGGGCTAGCATAACTTAAGGATCATTAGAGTGATTGGACACACGCGGGAGAGTATATTTTAAATAACGGTTCTAGCAGCAGAGAAAAAGAACATGTGATCATTTAACCTAAAGTGAAGTGGCGAAGGAGGTCAGGCTGCTGGTCAGTAGCGGCCGTGGTGGGAGTGCAGGGGGTAGTCAGTTGAGCTGTATTTCTTTTTTGTTTCAGAGACCCCTGAAGCAGAGCTGACAGGCTCGAAATGCATTGGGTAATTAAATGAGCCCATTCTGATGTATGGTTGACATCACATTCCCCCATGTAAAGCCTAAATGGGCAGCAGAAAGCATTTGAAACTGTTGAATAAAGCATTCAAGGCAATGATGCTGTCTCCATGATGTTTAATATGCAGGAAGAGTGATGATTTAAAAGAAAAAGTATAGGAGTAATCTGAATATGGTGAAAAAATGGAACATTCATTATGATGATTTATCTTGAGGAATCATTCCCTCATTCGTAGAGCGACATTGGGGAGCATAAGTGATGCACCCTTCATGCATCTTTAAATAAGCTGTGATTTGGGACGGCTCACAGAATGTTCGCACACACTACCATTGTAAACATCCTAAGGACAAAAGGACTCAACAATTGAGGGAATGAGTGCATGCTCAAATCTACTGGCATTTTCAGAACTGTGACTTAAAAGCGACATTACCATTAACTCCGTCGCTGCGGCGGCTATTCCGCCGCAGCGCTAACGGTCGCGGGCGGGCGCGCGGCTCACCTGCGCTGGTGACAGAACCGTTCCGTCACGGTTCCATCAGTAGTGTCGAACGGGTTAAAGAGGGTTTTAAACTCTAATTCATTTGAGTGTAAAAAATGACATTCCTATTCTCAATCAAACGTTATCACTTACATCACTTATTATATTTAATCAGGTAACCTAATACTACCCTATGAGCATCACAAAAAAATAATTTGGGATTTTTTACTACCAGGACACTTTTAAATGCACTGCACTCTGCCCTATGGGCTATTTAGAGCCAACCCTGGGGGTGACTTATATGTATTACAAAGGGATTTTTAGGCCTGTCAAATGGTGTATTTTGCAAGGTCGAAAGGGAAGTTTAAAGCTGCATATGCAGGATGCAATGGCAGGCCAGAGACATGATTAAAGGGCTACTTAAGTGGCTGGCACAATCAGTGCTGCAGGCCAACTAGTACCTTTTAATTTACAGTCTCAGGGTACATGTAGTACCCCCACAAGGGACTTACAAGTGAATGAAATATGCTAATTGTGAGTAAGCCTTTTTACCATGATTAAATGAGTGAGTACAAGCACTTTAGCACTGGTTAGCAGTGGTAAAATACACAGAATACTAAAAGTTAACAAAAATGGGTTCAGAAAACAGGAGGGGTGAAGGTTAAAAGTTTGGTGGACTACCACCCAAGGGTGTCAGGTCTAGCACTACCTTTATAAGAGTAATTTTCTTTTGGAAGTATTGGCCACTGTATGAATATTCCTCAGCGTCTGAAATAATGAGATTGTAATATGTTAGATTTCGTTGACTCGGTTTGAAAAAATACAATTGTCTGCTTTAATCCCAGAACAGGCACATCCTTACTTATATTCGGGACAAATTCTTTTTTGAGGTATGGTAGTTCATATCTATAATGTGGTCTTGTATTTCAAAAAAGGAATTAAATGGTATCATCATTATATCTCCTTCAAATTTTCTGTTGGAGATCCTTTAAGATACTTTGAATTTGCATTAATGGGAGTCTATGGAGTTTCAAAAATCAATCCCTCTGTCTTAATACACTGCAAGGCAAGAGAGGAGGAGTTAGCCTAACGTCTAGGGTGGTTAACCTCGAATCTGGGGAGCTAAGTTCGAGTCTCGGCAATGGCGCTGAACATCCTGTGATTCTGGGCAAATCACGTAATCTCCCTGTGCCTAACAAAACAAGCATTGGCATAGCAAGTAGGTCTCGCCTTTGGGACCTTATAAGTATTTAGCCATACCGCACGTTATTCTGGGTGCTGCAACATGTACTGTTATTTCACATGCCACTGGTAACGGCCACACATTTTACACACACCCAAGGATGGGCTTCTGTGCAACTTAAGGAAAAGGCAATTTATAACACACCCTGACACACTCAACTGGTCTTGAGGTAAGGTTGCAACTTCCTG
This sequence comes from Lissotriton vulgaris, assembly GCF_964263255.1. Classification (NCBI taxonomy): domain Eukaryota; kingdom Metazoa; phylum Chordata; class Amphibia; order Caudata; family Salamandridae; genus Lissotriton; species Lissotriton vulgaris. The sequence goes on along the minus strand of NC_141698.1, from coordinate 980,713,698 downwards.
GAGCAGGGCAGTGAATTCAGCGTTGTCGAGAAGATGTTTAACTTGATTATATCACCTGAGATTTAGAAAAAGGATTTTTTTTATCCATTTCTTTTCATTCCATTTGACACTCGCATGCACCCATATAAAGGAGCTTGGGGTAACTCAGCAAGTAAAACTCTGCTTTCTAAAAAAAAAAAATTTAGATTTTGTCAGCAATATGGACTGCATCCCCTGCCTATAGAAGCAGGCAGCTGCACCAATTGAGGAATCGCAGTCCCAAAGTGAAACAAGCTCATACTACACCAGTTTTTAATGTGAAAATTCAACTACTGCACCCATTACTCCACAAGCTCTGCAGTAGTTGTCATAAAAGTCTATTTCAGACACACCCTGACGATAGACCTCCAAATTGGCAAGGACGTTTTGAAAAAATAGAAAAGGGACTACAATTTTTCATCCACGGAATGGCGCAGAATGATTGTTCTCATCAACATAGGATCACAGAAGATGCATTAAGAATATAAATAAAATGTAATTTCTACAACCAACATCATACCTATTAAATTGCTTACTTATAACGGCTGCTAACTAGCACAACTTCACAACACCCAAAAACGTGCTTCTCACTGTTTTCAGTGGACCCCGTCTTAAAATGGGACATGAGCCAAAGTTGCCGAAATCTGCCAGAACAGCTGGTGAAAAACCGGGACTGTTAGAGCAAATCCTGGACTTCAGGTCACCCTACAGAGACTGCAAAGAAGCTGGTTGTGCTTAATCAGATTCTGACTTCGGTGTGGTACCCGCAAAAGTAATACTACTGTCCCACTCTTGTGCAGTGAGGCAGTTAGACCAAATAGTCCAACTGCAAATGAGCTTAGCCAAAATCAGTCCCTTAACCTTAACCAGCATAGCGCCCATTAACAGAAACCAACCTAAGGGCCAGAAGACCAGTCACACTTGGGTGTTTTCATGCTGCCTGTAGCACGTGGCAGGTCTCAGTTAGAAGAGAAAAGGGGTATAGCTACAGGCTTTTGTTTAATTTCTGCGGTCTTCGAGAATTCACTATATGCAGAGAATATCACACTAGAGTGAAAAGTTGGCAGTGTGTCATATTTTGAAAGTTATTTTAGTGGATGTGTGAAGAGGTTGTAACATGCAAGACCATCCATGTTAAAACAAACTTTCAGATTGTAAAACACTGCTTTATATTATTTGTGCTGTGAAATAAGATTTCTGCAGATGCCAACAGAGAGAGAGATTGACAACAACAACATTTAATTTCCATGTTGATTTGTACCTAAGTGGAGGCAAGTTTAGCAGGTGAAAGCTAAAATGAAGCCCCCAACCCGCTTCAAAAGGGACCATAATCCCAAATCAGGAATGTGCACAATTATAAAATATTTTTTTTACATGTCAGTGGAAGGCAACCATATAAATCAGCATTTGTGAACCCTGCGAGAAGTCAGCACGAGATTATGTATGTCAAGAAAGTGACATCACTGCAGTGCTCAGTCACAGGAGACATGACAATCTTCTGTGGCAGAGGTGGGAAAGCCTTTCAGGAAGACTAAGAAGGGACTTAGGGCAACTGCGCCAGGTGCTGTGTGTACACACCAGCCGGGGGAGAATAGTCCACCCTTTAGCAACACGTCCATCTGACTCACATGGTGGCACCTAACAATGAAGTTGAGGCACGCGGCAGGACGGGGTGACATCACACCCTCAGCATTGAGCCGATGCTGGGAAGCCTGCGCTCATACCACAAAGAGCCAGCACTTCAGAGAGACCAATGCTTGAACAAGCGTGCATTGTTTGTGTTACTGAATAACCAGCTGATGCAGTACAAGTGATAATAGTGCCAACAAACATAGCGCTTCTGCCTAGCAAATGGAGCCTGCCCACCTCTACTGAGCCAGCCACCGGGGGCTTCCTAGTTTACTCAATGATCACAATAAATATGTCTTTAGTGTGCTGTGTTAATTAGAACTCTTGTAGGTATCTTGGTTTGCGTTAATCACTGTATCGGAAGTCCTTAGGTACTTTACGTGATCCCTAAAGGGGTGTGAACCAAGATATTGTGCTGTCATGAACCTGAATGGAAAACAAAAAAGAGGGACTTTTGAAAAGTGTTCGCCGGGGAGGGAAAACATAAATGCACAAGGGACTTTTGCAATAGTGAGGTGGGGAAGCAAAAACAAATACACAAGGAACTTTTGAAACGTGTGCAGCAGGGTAACAAAAACAACAAGCCCAGGAGTGGTATGTGCGCGCCGCCGCTGCTGGTGAAAAACCAGCACGACCAGCACTCACCACCATCACGCCATCTGTTTCCAATTAACACAAACGCAATAATTGGAAACAGATGGCATTAATGCTCGCTCCCAAGGACCCTAGGCCAAGCACCAGAGAAGGCCAGACATGCCCCCGCCTCTGACCAATTGCATGCTGTCTTTCTTAGAAAGACGCATGCAATGGCCAATAGGGGGAGATTAGAAAAAAAGCACATGCACCAGCATATGTTCAGAGTTTTAAAGCCCTTTCTAAAGTCTCACAGACTGGCTGAGGCGAGACCTGAAAAACAAAATGAATGTGTCCTCATGTAATGCAACTGGTGCTAGGTAAAGCGCTCTGATGCCCAATTCGAGTCAAGTTTGTGAGAAGTTGGCCTGCTATATGCTGTCCACTAGTTGTAGTGAGCACCTTGTACCAGTCCGATCGACCCTTATTGATGATTAGGTTAAAGACAACCTTTATTGAAAGCTATCCTAGTGGTAGCTATGGATAGCAGCCTTCAGGCTAAGCCTCAAAGGAATGTAAAGCAGCTTGGTTTACCAGAATATAACCTCTTCAATGACCAAATAAAAGGAGAACAACACAAGGTATAGGTAAAATATATGTATTTATTACTAAATACTCTCTACTAACCTCTTTATGAGATTAGAGAACAAGGCACACAATAATGCAGTAATAGAATGACAGTAAATAGCACAATACACAGCGGGATCCAGGGGGAGACCGAACCATATAATAAGAACGTGATAGAACAACCAGGACTTGACTAGGAACAGTGCCTAGAGCATGTAGAATTGCTGGGACCCCTAGGAACCACCCAAGATAGTGACAGAGGGAACCCACGGGGGACGTGTGCAGTGTGAGAACACAGCTGTGAGCTCCGTACAATCCCAAGGGAACATCGCAGTTGGACTTTTAAAGTTTAAGGAAATTTAGGAGAGGACTTTGAGCAAACTCTTTCAAACTTGGAAGGTTCTAAAGCCAACACCCATGTGAGCACCGGAGTACTCGTGTTACCTAACCCAGGGAAGCTGGGTGCATAGGTGTCAAATGGTGTCGGGAATCTTCGTCGTTTTCAATGGCGTGATGCTGTAAAGTGCCACTGCCGTGAGGAGGAAAAGTGTCTGGTGTGATCCAAGCCTGGATCAGAGCTGTGAAGAACCTGAAAGCAAAGGGGGCAGAGTCTGGGTCACTTGCCAGTGACCAGGGGCTCGGGAGACGAATTCCCACCGATGTCGGGTGCTTCAGGTGCGAAGAGGTGAAGCTTGACTCTGCTGCCACAGGCCTGTCAGGTGACACAGGAGCAACAAAGCTCCTTTGTGTCTTCAGAGATGTGAGGCCAACGAAAATGAGGAACAATTCTATCCCAAGTCTTGTTTTGGCATGGTGACCTGCTAAAGGGATGTCATGTGCTAGTGTCAATAGGAAGCCCCTAAACCTCAGAGGTATAACCAACCTCCTGGTGGCACCAGGCTTGGGGTCTCTACTCTCTGAGTAAAGGAGTCCATCATCCCAGTAGGTCCTATGGGACCCACTAGCACTCACAGCAGCCACAGCAACAGCCTGTTGCCTGAGCGGTTCAAGAGAGGGGCAGCTCAGCTACTCCAGGCTCAGAACTGCTCTAGAAGGGCCCCCATGCCTGCAAGAACTCAACCTGTTCAGGCTCAAGCTCCTCTGGGACAGTTCCTTCTTCAGGACTAAGATAATCTCCCTCAAGAGACTGATCTGTATTCAGAATCAGGGGGAAGACACTGCCTCACCCCTACTGCTCCTTCTCTTGGAAGGCGCCTGGTCCATTTTTCTAGGATCTAGGGCCTGTTCAGTGTTAGACATATTTGCCTGTGACCTAGTCATAGCAAACACATCTGCAGGGATTCCCAACATTTCTACATGAGTCCTGAGTTCCACTTCAGCCCAAGCTAAAGTTTCTAAATCATTGCCCAACAAGCATTCAACAGGGAGGTCTGCACTTACCACAACCTTCTTAGGGCCAGTTACCTCTCCCCAGGTGAAATTAACAACTGCCAAGGAATGGTCTGTCCCGACATTGCTAGCATTGGTCACTTGGTACATCTCACCAAGTATGATTTGCTCAGGAGCCACAAGATCTTTTGTCACCATGGTGACTCTTGCTCCTGTGTCCTTGAATGCCAAGGCCTATTTTCCATTTATCAAAGGCTGCTGTCTGTATTTGCCCAAGTTACTGGGACATACAAATAAGGAGGCCATATCCATGCCCCCATCACAGATCAGTGGGGAGAGGTCAGATCAGAGTCCACCAGGAAGCACCAACTGATTTATGACCATTAATAATGATCTGCTCCCTCAAAATTAAATTGTACAATCCTTTAAAATCACACACTTTACTGCCAAGTAACCAGCCTTCTAAGCCTTAGTAGCACAATCTACAAAGTCAACCCAGTCTTGAGTCTGTGCCTTCTGGGTGTCTCTGAACTTAATCCTGTATGGTTCAGTGGTTAAGCCAAACCCATCAATCAGAGCACTCTTCAAGACTTTGTAATTTTCAGCATCCTTTTCTCTAACAGTGAGGAGCCTGTCTCTACCTTTGTCTGCAAACGAGAGCCACAAGATTGCTGCTCACTGCTTCAGAGGGACCCTCTGTACTTTACAGGCCCTCTCCAGTGCAGTTATCAATTTGTGGATGTCATCCTCACTCTGGAAGGGAGGGACAATCTTGTTCAGGTTCCTATGGTGATGAGTAGTTTCTCTACCTCTAGCGACACTATTACTGCCACCATGGGGCTCTAGCCCCAACTGATGGGGCTCTAGCCCCAAGCTCTCTGGAGCTCCAGGGATTCCCTGTCTAAGGCCAATTGATCTCTCTTGATCCTAAGCTTAGCTTTTTCAAACTCAAGCAGTTTGCACTTTTTATCATAGGAGGACTCTCTAGTGAGAAGTAGAAGCCCTCTGAGAAACAGAGGCCCCTACAGAAGTACTAGAATGATTAAACTCCTGAGAAGGAGATCTTAATCTTCTTGGTGAACTGTTAACCCTTCCAGGTGGAGTAAAGAGAGGGGCACTGGGGCCTTCTCCCCCATCTATGGGAAGAATTGGATTGTCCAGGTTAGAATCATCTTGATCCTCCTGGTCAACTTCCTAGTTTTCACTTCCTAGCCTTTCCACTTCTGCTGCCACACCCACTTGCCTGCCTCATCAGACCCTGGGGTCTTTCTGAGGTCATCTAAAAGCAAAGCCTCTATGATGCGTTGAGTCCTCGGGTTTTTCCTTGTCTTCAGTTTCCTAGATACACACATATTCTTCAGTTCCCGAAATGGAAGATGGTCATACTTAGTTAGCATGGAGCCACTGGCTTCTGCCCTTGAAGACATACTAATGTTATGTGGTGTAGGCACCTACCTAACCTAGTGCGAACTACTAAACTCTCTTGAGTTGGAGAAAGGGTGGGCTAGACCCTAGACTTACCCAACTCTAAGTTCAATGGAATTTACTTTATTCTAGACTTGATTTATATGTACCTAGGCACCTATAGTGGTTTTCAGTTAGTCACTCAATGAGATTATCTGGTAAAGCAATAGCAAGCTTGAATCCCAACCGCTGCACACCAATGTGAGAAGTTGGCCTGGTATATGCTGTTCACTAGTTGGTGTGGGCACCTTGTACCAGTCCAATCGGCCCTTATTGATAATTAGGTTAAAGACAACCTTTATTGAAAGCTATTCTAGTGGTCGCTAAGGAGAGCAGCCTTCAGGCTAAGTCTCGAAGGAATGTAAAGCAGCCTGGTTTTACCAGATTATACCCTCTTGAATGACCAAATGAAGGGAGAACCACACAAGGTATATTTAAAATATTTGTATTTATTACTAAATACTCTCTACTAACCTCTTTATGAGATTAGAGAACAAGGCACACAGTAATAGAGCAACAGTAAATTGTACAATACACAGCAGGCTACAGGAGAGACCGAACCATATACTGAGAAAGTGGTATATATACCACAAATTGACTAGGAACAGTGCCTAGAGCACTATGAATCATTGGGAACCCAAGGAACCACCCAGGGTAGTCGCACAAGGGACCCACGGGGGACGCGTGCAGTGTGAGAACACAGCCGCAAGCTCCGTACAATCCGATAGGAAAGTCGTGGTTGGAATTTTAAAGTTTAAGGACACTTAGGAGAGGACTTTGAGAAAAACCATTTTAAACTAAAAAGGTTCTAAGGCAAGCTCCCGCGTGTAGCATTGGAGTTTTCATGTTACCTAACCCAGGGAAGTCGGGTGCATAGGTGTCAAATGATGTCAGGAATTTTCAATGGTGTGATGCCGCAAAGTGCTACTGCCGTGAATAGGAAAAGTTTCTGGTGTAATCCAAGCCTGCATTGGAGCTGTGAAGAACCTGAGAGCAGAGGAGACAGAGTCTGGGTCACTTGCGAGTGACCAGGGGCTCGGTAGATGAATGCCCACCGATGTCGGGTGCTTCAGGTGCGAAGAGGTAAAGCTTGACTCTGCTGCCACGGGAACCAGGAGATGTCGATGACAACCAAAGTCTGCAGGCAAGCTTTCCCATGAAGGATGTCAAGTGCTGGGGGGTCGTTGTCCAGAAAAGATGCTTTGGTGAAGACCAGCAAGGTCCTGGGGACTCCCCAAGCTATGGAGAGTCAGGGCACATCTGGAGCAACTAGGAAAGCCCATGTAAAGTCAAAGTTACCTACCTAGGGACCCACAGGTCGACGGACCAGGGATCATGAAGGGATCTTGAGAGGAATCAAGAAATACCAGCCCACAGAACACTTGTGGAGTGTAGGCTGGTTATATTCAGTGGAAGCACTGCTAGGGGTGTGGACTACAAGTAGCCTAAAGCAAAGCCTCAGGGATTGCCAAAAAGCATAAACTGCTGTTGTAAATTAACAACGATTAGATTAAGCATTAGCAGAAGACATCCTGTATTTAGAGATTATCTTGTCCGTTTATTGAATCCATTTTGTATTTCTGTCAGCCATTTTGTTTGCCATGTGCTCACCATGTGCTCTGTCCTACCTGACTGTTAACTGCTCTTTAAATCTGCCTGGAGACGAGATATATTTATCCTCCTTTGCTTTGCACATGCCCAGTAGAGCTTACAGCTGTTCCTAACTTATAACTGTCAAGATGTGTCCACCAGAATTAGATTACTGTCAGCTCTTCCCACTTGTTGCTAGCACACTCTCTGTATGACCTTATATGCATTTGAAACCAACACTCTGTGCCTTGTACCGCCTTCATTTCAGCCCATGTGTGGGTATAAAAGGACCAAGCTCCTTCTAGTCAGTGTGCTATTTCATACACTACCGAAGGGTGTTGTATGGTTGTGGGTCCACCTCATGCAGTTTAATAAATACTTTGTTTTCTATTCCAGTGTCTGTGCCAACTTCTTACTATTGGTCTGAGGACTCTGAGCAAAGAAGGGCGAATCCCTTGCACTGGCAGGCCTTGCTGAGGCTTGCTACGACAAATTGGCGCTCCAACGTGGTGCTCATCGGCGACTCGGTTACCCGAAGGACTGGTCAAGACGAAGGATTGGAATCCCGCTTTGGAAATGATCACTGCCGGAGGAGACCCGAGTCTTGGCATCCACGGAGTTTTTCCTTTCTTTCTGATCTGACCATCCAGGTGGCGCCGGTCCTCGACTGAGATCTCTTCTGTTGATTCGCCATGCAGTGACCGTTTGGTCGATTTGAGAACTTGGCAGTAGGAACCTGGACACCATTTGATTGGTAAGAGCCGTTTTACGGCACTTGTTGTAAGTTTGAAGCCTTGGATTGGTAAGGTAGTTTAGAAACACTTACTGTGGCATTTGTATTGGCCAAATATTGTACTTGTCCTATGATTATGAACATATATGTGTTGCAATACATATAGGCAGGTAAAGAGGAGATTTTTCTCTACTTCTAAGAATATTTGAACGGCGCAACGTACGAACAGTACTTTAAGTGCTACTTTGATTATAATACTGCATATTTTGCACAATTTTTGGCATGCCTGTTTCCAGTACCCTTTGTAAGATGCTTGATTCCGGTCCAGGAAAGACATGGCTTGGCAGTTCGGGCTGGACTGTTCCCATGAGGCACAGGGTCAAGGCTGATTTGCATATGGCCATGTCTGAACTAGGGTGGTGTGGAGTGCAAAATAAGGATGGATTTAGGCCCAGATCTCTGTACTGGGGTGAATGTATAACATTGTTCTGCATTCTGTCCATCAATTGTTGTTTTTGCATTTGTCACCCCGAGTGGGATGGGTATGCTCAGACGTGAGTCCCATGCTCTCCACACCACTGGAGTCAAGCTATCCTGGCTGAAGACGGCTGATAAACAACAAATAAACAGTTAGAGAGAGGGTCCAAGGGATATATAATTTAAAGACCCACACCTGATTTTATCCCCAGCTACTACTTAATTTATACCACACAAAACAAAGGGGGTCTACCAGCTAAATTCTAAAGCTGCACTGTCACCGAGTCCACAGGATCTCGTAGTGTGCATATCACATAAAGACAGCGTATTTCAGAAGAAAGAGAGAGGGGTGAACACTAGATACGTAGAATCGACCGGCACATCATGGGTTATTCGTACATGGCTGACTAATCCAAAGCAATTAAAAAAAGGTTTCCCATCAAATTGACTCAATGATCAGTCCTATCATTTGGCCAAACCCAGGTGATAATAGGCTGGTCCCCTGATCATTGGGACATCAAACACCGCACCTTATTGCTGTTTTTAGGATTTGGTCCACCAAAATAAACAAACCGTCCATGATGACTGATCTTTTGATGGTAAGGTTAACAAGTGCAACGGAAAATTTAGTGACTTAAAATAGGATGGAATGTCCTCCTACTAACAACTTTATTCTACGGACAAGACACGCCTCCTAATTAAAAAACCAGCACAGTGCAAGAGAGACAGTAACAAATATCTGTCTAGAAATGGGCCCATTCATTAGGTGCGGTGTTTGATGTCCCAATGATCAGGGGACCAGCCTATTATGCACCTGGGTTTGGCCAAATGATAGGACTGATCATTGAGTCAACCTTTTTCTAATTGCTTTGGATTAGTCAGACATGTACGAATAACCCATGATGTGCCGGTCGATTCTATGCATCTAGTGTTCACCCCTCTCTCTTTCTTCTGAAATACGCTGTCTTTATGTGATATGCACACTACGAGATCCAGGGCCGGACTGGGAACCAGAACCGGCCCTGGCAAAGTGCTCGGCCGGCCCACCTCCCCCCCTCTGGGAGGAGAGGGGAGGGGGGAGAGGTGCGACCGCGCTTTGTGACAGGGCCGGTTTTCGGCCGTTTTTGTTACAGGGCCGTTTTTGCAGCATAACCGCCCTGTAACAAAAAAGGCCCCAGGGGCCCAAAACCGGCCGCCAAACATGCAGCCCACCGGGGAATTGCCCGGTGCCCTCAACGGCCAGTCCGGGCCTGACGAGATCATGTGGACTCGGTGACAGTGCAGCTTTAGAATTTAGCTGGTATACCCCCTGTGTTTTGTGTGGTATAAATGAAGATGGCTGATAGCCAGAAACCGGTCCGGGGATGCTTGATTCCGGTCCAGGAAAGACATGGCTTGGCAGTCCGGGCTGGACTGTTCCTATGAGGCACAGGGCCAAGGCTGATTTGCATATGGCCATGTCTGAACTGGGGTGGTGTGGAGTGCAAAAAAACAATGGATTTAGGCCTTATCTCTGTACTGGGGTGAATGTATGACATTGTTCTGATTCTGTCCATCAATTGATGTTTTTGCATTTGTCACCCCGAGTGGGATGGGTATTCTCAGACGTGAGTCCCATGCTCTCCACACCTCTGGAGTCAAGCTATCCTGGCTGAAGACGGCTGATAGCCAGAAACCGGTCCTGGGATGCTTGATTCCGGTCCAGGAAAGACATGGCTTGGTAGTTTGGGCTGGACTGTTCCCATGAGGCACAGGGTCAAGGCTGATTTGCATATGACCATGTCTGAACTGGGGTGATGTGGAGTGCAAAAAAACAATGGATTTAGGCCCAGATCTCTGTACTGCGGTGAATGAATGACATTGTTCTGCATTCTGTCCATCAATTGTTGTTTTTGCTTTTGTAGTGGTACCAGTTTTAAACTTGATGAAAGACAACCGCCCCCCGGAGGGGACGCCTAATAGGGATATGTATATTAAATATGGTATTTCGTCTGTAATGTACAGCACATTCTGGAATAAATACACCTGCAAGGATCCTGAGTTGCGTTGGCCTATGCATGGGTCATTTGTTTTGCAAAAGATTCAGTATGTGGAGCAACGGATGTTCAAGCGTAAGGCTAGGCAAGACATGTTTGACTGTGTGCGAAAGTGGGAGAAAGAAGTGCGTGAGCGAATGAAGCATGAACAGGCCTGGATTAAAAAAGAACAGCGTAAAAGTGTGCATGCAAAAGCATCAGAAATGAAAGATAAAGAGATGAAAGTAATTAAAGAAAGGGAAGATAGGGAGCGTTAGTTACAGGTAAATGGCCAATTCGCTATTCGTAGGTCTCTTTATCCTATCCCAATAAACCTCAAGATGATTTCTTGTTATTAGAGCGTTCTCCACCTGCGTATATTTTCCCTTCTGCTCCTGCTGAGTCAGATGAGGACTCTTCTACAGATCAGGATAAAGCCCGAGACACTCGCTTGATGTTAACTACCGAATGTTCCTCTGAGATTAGATCTGCCGCGCGAAAAGCCGTTCGTGGTACTCTCACTGCTTCTGAACTTCTAGATACTATTAAGAATTGGTCGGTAAAGGAACAGAAATATTTTACTGAGATATTGGCTACAGAGGGTGTTGAGCGATTTAGGAAACATTCAGTGGAAATAGAGCCAGCTGAAATAGTAGCTGATTTTAAGCAATTACGTGAAGGTTCTTTTGTCTTTTCCCAGGTGGCTGACACGATCAGATGCCTGGTTAAACTACGTGATGAAGCAGTCCGTTTGCGGGAGTAGAAAAAGGCAGCAGATGCAGCTGCACAAACATCTCGAGTCAACATGGCACGAGTTCCGATGCTCGAAACAGATAAGAATGTTGTAAATGTGAAAACCATGCGGGAAGCAGCGCCTTTATATGTTCCTTCTGAAGGAGCAGGTACGAGTGATGATGAGACTTCTGCCGACGCAAAAGGGTACTTTATTTATAATTGGGTTTACACTCCTTAGAATCGAGCAGATGCCATTGCTCTTAAAAATGCATTGCCTGATCCACGATAGAATCTGACTGCCTTTTATGAAGAAATTGATGGTGCCATTAGTTTTTGTACTGTGACTTTGTCTGACATTGATTTGTTTTTTTGGGTTAATATTACCGCCTGATATGTGGAGAACTGTGCGTAAAGTCGATGATCGTGGGGTATTTGAGGCATTGTGGTCAGATATAGAACAAGTAGATAAAAATAGGAGACCTGCACAAAAACCATGTCAGCTAATTTTAAATCTTCCAGCAGCTATCTTGGTTAAATTAAAGACGATTATTCCCCCTAAAAAGATAGATTGGACTATGTTAGCGTATTGTGAGCAAAAGATAGATGAATCAGTTTCAGACTTCTTCACACGCTTTGAAGAAGCATACCACAATTTTAGTGGCCAGACATTGACAGATGACACGGTTAAATGTAAATGTAGTATACTTGGAAAGCGCACAGCTGCCCCAGCAACGGGGCTTCCCAGCACTGTATAACGCTGTGGAACCCTTCCTGGCTCTCCCTGTGAGATGCCCCTCCTGGGCACCCCCAAGGTGAAGCCAGGCATCCCAGTGTTGTTGGCACCGTTGTGGAGATTAAGCAAGCTATTGCCCAGAGTTGCAGCATGGGACCCATGATTAGAGTAGGCGCCGAGGCGAGAATTATCGAGTCCGCGGACATTGAGCCCAAGACCCTGCTGCATCGGGACTTGAACCCTGGTCCCGGGCCTGACCTTTGCCTCAGAGTCTGCCGCTCTAACCAGTAAGCCACACTGTTTGTCGATAAATATGTCCCAAACCTTTTGCCAGAAATAGCTAGTCGCCTAAAGGCGAGTGAAAGTTCATGGACTACCTCCTCTTCGGTTTCTCTCTTAACTATGGCTCAGTATTATGAACAACAACAATTAGAAGCTAAAGGTAAAGAGGATAAAAAATCTAAAGAGTTAAAAACAAAGGTTATGACTCTGAGCAAAGAAGGGCGAATCCCTTGTACTGGCAGGCCCTGTTGAGGCTTGCTACGACACTGCTGCAAATGTGCACGGTGTCCAGGGGTTGGGGTTGCACACTCCCCACAAGGGCTGCAGGTCTCAGGTTTGCTGAGAGTACTGGTCGGCCTCAGGAAAGCTTTGAAACCCACCTCCTGTGTTGCAAAATCTTTGGAGTCCTTCGGGAGCTGCATAGATGCTAACTGGTCAGATGCCTCAAGGTGCCTGCCTTGCAGGGGAGTAACTCCTTTACTCCAAGGGAGATTCTTCAGTCATCCAGCACTGTGCAGATCATTGAAGTACTTGATTTCTGTAGTAGAGTTTAGTCCAGGTAAAATCTAAAGCCCTGTAGCCAGGGCTTCCTACTTTATACCCGAGGAAGGGGTGCGAAAAACTCTGGGGACCCACCTATGGGAGAGTCAGGATAGAGAGGGGGCTACACCCATGTCCTTTGTCCAGTTTTTCACCAGAGCAGGGGCTGAGTGCCCCTGCAACTGGTTTGAGCTGGACTATGCACAGGGACACCAAATTTGCCCCCAGTGCAGCCCATCAAAGCACTCTTGGAGTGCACCCACCCAGCCCCAATACTCTAAAGCCTGTCTGGGAGGTGGTCACACCTCTCTGTGACAGGAAACCAATTGTCCAGCCTCCCCTGACAGAGTTTCATCTAGCATTAGCAAGGCAGACGCATGTATGTGGCTGGCAGCATCCATCTTGTGATGCCAGGGTCGAGAAAGCTGGTACTGGGTGTACCTGTGCTGTCATATTTCTCCCTCTAGGAGGGTGGAATCATACCTCCCCCGCCTGTACAGGATTTGATAAGGTTTATATGTGCTGTGATATAAGGTAGATATAGGGAACCTATATCTGAGTAATGGGTGCATAGACCACCTTACACAGGCTGCTGTAGCAGACCTGTTGTGTCATTTTGAATGGCCTCCCAGGGATAGCATAATACATGCTGCAGCCCGTAAGGGGCCTCTGTGGTACCTATGTCCTTCGTATATAGTATACCATATACTAGGGACGTATAAGGGTACCACAGAATCCAATCTAGAATGTACCTAAAGTACATGCAATCAATTTAGAGGAGAAAGCAGCTAGGCTGGGGTAATGGATAGCAGGATCCCAGCCAGACTAAGTTGAAAACAGTGAAACATCAGCAACAAGTGGGGGTAACTATAAGAAGCAGATCCTTCTCTCTTACAAAGGCAAAAATGAGTTTGCCCCTAATATACTGAAGACTTTATCAGTTAAGCGTTTAAAACGATTTTGTTAAACTAATAGTTGGCTTGTGAACACCCAATTAATTTGCTTTTGTAAAATGATTGTTTTAGCTACGGAGGAGAAAGCTTTTTATTCTAATAGGAAGTGCAACCAGTTTTGTTCTTAAAGAAAACGCTCCCTTTAAACAATCTGTAAAATAGGAAAGTAATCTATGCCTAGAAATGAGTAAGTATACATCAAAGAAGCCATAATTTGATAGAAGATATTCCTAATAATTGTTTAACTAGTTTAAGAAAAATAAGTCGGTTTAATCGCTCATTCCAGCTCTTACTCTGGTTGGATCATACTAATCAAGGTATGGGGCAGGGAATTTCCAGAATTCAAGGTGACCATCAATCCCAAGATGCTAGGTAATCGCTTAAAGAATAAACAGCCAGATTCATGAAGGTAAAATCGGCTTGCAAAGGGCCAGATTCTGGGAATATGGCCCTTTGCGAGCGCTTTTATTGCATTTGGGATTCATCATCCCAAATGCAATATTCGCAAAATCTGAAATCGCAAAATTGCGAAGAATTGCATTTAAGGAATCTCTATTTGAGATTCCTTAAATGCAATTCATGAACCATTTTAGAATTGCGAATTCGCAAGTTTTTAGTCGCTATTTACCACGAAGTCTGACTTCGTGGTAAATAGCGAAAACTTAGAAAAATGCACTTTAGTGCATTTTGCTAAGTTGGATGTTACACACACACATGTCCTTTGGACATGTGTGTGCGCAACACCAGTGTAAATCACCATATCAGGGGTGCTAAATCTCTTCCTTGTTTGCGATTCACTAATTTCTAATCGCAAATAAGGATTGACTCCCCATTCATTCCTATGGGCCAAAGGCCAAAGGCCTATAGGAATGAATGGGGAGTCATTCCTTATTTGCGATTCGCAATTAGCGAATCGCAAATAAGAAAGATGTAGAAATCGCTATAAATTTTGCGATTTCTACATGCATCCCTTTTTACGAGTCTTTAATAGCAATTCCTTAATAATCGCTATTAAGGACTCGCAAAAGAGGAGCATGATCAATCTGGGGGAAAGTATTCAAACTACACAACTGAAGACAATTTTTTAAAATGTGCAAATTAAATGCAGTATGCCTGGTAACCACCATGCAAACACCTGTTGCAGGCAGCAGTTGTCAAACACTAACATGCCCTCTCAGACATACCTTTAGGGAAGGTAGCATGAGGCAAGGCTCCGACGAAGTTCACAAGATCTTACCATGTATGTCTTCCAAAGAGGAAATATGTGCCCAATAACTGGAATGTATTCAAAATGTTTAGCCTTAACCACTCACAGGAGCTTACGTGCATTGCTTGCTGAGAATTTATCTCGGATACTGATATAAAATATTTGAGCTGTATGGCAGAAAGAGAAAGCCTTACATATATTTTTAAAATATGCAGACCAAACATCCATTAAGCCTTAAATAAACAAATATAGGAAATATGTTTTGTGAAGGCATCAAAAGGGAGAATATCTGAGTTCAAGGGCCAAAAGCTTGACAATGTCAGGCCAAACACATATCTAAATGGCTTGATCAATAATAAATGAAGCTGGCATGTATTGTATGAAGCCAAAGCAGGCTGCCGCACAACTAATGGCAGTTGGGAGATTAAATGCACTTTGGGGAAGCTATTTAAGAAAAACCGTCAGGAACACTGTGCCAGGGCCTGTTTAAACCTCTTCTATTTTCATGATTTGCTTGCCTGCACACTCTTTTTTCTCTTTCTATCACACACTGGGAAGTTTAGACATGTACAGAAGTGTTAGCATTGGTACGCTTCCTCTTTTTTAGTATATTGTTTTCCGATTGGTGCTTTGTTAATTTTCTTATTTTTTTCGCTCACTCAATCGATGTGCCTGTTTAGTTACTGGGCTGGGGGCTCCTTTTTTTGATACTCAGGGGCTCTGTGTGAGAGGAATTTTTACTTTTTCTGCCATTTTTACCAGGCAGGGATGACTGGAGGCACCATTTTGGCTCAGACTGCTCTCTAGTCGCTGGCATTAGGTGGATGCTGCCTTTGCATATAAATAGCACCGCGGAGTGGATGCACCGCTGGCATGACGAAGGTGTGCCCATGCATGTCCGGATTGCAGCCAACGCCAGCCATGCAGCCTGTGGCACTTTGGCCGATCCACTTTGTACTCAGTTCTAGAGCAAGACAGTGAGAGCTCTTTGCTGCATTCTGCCTGCCCCATTATATTAGATCCAGAGCAGAGGAGCAACTAGAGCCAAATTTCGGGGGGGGATCAATGAAAAATGTCGGGGGCTAATTCTCCCAGCAATAGGCAGAGTGAAAGTGAAAAAATGATTTCTTGTATAGTTAGTTAAAACCATCAGAATGTTCCGATACATGAAATACATTTTCTCTACTTGTTAAAAAATACCCCAAATTGTTAAAAAAAAAGCGAAGGAAGAATGTGTATAAACAGCTGGTATACCGCATCATTGTGCAATACATTAAAATTTGATTCATTATTTTTATTTACAAAGTTATAACTCTTAAAAGACGGGGAGGGGCAACTAAATGATGCTTGTGGCCTGTATCATTGTTTCATTAAGTTCCCAAAACAGGTTGGAAATTTTATCAGTTGTCGGACTAATTGCGGATCCTTTGAATCCAGACTTTTTACTATAGGCAGAGTGGAGAAGCAAGGGCTCTGAGAAGGGGTAAAAAAAACAAGAAAGACTCATTAGCAAGGAAATGGTCTTTAACCCCTTGGGCGCGGCCGCGATTCTGCGCCTATGCGGCAGAATCGCTAGTGGGCGTGTTTATGACGGCTCCCAGCCGTCATCAGCACATGCCCACCGTAGTGCATGACGGCTGGGGGCCGTCATCAGCATCGAAGGGGTTAAACGACCTGTAAAGTACTTGGGTGCGGCTGTGTGTATACCCATGAGCTGTGTCTGCCCGGGCTGACGGTAAACATCACTTACAACGCATTTTTTACAACGCACTACCATTACATCGCAACCATTACAACGCAAACCATTACAACGCATTGCGCTGGGGGGCGCTCTAGGATAGGGAATATATTTAATTTACTATCCAACACCTTCACTGCTATCCACGGGGACTGGAGTAGGAATAGTAAATTAAATAATTCACTATCCAGCGCCTAAAAGCATTATGCGTTGTAATGGACTGCGTGGTAAAAACCGCGTTGTAAAGGCATGCGATGTAAAAGCATGCGTTGTAGTGACACCAATCCCGGGCTGACACACACGATGGGGGAGGCGGAAGCCCTTTGAGCCCATTGGGCTTTGCGCGCCTGAGGCTTAGGCGTGCTCTGGCCTGGCTTCTTGCCTGGCCTGCTACTTGGGGTTTCCTAAGGAGACTTTGGCCCCTACTCTGTTGCCATGGCAAGGCGCCATCAGGTAAATTGAATGCTGGGTCTCTTGATAAATGTCTGCTCTCTTCACATTTCTGATCTACTTAATAATCGTAGGTTAGACGCACTTTTTATGATGGAGACCTGGTTAAATTAGTCCTCTGCTCCGGATATCGCAGTGACCAAATCTTGTAGGGTTATTCCTTGATCCATTCTGATAGAAGTCACAAAAGAGATGGGGTGTAGCTTTGGAAAATCCATAACAAGTTCTACCTTTGAACTTCCTGATCTCCAGGATGCTGAGAGTTTTGGTTTTCATCTCTCTCTACCAGCACAAGTTTCCTTCCCTGGGGCATTGATCTATCTCCCTCCTGCTGCGACCTGAAATTGTATTCATTCTCTGGAGGAGTCCTTGCCTCCCTCTCGATTGCAATGGGCCAATTTCACTGTACTCGGCGATTTCAGTCTCTCCATTAATGACCCGCTGGCCCAGCCTGCGTCTATTCTGGCTGAGACTTGATCTTAATTTTCAACCGTATTCAAGTTGCTGGAGTGTCCCCAATTTTACTATTCACTCATCCTCGGTCAGGGAATTAGGACTGCTTCAAGTAGCTGTTATCAGGCATCATGTTCCTAGGTTTGGAATTAAACCAGCATTAAACAATTAAAAAAATATGAGTAGCTCATCTAAAACACGCTCTTTTGAATTGAGAAAGCTTCCCCGTCTTTTTAGTGGCAACTGTATCACATGGGCTGGGAGAAGTGTCGGTGGAAAGGCCGATTTACCTTAAACATTGGTTGGAATAACTGGGTTGTTCGAAGTTGGATTTAAGAAAATGAGAGAGATGAGTACAAGGAACCCAATATTCTATAATTTTAGTTTTTGGTCCTGAAAGATACTCTGTGAGAGATTTTGTCTGAAAGCATATTATAGGGAGAATAAACTGAGTTACATTGACACACAAGTCTGACAATTCTTTTAAGGGGCATCACAAGTTGCTGATCAGGTTTACATTTAAACTCTCATGATTTACCTACTCCAAGGAGAGACCTACAATGAAGAAAAGACGTATTCGCTATTCCCTTGTCTCCATTTATGCATTTGAAAAGTTTTATATAGCGCAAACATGACCCATACAGGTATCAGAGCGCTGAACAAAGGTGCAGTAATACTAAGAAGATAAAGGAGTAAATACAACACATAAAGGAACTTAATAAGCACAAATACTAAAGAAGAGCAACCAACCTTGTGGTACATGTAAAGTAACAAAAAATTACAAAATATTGGAAATTAACATGCACCAATACTGAAAAAGAGCAACCAATCTTATGGTGAATGTAGAGTAACAAAAATTGCATCACTGAATTAGAGACCAAAGATGTCAACAAGAAATAAAAGTTAGTTATGGTGGCTTCAGGACCATTGCTGTAAGTGGTTATTCAGGAGTAACCATTTCACTTGCTTTTTTTAAATGAGGAGGTTGAGGGATTAGATATGATATCGGGAGGAAGAGCATTAAATATTCTTGGTGCAAGACCAGAGAAAGTGCTGTTGTAGGTTCTTTTCTTTTTACATTTATGATGTTTTAGCAGGAGTGAGTTAGAGCTTCTTAGGGTCCAATTCAAAACAGATAGAGTTTTTTAGCCAGGTAAAAGGGGGTGTTATAATGGAGAGCTTTCTGCAGCAAGTAGGCTATCTTGAACCAAATCCTTCCTTCAATTGGCAGCCAATTGAGTTGCGTTAGGTCTGGTGTGATGTGATCATTGTTTCTAGATCCAGTGATGAGTGGCAGCAGAGTTCAGAGTGACTCTTAGAGGTGCAAGTCTAGCTTTGGGTAACCCTGCCAAAGACACATTTCCATAGTCTAAGCGGGAGATGACTAGTGATTGGACTGCTAACTGCATGTCCACAGAAGGCAGGAAAGGCTAGATTTTCCTTAATGGTTTGAGATGGTTATTGGATCTCCTTGTTGTTGTGCTGATGTGGTCTTACAAATTCATGTATTTGTCTAGAGTTATGCCTAAAGATCTTACAGAGTCAACAACATTTGCTGCACAGTAGAGAGCCGTAAGTTGTTTTGAGCCAGACTTAAATGGGCTCAGAATGATTGTGGGAGCAAGCAGTAGGAATTCTTTCTTCAGTGTAATTGTAATTGGTATTTGTCAAGCGCATTATCACCTTCAGGTCTATAAGCACTATGAGAGAGAGCCCTACCCTAGCACGTGGGGAGATGACATAGATTAGATTGTGTCCCTGGCTTCCGTACATTCTCTGGCAAGTTCTTCCAAATTTTGGGGATGGAGGTTGAGAGGACAAGCTGAAGCGGGTGCAGGCCAGCAGGCTGGCCTCCGAGGACCATAGCACCCTGCTAGGAATGTAGTTAACTAAACGATGTTTGATATATCTAGGGCATTGGTCTTCAAACTTTTGTAGGTTGAGCCCCTCAGCTGAATTTTTTAAGATGTTGGACCCCCCCTACCACCTGACAGAAATTTCTGGAATCTGGTACACTACATAATCGACTGCCACGTGCATATCACTGGCCATTTTTGGCAAATAATGTTTAACACAATAAGAGTGCTTAGTAAACTGCAGGTTTGTGAATGGGTGTGGTAAAATGACAGAGGCTTATTACACAGCTCAAAACACAACTTTCCAAGAGAAAATGTGCGCACTTTCTTTTTACTAGGATGCTTTGTTTTACACATAACCTAGATTAATAATAACACCACCAACATAAATGTGTGGACCCGTTTTGATCTAAAATTGCATGAAACAAAAACATTTCCCTGCAAATAGTAATAGACTCTCTCACATCAATCACATTAAAAAGAAATTAAACAAAACAGTATTTACAAGATCTGTTTAGGAATTATTCCATGCTATCAGGGCAAAAGCAGGGCTGCCTCTATTAAGGGAACCAATGAAAGGCTGGATTGCAGTGCATGTAAATATGTCCTTTTGTAATTTAGGACGAAAACCTTGATGGGGCACGACATGCCCATACTTATGTACCAGGAGGCAACAAGACCCGAACTTTGGGGGGGCTAAACCTCCCATCCAGGGCTGGCCCTAGCACTGGTCCTACATAGTGCAACAGTCTGTTTTGGTGCCCCTCCCCCATATCCTTCTTCTCCATGAATTTCCACACTGCCACTCACCAACAATGCACCCCATCTCTCTATAGCACCTTTCTGGCAAACATTTCATTTTTTTTATAGCGCTGCTCATAGTTTACCCACACTCTTTGATCTGCATTGTACACATTCTTTCTAGCAGGCACATTAAACCTCTGCGCTGTGCGCGTGTCAGAAGTACCCATGTGAGTGCACGTTGAGCGATGCAACAGTGTGGGAGTAGGGTAAGAGGAGTGACTGCAGTGTGAGTGAGGTGACCATATGAATTTGGGTGCGGATGTAAGTGGAGAGTGGGACAAATGAATGTATGGTTAGTGATGGTCTTATTTGAAGGAATATGCACATTGAGCAGTAAGGGGGACATGTGAGTGTAGTGTTTCATTGGTGCAGAGTGAGTAGTGTGCTTGTATGATTGCAGGGTGAGGTACAGGGTGAACAGCACAAGTGCATTGTGAGTGTAGAGTCATCACTGAGTTCAGAGTGAGAGTGTGAATGATGTGAGTGCATGGTGATCAGAGTCAGTGCATGGTGATCATTGTGTGTGCATTGTGATCATTGTGAGTGCATGGTGAGCGGGTGAATGGTGTGAGTGCATGGTGATCACTGTGAGTGCAGGGTGAATGGTGTGAGTGTGTGGTGACTGCTGTGAGTGCATTGTGATCGCTGTCAGTGCAGGATGAATGGTGTGAATGCATGGTGATCAGTGTGAGCGCATTGTGATCGCTGTGAGTGCAGGGTGAGAGGGTGAATGGTGTGAATGAATGGTGATCAGTGTGAGTGTATTGTGATCGCTGTGAGTGCAGGGTGAATGGTGTGAGTGCGTGGTGATCGCTGTGAGTGCATTGTGATCGCTGTGAGTGCATTGTGATCGCTGTGAGCGCAGGATGAATGATGTGAATGCATGGTGATCAGTAGGAGTGCATTGTGATCGCTGTGAGTGCAGGGTGAGAGGGTGAATGGTGTGAGTGCATGGTGATCAGTGTGAGTGCACTGGCATCACTGTGAGTGCAGGGTGAACATGAAAGTGAAAAGCGAGAATGAGGAGTGAGGTGTCTTAAGGCAGGGTGCATTCCCAGGCAATTGAAGTAACTCAGCAAGTTATTGACGGCAGCGTAGGGTTTCAGATATGTTAAAATATTGCTATTATGGCATTAACCAGGGATCAAGGTGGAAGAAATAAATGTGCTGATCTTTCAACAAACTTCCAGTTTTATGGTTAGGGTTGCCAGCTCATTATTTTGATGGCCCAGTTGGTACAAACATAAATAGTCACCTAAAGCTGTATTGTCAGCACTTGTCTGTGCATACTTTGAACAGCAAATATAAATAGGAGCACTTTTAATTGTGTTTTAGGGTTTCCTGAATGGTCCATGACTGATAATAAAATATAAAATGGAACAAAGACAGAAAAGTCACATTACAAATGTATACATACTTATTTATTTTTAAGCATATTTGGTGTCAAGACAAGCAATTTCCAGGCTTTTTAAAAAACACATGGATGGCTGGCATTTTTCTTTTGGTAACTTGAAGCCCTGTGGGTGTTGGTGCCTGCCTGAGCACATTTAAAAGAAACTTTGCCTGCCTGTGTACATTAAAAAGAAACTTTGTCTCCTTTCTGCAAAGAGCTTCCTCACAGTACGGGGTTAAACTGGTAGCTGCTTTGGGAGGCAGGATGTCTCCTTTGCTAAAACTGAAAGCAAGTAAAGACTGTCCTTTCAGCTGCAGTGGGAAGCAAGGAGTCTCCTCTGCTATGAAATCGAACACAAAGGAACAGGACTGTCTGTTAGTTTGCTTTCATTTTTAGCAGAGGAGACCCTGCCTCCCACTGCAGCTGAAGCATCCCTGACGGCACATTAACCCAGTTTTTCCACCATAACCGTTTGGATTATGCGCCCCCTTTTTGCCCTCTTTTTTCTCCTCACTACCGCTCTCCCAGCAACACCCCTCTCTTCTCTCCCCCACCCTCCTTCGCCTCAGCCTCCCAACATGGTCACCTCTCGAGTTAAGACTGGAGCCAATTGCTACAAAATCATTTATCCTCCCGACCAGACTAAAGCTACAATAAAACGACTTAAGCATAACACTATTGAACGTTTCCCGGACTCCCTTTTTGTGGATCAATTTTACAATGGTCGTCTTGGGAGGCTCAAAAACGATTTCATCTTCTTCACTCGCGACATCCCCTCTTGGTCCAACAGTTTTTACAATTCCCTTAACGTCGTCTCCTCCTCCTCTATCCCTTATGGGAAACAACTAAAAATTTCCCCCTCTGGGTGCTTCAATGGCTACCTCACTATCTCACTCTATAACAACGGTACTGTCATGATCCAAGGCAAAGACTCTTGCCTCTCGCTCTTTGACCACCTCTTCCCCACCTTACTCCCCGTCTCTGCAACCGGGTTTCCCCTTGACTCTCCTTCCAGCTCCACCCATTACTCCCTTTCTCCTCCGCCGACCCCACCCCACTCCAATGGGCTGCACTCTCGAGAAGCGCAGGTCGCCCCCTTTCCCTTCCCCCCCCAACTTACCTCATCGCCTATTCCTCCCCCCCCACAGTATGTCCCCTCCCGCATTACTTCAGCCTTACCACTACCTAACACGCTCCTCGTCCCATCTGCACTATCACGATACTCCAATCTATTCTCCTCCCCCATACTTCTTCCCATCACCCCCTTCTTTAGTCCACCTCTCCTCCAACACTCTTCCCCAATTAACTGTCTCTATGCTCCCCTTAGCCCTCCTTCCGTCCCTCCTCTCCACCCCTTCATTCCCTCGTCATTCACCCCGTGTTTGCCACATTCCCACTGCATCTCGCTCCTCCCTCCTACTCCTCCAGTACTGCCGCACTACCCCCTTTCCCCTCCTAGGAACACCTTCCTTCTCCCTCCCTCGGGCCCAGCAGAACCACTTCCCCTCCTCAACTTCCCTTTCTCTCAACCCCCCTCACTCAGATGACCGTTCCCTCGCTGCTACCTCTCCTAACTGACAGGACCTCCGCAACCAATGCACCTCTTTTCCGCCCAAACCTCCTACACTCCCATGACGCCACACAGGCCTCCCCCCTCCTACTTCCCTGCCGACGTGTTCCGCACATTTCTCCCTCTAAATTTGTCCCTAATTCCTCTCCCTCTTGCAACACCAACAATGACAACTCTCCCTTAACCCCCAATTCATTTACTCCCGCTCCCAACCTCCACCTTTCCCCACCTGTGAACCCCACCCCCCAACACACCCCCTGTCCTCCCACCTCTCCCTGCCGTCCACCACCAATTCCACCCCCCCTTATTTCAATCAAGCCACCCAACCTTCCGTGCTCTGCCTCTTTCTCACTGGAAAATACGCTAGGCTCTCTGATCACCTCCATCTCTCAGCTGACAGCTGCCATTTCACTTTTATGCTCTAAGATCCCCACCCCTCCATGCACCTCTACCCCCTCGCAACTTCCCCAGAGATGCACCTCGCCCCCTCACCCCAATACAGCCAAGCTCAACCCTTCGTCTGCAAGTGTCGTTAACTCACACAAGCCCTTGAACGCCACCCTTCTTCAACAGGCATACCCTAGCAACCCCACTGTCTACACTATTCCGACAATCACCTCTGTCAGAACAAAGCGTCCACCTAAACCCTCCCGAGCACCTCCGCAAATGTACAATATCCCGATCACCCTTCAGAGCCCAAGTGCCCCCGTCACCAAAACAGTCTTGACAGAGCTGCGCTGTATGCTTCACAACTGCAGATCTGCAGTAAAACACAAACTTGAAATCTCCGACATCATCACCCTTCACAAACTTGACATGCTCTTCCTCACAGAGACCTGGTTCAAAGATACCTCTCACTCTATATTTGATCTCCTATTACCCACAGGTTATTCCATATTTAGGAATGACAGAACTGAAAACACGGGGGGAGGTGTTGCAGTCATCTTCAGAAACGCCCTCCAACTTAAGGCGTCTCCTAGCAGCTCCTCCCACACCTTTGAATGCCTTTCTCTTGAGCTTCAATTGCAACACCGTTCACCGCTCAGATTCCATATCATTTACCGCCCGCCCTGTAGCAGTAGCTCTTCGTTTATAGAAGATCTCAAAGACTTCATCAGCGACCAATACTCTCAAAGTGACAATCAGACCATCGTGGGTGACTTCAATCTCCACTGGGGCGCACCACAAGACTCCTCTGCGAACTCACTGGCCACCTTCCTCTCGGCAAATGATCTTATCCAACACTGCACTGAACCAACCCACTCTAAGGGCGCAATCCTGGACCTTGTTATTTCTAAAGCAGGCATGCTTTCTACTACTACCCCTATTCATGTAGATTGGTCTGACCACCACCTCATCCCATTCTCTCTTCAACTTTCACACTCTATAACTCTTGGCCAACCCAAGAGGGCCATCTCCTGGTTCCGTGATGCCAAAAACATTGATGTCGGTCCCCTCTGTGAATCAGCTTTGCTTTCACTTCCAAGGCTAGACCCGAACATAGCTGTTGACGATCTCACCTCCCAATGCCTCACAGTTCTTGAAGCTGAAATTAATAACGTCGCTCCACTCAAAAGCAAAAGGATAAGGCCCACTCCCTCAGCACCTTGGTTCAACAAATCCCTTTATGAGGAAAGGAAGCAGCTAAGATTCCTGGAGAAGCAATGGAGGCAATTGCCTTCCACTGACAATTTAGCCTTGCTTCGCACAGCAAGATCCAAATACCACAAGCACATCTTCCTTGAGAAAGCGACGCACTTCAAAACCCTCCTTGATTCCGCCAAAAATAGACCCAAAAAACTATTCGATCTCATCAAGACTCCGAGCTGCTCTCCCCCAACCTCCAAGGTGGAGGATTCTACAAAGAGAGCAGCGGATTTCGCTACTTTCTTCGATGGAAAGGTGAAATCACTTGTGGATCAGGTTGCTCATCCTACACCTCCAGAGGAGCGCAAATCCTTAGCCATTTGGCAGAGCTTTGACCCCATATCTGAAGATGCCCTTCTCAAATGCATACGCAAAACAAAGCCCTCCAACCATTCACTTGACCCTATCCCCAGTGCCATTGCCTTTGACTTCTATACCCATTCCCTCTCCTATTGGACCACTCTGATCAACCTCTCCCTCTGGCAAGGCTCCCTTCCTGTCCCCTTCAAAACTGGGCAGGTCACCCCTCTGCTGAAAAAGCCCACTGCTGATGCGAATGACCTCAATAACTACCGCCCCATCACTAACCTTCCCTTTCTTGCAAAGATAACGGAAAGATGTGTAGCCAAACAACTCTCTCGTCATATCAAGGACAATGATCTTCTTGACAATTGTCAGTCCGGCTTCATCCAAAACTGCAGCACTGAAACAGCCCTACTGCAAGTGGTTGATGATGCGCTGAGGATACTCGACTCAGGGGGGTCCTGTCTGCTAATTCTCCTTGACCTCTCCGCAGCCTTCGACACTGTTAATCACAACACCCTCCTCAATATTCTTCAACAGAGAATGGGCATGGAGGGCACTGTGCTTAAATGGTTTGCATCCTTCCTCTCTGACAGATCTCAAATGATCAAAATAGCGAACAGTCTTTCGTCTCCTGTGGCGGTGGGTCAAGGTGTTCCCCAAGGCTCTATACTTGCACCCACACTGTTCAATCTCTACTTAGAACCACTGGGAAACCTCCTAAGCAAATCCGGGATTCACTATCATCTCTATGCAGATGACACTCAACTCTACCTCAAGGTTGCCTCCACTCATGATCTCTCCATCCTAAAATCTACTCTTGACTCCATTCAAAACTGGATGTCATCTCATCAATTAATTCTGAATCCCTCCAAAACTGAATTCCTCCTCTTCTCCTCCTCACTCTCTCCCCCCCCGGTTCAATCATGGATGGATCAGATGAATCTACTAAACAACAAACCCATCATTGTCGACAGCGCAAAATCTCTTGGTGTCATTCTAGACAAAAAACTCAATCTAACTCCCCACATCAATTCTATTGAAAATCTGCTCGCTACCAACTGCGCCTTCTTTGGGGAATCCGTCGCTTCTTCCCGGAGCAGGACCTTATAACCCTGGTGCAATCGCTGGTCCTCTCCAGACTAGACTACTGCAATTCTCTTCTTACTGGCCTCCCCAAATCTCACCTGTCCCCACTTAAGTCTGTCTTCCATTCAGCAGCTCGTTTCATCTATGGGGCCAAAAGAAGCGATCACATCACACCGTTGTTATCCACCCTCCGCTGGCTTCCCTTCGAGGCTAGAGCTATCTACAAGACCGCTTGTATCACCCACAAAGCCTTGCACTCCTCCTCTCCCCGCTACCTGGTGAATAAACTGAAACTCTCTGGAGGCTCTAGACCTTCACGCAATGCCGAGAATCTACTGCTTGAACCTCCCACTTTCAAGAAGGAAAGAACAATGGCCCAATCCTTTTCAGGCAACGCAGTGAGAATCTGGAATTCGTTTCCGCTTGAGCTCCGGACCACCGCCTCCTCCCAGGCCTTCAAAAGGGACCTCAAAGTTCTCCTCCTCCAGAGACACCTCCAAAAGTAATTCACGTCCTCTTGCTATTCGGAGGAAGACTTCCCACTACTGATATTTTTTACTTTCCATGACCATGGGAGTGCCTTCCCAGTGTTTTCCTGTGGTGGGAGTGTCTGCCTTTTTGCAGTATTCTCCATGTACTTGTGTTCGGTGCCCTTTTGTAACATGCACACAACACTTTGCCCTTGTAACACACGGTTGCTACCTCTCACATGTTTTTACCTTTGATACTTGCACAAGTGCCACCTTGCCTACGTAACGCCTGTTCTTGTGCCTAGCACTTATTGCAGTATTATACCTCAAATTATACTCTGTTTTCTCTTATAACTGCCCACTTGTCACTTTTCCTCTTGTGCACTTTTGACTACCTCATGTATATTTGGTTGTTCACAATTTTTACTACCTCAAGTATTTTGTTTGCTCACAATTGTCACTATTACCTTTACTACCTCATGTATTTTTGGTTGCTCACAATTTTTACTACCTCAAGTATTTTGTTTGCTCACAATTGTCATTATTACCTTTACTACCTCATGTATTTTTGGTTGCTCACAATTTTTACTACCTCATGTTTTTTGTTTGCTCACAATTGTCACTATTACCTTATGTAAGTAACGTATGTTTTAGTAATCTGCTCTTCTGTAATGTTTCTCATTATGTTTCATTTCTGTTCCGAATGTGAAGCGCTCTGACGCCTTCGGGTAAAGTCCGCGCTATATAAAAATGCATAAATAAATAAATAAATAAATAAATAAATAGATCTACTGATTAACCCCTTCCTGGGAAGGCTGTTAGCTCTCTACATCACAAAAGCACAAGTCTGTGCCTTATCTATTTCCCCTCCCTCCCCCTTCCCCTCCAGCCCTCAGTTACCGGAGCTCGACAATAAACAGACTCCATTTGAAGGAGTGAAGACTTGCACGCCTCGGGACAGTAATAGACTGAAAGGAAAGATCTCCGTGTGGAGTGTGCGCCCCCCTTGAGATGGTGTCGCGCCCCCATGGGGGTGGGGGTGCACCCCACAGATTGAAGAACTCTGATCTAGGGGCTTGGCCATAGATGGCTTTATGTGCTATGCAGAGGCCCTTAAACTTTGTTCTCCGCCTGACCGGGAGCCAGTGCAGCTGACATAGAAGGGGGGTGGCGGGGGCTCGTCTAGGCGCTCTGAAAATTAATCTGGCGGCATCATTCATAATGACCTGTAATATGGCCAGCAGTTTTCCTGGGAGGCCGATATACAGGGAGTTGCCATAATCCAGTTGTGACAGTACTATGGCTAATATAGCCAGTCTAAGTGTGGCAAAGGTGAGAAGGGGGGGCAAGTTTTTGCAGCTGTCTCAGCATGCCAACACATGTTCCCACTACTACTGACACATCCTGGGTCATGGAGAGCTTGGCATCAATTTTGATGCCCAGGCTTTTTATGGCCAAGGCCGGCTCCGGATAGGTGCCTAGCTCTTGTGGCCAAAAGAGGTCACTCCAGGGATTGGAGTCTCTAGTGACGGCCAATACCTCAGTCTTGTCTAGATTAATTTTGAGGGAGTTGGCCGTCATCCAGTTGAGAGTAAACTTTAGAATGTTTTGAATTCTTGTGTGGGCGGTCCGGTAGCTGTCTAGCTTAATGATAATTTGAGTATCGTCGGCATAGTTATAGATCCGGCACTTCATGCGGTTCAATGCAGCTATCAGGGGCTGCAGATAGGCATTGAAAAGGAGAGGTGACAGTGCTGAGGCCTGTGGTACCCAGCACAAGAGTATGCCTGGGTCGGACACATGGTCAGTCAGCTGTACTCCCTGGAAACGACCCCTAAGAAAAAATGTAAGCCACGCAAGGGCTGTGCCCTGGATGCCCAGCTCCGAGATCCGCAACAATAGTTGGCCATGATTGACCGTGTCAAATGCTACAGATAGGTCCAGCAAAACCAGGGCACTTGGCTTTTTCTTGTCGCCCTCAGTCTTAGTTCATCCAGCACAGATAGCATAACCAATTCCATGCTGTGCTGAGCCCTAAACCCTGCCTGGTTACATTGTAAGAGGTGGTTATCCTCTAAATGGTGTGACAGGGAGTTTAGCACATGCTGTTCCAGCACTTTTGCAAGGAATGGGAGTTGGAAAATTGGCCTGAAATTTTTTAGGTTCTTCTTATCTGCCCCTGTTTTTTTAGGAGCGGGATGACGTTGCCCTTCTTAAAGTTAGTGGGGACGTGCCCTGCTTCCAGGGATTGATTGATGTGGTTGCAGAGTTGTGAGTGTATGCATTTCTTAAGGAGTTTGGCAAAGTTATGCTATTAGAAATTGAACGGAAATTGTTGAGATCCGATAAGTCTGCATTTGGCTTTTTTGGGACGGGGTGACTTGTCCAATCTTGAGGCAATCAGGAATCCTACCCGGCATGAGAGATTCATGGATAATCATGGAGCAGATTGGAAGAATGGCAGATTTATGCTCTTTGAAAAACTTATGGAGCAGCGAAACGTTGAAATGTTTAGAGCGTTTTAATGAAGTCATAGTTTTGAGCACCTCGACATTGCCTGGTAGTAAAAAGGTGTTCCACAATGCATTGTTTTTTGGAGTATAATCTATGGAGCAAGAAATAGAGGCACTCGCTCAGGTTAGCCAAGATGATGGTGTGGGCTGAGTCTGATGCTGCTCATGTGATTTGCAGTTCTAGTTCAATCTTCCTTGTCTTTTCAATGAAGTGTGCAGAGAAATCCTCACCACTAGGGAATGAGATCTTGGTTGCAGAGTATTGGTTGGTTGAGTGGTTATTTTGATGTTTGATGATTTCAAATCGTTTTCGGGTCTGTTTTTGGTGTTGTCAAGCTGTGCCCTAAGGTGATCAATGTTTGCACTACAGATATGTTTGTTATAAGAACTTCTAGTTGTCCCCAACTGTTTGAGGTTTGCAATGAACGGAGAGTTTCTCTATTAACTCTGGACTCCAGTATTTGTTCGATGAAGAGAAGATTGTCACCTGGGGAATGGCAGATTGTGTGAAGCAAACAAACTATCTTGTCATTGCTCTAGATTTCAATGCCTAGGTGTTCACAGAAGGACATCGGAGACGTTTGTACATGTCTCAGGGTGAGAATGGAGTGAAAGATGCATGCAATGCTGCCCCCAACTTTAACAAGCCTATCAAGTCTTATGATGTCATATTCAGGTTCGGCTAAGATGTCCACAATTGGAAAGGAGGTGTCATCAAGCCAGGTTTCAATTATGATCAGGTGGTCCAGTTCTTGCGTGAGAATGAGGTAGGCAATATCTGCTGTGTCTTTAACTGCTGACCTGCAGTTGAGAAGCATCAATTTGATGTGCGAACTAGTTGCTACCGCTTCCAGGTGTGAAGTGGGGACAGGTAATACATTATCCTTGTTCATAGTTCTGAGGTCAACATTGGATTCTCTAAACAAGTTGGTAGGAATAGTGTGGATATTGAATGGTGAGGGTGTTGAGACACAGCGAGAGCCAGGGTTGATTAGTTACAAGGGACAGATTGAGCTCCAAACTTCTCCATCTTTATAGAGAAGAGTAATAGGTTCTGCTGGCTATCTTTAACTAGTTGGAGATCATGCTTGAGGTCTGCCAGAGTATCCTCAATGGAGGGTGGGTTAGCAATGTGGGCGGCAGGTCCAGGGGTAGATAGTAGATTAGACCCCTTGGGGAAAAGGAGTGTTGGAAGACAAAGTGGTAGTGGGGGAGGAGACAGGATGTTGCTGGTACGAGGACGGTGCACTGGAGGATGAGAGTGGGTGAGGGGTAGAGAGAGTTGGCCAATTTGCTTCCTTTATAAGTCTTTTGATTTGAGGGACAGTGGACACCGGTGGGTAGGGAAGGGCAGTGTTGTCTCTCTTGTAGAGATGGAGAAGTAGAGGAATGGTAGTTAGTAATGCTGATGTTCCCTAGACTATAATTGTTGGAAGCTCTAGAGGAGTGAGCATTTTGTTTCAGACAAATGAGTGAAGAGGGGGAAGGCAGATGTCCCAATTTGGTATTCGGACAGACTTAAGTGGATATACCAGGCCTAGGTTTGTTGGCATTTTATTCACCGTAGATGCCAGGAGTCTGGTCATACCGGTTCAAAGGGAGTGAGGGGGAGGTGGAGTAGGTGGTAAAGGTGGAGGATGATGCGTGAGGTTTGAAGTCGAGGGTAGACTTTGATGTGGTAGGATAGGTGGAACTGTATTATCCAACATATTTTTAATCCTCGTAGATTCTGTTAAACTGTTCAAGATTCTGGTCTGATGCTTGTATAAGAATGTTTCCATTGTTCTAAGGGGTCATTCTTCATATCCCTCACATTCATGAGAAGAGTTGGTCTGAGCAAACAAGAAATTTCTGGATGATCTATTCAATTCGTGCTAATTCACCAGATTTCCTAATTTGCAAACCCTTTTGAGAATACCATCACATATTTAAACTATGCTGGGTTAGCTTAGCTCCACCCAAATATGCATTCTTAAATGCTCCCTGATATTCCATGTCCTATAGGAACAAGGCTTAGGAAGCAGATGGGTTATTATATCATGGTACATTAGTAGGAAAGAGATGCTACATGTTGGACTGTCCATTTCGGCAGGGTAATCCCCAGATGTTTTGCCTTCCTCCTCCTATTTTTGTTAAACTTGTTTTTGTTGGCCTTAGAACTCTACGCATGTTACTACTGCTAAGCAGTGCTAAAGTGGTGTGCCTTCTCCTTAAAACATGGTAGAATTGGCCTACACCCTATCAGCATATTTAATTTACTTACACACGCCTAGTAAGGTGGTTCTGCATATACTCAGGGTCTGTAAACTAAATGCTACTACTTGGCTTGCTATGTTCTACAAATAGGTTCCGTTGGTTGGAATCAATTCTTTAGTGCATCAACGCTTAAGTGTAACACCAATACTTGCCTTTCGATTTAAACTAGTTTTGTATACACCACAAAGATTCTTCAAATTATCCAAATATTTCTTTTATATGTTTCAATTAATTGAAAAGGCGAGGAAGTCCTGTCTTGTTCCAGTGTGTAGAAATCTAGAGTTTGTACATTGTGTTAAGGCATTTAGACTTTTAAAGCATGACACCTTTAAGCCCATTGTTTTTGCTGTGTCACGATTTCTGACCTCAATGTGGCGCAGGCTTGGTCTTTTGTAAATATCCCTGTGCAGTAATTAATTGCCTATCTATCTTGTCTCGGATTCTCCAGGGTTTTTTAACTTCTTTTAAAACTTTTTATCATTTTTACCGTCAAATCCTATTACGTTTTTGTTGTCCAAAATTTGTAAATTTCTTCTTCTTATGATGGCTAATGTAACTGCGATGAATTATCAATGTATATTTAAGTGATGAAATTTGTAATGCTATTCATATTAACTCTACCCTTGTCAACATTGATGGGTTTTATTAGGTGCTGCATTTTAACCCTTTCGATGCTCATGACGAGCTCAGCTCGTCATGATGCACAGTTGAGCTGTGCTGATGACGAGCTGAGCTCGTCATGAATAAAGTAATAAAGCAATTTCCAGCACAGGGGGGAAAAACGCCTAGCAGCCAAGGTGTTAAGGTTATTGCATCTTCTTTTGTACCCACCTTGTACATGTATTTTTTTTTATTTTTAGTTATGAGTTTATGCAGATCTTACCTTCCTGAATTGCACTGGACTGTTCATTGTTTATTGTTTATTGTTAGTGTGCTTTTATGGTCAAACAGACCGAAATAAAGTTTTGGGAATGGAATGGAAAAGGCTGTCAGACAAGACATATCATACAATAACATGAACAGAACAACCAATTAGTTAGTGACTGATGTGCCAAAAAGTGATCCAACATAATAGAATAACAAAAAATATATTTTTTTATACATAACAGGACAAATACAAAAAACTCTGTTCTATTTTGAATTTCATCAGTAACCCGCATTACCAGTTAGTTATGGTTACAGTGACTTAGGACATGAGTAGGTTATGCGTTGACGTTTCGACCTTGGTGTCTGTGTTAATGAAGGGACATGACATAGGGTCTTCTTCAGGACAAAATAAAGCACGCTGTGACAGCCAGTACTGGATGGAGTAAAAGGTAAAAGCATTTGTCCGAATCTGGATGGTAGTCAACCATAAGGGATAATCAAGTCCTTCGTCGGGACTTGATCCTGACTCAAGTAGTATGAAATAAATAGAATTGCGTCCATGAGGGCACTTGATGGGCAGGGCACAAATGTTGTGCACTTAATTGCCAAAATCGTTGACTCCCATTTTGTGGCAGAATTTACAGACAAAATATTGCAGATGTCCGAATTTAGGCTATTCTCCAGACAAGGACTCCAACTAGATATAAAGATAAAGAATAATCGTTCCTTGTAGACGTTGGCTGTATCGTAGCAGGCTGTTCCACTCAATTTGTTCAGATAAATGATTTCATTAATTAACAGGGAAGGGCTGTGCCCCAGTCAATGTGAATTATCCGTGGAGGACTCCAATAACTTTTAAAGCCGGTAATCCAGAAACCATGGTCTAGATACTGTGGCTGAATCCATACAGTCCGTAGCACTGAATGCAATTTTGTGCCGGTAAGGAGAGCACTTGGGTACTACTACTTGGCCTGCAGCATTGGCTGTGCCACCCACTTAAGTAGCCTGGTACCCACTGCAGGGCCTGTGTGTACAGTTTTAAACAGCCATGCCAACCTGGCAAAATAAACCTTCTGCCAGGCCCAAACCCCAGTTTTCAAAACATATAAGTCACCCCTATGGTAGGCCCTATACAGAGCAAATGATGCAATGAATTTAAAATGTAGGACATGTGCTTTTACATGTCTTGGTAGTAAAAAACTCTTACATTTCTACCTCTCCCTTACTACCTTATTACATTTTAGAAGTGTAACTTCAAAATTAAAACCCTTCTTTATTAATAATATCGAAATTTTCGTTACAATTTTGAAACTGTCACTTTTAGAAAGTTTGCATTTTCATCACCTTAGCCCTTTTGAGCCTGTAGCCTGTCCTGGGTCACATAGGATTTAGACTTTGTGGAGTCAACCAAGACAGACACACAATAAAGGGATTCAGTGTGCCTGAATACGCCACCTGCTGGCAGGATGGGGCAGAGCTGAACACAGCCCCACTTGGCACTAAATAGCCTGTGTTCTGCTTTCACGCAAAAACATTGTTAGTACAGCCCGCTTGAAGCTAGAGCAGAAGAGGCAGGAGATTCCATACACTTCAAAGTCAATGTATAGAACTTTTTTTTTTTTTTTTTTTTTTTTGTATGTTCTTATATAGCGCTCGACTACCCGGAGGCATCTCGGCGCTTGCCTTGGGAACCCGTCCTGGCTTTTCCCTGTGAGATAGCCCCTAATGGGCATCCCCAAGGTGAAAGCCAGGCATCCCGCCGCGGGGGGCCGTTGTGGAGATTAAGCAAGCTTAATGCCCAGAGTTGCAGAGTGTGAACCCATGATTAGGTCAGGCACCGAAGCGAGAATTATCGAGTCCGTGGACATTTGAGCTCAAGACCCTGCCGCGTCGGGAATTGAACCCTGGTCCCGGGTCTGACCTCTGCTTCAGGGTCTGCCTGCTCTAACCAGTGAGCCACACTTCTCCAACCTTCCAGAATCAGGGCACCAGTGTATAAAAAGGGGACCTCAGACACCACCACTTTAATACACTTCAGGACCTGTAGATACTCTCCCAGAAAAAAAGACTGCTATGATACTGAAGGAATGCCACTCTGTTGGACTTCACTCTACTTGACTCCTGCTTTGGTGCACTGACCTGCTGCCGTACTGCCAGGTTGAGAAGGAATGGACCTGCAAACCAGAGTGACTCCAAAGGCTAGTGGGCTGGCCTTCTGATCTGCAGCCTCAGGGACATAACAGGCTTCAACCAACCTTTACATCTGAAACTGGACTCTGCCATCTGTGAGTCTACCCTACCAAGTTGTGCCATACCAGTCCTGGACCCTTGGAAGTAGACTTGAGGTGATTTGCTGGCCTATGTAGATCCATCAGAACTGATAAATGTCTTCTGCTGCTCAGCTCAACCCGGAGCAGGATCAACACATCTCCATTACAGTGTGGGTTCTACACTTTGCCATGACTAGCAACATCACCACAGCTGCATCGCTTTTGGAACTGCCACTGCACGATACATCCTCTGTGCGGACCCTCACATCTCAGCGACAATTTCTGAAACCCCACATCATAGCCCTGCAGCACCTAGGAACCGGCTTATCACCCATGAATGCATGAGGCATCCTTGACTTCTGACCTTGCATCACAAGCTCTCGTCGACGGGATCCTCGTTGTCAATGCAACAGGACCTCGCGCTGCAGCCTCGCTGCATCTAGGAACTGATTCATCGCTTCAGCTGTGTGATGCATCTTCGACATGGGTCCATGCAACGCACCGCAAACCAGGATTTAAGGATCTGTGTTCAGTGGTCCTAACTGG
The DNA here is from genome assembly GCF_964263255.1 of Lissotriton vulgaris. Classification (NCBI taxonomy): domain Eukaryota; kingdom Metazoa; phylum Chordata; class Amphibia; order Caudata; family Salamandridae; genus Lissotriton; species Lissotriton vulgaris. The sequence goes on along the minus strand of NC_141698.1, from coordinate 980,678,547 downwards.
GTCCCTGTAGTTGGCCCATGCTCCAATGTGGTCAGCCTGAACTTGTAACTTTCTCCTGGAATGGTGCAGACAGATATCCACAGTTGGCGCTTTACACCTTTTGGCGCTATTTTCTCTAAAATCTTACAAATTCAATATTTCTGGTTCTACTAATTGAATTTTGTAAGTTTTGGTCTTGATTTATTTCTATAACATCACTCTATTTCTGCTAACACTGTTATAAGCTCCTTTTGTGGTGTGTTCTCTCTATGCTACAGTTTGAAATGTTGCACAAGTACTTTACACATTGAGTTAAGACTGACAGCTCTGTTTCAAGCTACCCAAGGGTTGAAAACATGTAAATGTAGGGTTTGCTTGTGACTTCACCATGATAAGAATTGTGGTTGCTGCTTGAGAAGGGTTCCCCCTGTTTCTTACACTATTGTACCATATGTTCATTAAAATCTTATTGATGTTATCTGTAGGTGCAGATGAGTAACTAAGTGAATTCATACATTACCCATACTCATCCCTAAAAGTAGCAGGATGTTTCAGGCAGGTTCCACCTCTGTCTCCTTCGTTGGTGTACCTCACTAATGAGGATTCTGCCATACCAAACAGTGGGCTGTCTTTTTTCACCTCAAGCAAATACTAACTTAGTCAAGTCCATGTTTAAGCTGGTGGCTAGCGGGGGTCTTGAGGAGTAGAGTGCAGGGGAGCAGAAAATGTTTCTGAATTGTGCAGTCTTCGGATTAGAAAACTCTAAAATGAGCACATTTCCAAGTAGGCTGCTGTAATTACATAAAGTAAGTAGCGATTCAATATTTCTTTGAGAAAAGGTAACGGAAATGGGGCATCCTGTATTTTTATCCATTCATATGAGCCATATATTAATTGTTCTCATAAATCATGTTTTTCATATTGCCCAAGGCTGCCTGAAGCATAAATCTACTAAATATGTGTAAATATGTTGCTGTATTTCAGAACATAAATTAGGCATAATAATCTGTCCGTGAAGGATAAACTGCTCCTCTTCAGCGAAGCAGACATGGTATAGATTCTGATTTAAATCTCAGAACATTGAAGCAATAATTTATCCTTGATCCTAGTCTCAAACCTCATCGTGCTGTGAAATATATACTTACGATGCTGGCTAGACAATTGTGTTGCTGCTTTTGTCATGTTGTAAAGCTGAGGATAAATAAAGACAGATTGTCGTGCCGGAAAAACACAGTATATCTGTTTCTGAAAAAGATGCAATACATTTTTGTAGGAAGCAGTATATAATTGCAATTTTTCTTTTTCTCATGAAAATCATGAATGGATAAAAGACATGAACGATGTAAACAAAGAAGGATATCATGGGTCAGATGTTAAATATTTAAATACAAATAGTTTCAGTGAATCGAAGAGATTGTTGGCCACGGCCTTGAAAAATGGCCCATCTTTGCCATTTTGAAAACAAATAAACACTAATCAAGCATAACAATCGAAGAACAAATCTAAATGTAAATAGAGGGTGAATTAATGCCCACCGAATGATTTAGTAAATATTACCAATTTAAAACAGCACTTTGCAGGAGCACGTATAATGTATCTTTTTCTCTAATTACAAATAAGAGTATGCTTTTATATAATGTTAAAAGCGGCACTTCTGCCATTTATAAGGTCCTGTTTTTGAATAGTTAGGGTTGAGGTATTTACTAGGTGAGGACATCACACGTTGAAGTATATACCGGGTCTGGTAAGTACCTCTTATTCTGACCCTGGGAGTGGGTGGAGGGGAGAGGCCCATGCCCTTGGGCGCTGCCCACACCCTCACCCTCAAGCCTCGACCCTGGTGGGCTCTTTCCAAAGCTGCTCCCTCCTATGAAGATCGGTGCTTGGGGTGCAAAATGATGCCCTAGTACCGATCGAAAGTGAAAGTAGACTGTGCCATTAGAGCGGTCTACTTTTACTTTCGTTTTGTTGTGATGTCATTTTGCTGTAGGCACTGGCATTACGGCAAAACAAAACAAGCATTGGCATAGCCAATAGGTCTCGCCTTTGGGAACATATAAGTGTATAGCCATGCAGCACATTATCAGCCAGTGTCAGCGCAGGGTGAGCTATGGTGAACTACCAGAGGTAGTTACTGGAGGTTCCTGGATAGGAATATACAGGGCTGGGTGCACTATGTTGAACTACCACATGTCGTTACTAGAGATCCCTAGAGAGCCTGAATGTTAGTAGTGTTAATCATGTTATACCTGTATCGGCTGAAGACACACATACCTAAGGCCATCATGTAAACACGATGCGCAGCCCTGAATGGGACTTTAATGTTGGTGAAGCCAACTTCAGAAGCGGATCCTAAGGACAAGTTATCATATTTGACATAAGGGTTCTTGGCTATGGAGGTTCTTTACAGGCGGGGAATGGGTTGGCTGGGCCGTCCCTTTAAAAGGGAGGACCTTACCGCTGTCAGCCATGCTCAACCTAAATGCATCATATCGACAAAGTAATAATGTAAGCATATCAGTTTTTTATTAATTTAAATAATTTATGGAAAATGTGCATGAATATAACTTCCAAAATGACAAATGGAGGCGGCATGTCTGTGTTATTTGTGTTTAAAACACAAATGATTTAAAATTAGGACATGTGAAGTCATCTAATAGAGATTATGGTGGATGAACTAGAAGAGACAGGAGTGCACCACTGCACCTTCACTCTGGATGTTTCTTCTTTCTCCTCCAGGTAGTCAACTTTCACCTTAACCCTCATTTGTTCACCTTTTCTGCTCTCTGTTGCTGGCTCTGTTCTCCGCCTTCCTCCCTCTCCTCCACACGGGACCATCTCTCTTACATCCCTCTGCTCCTGCAGAATATGTTCCTCCATTTTATGTAATACTGAATGCAACTATAGGTATAGCTGCAGTTTATTCTGGTCAGAGATGGCTGTGTCTTTGCACCTACAACAGAGGGGAAAAGAAAAGCTCGAACAGGTTTCAAGCACAACCAGCGAAAGGGCCTGCAGCACGGGCAGCCATAGACTCATCGTATGAGTGAAACAAACGAGATTGATTCAGGTGGCAAATCCCATCGGGTCCTCATCGTAAACAGGTCATAAGATAAGCATGCCACCCATCTTTGTCACTTACCAAAGTACCCAAAAGAATTAGTACCGCAAAGGTGGGTTTTGCCAATTAAATCAGCAGCTCATGTGATCACTTGGTTGCCAAAGCATGGATGCATCAAATTCTGCCACGTGAGGGTAGAGCTATAGAGTTTTGGCCAGAGCCTACTTCCCTACGCAGGGCCGTTAAAGATGGAGGAAGGATACCTTAGTGCAGGGAGTCTCTCAAAGGATGTCCTTGCCCCGATTGGCTTATGAATCACAACGGGACCAGTAGACGTTGTAGGGCGCTTGGGTCCTCTGAAGCTGCATATGAGGCAAGAACTTGGCTTAGAGCAATGTTAAAGACAAGAACCATGGTCAGAAAGAGCAGACCCTCCCCTTTCTCACAGTGTCCTTCCCCTTCCCCTGCTTCCAGTTTGGGGATTGCATATGTGTCAACTGGCATATCAAACAGCTAAGGGACTGGTCAAAAACAAACTGATCACATGCATCATGGACAAGCAGACATTAAAGGGTGGGTAGTTATGTGGGGCGTCTGATTACGGATAACTGCATAAATAGCTGTGTTTTTACTGTGAAATATTACCTCCATATAAGGTCTAAACTGACATCCACACTTTATATGAACTTAGAAAAATTAAGGGTTAATAGAGTATTATAACTGGTGTTTAGAGGCCATGGACGTCATTTAGGGGTCGCAGCTGCAACCCTTGGCTTGCCTCCTGCGACCCCTAGCACTGTCACTGTGACCCCCTGACCACAAAGGGCAGTAGCTAACTTGGAAAATAATGTATTGTTCTAAGTGGTGTGGATCATCTACGTGCATCACGCTGCTCCTGAGCTTCTGGAGAGTGTAAGAAACAAATGCAGGGGAGCGAAGGACAGAAAGAGGAGGTACAGTAAAAGGCTTTGAGGTGAAATAAGGGTAAAATAGCGAAAGGAAGAAGACACTACAGAGAGATGTGTGAGAGATCGAGAGAAACACAGGTGGATGGATGCTTGAGAGAGAAAGAGGGATGAAAGACAGCAATACTACTGCCACATAGACAAGTGAAAAAGAACAGATAAGGGAGAAAGGTGTAATTGAGTGGAAAAAGAGACAGAACCGGTGAGAAAGGAGATCAGTGAGAGAGGGGAAAACCGGCATTATAAGAGGATCAGAAAGAAAGACAATTAAGATGGATAAAAGGGGTGAACAAGAGTCAACAACAGCTGAGAAAGACCTCACCACTAATAGAAAAGTTAGACAAATCACAAATAGCTGAGGGGAGGGTGACACCTTGTCAAAAGTCATATGACATCACTTTCTGTGATGTCACTGGGGTCAAAACATGTGATGTCACTTCCGCTACCCCTGGCATTTTGGTAAATCGATGCCCATGTTAGAGGCCACTTTCTGGTGAGATATCCCACAAGGTTGGTGCTATTAACATTGCATAGAAACAATCTTGGATTGTTTTACCCGATTATGGAAACAATTACGTCTGAAAATAAATAATGAAAATGAGATGCACATCTTGCAAACGTTTTTATTTTAACAATCAAAACAATCGACACAGAGAATCAGGAGAAGTTAGGATATAAGAAGGAATATTCGTCGAAACCCCACTAAAACGAACTGTGCATTGAAGTTACTTCACGAACACATCCTCCATGCGAGAGGGTGTGACCCAGTCTCCGAGGCCCGAGAGGCGCCGAAGTTTACGAGGTGTAAAATAGCTTTGACTCACTCAATACGTTGATTTCTCGGTTGCAAAAAGCAAATGTGGATTTGCGTGTAAATTAGAGGTGCCCCATCGCATGCGGTGTGTGCCCTCTTGTTGGTGGCAGGGTGGCACACTAGGCAATTACCTGGGTTTGCCTTCCTGCTCAGCGGGCTCTGAAAAGAACGTGAATACAACTGCTTGTGACCCATGCGAGTCCGACTGCCAAGAGAAATACTACAGACTCAGAGTGAACATCAATTTGAAACTGAGACCGTCCTCAGCGTGCTGGGGGTGGGAGGTGGGGAGTGGGGCCCGGGGGGCGACTTCGAATGTTAGTCTCTACTGTGGAAGGCGCTCCTCGCTGTCACTGGGGGGGGGGGGGGGGGGGGGGGGCTCTGTACACTTCAGTACAGCAGACATGCTGACAGCCGACCGGCAGCGACTGCACAGCCCGCAACAGATGGACGCGCACAAAGAGGACAACAGACCCCTCTTTCAAACAAATCAAAGTTTGGCTGAAGTTTCTGTGGCCCATTCAGCTATCACCGCCCCTCCCCATCCACTACTTTTGAACTACGATTGGGGAGAAGAATGTATGCACGCAGCCCCCTCCCACGATGCAGACTTTAGAAGGTGGGGTCCAAGGTCTCCAGCTGGGATGCCTGGGGGCAGAGATGGAGAGCAATGCCAGTGCAACCCTTAGCCACAAGAGGAGGTTGCGCCTACCTGTCGGCGCCCCATCACATCTTGCAGCGCTAGCCTGCACAATTAAGCTGTAATAAACAAGGAAACATGAAACAGGAGTGAACCTGTTAACCCAGTTAAGACCGGGTAAGCGTAGCAACAAAAGAACAATGTCTCAACTGGTCATTCATGTAGGGGGACAATTAAGTATAAGTTTTAGTCATATAGCACAGAAACGGACAAGGGAGACCCAGGCGTGGTGTAAGGGTTGTTATTCGCAAATAGAAGCACAAAATACAGCTAAATTGCAGTAACCATAACAACCAGATGTGCACTGGTAGTGACGTAATGACGTGATTGGTGAACGGCGCAGTGACACATGTGATTAAGCAACAATGTGGAGCGGCGAAGAAACAATATACAGTGGGGGTCAAACAAAAGTATTTACAATCACAAACATAGTTCCATTATTTGTGAATGACCCTTTGGATGCCGCAATTGGTGTTGTAGAGTCAACAGCGTTTCAACCTCTATATCTGAGGTCATCATCAGGACAACGGTTACTTGGTTCAGAAAGTGCCCTGATGCGATAGATTTGGGGAGGGATGAAGGTGTCTAGAGCATGGGTTTGCTGGTGGTGGGCGCGGAGAGGTGTAGCTGGAGCGTGCAGACAGGTTGCAGAAAGCAGCCGCTAATGGTGGCTCTTGTGGCGTGGGACTGAGGCATACAACCTAATTGCTAGCGCTCTGTAGCGTAGGTAGGAAGGCTCGTGGGAGTAGGGTCCGGCTGTAATAGGCAAATTGTACAATCCAGGACAGGAAGCGTCTTCACTCGTTATCAGGGTTTCGAAGATTCACTCGTTCCCACCGCCGGACTTGCCCCGGAATCCTGTCCTATCCTGGTTTGTGATTTTTAATGTGTAATTTTTTTCACATTATCACTGTTTAATTTCTCCATAGATACTTTTCACATTGCCTCTAAGTTAAGCATGACTGCTTTGTGCTAGGCTACCAGACGGTTAAGCACAGGTTTATCTAGTGATTTGTGTGGTTCACCCTGACAAGGACTGTCATTAATATTTGAGGTGGGTTCTCATCCCCATAACTAATCCTACAGTTTCTTAAAATGAGGTTATGAGGGTTAGTGCAACCATTTGATAAATCTTTATGGTAGGTGATTTCCAATCAGGTGTTGTCCTCCCTCACCATGACCCGATAGATCAACGCTGTCTCTTCCTCGTGCTTCAGCACCCTCCGCATCCTTTGCAAGACTTTTAAGTGGATGCCCCCGAATCCAGAAAGACCACCCCCCACACACTCATAACCAGCAGACTGGTGGACTACAGAAACACCCTCTATGCCGGAATCAACAAATCCCTGCTCCGGAAACTCCAGACCACCCATAACACCGCTGCTAGGCTTGTCCTCGGCATTCCATGACACAAACACATAACCCAGCACCTATGAGACATCCACTGGCTTCCCATGCAGAAGAGAGTCACCTTCAAGCTACTCACTCATGCCTACAAATCCCTCCACAACACCGGACCCCAATACCTCAATGAAAGAGTCTCTTTGCACGGAACCAAGAGAACCTCCGGTCCATCACCCTCACCAAAACCAATCACATCCGCAGAGCCAGAACGGGTGGAAGAGCCTACTCCTACATCGCAGCAAAGACTTGGAACAAACTCCCATTCAACATCAGATGTTCCCCCACTCTGCACACCCTCAGGAAAAGCCTCAAGACCTGGTTCTTTGGTTGAATCGGAGCTACATGACCCCCCTCCTCCCCTCCACCGCCCTGAGGCCCTTACAGGTGAGTAGCGCACTTCACAAATCCCTAATTGATTGATTGATTCATGTCATGCGCCTTTAAGAGGGGACTTCAAGGGTTAATCACGTTAAAATTATTAATTTATTCATCATTTTGCTTTTAGTACATAGTTATGAGTGCATTACAATACTTTTTCTTTTTAAAGCAAAAAGCCGATTGCCTTTGATTTATTGAGCACTATTTTGTGTATTGCTGAGTTCTGAGTTTCTAGCCCACAGTATATCCCTAATTCATTGTTAGAATGCCCTGCCTCATTATTCTGAGAGTCAATTGGTAAAAGGGATACTTGGTCCATAGTTTGATGGTCCATGGTAAGGACGCCTCACAGACCACCAGGAGTATAGGCACCCTATTATTAGAACTGTGGCCTAATCTAAAATCCTCCCAGTATGGTGACGCTTTTTCACTAGCATCCAGGGAAATAGCGGCATTCATTGTCAACCGACAAGCTGTGGCTTACATTGATATTCCAGGTTTTTCTTGACACAACATTAAGGGTGAGTAGGTTTGCCAGGATGTGATAGGATTGTGAGACGTGATCACTACTTCAAGTGCACCACGTACCTGAACAGGTGCCTGACCCTTCCATTGGTCTAAAGCAGTAAACAAGCGTGGATTAGGCTGTAAGGACAATCAAAGCCCATCCAATAGACCTTCTAAGTATTCCATGTCAAAAACATGTATATTTTGGTGGTGTGTTTGCAGAGATTGCAGGCTTTGAGAGCTGATATCACCATCAAGTACTTTCTCTAGCATCATCTCATAGTTTGTAGTTTTGAAAAAAATAACATGCTTACACAGGCATCTCAATTGTAAGTGGTGGATTTTAATAGGACAAGGTAGCTACCTGGTGCAATAACGTTTATACATTCCTATACTTTTTTGCAGATCAAACCTCACAAAATTTATTGTAGGAAAAGGGCCCATTATTTATTGGGAAACACAGATTTGGGTATGGTCAGCACCAAAATCTGCATGTTATTTTCTAGAAAGCAAGGTAAGGTGCAATTTATCACAGCTGATACATTCCAAAACTTGGCTGTCGAATGTGGTCAGTAAAAATAAATTCTGACTACCCCTCCGGGCATTTATAATCAGCCTCTTAGCTTCATAGTATTAAACCCATACAGCCTCTCTAAATCTAGCAGCAAAGAGGACCTTAGTTTTGTAGTTCCCCTCTACAGGATATCTATGACCTTTTCCTATCTCCGCTAACATATTTTGAGGACCAGGGACTGTTTTATGGAAAGTGCCCCGGGGGCGCAATGGACACATGCACCCACTTTACGCACCCCCAAGGAACTTTGGTATTGCAGGAAGGGCTGCAGACAATTGTGTGGTCATTTCTGTAAAACAGATGCCAGCGCTATCACCATAGGGCTTGTGGCTAGATGCAAATGAGTGAATCTGTTTACCTCTGCACCCACGCAGTATTATAGACTCGGGCGAAGAGGCAAAGCAGCTGTCAGGAGGCACACTGACTGTGTGCCCCCTGATAGCAGCCCTCTGGAGGTGGAAACTGGGGTCCTATGGACCCCCCAGATATCCCCTTGCAGGCAGGTAAAGTCACTCACTGCACCCGCCTGCAAGGGGATCTTTAATTCACCTTAAAAGTGCAGGCAGGTTGCCGCCTGCACGGTGAAACATGGAGTGTCTGCTTCAAAGCTGCTCTGTATTTTATTTGAATGCACTTCCCCTCTGGCAGCACTGCTTTTTGACTGCCCTGGGGGCAGAACATTAAATATGATACTGTGCACTTCCCTTGTTTGTGCAGGGTGCACCTTTCGAAAGGTGCACCCAATGGAAAAAACAAAGATCACGCTACATATTCTTCAGAAAGCCTCTTAAAATGCTTTTGTACATGCTTTGCAAAACACCTGCAACTCAAATATCCCCTTCTCTAACTGCCTGTTCATTTGATTTGTTCTGTTCAACTGATGATTGCTTCTGGTCTGTACTGTTCTAGGTGGCACATCTAGGGTTTCATTCTTTGAGACTTCGAAGTAAGGTTTTTTAGTAAAGTTTCTAAACTAAGAGATAAAAATGCCAAATCTTCCATTTATGGTCCATTATCATCTTCGGTGCAATCAAAGCTAATTTCATTCATTAACATTCTGATACGTTTACTGTCTATCAATGTATAGTTCCTTCCAAAATGATCTAGTCTTATGCCAAAGCTCCTCAACTTTTCCCCATCATCAGCTACTTTTCCACTATGGCTCAGCATGTGCTCTTGACAAACAATTCTTTCTACTGTACCCCATCTTTAAGAGATTAGGAAAGCATCTGTGTTCTCTAAAGCCTTTGCCTTATAGCGTCCTATACAAGAACCACTTTTTCGGCTGATGGTACCCGAAACAACCAGCTGCAAGGCAAGCCGCAGTGTGGCTGTTATTTCAAATGAAGAAGCAGATTTACCATTCTTTCATGTAACGCAATGCAGTAAAGACATTTGCTGCACTTCTTTGTGTGAAAGGAAGAGAGCAGAAATGCTCCATATTTAGAAAGATATGGAGCATTTCTGTTCTCTCCTTGTACCAGCGCACTGTGTGCTGCCTAGTGTTAATTTAGGCACCGTTGTACTATAGAGCAAGGGTGTCTGCCTTGCGGGAAAGAATGTTTTAATGCAGGAAGAGATAGCTTCCTGCAAAAAGTCAATTCTTAGACGCATATTTCTCTTTATATTTGTGCTGCAGAATAGCCAAGTATTTGACATTCAAACACCTAGTGTTATAGTCTGCATCACAGGGTCAATTCCAACATGTGCCCATCAGTATTACTTCTAAATAAACAACCAATATGTTGGGCATGATTTAAAGAAGCATTGGCAGGAATGATAATCTATTGTGCACCCTGAGGTCAAGTCAAAGATGACCTCCAAGCTCTACGTAGATTGATCATTCACCTATCCTTGACCAAAAGATCAGAACAAGAACCCAGGACAAACTTCCATACTAACCATTCCAAACTCACTGACAGCTGCATGCACACCCCCCGAAGCAGCAGCCCCCAAGTTGGAGATCTGTTCCTTATCGCAATACCTCAACCCGCACAATCCGAAGGACAAATCCTTTATCAGATAAAGACGTACTCTCCATACTATGCTCCTATGACCCCCAGCATCACACTCTTAACACAGCACTTTCAGACAACTTGCACATACATTTTTTAATACAAACTATCCCTTCTAATACCCACAGACTCACAAGACATAATGCTAGAGGTATAGTTGAAAACAACCTTAGGCGAGTCCCCTTTGCTCAAGAGCACAACACAACCCTCATCAAGCCCTGTCTTAAATGCATACTTCTAAATTGTAGCTCTGCATCAAGACATGCAGCTGATTTAGCGGACCTCATACTATCACATCAACCTGACCTACTAATTCTGACCGAAACCTGGCTAAAGGACTCTTCAATGCCCTTATTAGACATTCTAGGACCTCCAAACCATGATGTCATCAGACTAGACAGAATTGACAAGCCAGGGAGTGGTATTGCCTGCATACTCCGGAAGAATCTCTCAGTCAATCAATCAGGGGTTTATAAAGCATGCAAATCACCTGTGAGGGTCTCAAGACGCTCAGGGGGGACGGGAGTGCAGCTCCAGATCAGTGGAAAAGCCAGGTCTTGAGGTTCTTCCTGAACATGTGCATGGTTGGGGAGTGTCTGCTGTCCACAGGGAACTTGTTCCAGGTCTTGGCTGCGATGTAGGAAAAGATCTCCTGCCTGCTCTGTTTCTGCGGATGCGGAGGACCTCTGTCTGGGCGAGGTCGGGGCAGCGGAATTTCCTCTTTGGTACGTGGATGGAGAATTTCTCATTGAGGTATTTGGGTCCGATGTTGTGGAGGGATTTATAGGCGTGGGTGAGGAGTTTGGAGGTAACCCTCTTCTTGATAGGGAACAAGTAGAGGTCTCTAGGTGTTGGGTCATATGTTTGTGACACAGTTTCCCGAGGACGAGTCTGGCTGAGGTGTCTTGGCTGCGATGTAGGAAAAGCTCTCCTGCCTGCTCTGTTTCTGTGGATGCGGAGGACCTCTGCCTGGGCGAGGTCGGGGCAGCGGAGGTTCCTCTTGGGTACGTGGATGGAGACTTTCTCGTTGAGGTATTTGGGCCCAATGTTGTGGAGGGATTTATAGGCATGGGTGAGGAGTTTGAAGGTAACCCTCTTCTTGATGGGGAACAAGTAGAGGTCTCGTAGGTGTTGGGTCATATGTTTGTGACGCAGTTTCCCGAGGACTAGTCTGGCTGAGGTGTTCCGCTCCCAATCCCCAGTATTCCCCTCTTGTGAATACCTATGCTTAGACATCACTAGTAATAACAAACCAGTTTGTTCTCTGCACACTCTCTATCGCCCACCAGGGGATAACCTCACCTTCATCGAACATCTCATGGACATTGTCTCCACTAATGATGGACAATAAAACACCCAAATATTTTTCTGAGACCTGAATCTCCACTGGAATGACCCTAATGACTCAGCAGTCAAAAGCCTCAAAGCCTTCCTCTCGGACCTGGCCCTCACCCAAATCTACAACAGCGCCACACATGATAAAGGCTCAATCCTTGACTTAGTCATCTCTAAGGCCGAATCCATTCAGCTTGATACGATCCTACCATGTGATTGGTCTGACCAACACATCATCGCTTACTTTCTTCATCCACGAAACGGTAAAACTTAACTCTGTTCAACCCATGAGACCTAAAATATGGAAGAGGAATCTGAAAAATATTGATGTTGACCTAATCGCAACCTCTAGTTCCAACATCCTTCTTCCCCCAGTAGGACTATCTGATGTTCAAGATCTCACCAACCACTACTTCCACTCCATGAACATGGTATTAGACAAGGTCGCCCCCCTCCAACTGAAGAGAGTATCCACTAAAGAATCAAAATCCTGTTACAATGGAAGACTCAATGAGGACAGATGATCCCTAAGATTAACTGAATGACGACAGAGATCTGCACCATCAGCTATTCACCTCAAGCTGCTAAAATCGAAGAGAAACTCCTACTACAGAAAGATCAGACGATCTAAAGCTGACTTTTTCAGTAATCAACTAGACCAAGCTAAGAACTGTCCCAAGAAACTATTCGATCTAATCAAAACACAATCTAAAGGTGCACCCCCACCCCCTTGACATCACAGGCTTACTACCCAATTGCAAAGCATTTGCCTCCTTCTTCACAATGAAAACATAAAGAAGGACCTACTCAATCACTGAATAATGCATACTGACACACACATGAACACCTCATCATCCCCTCCAAGAATCCCATCCAGAGGCTCCCCTATGTTTGATCTCCAACACAATGCCTCCTGGTCCTCCTTTGATACTTACAACGAAGACGCTATACTCAAAATACTAATGGCTTTGAATCCCGCCAATCACTTCACAGACCCTCTTCCCGCAAACTGCATAAAAGACTTCATTCCATTGCTACTGCCACTATGGAGCAAGATCATAAATACCTCTCTCCTTCAAGTAATCATCCCTGAAATCCTTAAATCTGGGCAGGTATACCCCATCCTAAAGAAGCCAACGGTGGACCCACTGGACCTGAATAATTACTGTCCAATATCCAACATCCCTACCCTGTCCAAACTCCTAGCAAAATGTGTACACATTCAGCTTGGCAAACACATAGAACAGTTCAACCTTCTCAACCAATTCCAATCCGGCTTCCGGTCAGGGCATAGTACCAAATCAGCAATAATGCACATAATTGAAGATGCACTACAAATCCATGACTAAAACGAAGCCTGTTTTCTAATCCTGCTTGAGCTCTCTTCACCTTTTTACACCGTCAAACACGACAACTTGCTAGATGTACTGAAAAAGAGAATGGGATTTTCTGGATCTGTTCTAAATTGGTTCACCTCATTCCTGCAAAATATATCGCAACAATTCCAGGTCAATCAATCCCTGTCCAAACCTGTTCCAGTCACTTTAGGAGTCCCACAGGGATCATCCCTCTCCCCTACAATTTTCAATCTGTTCATGGAACCACTCACTGAAATTCTCAACTCCACCAATGTTCAGTATCATATGTACACAGATGATACACAACTATACTTAAAGATCCACTCACTTGAAGCCATCAAATCTCTCAAATCAACGCTAGAAAAAACCCAGACCTGGTTTTCCGAAAACCATCTAAAACTAAATACCTTCAAAACAAAATTCCTCCTCATCGCCTCTCCCTCCCAAGGAACCATAATCCAAGACTGGCTGAAACATCTAACAGCACTCAAATGCCAACCTCTTGTTATCAATTCAGCGAAATCACTGGGCAGAAATCTTATTATGCAGAAACACATCAGCGCCGCAGCAAAGGGAGCAAACTTTCAGATGAACATCTTGAGAAAATTAAAACCCTTCTTGCCCACAAAGGACTTCAAACTGGCAGTTCAAGCACTAGTTATTCCAAGAGTGGAAAATGGGAGTGTCTCTCTTTGCGGTTTCCCCAGATCTTCAACGGCCCCTCCAAGAGCCTCAATCAAGGAAGCAGCCAGACTTATTACTGGCTCAAAAAGAAACTCTCACATCTCCTCGGACCTCAGATCCCTGAACTGGCTACCCTTTGAAGCCAAAATTCAACTAAAAATAACATGTCCGACACATAAAGCCATTCATCACAACACTCTGCACTATCTGGCACAGAAACGAGTACCTTCATGTGGCAACAGATCCTCCAGAAGTGCCAGCAACCTTTTACTGAAACTAGAAAGATTCAACAAGAAGAAAACATACATTCGCGGGGATGGCCCCCAGGATTTGGAATGCACTACCTCCAGAAACTAGACTGAATCCCTCCACTGCGTCTTTAAAAAAAGAAGTGAAATCTCTTCTAATGCCCAAATTCACATGAGCCAAGTTTATAAGTGGATATACGATTTTTGATTTGTATGGAACATTGTGTTTATTTGTAAATTTGCTGTAAAGCTCTCTGATACCCGCTAGGGTCTTGTTTGTGCTATATAAAACATTCTAAATAAATAAAAAAATAAAAAATGTGTTTAAATTACACTTTGTATGCCTGTGTGAAATGTGTCTGAAGAATCTTGAAACCCTCAATTAATACTTGATTCTGAACTCTATACAGTACTACTTTTGTCAATCAAAGATCACTATGTTCTGATTGGACCATATAAGGTTACAAGGAATACAAAATCCAAAAGATGAAGATATTTGAGTAAAAAAAGGTAAAAGCAATAGATCCGTATGTTAACTGCCCACTTCAAAACACATTGGTCATTAGCTTACTAATTTACGGAGCGCTTAGAAGTGTGATTCCTTCTTAAATAGCTGCTCCACAGGAATCGCTATTTAAGAAATGCAGAAGGATATGTACTAAATATATGATTCCCTGATGGCGATTGTGCTGTAATGGGTATTCTTCTTTCCCTGGGCATGGCTGCGTCCGGCCCCATGTCATGTCATGTAGAACGTTCACGAAGAATGGTTCCATTAGCGACAGTTGGTCTTTTGCAGTTGGTGTCGGGCAGTTGGAGTTTGGCTGGTGATGGTGGCCGAGGCTCTGTTACTGCCATGAAGAGCATGTCTCAATAAAGCCTTCTGTAGCCAGTGTTTGGTGCTGGTGTCATTACAACATTATTTGGTGACAAGGACGGGATACAAACCCATGTGCACTACACACAATGCGTTATATGTGTAGGGCTATTTATAAGAACGAAAAGATTACCATGTGCGCAGTGATTCGCATGAAGAAGAATAAAGATAAAAGTAAAATAAGTCAGCATGCGTAGTGCATGATATCCACGCAGTTCTCACCTGAATAATTTTGAAGAAACCTTGGGGCATATTATCAAGGGGGTTTATCTCCGCTTTTTTGGATTTAAAAGCCAAGAAAGCGGAGATGAAATTATCTCCCTATTACCTAGCTGTCGCTAACACCAGTTAGCGACAGCTAGAAGGAGATAGCGACCATCTTGGGCCCCACTTTGCATGTCAGTGATATTTATCACTAATGACATGCAAAGTGGGTGTGCCAAGATCTTAGTGACTGAAAACAGTCGCTAACATCGCTATCTCCTATTACCAACTTTTGGAGATACTCGCGCTAAGCGCGAATATCTCCAAAAGCTAACACCTGCCCATAGCAGTTCTTAGCCATGTTATCCAATGGGAGGTGGATAACATGGCTAAGAGCATTAGCTCGGTAATGCATGAATATCGCTGACTTTTCAGCGATATTCATGCATTGCGGCGATTTTTATCGCATTTGCGACAAACCTTGGTAATACCAAGGTTTATTTGCGGTAAAAATCGCTGCAGCTCAGCAGTAAATTTTTGTCTCTAACCAAGCAATAGCGATAATTATCGCTATCGCTTGGTAATATGCCCCCTTGAGTGTGCACCTCACTGCTGACTTTCACCGACTCATCTTCAGTTTCCTGTGGTTAAGGAGTCAGTCATGACATCTGACCGTTTAGATGAAAGGCTCTTGTTATCATGTGATCCTCCTAGTGGCTAAGATTAGTATCACGAAGCAGGCAAACCTCTCAAACTTGTTTAGAAATGTATTTTTAACAAGGGTAATGTGTATATGTTTGGCCCTGGCTAGCCAACTCTATTCTGGCACAGTACTTTCAGTGGAAAATCGTTGGTGCAGTTTTCATTCATTTGGCTTTTTGTGTCTTTGAGTGTACGTTAATATACATCATGTCTGTCTCATCCATAGTAATTCCTCCTTCCTTCCTTGCCCAGCCAGGTCGACCATCCATGCCATGGGAGGAGTGGATTGACCTATTTGAGAACTGCATTGTTGCTAAAGACGGGCTTGAGTTTTACCTGAAAGAAAAAAAGCACTCCAGCTCGGAACAATTGGAAAAGAGGTGCATGGTATTTTCAAGTATCTACCCCAGATGCTTGGGAATAACAATCAACCCGTTGAAGATGTTTTCTCAGAAGCCAAGCAACGCCTTGAGAAAAGATTTGACACAGAAGAGAACATTGTGTTGTCATGATACAAGTTCCCTATCAGAACACAAAGGGCAGACGAGTCTATGGATGAGTTTGTCTCAGTTTTGCACGAATTGTCCATAAAGTGCAAATTTGGACAAATGGCTGAAGAACGAATTTGGCTGCTAAGAACCCCACTTTGAAGGATGCAATCTCTGTTGTCAAAGTGGTTGAGGAGTTTTAGCGGTGCATGCTCACCATGAGCAAGAAAACCTGTTCTATGGATGATGTGGCGACTGTTTGGGAAAGGGATATTGCAACGAAGTTCACAACTGACCAGTCTAACCAAAGGCTCATGAGAGGTGCAAAGTCCAGGAGCTGCTTTAGGTGTGGCAATTCATTCCATGCTGGGGATTCAAAGTGGTGTTTTGCGACCAAACAAGAATGCAGGAAGTGTGGACACAGGGGACACAAACCACGGATATGCAAAGCTCCAGACAGGTCAAGGGTTGCAGTCGCCGTGGACTCTAGCACAGACGGTGACGGACAGTTGGAGTCTGACTGGCGATGGTGGCCGGCACTCCGTTACTGCAGTGAAGAGCTTCTCTTAATAAAGCCTTCTGTATCCAGTGTTTGGTGTCGGTGTCATTACTACATTATCCTTCAAAGTAGACAAAGAAGGAATCACTATTAAGGAATCGCAAATAGGAAATGCCATTGCATTCCGGCCTATGGGCAAAAGAGGAAATTTTTTGCATTTCCTAAAATGCGATTTCCAAATATGAAATAGCAATTTAAAAAATAAAAAGCCAAAGTTGCTTCTCGGTATAAGGCCCCCTGTAGGCACCCCGAATTTCCCAGTGCACATGCAAGTGCACATATGCCCTAGAGGCATATGTGCGCCTCATTTCACATTAAACAGTACTTTTTTAAATCAAGTCCACGGTAATAGAATTGCCTAATTCGTATGTAGGAATTGCAATTACATGTGCTTTAGGGAATCGAAAATAAGGAATCCCTAATTGTGATTCCCAAATCGCAATTGCAAATTGCGATTTCTACCAGGTAGACATCACCAATTGCGCCTGCTTTTGGCCCTATGTACATCTGAAAAGGCAATATAGTGATTCTTCCCATTTGGAAATCTAAATGGGCTCGAACATCTGGGCCTTGATGCATTGTAACCTTTTACATCAAAAACCATTCAAAGCCAAAAAAAGTAAAATTATTAAGATAATTACAGACAATAAATCCCTCTTTACAGATATTATAATTGCAATATTTTAAGAAGCAGCCTAGGCTCCCGCTTGAATTTCTCTAGGAAAGAGTAATTGTGCGTGGGATCTGCATTGATTACATCGGGACAATAGACTAATATCATTACTCCTGCCGTCGCCTCCGCCTCAGGTGCAATCACGGCCGCTAATGGCTCCAACAATGCATTAAGTGAACGTGTATAATACTTACCCACGTAATGAATTACCTCCGAACCACTGAAGGGCAGAAACCTAGGACGCACCTCAACACGGATTATTATTCAGCAGAATACCCAGGACGGGCCGGCTCCATGCGCAGGATAAACGCATTTAATCACTTGCAAACCACACAATGCACTGCAAAGAGAGAAGTGGGAGATATAAAGAGGAAAACATTTACCTCCATCTTTCTTCCCGCCAGCCCGTTGGTCTCCAGGGAAATACAGTGGCCATGTAGAGCACGAGACTCATGTCTACACAGGGGGGTAGAGCCTCGTGATTGACAGCTATTTTAATCTTACCTTTTTTCATTTGTTTAAAGATGGCTGGGAATGCTGCTCGGTGATTGCATGGCCATCTATGTGTGCCTGAAAATGGGCAGTGGACTGCCAGGATTATTCCTTTTTGACCAGGGAGACCTAGGTAAAATGTGTGCGTTTGCCTATTTGAAACACCCGATTCAATTCACACAGGCACCGACATGCCCGTGCGCACACACAGGTACACACACTCACACGCGCGCACACACAGTCATACCCACAGACATACACACACAGGCATACATACATGCAGTGGCACACATCCACATGCAGGCATGCCGGTACAGACATCCAAAATGCATGAATACACAAACCCCCTAAAGGCATAGACGCGTGCACGCCACAAATCATCACAAAAAGACTTTACACATTGGAAGTGGGTCCCCTTTGTTCTTTGATTTTAGAGGTGCATGACACAATGAATTTTTGTATTCAAGATAAGCAGATGAGTATTACCAATTTGCCTTTCCCAGTCTTGTTTCTTTTTCTGAAGAGGCGCTCATCCATTAGCAATGCAAATCACCCCCTTGAAAGATGAAAAATATAGCATCACTAATTTGAAATGAAGGTTTATATTGGTGTACCGCTAAAAGAGCTGACATGCGCCTCAGAATGATGAATTCGATTCATCCTGACAGGAGAGATAAAATCAAAGCCCATGGAAGAGTAAGACCGTCTCCCGAAAGTACAAAGAAGTGTCATAAAATGGATCGAGCCACAAGCTGAAATGGAACATAGTTCAAAAGGATGCGGCATTGTTTATTTCTTTAAACATGCCAGAGCCGAAATGTGACACTAGGAAGAGAGGATGGAAAGGACAGCGACAGTGTCTGTCAGTGCTGGAAAAGAGGCCACCGAATGTGCAACGCTTTTTAAAACCGCAGGCCATCTGTAGCTAGTTACTGTAAATGGAACTCACCATGTAAGTGGTCTTAGCTTACCTGCCTGGTTTCCAGTTGTGGCTATTACCAAAACCAAGTGGTGAGGCAGCGTTGGGGTGGGGGAGTTGGGGGAGAGGAATAATATATTAACAGGAAAAAGGGCTTACCTGCGGTAGCCCCTGCTGAATTCTAGCTTCTTCTGGGATTGTGCACACTGCACAGGCTCTCAGACTCCACGCCCAATCCAGACTGTGCTCTCATGCTATTACCTGGCATGAGAGAAGCACCGGGTTGGCTCTCAGCAGGCTGGACTGACCCTCGCTCAGACCCTGTGCCTTTTTTCCCACCAGGCTGTGCAACACAGCTGGGCTGGAGAAATGTAAGTGCGCACCTCAGTTTGACTGTCCTAAGACAGCCGGCCAAATAGACATGCCCACTTACAGAGGGCAACTCTCCTCCTCCCTGCTCAGCCTGCTACGGTCATAGACGATGACTACGCCCTGCCCTAGACTTTGGCCACTCAGCTCAGCCAGGGAAAATTAAAATGATAATAAATAGTTTTATTATGATTTAATTCCTGGCTCTGACCAGTGGGATAATGCTCTTTTGTCATAACGGAGGAGCTGCCCCAGCTATTTTTGAAGGTCTATGAATGATGAAGTGCTCCATGCCAGGATTGTTTTTGAAATTCTGGGACTTTTAGTTTTGTTTACAAATACATTTGCAAAACAAGTGGCATTTCTGTCAGCCCCACACTGTTCAACGTCTACATGGCACCTCTGGCCCACGTAGCCCGACTGCACAACCTCAACATCATCTCCTACATCGACGACACCCAGCTGATCCTCTCCCTCACCAAAGACCCCGTCACCGCCAAAACCAACCTCCACGAAGAAATGAAGGCCCTAGCCGAATAAATGAAGAGCAGTCGTCTGAAGCTGAACTCTTACAAGACAGAGGTCCTCATCCGCAGCTCCACCCCCTCAGCCTGGGACGACTCCTGGTGGCCGACCTCTCTGGGAGCAGCCCCAACATCCATCGACCACGCACGCAACCTAGGGTTCAACCTCGACTCCACTCGCTCCATGACCAAGCAAGTCAACGCCGTCTCATCCTCCTGTTTCAACACCCTCCGCATGCACGGCAAGATCTACAGATGGATCCACATTGAAACAAAAAGAACGGTTACCCAGGCCCTCGTCAGCAGCAGACTGGACTTCAAAAACACCCTCTATGCAGGAACCTCAGCCAAACTCCTGAAACATCTACAACGCATATAGAACGCCTCTGCGTGCCTGATCCTCAATATCCCCCGACACAGCCACATCTCACCCCACCTAAGAAACCTGCACTGGCTCCCTGTCAACAAAAGGATCACCTTCAAGCTCCTCACCCTCAACAAATGACTCACCTTCTACACCCCGAACCGCCAACTCCGCTCAGTCAACCTCGCACTCGCTACCGTCCCCCGCATCCAAAGAGCGACCACCGGCGGCAGATCATTCTCCTACCTTGCCGCCAAAACTTGGAACACCCTCCCCATCCACCTGTGGCAGACCCAGTACCTACTTACCTTCAGGAGGCTATTCAAGAGCTGGCTGCTCGAGCAGTAGCAGCATCCTGCCCTCCAAGCGCCTTGAGACCCTTACGGGTGAGTAGTGCACTCTATAAATGCTCTGATTGATTGATTGACTAATTGATGTCTGAGTGGCAAATGTATGCAGACAGTAGCCCTCCCCATCTAAGTGACAGGGAAATAAACTTGAGTGGATCATGTTCCCATTCGCTGTGACATATCCTCTTAGCATCTCACTGAAACAGAAATATTGGAACTCAGTGGAGGAGGACTATTTTGTGCCCATCTCCCCCGGAGGCGGTCTATGTTGTACATTGGTAAAAGTGAATCGGACCTTCCAAAATATGCCACACTCTGGCCAATACTAGTGGCCTATAATATCCGGTGGGCCCACAAAAAGATCATACTGAACCCTTCTCTGTTATAAATTCAGTGTGAATCTCTGAGATAAAAGGTAAGAATTGATAGGGAAACACCAATTTCTGCATTCGTCAAAATGTCATAATCCACATTATTTCCACCACTCCCCCTCCCACCCCCCTCCACCCCCCCCCAGTATTTCCAGGGCTCCTAGAAAGAGTAATTAGGAGGCAGGGTAATAAACAGGATTTAGCAAACACAAAGAGATGATGGGTTGATTCAAATCAGTCTTGACACTGTTGCTCGTGGGAAATGTCCAGCCTGAACTGCCGAGCCAGGTCCCTGGACCGGAAACAAGAATCTGGGACTGGTTTCGGGGTAGCATCCCTCATCAGCCAGGCTAGCTTGAATCCAGTGGCAAAGTGAGCAAGGACAGGACTCAGCAGGCATTTAGACAGACCACCTATAGCAGAGGCATTGCTGAGGTCATTGGGGTAGGGGAGCATTAAATATACATCAAAAAAACAAAACAAATCATGAGATACCTCTTCTGGTCCTAAGTGTTTAATTTCCCAAACAAGATCCCATCAAGCACAGAGAGCTACCCAGGAGGAGGCTGGAGCTAAAACACTTGGTTGACCATGGCTAGTCAGGCCAGAGGGTTCCTGCAATAATAATTATCACCACATTAAGTAGCATAGGGTGCAGGTGGAGACTAATTGAAGTTTACTTCAAAAAAGAGGAAAATCCACCACAAGCATCTTCCCCAGGTAGCTCTACACACCACAGTGAGGAGCTCCCAACACCCCATAACAAACCCATGATAGGAGCTCTACCACAGCAATACAGTAACAAGACAATATAATGTGATTGTCTGTTTAATCTTTTTCCCCATTACCTTTAATTGTCCATCTTTCTTGTTAGAAATGGGGGTCTCTAGTTGGCAGAGGTAGGTACTTTTGTCCAAATAGGGACCCTTGCTTCTAGTGAGGGTAAGGGGATACACACTTTAGATAACTCCTGCTCACCCCCTGGGTAGCTTGGCAGGAGTATACAAACTTCTCCCAGATGCAATGTGTAAAGTATTTGTACTCAAAACACACAGTAATACAGTGATTACACCACAAATGGACACCACACCAGTTTAGGAAAAATAAAGTATTCTTTATCTAAACTCAACAAGACCAAAACAACAAAAATCCAACATACATGTAATAAGAATATGACTTTAGATAAGTTTTAAACAACTAGGTCCATCGAAAACTATGGATGCCTGATTTCTCACAAAGTACCTGTAGATGTGTCAAAATTCCCAAGGCCAAACAGCCGATGAGATGGACAGCATTGAGAAACAAAGAGATGTGTCAGCTCCTGAGAACATGGGGAGGCGATACAACAGTTCTGCTGCACGCAGGAGAAGTGATGCGTCAAATCTGGTCTGGAGGTGGAAATGATGCATCGATTCCGAGACAGTTCTGGTCTGTGGGTGATACGTCAGTAAAACTTGCCCAACAGGTACGAGATATGGAAATCCAGGATACATCAGTAATCGATGCGGTTGCATCGAGCAGCGCTGTGTCGGTGTCCTCAACCATGAGCCCTCAAAGCATCGGGTCTTGTAGCGGTGACAGGTCCTGCATTAGTCTGGGCAGCGGCACAGCGATGCATGGATATTCTTCTTGCACAGTTGTGCTGCGTTGGAAAAACAGCTGCAAGAAGAGTGATGCGTCAATTTCTTAAGTTCTTCAGGTTTCTTCCAACCAAGCACAATCTCCAGAGGCCCAGAATTGGAACAGGCACCTCCTGGCAGGTCAGAACTCTGAGCAGCAGAGTTCAGGGGAGCTGTGGGTGAAATCTTTGTGTCTCTGAGACTTCAGAACAGGAGGCCAGCGCACACAGACCCTTGGACATCTTCTTTAAGCAGGTTCAAAGCAAAGTTCCAGTCTTTGTCCTCTCTTTGGCAGAAACAGCAACGGCAGGCAAACCCCACACAGCAAATAGCAAAGGGGCAGTACTCCTGCTCACAGCTCTTCAGTTCTTCACCTTGGCAAAGGTTCCTCTTGAGTCCAGAAGTAATCTAATCTTCAGGGATTTTAGGTCTAATTCTTATAGCCCAAAATGTCTTTGTTCTCGTTGTGCAAGGGTCTCTAAGCTCAGTACAAATCAGTTCTGTCCTCACTGGTGCAGAATGACCACAGGTGGTGGAGACAGCATTGTGCAAGGGAGACAGGCCCTATTCAGGTGCAAGGAAATCTCCTCCCACTACTCTAAATTCAGTCGAGCCCTATTCAGCTCAGCTCTGAATCATCCAGGAAGGGCCAGGCACACCTCATTCCCCCAGTGGCAGGCTACATTGAATGTATAGCTCCAGCCCCTGTCACTGCAAAATTAATACACAAGCAGGCAGAGGCACACAGAATGATTAAACAAGAAAATCCCTACTTTCTAAAAGTGGCATTTTCAAACACACAATTTAAAAAGCATCTTTACTAAAAGATGTGTTAATAAATTCAGAGAGCCGAAACTTTATCTCTCTATCTTGTCCCAAAGGGAAGTTACACTTGTAAGATGTTACAAATTATTTCCCATTATATCCTATGGAGCAAGACAGCCTTTTAATAGTGAAAAACGAAATTGGAAGTATATCACTCACACACACCAGTACATGTCCTACCTTTAACATAGACCGCACCCTGCTCAGGGGGGTACCTTAGGCCTACCATAGGGGTGCTTTTATTTTAAGAAAGGGGAATTTTAGGGCCTGACAAGTGGGTGCACTTGCCAAGTTGACATGGCAGTTAACAACTGTGCACAGACATTGTAGTGCCAGGTCTGAGATACATTTTCAGGGCTACTCATGTATGTGGCACAATCAGTGCTGCAAGCCCACTAGTAGCATTTGATTTTCAGGCCCTGACACACTTCATTGCAGTTCACTAGGGACTTACCAGTATATCAAATATGCCAATCAGGGAGAACCAATTGTATTTGCAATGAACACAGGGCGCAATTGCACTTTGACACTAATCAGCAGTGGTAAAGTGCCCAAAGCATCTAAGCTAGCAAAAACAAAACCCAGCACAGCATAAAAAAATGCAGGAGGTAGGGGCAAAAAGTCTGGGGAATCCACATCAAAGATGACAAGTGTAACACTTCTCCCATTCTTTGCAAGTGAAGCAACAGGTTTCTCTGCAGAAATTCACAGCAAAATGCACAAGTTCCTTAAGTAGTATATTTGCAAATAATGCATGCATACATTTCTCCCACGCAGAGATCTGGTTGAGCTTATTCTTTCAAATATTTATATCACGCAATTAACACACTCCTGTGGGTTTGCATTAAGTAGCAGATGCTATAACCAACGTAAACACATGTTTGAGCAGTTAGCCAAGTGCAATGCCTTCTTGAATTAGTATGTCTAGGAGGTGTTTCACTTTGTATGTGAATTCAGTAAATGTGTTTCTAAAGAGTTACATTGTGCTATCAAGGGAAATTTAGAGGGTGAGACTGGGACAGAAAATAAACCCCGGCACCAAATAAAAGTAAAATAAAAGTGACGCCCCCATTAGTGAATTAGATAGCTAACAAAGTATCCCATGTTTGCAAATTGGATCAGTTTTGAACTTGTAAAACACACTGTATAAATATTTTGCAAGGTATGGAAGATAGCATGGACTTTAGCTTGCTGCAAGCAATGTTTGTTTTAACATCATAGAAATCAGCAGTAAAAACCATCCTAGCAGACCATAAACAGGTTCACATATAGCCCAAAGACTGGTCCACACACTGACCTTTCACAACACCTCATTGGGCTCTCAATGCTTGATGGACGGTCCAAACCTGGAAATGTATATTTGAGTGATACTGAGACAATTTGGAAAGCTGCAGCACAATTCAAATCTTGGCACTGTGGTGCTCCTTTGTCTATGGCCCTTGATTCGACGGATAATATATGATGCAGTGATGGTGTATATTTACTTGGTTAAAAAGCGTTGCATTACTGATTCACACCATAAAGGTCTGCTGGTTTGGTTCAATCACCTTTGGCTGTTTAGCTTCTTTCCAGTCATAATACCATCCCTCCCCTGCACTTCAAGGTGTTGCATGTGCTCTCTCACATACCCTATGACAATGAGGGAACTTACCCTGACTATACCGCATGTGCTCTGTGGGCAACGGAACTATCTGTGTAACAGAAAATGGCAAATGAGAGCTACAGTGCCATGACGGTGCAAAAAAAGAGCTCAACTGTACATTGAGCCCCCTGGGCTCTGTTTGTAAAATAGCTCCAGGAGGTTCACATGACATATCAAGGAAGGATCATCATGCTGAGAGAACTAAGTGGTACAAACATACATACCACTCCTCTTCTGTCTGGATGACTAACAGTCCTAACGTGGAAGGAATCTGGGTCCAATCTTAGAGCAATGTGCCCTCATCAACTTTGGCTGCCTTGTCCTTCTTCTTTTTGCATTACTTGTCTTTGCTGCTTGAAACAAGAATTATTTGTTCATTATTTGCACTTTTCTTCCCTCATTCTCTGAGTCAGAAGCACTTTTGACCCTTGACACATCACATGTTCTCTTTACCACTCCAGAACTTAATGCCTGATGATTTGATGATCCCTACCACTCTTCTTCTTTATTCAGCTAATTAACTAAATTAATAGAAGATTTTTCGGAATCCTCTAACTTTTAGTTATCAATAAGCATGCATCTTCCTCTATCTCAGCCATAAGAGAGGTCAACCTTTTAGTATCTCTGATCCTATTTTTTTCCACCCAGTTCTATCCATATGTCGGTGTACCTTTTCAAAAGCCAGTCCTATATACAAGTGTCGGGTGGCTTGTTCTCTCTTCACACGTTATGGAGCCTGATTTGGTTTTTATTCTTAGAATCCAAACACATTACTGAAAGGTGTAAAGGTGCTAAGGAATACAACTACAAGAAGGTGAGGAGAGTAGCCAAAAGCGAGAATAAATTTAGGAGAAAAAATAATAAACCTAGCGCAATAAAAATGTCTTTGGTGACTAATTAAATTCAGAGTGAGAGCATGTTTCATAGTCTCAGTACCAGTTCAGCCATGAGCATCAACCCAGCATGTTTTTAGAGTGAAGAAAGTGGGTTGAATATAGGACTGAGCCCCAAGTGAGCAGGCTCTTAAAAGACTATGGGGCCGATTATGATGTCGGTGAGGCCGACACTGATGGCACATCAGTGTTGCTACCACCTAAATCTGTCCCTGCGTTCTGCCCACCGCATTATGATGTGGTGGGCAGAGGCATCGGGTGGAGGGTCGTCCACAGTGCTTCCGACGGGCTCAAGGAGCACGTTGGTGCCTCGGAAGCCACCATAATCCCCTAATGACGGCAGAGTCAGGCTCAGCTCTGCCGTCGGAATTATGATGGCAGAGCCATGCTCAGCTCTGCCGTCTGAATTATGATGGCACTTTCTGACAGCCTTTTCATGTTGGCCTTGCTGACATGGAAAGGTTATTAGAAAGTATCTTTGGGGGCCTTTAGCATTGTCTCTTTCCACACTAGCCCTCCGCTATGGGACCTGCTAAACATCCCTGTACCGTGTAGCAGGCACTGCATGGCGCCTGCCACACGGTGCAGGGATGTTTGCAAACATCCTTTTCCCCTTGCTGTACAAGCTTTCTTTGAAAAATGTATGTTTCTGACTGCTGCATCCAAATACTGAGGTTGGAACCGCCGACCTAAGGTCGGGCGGTTCCAGACCGATACGGTGTCGGGTGAACTCAAGTCCCCATGGCCTCGTAATTAGGCACTTTGTGAATTAAACACAGACAGAGTGAGGGTGAGGTTTATTTAAAATATTACATCACAAATCAGTCCTCACAGCTTGCCAGTGCAGTTTTGAAAAGAGCAAGAGTTTGATTATGGGAAACGATGTAGAAAGTTGATTAATAGGAGATCTGTTCATATGGCTTGTTTGTTTTCCGATAACAAATCAGGACTATTTTTTATAGCAATACACTAGACATAAGAAATATTCCTGCTGTGCATTGTTTGCATTTGTAACATTCAAACTGAGATGGTTACAGTTTGCCTTCTCAATTGACAACTTAAAGGCCTTTAATTGAGCATTTTATTGAAGTAGGTCTTCATTCTCAAACTCTCTATGCCTTATGCACTCAAATTGCATTGCTCAAAACTAAGCATGGGCGGAAAATCCGTTCTGCTCGTGGATTTTGCGGATTTTCGGTAAATTCGCAATCCGCGAGATTCGCGAATTTCCCGCAAAATCCGCGAGAGGAACGGATTGGGTCAAAAGTTCAAGCTGACTTTTGTAACTCTTTTAGAATGACGCTGGCAAGCTGCCAGAGCCATTCTAAAATAGTTACAAAAGTCAGCTTCAACAGGAAGCTCTAATAGATAAAGTAAAGCAGGTGCTGCTCAAATTCAGTTACACAATCATTAATCTCCCCAAACTTGGGGTGATTAATGATTGTGTAACTTAATTAGACCTTCAACTCGAGCACCTGCTTTACCCTATCTATTAGTGCTTCCTGTTGAAGCTATTTGTAGCTATTTTAGAATGGCGCTGGCAGCTTGCCGGCGCCATTCTAAGTGGGGCTGAGGGCAGAAGGGCACAAAAGTGGGACAGAGGGCAGAAGGGGACAAAAAATGAGTGGGGCAGAGGGCAGAAGGGCACAGAAACAAGTGGTACAGAGGGCAGATGGGCATAAAAAACGAGAGGGTGGCAGTGATTAACCAGGCCAAAAAAAAAAACTCGCGAAAACGCAAAGCGCCTCGCAAACATGCGCGAACATGCAAAGCGCTTTGCGAACACGCAAAAATAAAAAAATCCGCAAATTTGCGCGAATTCGCAAATTTTGCGGATTGCGAATTCGCAAATCCGCAAATACGTGGATTTTTGAATTCGCAAAATTAGCCCATGCCTACTCAAAACCTCTCTGCCCAGAGGGGTAATTGGGTTCGTGGGAGGAGCCGGGAGCCGAGCGGACATGGATCGCCTCGGCTCCCGGGTCACGAGCTGCACGAACCCGGCTCTTGGCTGATCTGGCCCTTCTTCGGATCCCCCCTTGTTACTCACATGTGGAGGAGCAATTGGGGCATTTGCTGGGCTGCGGCAGTCGATCCTGGCTTGGCGGACGGGTCCGGTATCCCGAGGAAAAGGAGGAGAGGTGCGGCGGCGCTCAAAATGGCAGGCGGCATCTCGCCGTGGACTCCGCCGTCTGCGGCCGCCGCTGGGAGGTAGGATTGCGACCTGCGCTCCCCCGGCTTGCCCAGTCTCGCACCAATTGTTCGCAGCAGCCGACGGGTCCTGGCTCCGTCTAGCCCCAACTCGGCGGTGTCCCCCAGCGAGGGAATCCTCCCAGCGCCTGCCTGACTTCAAGATGGCGGCCGGCGGCGACCCTCGGATGGCGATCGCCGCTTCTTCTGGCTCGCCCCAACTTCCCCCCAGCCTCTTGCCTCTCCTGCGGCCCTCTTCCTGGCTGTCGGGCCTGTCAACCGTCCCGCTGTTGCTTTGGGGGCCTCTGCCACTTCCGTTTTGCCCCGTGGTCCTGCAGCAGGAGCTGGATCTCCTGGATCGCTCCCCCCTCCCCCCCTGCAGCATGGCACCAATGGCTCCGGTGCTGAATGGGCTGCTCGTGTCTCCCGGAGGCCACACATCTTCCAGGGCGGCTGTATCCACGCACGGCCCACCAGCTGCCGTGGCAGCGCCTCACGGACAATGCGTGATCGCACCTGCACCTTCGCCACCTTGCGCTCTCTCACGCCCACCGAGCCAGATGGCTGCAGGCTCTCCAGGATGGCGACGTGCCTGCGGCTGGCCTCCGGCGTCATCCCTCACCTGGGCTCCCACCTTCTCTGCTGGACTTCTTGACTTTTGCTCTGTTCTGACCGACACTTTGCTGCTGTTCTCTGACAGTTTCGCTGGGCTCTGGCTCCCTACCATGCCCCTGGCCTTAGCCCTTCTCACTGTGGATGACCCTCAAATGTTTCCTTCTCTCCATGCCCTTGCATCCCTCCCACCCTCCCTTTGTGCTGTGGCTGCATCCACACTCATGGAACTCTGCTTTTTCTTGTGTAGTGACTCTAGTTAATGGTATCTGCTTTAGACCTAGCACCATATACCATGCCTATGTGACTCTTGGAGTTTATCCAGTCATATCCCCTCCCTATGTGTGTAGAGATGACTCTAATCATTAGTGTATGCAGTAGACCTTTGACCGATTGCAATAATGTTAAGCTTTGGTATTCGCTGAAGTCCTTACAACATATACCACCCCTATGCGTCTTCTAGAGTTTGGCCAGTCATATCCCTTCCTATGTGCACGTAATTGACCCTTATCACTAGTGTTTGCAGTGGACCTATGTATTCTCTACCACCACTATGTGACCCCTAGAATTAGTTGTAAAGGGGCAGCTGAAATTCCAGGAGCCTAGTCCCGACAGCTCGACGACTTCGGAGGGCTGGAAGAGGTCCCCCGCTACACGGCGGAGGAGGGCACTGGACATCGAAGGCTGTCCTATGTAAAGCGCTTTGATAACCTAATCGGTTCAAGATCCTGAAATGTGCAACGTAACTGATTCTATGTAAACTGCTGTGATAACATGTAACGGAACTGGTGCTATGTAAAGCGCTCTGATAACCTAATCGGTTCAAGTTCGCGCTATAGAAAACTCTAAAAATAAATAAATAAATAAATAAACCAGGATTTAAAGGGCGTTTGATTATTAGATTGTTGAGAGCCCCACTGATGACAACAGAGTAGATCCAGACTTACAACGGCTGGTATAAGCCTTCTGCTCCAACATTCCAATATTTGTCCTTCTGTTTCACCCTTATTAATTTAGAACATTCTTCCCTCAGTGAGTGGAATGTTCTAATAGCCTTATAGTCTGTGGCTTGGTCCTATAATTCGGGTTTAGGTCCAATAGTGCAATTGGCAGCTGGCTATAAGGCTATAATATGGACTTGCTTCCTGAAAGTTTAGTGGAAACTTGCTTACCCAACATCATCTTTACCTTCCCTTTGAGGTGGTTTTCTGCTTGATTATAATCATTAAATAAGGACTTATTCTCACCTCCTTTTAGACCATCTGCTCATGAAGCATATTGTGTAACTGAATGAATAAAGAGATAGCATTTATTTCTTACATTTTTTGGTGTAACATGGTAAGGCTATCCTGGTTTAGGGTTAAACCTATTATAACTGATAACATCCACCAACAGGGAAATAGCCTGCACCAGGTTAAACATATAAACACTGATAAACACCTGCACAACCTCAAACTAAATGCCATTCAAAGAAAGGAAAAGGGGAGTGAAAGTGTATGGTTTATTTCTTACTGAAGGGGCCAATACAAGGTAGCAGCAAAAAAGACTGGGCTAACATTATTCTGCTTAAGTTTTGTTGTTTAGGGATGTCACTAAAATATTGTTTCCTCTTCCTTTTGCTTTTTTCAGTTTTGTGGTGTTTGGTCTAAAGATGCAGGGTTTAGAAACATGTTTTATGTCTTATTTACTTATGCTATAAACTGTAAAGAATCAGGAAATACCACAATCATATTTGATATTTTGGCTATGTTTGGTTGTTTCACTGATAGGTACATTGGCTGGTTTCATAAGAATATTTCCCAATATGTACCATCAATTTACCCACATACAGAAAATAGGTGAAACATTTGATACATCACCCACCTTTTCTAGCGAGTTAGTGTTGATAGTAGGTGACTTGCCAAACACCTCAGGCTTTAAGCATTCAATGCCAGGTGTGGTGACAGGTATATGTGAAAAGAGTGCTGTCACCAAGCATCTGGAAAAGTGATGAAAACATGACACCAGACATTTGAAAAACATGGAACTCAGTGTCACTTGGAATGCTGATGCAAAAAGTGTTGTGTGGCAATTAGAGCTCAGAGTGAATGTTCCCGATTCATGCCCTTATATAGGTACAATTCATATTGCCCTGATATAGGCATATAAATCAATCCCTTATTTAGGCATAGACCATGCGACCCAAATACAGGCATGGCTACTTCCACCCGTATCAAACGTCACAACGATTTCTTGGTAAATCGGCTTAAGCAGTTAGGGAACTTCCCCTTGCTTGAATATTTATTTGTCCAAGAACTCATGTACTTTTCAAAGAACAACTATTTCCTAGGGGTTCTTTAATGACGTTATTATGCCCGAGTTTACTTCAATCTATGGCATTCCTAAACACCTTCAAGGTATAAATATACCTTCACTTGCTATGGAAAACTACGTTGGTTCGAAGCAGTTCGACTATCTACTTGCCCGACGCAGCTCGCTACAGCAAGAGCCGAAGGAAGCCGACCCTTCAGCTGACACACTGATCAAGAGACTGCCTCTCTCTCTCCGAGAATCCAGCTCCAGTGTTTCCAAGCTCCCCTTGAGGGGTGGTGGGAAATCGAGTCCTGAGACAGAATATCAGATCTCCTTCATTCTAAACCATGGTATGGAGCTGATTAGAACCTAGAGAAACCTTTGGTAGATTCTTGGCAAAAATAACTAAACCTATGCTACACCATACTTACTTCTTACCGCGTACTAGACTTAGGTTAGGTACATTGGGGAAGGCGTATTTAGAAGCACCAGTTGAGTATTTTAGTCAATGTTATTTATTTATGTATTTTTATATGGCTTAGAAACCATACAATGCTTTTACAGTATTATTTTATAATACTATTCTCGCTGTACGCATTATACTTTGCAGTCTGCTTAACGATTGTAGCAGTTCACTTCTCTTGCATGAGAAAGAAGACAGTTCAATAAACCTTTTTATTGAAAACGCCTGTCTCTCTATTTCTCTGCAAACTCTGTTGAAACGAAGCATGCACGATTGACTGAGTGAAATAGTTATCTATTGTTTCCGCGACTCTAGAGATATATTAAAGTTGTCATGTTTATGCGGTTGTCAGAAATGAATTCCTTCTTGCGAATTCAAGAAAGTTTCTAGTGACCTCTGAGCTAGCTGGCACTCACTATTAAGTTTAGTATATTCGATAGAGACCTAGTCGACCTCAGTCCTACATCTATTCTAAAGGGTATATTATTCCAATGCGCAGAGCCTATTAGGAATATAGGAACTACACTACAAAAGTTCTTACCAAGTTCAACAAAGATTAAAGTGATATTGTTTGTATTTGTCTTGATTCAGCTACGTATATGAAAAGGTTGTGTGATGACTTGTCAAAATCGATACCTGAGCTGAAGTGCTTCCCTGTAAGAGATCTTTGCCTCTTTCCAGGTGGTATGCTCAAAGCGTCTTTACAATCTTATTTATTTAAGGTATTTATAGAGCGCGTAATCACCCGTAAGTATCTCAGCGCTATACCAAGTAGTCGGGCAGGGACACAGGACAGGAAATTAAGAGGGTTTGGGGAAAAGGAGGGTTTTGAGTGATTTTCTGAAACGGAGATGGTTGGATTCCGTTCTAAGTTCCCGGGGCAGCGCATTCCACTGCTTGGCCGTATGCACCGAGAATCGGCGGCCTCCTGCCCGGGCTTTCTTCACTCTCGGTACCACTAAGAAGTTTTCGTGGTCCGATCTCAGTGCTCTGGCCGGTCTGTAGGGGGTGATGCAGTTTTTAAGGATTGGAGGGCCTTTTTCGTGCAGCGTTTTGTGGGCCAGGCAGAGCGCCTTGAACACCACTCTTTCCCTGACCGGGAGCCAGTGGAGCTTCGTCAAGGCGGGTTTCGCAGATGTTCTGGCCGGAGTGCCCGTGAGCATCCGGGCAGCAGCGTTCTGAATTTTCTGAAGAGTGTGAAAAGTTGCTTCTGGGGCTCCCAAGTAGATGGCATTACTATAGTCCAGCCTGGATACAATCAGGCCCTGGATCAGTAGTTTCCGAGAGTTAAAAGGCAGCAGGGGGAGAACTTTCCTGCATGCCCTGAGAAGGCCGAAGCAAACGCCAGCCGTCTTCTTTGCCTGTGTCTTAAAAGTGAGATCTTTCTCCAGCCATACTCCTAGGCTCTTCACCTCAGTTTTGGGGGAAGGTGGTTCACCGAGGCAAGCCGGCCAGATGTTAGGGGGGAGGGAAAGATCTCTGTGCCCCAGGAGTAGGATCTCCGTTTTAGACCCATTGAGTTTGAGGGCTGAGTCATTCATCCACTGATGGATTTTGGTGAGACAGCCGTGAAGGTCCGAGGGGTCTTGCTTCGGGTGGGAAAGCGTAATTGAGTTATTGAAGAATGCTATTGACTTTGTAGTCCATTCTGGTGCACTGTTTCATTATGCACAGGAACTAAAATGCATTGCTTTTTGTGGAATCAAAGAAAAAGTCTTCCCAACGGTATAATTTAGCAAGGGATTCTCAGTCCTTGAGGCCGTGAATGCTATATTATCCATGTGGAGACTGTTTACAGAATTTCTGCTTAGGGATAATGCCAAATGCAAGAAATGTGAAGGATCTTCAGTCTCATAGTGACAGTGAGGTGAAAAGAAGTACACAATACTGCATTCTTAGATTTTTACAGGAAAACATGACAGTTGTAGTGGACATAATAAAAAGACTAGAGTCTGAAAACACCCTTGTCTACCAACTGTTCAGCGTAATTGGTGTAGATGTGAAATATCTCCTTGAGAGTGGGCTGGGCGACACGTTTAGTGACTTTGGCACTACAACATGTTCCATGTTAGAATGCTTGCTGCTTGGTAAGCAAAGAAATGTTGAGGACCAATTCAGGAAATGTTATTTTACAATGCATGAGAAATAGCTTTCAATGATCCATCGAAATGTCCCTTCACCAACCATGGCATTTGAAGTCAAGGAATCCTCACTACCATACTCTTCAAAATATTCTAGATCCCTTCCGTAAAGGGGAATTTTCTCTGTACTTTGAAAAGTACTGCTTCATTTTTGACTGCTTCAATAACTCTGATGCAAAATGAACATTTGATGGACAGAAGGCAGAACAATGTCATTCTTTCACCCCAGTACAGAGATCTGGGCCTAAAACCATAGTGTTTTTGCTCCCCATGCCATTCCAGTTTGAACCCAGCCATATGCAAATGAGTCTTGTTCCTGCAACCAATGAGAACAGACCCACCCAAACTGTCAGGCCAGGTCCTCCTTGGACTGGCAAAAAGCATCCTAGGACGGATTTCATCAGCCTGGATAGCTTGACTCCAGTGGCATGGAGAGCACAGACCAACGTCTTGGCATACCCGTCCCACTCGGGTGACAAATGCAAAATGAATAATTGATAGACAAAATGTAGAATAATGTCATACATTCACCCCAGTAGAGAGATCTGGGCCTAAATACATTGGCTTTTCAGTTTGAACCCAGTCATATGCAAATCAGTCTTGACCCTGCACCCAGGCTTGGCAGTTCAGTCTGGACTGTTCCCATGAGGCACAGGGTCAAGACTGATTTGCATATGGCTGGGTCTGAACTGGTTGGCGAAGTAAGCTAAAGAACGCTGATGGATTCAACCCAAATCTGTGACTGGGGCGAGTGTCTGAAAAGTTCCAGTACTCCGTCCATCATCTCCTTGTGTTTGCTCAATTGCTCTGAGGGCATATGCACCCAGTTCAACGCATATGTTGAAGAACCTGTTCCAGAGAATCGCAATCTTCAGGTGCACCAGTATTGGTAAGGAGATCTATGTCAGTGGCCAGAGTTAGCAAATTGTGTACTGGCTGTTTTGGCATTGCCCATCTCAAGTGACAATGTTGAGAGGGTATTTTCATAGATACAAGTTTACATGGGAAGGAAAGAGCAAGCATTCATTACCAAAAACTTACTAAAGAAGTATTGTATGGTGTACAATAAGTTTGATTTATAAACAAGTTTTTGGACCTCATATGACCTGTACGTACACTGTCTATATACTATGCGCTATCAGTGCAGAGAGCAAGCAATAACAAAAGCAAAATGTTCCATAATCACTGGGAAAACACTGTTTCTTTTGGTTTTAATGGCACAAAATTGTGTAACCACTGATAAATACTGTTTTTAAGGTATTGAAATCACTGGAAAACACTGAAAACCCCCTATCAAAATTTACCAAAAATATAAACTGAAAACAAGAAAGCCACACATAGCTGACAGAAAACAAATAGTTCTGGTAAATTTTAAAGGAGAGATTGTGGTGACAATATCCAATTTAGGTGGTAGCCAAGTAAGTGGGGCTAAGATGAGACTCGGTGTACGACCTGCTGTGTGTGTAGCAACATGCACCAATTTAACAAAGCAGTTGGCTTAACAAAGTCCCAGGAATAGCATGAACGCTTTTGACTTGCACATTAAAATCACCTACTAAAATCACATGCTGATGGCATTTTGGCAGATAGTCTGCCTGCTGCTTTTGATGAGTTATACTGATGCATTTAGGGTGGAAGACACGACTACAATGCTGAAGAAAGTAACAAGGAAAACAAATCCCCCTTTGTGATGCTTGCATAAAATGTTGTGTCTGTAATAAAAGCAAACTCACCTCCAGAAAATTCTGTAGCCATCTGAAAAAAGTCTCTGGAAATTTGGGAAAGAAGCTTCCCTGACCCAGGTCTCAGTTATACTTTAGGTCACTAAGTTAATGCACTGCTTGATTCTCGACCAGGATCTGAAATTAAATAAAGCACAGTCTTAAAAGTAGATTTCCCAGTTTTAAATGGTTTGATGTGCACCACAATTATTATCTACATCTGAAGTATTATGGGGCTAGCCCTGGCGCCCCACTGAGTATGTGCAGTCAAGTAAAGCAAACTATAAGATAGATTTTCCATTTGAAGCTCATTTCATGCACATTACTTTATCAAGTGAATGTGAAGCATTGCAAGCATGAAGACATTTTTAATTTACAAAACATATTATTATTATTATTATTATTATTATTATTATTATTATTATTAAATGAATTTTATTAAGCGCAGACAACCCGGAGGCCTCGTAGCGCTGAATGTAACTGGGGGCAAGTGAAGGTGGTGGGATTTATATGAAAAGAAGGGTTTTTAATTCTTTCCGGAATTTTAGGAGGTTAAGCTCACCTCGCAGGGAGACAGGCAGAGAGTTCCATGCCTTAGCCGCATTCCATGAAAAGAAACGTCCTCCCCATCTGGCGCGTTTGACTTTGTTCTCAGTGGCCAGAAAAGCTGTACTGGAGCGCAGTGACCTATTGGGAAGATATGGAGTAGCCAGCGAGCAGATCATTGCTGGTGCTTTTTTCCACATGGCCCTGTGCATAAAGCACATTGATTTAAACAGAGTTCTGGCCTTAATGGGTAGCCAATGGAGATTTTTTAAAGCAGTAGTCCCTGAGTCCCGTCTGTTAAGGCCCAGCAGGAGACGGGCTGCTGCGTTTTGCGTGACCTGGAGCTTCTTTGTTGTAGTGGCCGGAGCCCCCAGGTACAACGCATTCCCGTAGTCTAAGCGGGATAGAATAATTGCTTGCACCATGATCCTGCGGGCTTGTGGGGGGAGAAGTGGTAGTACTTTTCTGAGCATGCGCATCAAGCCAAAACAGGTGGCAGATACAATCGTTGCTTGGTGGTTAAAGTTGAGATTGGCATCAAGCCAAATGCCCAGGCTCTTTATTTGGGTCTTGGGCTGCGGCTGGGTACCCATGCATGGGGGCCAGTTAGATAGTGGGCGGGGATGTTTGAATTTCCAAGAATCATAAGCTCCGTTTTGTCCCCATTAAGCTTTAGGTGGGAGCTGGCCATCCATTTGTTGACTGCCACTAAACAATTCTCAAAATTAGACGAGAAGGCAATAGTTTGGTTCACGGAGACAATCAATTGCGTGTCGTCAGCGTAAGTGACTAATTCCAGGCCAAATGAGTGAACGATGTCTGCCAGGGGGAGCATATATATGTTAAAAAGGGTGGGGCTCAGGGACGAGCCCTGAGGCACACCCTGATCAAGAGGCCAAGTACTGGATTGCGTGGTGCCCTCAACTACTCGAAAAGAGCGATTTTCTAGGAAGGATTGTAGCCAGCGAATGGCTGTTCCTGACACTCCTATTTGTTTAAGACGATGGATGAGGATGATGGTATTTACAGTGTCGAAAGCGGCACTAAGATCAAGCAAAATAATTGCTGTAGTGCCGCCTAAGTCCATCTGTTTCCTGGCTAACTCAGTCACTGTTAGAAGAGCCGCTTCCGTTCCCAACTTGGGGCGGAATCCTGCCTGGGAATCGTGAAGTATACTATTTGATTCTAGGTACTGAGTGAGAGACATATTAATATGTCTCTCAAGCAGTTTGCTGATCCAGGGGAGCAGGGATATTGGACGGTAGTTGGCCATGTTATCTGGGTCCAAGGAAGGTTTTTTCAGAAGAGCCCGTACTTGGGCTTTCTTCCAGGCCGTAGGGACTATGCCAGTAGTGATGGAATTATTAAGGATGTTAAGGATGACTGGCCGTATTGTGTCTGTGATCTTTATTAGATGGCATGGGGGTGCGGGATCACTTGGGGATCCAGATTTAACCTTTTTCATGATTTGTTCCAGAGCGTCCGCTCCTACTGGGGGGAACACTGCTAGTCTATAGGGTGTAGTGCCAGGTGGCTTAGTTGCTTCAAGGTCAGCCAAATCTGGAACGACAAATGCCGATGAAATTGATTGTATTTTTTGATAAAAATATTCCGCTTGTTTGTTGCATCTGAATTGTGCTTTACTAGGGTCCAGGGGGATGGGTGGGGTGTCAATTAGAGATTTTGCGATTTGGAATATTTCTCTGGGACAGTTATGAGCATTGTTAATTTTGTCTTCAAAGAAGCGGGCCTTGGTTGCGTTAATTTCAGCTTTATATTCTCTTATGGCATCATGATGGTTTGTTTTAGCTGAACTGCTACGAGAGGCCCTCCATGTCCTTTCTAACTTCCTGCAGTGTTTTTTCATTTCTTTGAGTTTGGGAGTGTACCAAGGTGATACCTTAGATTTAGTTTTTTCCCTAAGGGTTGTCTGTGGTAACACAGAATCAAGGGCCTTGGAGATCCATTGGGAGTAGTTGTCATACAATACTGTTGGGTCATCCGTAGCTTGTGGGATGTTGGTAAGTAAAGCATCTGTCCACCTGTCAACAGAGAGCTTAGTCCATTCTCTCCCCTGAAGCGATATACGTGGGGGTGGTGGGACAGAGGCGGTGTGTTGCCACCGTAGGGGGACCAAATAGTGGTCAGACCAAGTGAGGGCCATAGGGGTCCCTACTACTAGTTTATGGTCGTTGCTAAACACTCCGTCCAGAAGATGGCCTTTCTCATGAGTGGGTTCGAAGCCCTTCTGAGTGAGTTGGATGGCTTCTAGATTCTCTAACAAGGCTTTAGTTGAGGGGTCATCTGGATTGTCCAGGTGGATATTGACATCACCTAATATGGTAAGGTATGGGCTAGTAACGACTAAGTCAGCGACTTTGAGTTGTAGGGAGTCAAGAAAATCTCCCATTTGGTTTGGGGGGCGGTAGATAAGTATACCTGAAAAGGTCGCCGCAGGAGAAAGGTCAAGGGCGAATTGCATGCTTTCGCAGTTCGATATTGAACCTGCGTTGATCCTACATTGATATTGATTTTTGTAAAGTATTCCTATTCCCCCTCCTCTGCCTTCTGGCCTGTCAACTCTTTGTAGTAGATATCCCTGTTGCAAAAGGGAAGTGATATCAGGGTCTGATGCTTCTTTGAGCCATGTTTCTGTGAGAAAAATGGCATCAGGGCTGAAGTCCTCTACCAGAAGCGACATTTGGACCGCATGTTTAGTGAGCGAGCGGCAATTTAGCAAAAACATTTGATATGTTTTAGCGGGTTGTAGGTTATTTGCCTGACACGTGGGTCGATAGCTGCAGTGGGTACATGCGTTGATAGAGTTGCCAAGTGCAATAGAGTGTAGGCAGCCGTCGTGGATGGGCGGCATAAGTGAGAGCAGGGTTTGGGAGTCATATGTAATTGTAGTGGCATGGTTTGGGGTTGTTTGGGCGGAGGGAGTGGCCCCTAGCCCCGGTCTAGCGCGGACGGGCGCAGACGGGCAGGACTTTGGCACGACTTCGGCGCGAAGTCGGCGCTCCCGCTGCGCTCGTCCGCTGCGCTTCCTCCACAGTGCCATTTATAGGGGGGAGGGATACACTGTACCGCTAACCTGCCTGTTCAACAGCAGGTCAGGGCGGAAGTGAGTATTTCCGCGTTAGGTGCCGGAAATAGCGTCGCTGTGGGCCCGCCGCTCTGACGGCACAAGCCGCGGCGGAACGAAGCCCAGTACAGGGTAATACTTTCAATTATTCAATCGTTGCACCGAGAGGCGGTGTTTAGGCAAATTTAGACAAATGTTAAAAAATATTCACAGCAAGTTATTTTAAAAATTGCAAGCGTTGCGCCGAGGGGCGATTAGTATTCCTTACACAGATTCAAGTATGCAAATCATTAAAAGTTAGCTTTTTAGGAAGTTCTAAGAATCAGCACAGAGCCTACGCAGCCTTCTCTTGCCGCCAGTCAGTCCCGAGTGAGGGCTGCCGGGGTTTAAAGTACTGGTGGCGCAAGTATTCACTGTACCGCTAACCTGCCTGTTCAACAGCAGGTCAGGGCGGAAGTGAGTATTTCCGCGTTAGGTGCCGGAAATAGCGTCACTGTGGGCCCGCCGCTCTGACGGCACAAGCCGCGGCGGAACGAAGCCCAGTACAGGGTAATACTTTCAATTATTCAATCGTTGCACCGAGAGGCGGTGTTTAGGCAAATTTAGACAAATGTTAAAAAATATTCACAGCAAGTTATTTGCTTGTGCCGTCAGAGCGGCGGGCCCACAGCGACGCTATTTCCGGCACCTAACGCGGAAATACTCACTTCCGCCCTGACCTGCTGTTGAACAGGCAGGTTAGCGGTACAGTGAATACTTGCGCCACCAGTACTTTAAACCCCGGCAGCCCTCACTCGGGACTGACTGGCGGCAAGAGAAGGCTGCGTAGGCTCTGTGCTGATTCTTAGAACTTCCTAAAAAGCTAACTTTTAATGATTTGCATACTTGAATCTGTGTAAGGAATACTAATCGCCCCTCGGCGCAACGCTTGCAAAACATAGCAGGTGTCAACCTATTCTGCCCAGTTCTTGTCATCACAATACATTTCACTTTTGGTTTAACGGCATTAAATGGAGGAAAGGAACATTTAAAAAACTCAAAAATGCCAGTAGAGAAAATATCTTACATTTTTAAGGTCAGCGTTCCCTCCTACTGCAGTGTTCCCCAGAGATATGCGGTCTTACCATAGAAAAACACATATCAATCAATCAATCAATCAATCAATCAAACAGCATTTGTAAAGTGCACCACTGTAACCCATAGGGGTATCTGGGCATGGTGTCTCCGTCGAAGAGCTAGTTCATGAGCGTCCATGGACCGCTAGACTCATGGGGGCCATGCAGCAGTGGTCTTCGGACAACTCTGTTAGAATCAGGGCAAGTGGGCCACCCTAGGGCCCTCATAACCACCAGGGATCAGAGATTCCTGATGTGGCACAGTGATGTTAAGGCCGCAATATGCTTGGCGGGACCGCTGCAGTCCCACCAAGCATAGGAAAAGTTTCCTCTTCGCTGAATTTTTCATGGTGGTTCTACTGCCAGGAAAACCGTGGTGGCGAGGAAACAAAGGCGTCCTACAGGGCCCTCTTGTGACTCTTGTGACTCCACAAAGGCCTCAGCAGATGAGGTTCCCCCCCACACACCACCAACCAACCACACATATCATGCCATAGGCAAACAATTGTTTTCAATAAGGATGTGAATGTGTCTGTTGACTTTCTGAGAGATAATT
Organism: Lissotriton vulgaris; assembly: GCF_964263255.1. Taxonomy (NCBI): domain Eukaryota; kingdom Metazoa; phylum Chordata; class Amphibia; order Caudata; family Salamandridae; genus Lissotriton; species Lissotriton vulgaris. Next base: position 980,637,933 of record NC_141698.1, on the reverse strand, counting down.
AATTGTGGAGGAGAGAGGATGTACACTTCAGGTGGATCAACAGCTTTGGTATGTCTGAGGAAGCGGGTGTTGCAAGATACCACTCTCTTCTGACAATATTATTGACATTGTTGCCTGTGCCCAGTCCATCCCAACATGTCTTAATAAAGGCTGAACTCCACCTCCCAGCCATTTAAATGTTCAAGAGGGCTATCAAGGACAGTGCATTTCACAGGCCAACCAACTATGGTGCTTGTGCTAGGTGCTGAGATGCTTCACCTACAGTGGGCACTAGTATATCACCATGCCACAATTACGGGAAAAAAGGCAATAGGCAACAAGAGAATTCTATGCCATTGTCCACTTCCCTCAAGTCTTCAGCCTATTGATGGGTCTGGAGTGTATGCCATACCCCAACGACTGTTATCTCAAACAAGAAGGACATGGGCTTGGTAGGTCCGGCATACTGGCCCCTAGTAGATATTGCAAGAAAAAAAGCATGCTCTAAATCGTCTAATAGGATCTATGGCATTTCCTCAGGACCGAGATCCTCATCTACTCTAATAGGGACGGTCAAGGATCTGTGGAGAGAGATATCATGTCCCGTGTAAACTGGGCTCAGATCGTAGTCCTGTGTGTAAGTGAAAGTATATAAAAAAATAATAGTCTACCTTCTGGAGGACACCTGGAGGGAGAAAGACAAGTAAATTGACATGGGTAAAAGATCACAGTCACTTATAGTTAAAGGAGGTGCTTAGCCCAAGGGAGGGTGTATTAACACGTCATCAGTTAAAAACATGGGAGCATCTCTAAAAACTGTAGTGGATCTTAAAGGACATGCAAACATATACTGGGCTCGATCATGCGTTTGTGTGTGGTAAAGATACTGAACATTATTGTGCCCTTATCTATGGGGTCATACTGCGGGGGCGGGTGTTGGTATCCCACCACAGGAGTTTCCACTGGCATGTGTCTCTCATCACACTGAAGGAAGGCTCACCTAGAAGGGGATATAGATACAACACCAATCCTGAAGTCCACTATATTCGCTCATTGGCGAGGGAAGAGCAACCTGTAACATGAGGGCACAACCAAAGAAGAAATAAAAGTTCAACAGGCAGGCAAATGTGCGTGTTATCCATAAGCAGGTTATGGCACCGGTGATTGGACATCAGGCTGGTAGGAAAAAGGGATGGGTGGGAGAGGGAAAGCAAATTGAAAATAGATGGTGGTGCCGGGCGAGAGGCACTATATACCGACTTAGTAGCAGTAGTTAGCCCATGGTCATGTCCCAAAGGTAAAAACCCACAATGATGCAGCAATTGGCGGAAGAAAGTGCTTGCGGATAAATGCAAAGAAACAGGACATCATATGCCAGGTGTCAAATATGTAGCGGGCGGGTATTAGGGTTGGCAGTCAAGAATCGTTGCCAAAGGTTGTAGACTAATATAGAGGGACCAACAAGGAATGCTCATGGAGGAAGAGCCGCACTGCAGTGATGTCAGTGCCGGCAGTATGACGTGCGACTCATCAGGGGGAGGCGGAAAGGATTGTTCATGTGATGTCAGGCGCAAGTGGGGGAATAGAGGTAAAATATGTTTAGGGCAAAGGCGCTGCACAGCGGAAGTTCCCGTGCATGCTGTATTATAAGGAACACCCTTTTGAGAAGGGGTCCTTATCTGGTCAGGCAGGGTTCAAGGGGGGGCGGTTAGTAGGATCAGGATAGCCATGGGTAGCGGTGGGTGCACATGGGTGCGTGGCAAGGAAAGCGCACAGTAGCCCTTGTCAATGAGGGGATAAAAAGGCTGGTAGGCAGCTATCCTGACAGTGAAAATGGTAAACAGAGTAATTACTTACTCAGAACGAGGTCCTTAACGGCATGACACCTATCCACATGTGGACATCAGCATGGATGCCGGGTACAGTGATGCAGCAGTCTTATCAATGTGCTTGTCAGAAGCATCGATAGACTAGCTTGTGTCCAAGCACATAGTAGAAGAGGCAGATATGGGGGCCATATTGGAGCAGAGGAGGGAAGTAAAGGAAAAGGGGGTGCCATCTTGTAACGATGTTCAGGGATGGCAGAACAGCTAATACGCTCAGAGGAGTGGTGGGGGAAGTGAATCACTCAGCCCGTCCCTTAGCGGAGTAAAAAGATCTGAAGCACGAAGGCCTCTTACAGAGGAAAGTGACCAATCAGGGGCGTAAAGAGAGATGAGATAGGAGCTCATATGCATCCAAATAGCTCGTCAGGTGCATCCATGGTGCAAATGGAAATGGGAGTACTCACTCCATTATAGTGCAAGCTTCATGATGGCAATGGTGCTGCAAGGGATTGCAGAGCCACGCCAGAGCGCACCATTTCTGATTCTCAGTGCAGAAGAGAGGTACATGTAAGTGCACAGGTTGACCACCCACATAGTACATAGTGGAAGGATGTATCAGCGTACCACCTCACCCCGAGGGATATCGTGGTTAAGTCCTGTAAGGTATGTGGTGAGTCAAATACCCATTGTTGTACTTTAGAAAAGAGAACTTGTTGGGTAATGTTGACATGGGGCTCAAGGACCATCCAAAGGAGCTCGTCTGGGGTATGTTCCATCTCGTTGTATTGAGTGAGCATTTTTGTCATGGTTCTGCCGTACCTAATGTTGCTACTGTGTTCCGTTATTCTAGTTTTTGCTGCCCTGGTTGTCATCCCGATGTATGATTTCTGACAGGAGCATTTGATCATGTGCACACAGCTGGGGTTATTACAGTTAGTGTGAAACTTTTGAATCCAAACATCTGAAGGGCCCAGTTTGATTTGTTTTGATGGTCTTGTTAAGGGGCATACACTACAAGAGCTACAAGGATAGCGGCCTGTGACTGGCGCGTGACCGCAGTGCTGTGGTTCACGTGGTGCTGTTTATGGGGGATGTCTGGAGTGTACAACAATGTCTTTAATGTTGGTGGTGCGTTTAAAGGCAAACGGTGCGGTGGCTGGTGACATATCACCAGTGTGGAGTATGGACCAGTGCTTCTTGATGTTCTTTTTTATCTTATTGGACTGGGGAGTGAAAGATACGACGCAGGTGATCACAGAGGAGGGGGCCCGTTCATGGAGTTCTAAAAGAACAACAACAGGGAACGGGCCCTTTGAAGTAGTTGAAAGGGAAGTAGTAATGCACAATCTGTGACACACAGAGTCTGTGTTAAGGTTGCTGCTCTAGATGTTTTATACATTTTCCCCCAAAGTTTATTCCAAAACATACTTGAACATGTAAAACCCACACATCTTCCCACTCTTCTGTTCTAGATTTGGCCCTCAGAGGATTAACAGGGGAGAGATATTTATAGACCTGGGAAGATTTTGGAGGGGAAGTTTAAAAACCTAACAACATCCAATGAGACTGAAGAATTTGTGTTTTCCAAGGAGAGAAAGATATGCAGTACCATATTCTTCAAAAGGGTAAAGCGAGGCTAGAAGGAGCCAGGGCATTTAAAAGACTGTTGAAAGTATGAGTGTATTATCTTAAAACAAATCAATGGCCCAACTTATGTTCTGGCCTCTACAAGAATTAGAGGAAATTGATTTATTCCTATGCTTGATCAACTTATTGTGCCAAAAAGGGGACTGTAAAAAGGCAGCCAGAGACAATAATACAATTTCAATAAATGGCAAGTGTACTTAAGAAGTGGAGATGCCAATAGGTGATAAGGGGAAACAAAAGAAATAACTTCCAGTGGAGTAAAAGGGAGGAGCAATGATCATTCCAATTCAAACTATTAGGGAAAGAAAGGAAAAGAGCAAGTTTGAAGCCATAAACCTGCCTTCCATAAACCAAAGGCTGGGTTATAATGACAAAAGTCTGGAAAGTTCACTCTACCATCCAATTTTGATTTCTTGAGTTTGAATAATGATATTCTAGATTTTCTATTCTGCCATAAAAATAAGGAAAGCATAGTATACATTTATTTTGTTTATAAAATTGGGAACACGTACCGGTATCATGGAAAGAATATGCAACAATATTAGGGAGATCATAATTTTAATTGAATCGAAGCGACCCCACCAAGATACATTTCTATCTTGGAATTCCAAGAAGTTGATAGAGATTCAGTTTTATCCAAACCCTCTTTTAAGTTGGTATGGGCTGTATCTGGAATAGAATTGGTAAACTCAATACCTAGGTACTTTGGGCCATATGTATCAAGCCTTTTGCGAATCGCAAAGACCGAAATTCGCAGAAATTCGGCCTTTGCGAATCGCGAACGGCCTTTTTGCATGTTTTAGGATGTATGAAACAATTGCAAAATAAGGAATAGCAAAGTTTTGGGATTCCCTATTTTGCCATAGCATTTAAGGAATCACAATTTTGTGATTCCTTAAATGCTATGTATGAAGCTTTTAAGAATTGCGATTTCAGGTTTAGAAATCGCAAATTACCACCAACTTGTAGTTGGTGGTAATTTGCGATTTCTTGTAAATATGCACAATTGTGCATTTGTGAGGGTGGCATATGACGCACATACATGCCCTTTGGGCATGTATGTGCGCCACATGCACACACATGTAATTTACAGGGGTGCGGCACGGTGTCCTTGAGACACCCCTGCACGTTGCAATAATTCTCAAATTGCGATTAGCAAATTGCGAATTCGCAATTTGAGAATTATTTGGAAATCATTCCTATGGGCCTCCTGGCCCATAGGAATGCATTGGAAATTATTCCTTAATGTAGTGCTAATCCTTAAGCGAAGATCTTATAGTAGACATTGACAAGAGAGATAGGATGATAATTCTTACATAATGTGAGCTCATTACCTTCCTTCCTTACCTTCCTCCTTACCTTCCTTTGGCAAACAGTAGCTTCCTGAAATGTACTTGTCTGCATACCAAAAGTAGAGAGAGGATGAAAGACAGTTTAAACATCAGGACCAGGTGGTTTGCCTTTTTTGAGGAGTGAGAGTACATTAAAAACTTTTTGTAAATAAATATTTTCAGAATTATTGTAAACAGGATGCAATTAGTGAGTCCTGGGTTGAGGCTTATGGTGTATAAAGATCAGTGTGTAGTGTTTGCAATTGATGTAAAATATCTTCATCATTAAAAAGAGCAACACCTTCAGTATTAGGCACAGAGGCGGTATGAGAATGCTGGTTTCTAACTTTGAGGAACTTCTCCAATACCTACCCAACATTGTAATTTCCTCCATGGCACCGAGCACTACTTTTAATTAATATAGGGTAAGCCTGTTTTGCAGAAATGTCATTAAAATGTAATTTGGCTTTGATTAACTTTTCTAAGGTACCATCAGATCTTGAGGAGTAAAACTGGGCATCTAAGTCTTAATAGAAGACAACAACTCCGTATGCTCTTTATCTTGTATATGTTTTTTTCTGAGAAACAAAGTCACTGGTAAAACCCCTTGCAGCTGCCTTAAATGTCTACCATACAATCTGTAGGACGATGTCAGAGGTTACATTTAAATCAGACAATTCAGCTGTAAAGGAGGGAAAAGAAGAAGAAAAGTGTACCTCTTTTAGTGAAAAATTATTAGACCTCGATCTATTTGATTTAGGAGTAGCAGGGATCAAGTCTTAATCCTTTATCAAAAGGGCATGATCTGATATTACAATGGGCCCAATACTAGACGTGACTAGGCATCTATGACAATTGTTTTCTTAAAAATATACAATCTATCCTAGTTGGGGATCCATGAACAGGAGAGTAGAATGTATAGTCTCTAGAAGTAAGGTAACATAATCTCCAAGAGACAAGTAGAGCAGTGTTGTAAATTGCAGAACAAAATTGTTTGTGCATTTTATGTGGTATAAACTTAACTGAAGGTTGGCATTCTAGAAATAGGTTGAAAATCTGATTACAGTCTACTCCCAGAAATAGGCACGAACCATGATACTCAATGCATTGTTTTGGGATATTAGGCAAAAAGACATAGGGGTATATTATGAAGGGCAGTATCGACGATATTCCTATCGCCCTGTTAGGTAGGCGGCGCTAACATGCATTAGCGCATGTAAGCAGCAAAATTCCTAACGCCAAGCATCTTAGCGATATACATCGCTAATGAGATGCAATGTAGGCGTTCCCTCCGAGGGCAACATGTGTAATGCTCGCTAAACCAAGATCGAGCTATTACCAACGCTTCTCCTGAACAGCGAAGCAAAGAGAAAAGGCGCGCTAAGCCCCCATTATGGCCTGATCCTAACGCCATAAAAAAACCTGACTTGTCATTATTGACTATGGGAGGAGGATTGTATCCCTCCATGATGCTAGACCTACATACCTCAGCCACCACCTCTCCTTCTACATTCCCTTCAAACATTTCTGCTCTGCACCAATGCAGGAAGATCCTTCTCCTACCTCAGTGGTTCCCAAATGTTTTCATCCTGTGGCTCCCTTGACCTTTAGGCCGTTGGCCACGGTCCCCAATTATGCTCCTTTTGTTTGACGGGTGGGGGGTGTATACCCAGGCTCAGGAGTCATCCATTTTTCTCCCTGAAAATAATTGGTATGAAACTGATGAAGGTATTGTAATCATAGATGTGGGGCTCACTCCTGGGATCCAAATAGAGGGGGAGAAGGGCGGGGAACAAAATAAATAATTCTCATCTGCACTATTCGCAAGGTTGTTAGGTGTAAGAGTGCAGCTATTATGTGTTTCATAATTTGTGGCAGTAAAGCACAATGGATATGTGTAGAATGAAGGGGCACATGGCTGCACTTTACTAAACCAGGGGCACTTGGATCATGCAGAAGACAGGGCAAAGCGTCCCTTAAATTTCTTGGATGCACTGGAAGACCTGGAATGCCCTCTGGGGGCTCTTTGGCATGCATTGGCTCTGAAAGCCCTATTGTATTTCTGGCACTGCCAGCCCAAAAATGTGCACTGGAAGCCCTGTGAGTTGTACTGGCTGATCTGGAATGTGCATTGGCAGCATTATGATGTACACAGGCAGCCCTGGATCTGGAGCAGGCTTCTTCCTGCTGCCTTAGTACTTAAAGTTTTTGGGGCAGATTTACAAACTCTGTATGTCACATTTGTGCCGCCATTGCATCACTTTTGTGATGCAGCGGTGGAGCAAAGCCAGCACCATACTGCGGGGTATCTACAACGTGACACATCTGGGAGATGCGTCACGTTGTAAAGTCCTGCGCCACATGTGGGCGTTCCGGAGCAGGGGGGGGGTTTCCGGCGCAGGAACGCCTCCTAAAAGTGGCTTAATGCAGTCACTTTTAAGACCATGGTGCGTCAAAACCCTGCGCCTGCTTGAAGCAGGCGTTAGGATAGACGCAGCATGTTAGGCATAGGGGTAACCCGAGCCTTGCTGGAGCTGCGTCTGGCTTGCAACGCGACTCCAGCAATGCGTCACCTTTACGGCAGCAGATGAGTCACGTATCTGTCTACTCTTGCCCCATGGTGCGCTGCATCCATGGTGGCGCAAGAGGTGTCTGCCGTGATGCACAATAACTGGTGCATCCCTGCTGATATGCAGGGATGCGCCAGTTATTGTAAATCTGCCCCTAAGTGTTCTGATTATTCTTGCGCTCCTGTCCAGTATCTCACCATGCCCTGTTTACTACACTGCACAATAAGCGTTACTACATAATTTCCTCTGAGTTTACAGAGCAGGCAGCTTCCGATAGTCAAAGATCAACTTCTATATTCTTGGGAGCACAGCTCTGCCTGCATCAAGGCCAACCCAGGACCAACAGACGCATGATTGAAGAGGCCGATTTCAATGCTGGAACCTATATTGTGATTCAGTAAGTAAAATGCACTATATTTGTTAATGTGCATTTCAATTTACAATGCTTCTGCAGCCCATTTGTTTTGTGTCAGTCTAGTCTCTGAGGCACACAAAACCTGGCTTGTTTAAACAGGGCATTCAAAGCAGTGACCTATAAAAGCAACAAATGTCCATGGACTATTGGGGTGACACTGTGCAAACTTTAATAAGATCTTGGGTTCAAAACAATCTGTGATGCACAAGCAGAGGGAGTTGCTGGATGTGTCTGAGTGCCCGGGACGTGATGGAAGATTGAAAGGCAATCACTGTCCTTGCACAGCCCTACTGTGTTTAACATTTGCTAAATAGAACATTATGAAAGCAAAGTACAATATTCAGAGGCATGTCAGGAAATGGAGATCAATGCGTGGGAGGTGGGGCCTGTAGCAAGAGGGCAACACACACTATTTGGTCCGTGCAAGGAGGATAGAAATAAAACAAATAGCAAAAGTCATGTTAATGATGAATAGCAGCAGCCATAGACAAGTATTGTGCCCTGAGAAGCAAATGCACACCATTTACATTGTAATCCAGGGTTATTCTATCCAAAATGGCTGTGACCCAAAGGCTTTCCACAGCTCTTAGCAGCAGAAACATAAACCTACTGAGATGTTTCTATAATATTTGTAATTTGGATAACTCTCCTAGTGGCCACAAGTTTTCACCTGCCTACTTTTGCATGCATTGCTGCACCAGAGATGGCTTCCAGGCGCTGTGAATTATTATTTTCAAGGGGCTGTTGTGTGTAAAAGCAGGCTGTCTGCAACTGTTTCCTTTTACTTTTAGCGTGCAGGACATTTTATTTCCTCCTTCTTAAGGTACACCTCCGAGTCTCATTCCAGGCTCACTGACCTAAATCTCTGCACCCTCGTCTACCTGCCTGCAGACCTTGTGTGTCCCACTTAGGCCCAGTCCTCCCCCCCCAGAAAGGCTATGCCTGAACTGCTAATCAAGGTGCGGCAGTGCTTGCACTTTTCCAGCAAAAATAAACCTCCACGGTTTACAAATCCCTGTGTGCAGCATCCTGACCTGCACCCCCGGTATTACCCTTATTGTCTTGTTTTAGACCTTTTATTGTAGGAGAACCTTATAACCTGTGACCACCCACTGCAAACACATGATAAAAGGATTGTGTGTGTTTACCCCCAGTGTCCGCCTTTTAAGATAAGGCAGCGGCAATGCAGGAAAGGTAAGAGACACTTGGCCCGTAACACATCAACACTTGTGCTGCCGTGTGCAGCCCAATAACTGCATATGGGTAGCTGGGCACAGAGGGAACTCTGCAGGGTTGGATATTGACCTGGGGTAGGCCTTATAATATTAGTGTACACTCATAGGGAAAGACAGTGTGGCTTGCTCTCTTATTTGCAGTGACACTCCATTATACACCTACAGGGAGGGCTGCCTTAGAGGGCAGCTTTGTTTCCCTTTGATCTACAGAGACAAGTGACCCTTAAATTTGGGTGTAATCTGTATGGAAAAATCAATTCTGGAAGTTCCAAAAATATATTTTTGTACACCTTATAGATAATCCAGGAATGTCATATTCCTCTAACTCAACTCAGGATCAGAGACCCAGTACTTTTGGCACCCTGCTAGCTAAGTTTCTTTCCAGTGGCAGGAACAAAGGCCTCATCATACAAAGGAAGCAATTAACTGTACTTGACTCGGCTCCTAAGGAGGAAAGTGGTGGTCATGAAGGGTCTGCATTAATCAATCAGCTGTCACACTGTGCCAGGCATGGGCCTGCAGAAGCCCACTAAACAACGGAGGGAGCCTGGATCTCTGGAACCAACACAGGAGGGTGCTCCCTTTGGAGATTTGCTGGGAAAGGCCCTGGCAATGATGTTAACAAGGGGCAGAGCTGAGGCCCCTGGAGCAGATGTGGCAAGCAACTCCGGGTGACGCTATTTTTAAATGTCCCAGCAGGCTGTGCAGGAAGGTGGAACAGGGGCAGAGAGGTTTTAGGGCACCCTAGGACAGGCAAGAGATGCCTCACTGCTGGGACCTTCACCCCATCTTAAAAGGATTTGTGCAAGGGGGAAAGTTCTCTCTGCTGAACACTGGGACTGAAGGCAGTACCCATGGACAATTGCAAGTACAACCCTCTGATGCCATCTCAACTGAGGACTCTAACTTCAGGTGACCCCAGGACCAGTGGGGCTCTCCCCAGGACCAGGTGAGCTGGTCCCCTTGCACCACCTGAGGACTAGATGGGGACAGACTGGCTTTCTGTGCCAATTAGGAGAGAGGTCCAGAGGAAGATAAAGAGAAAGGCTGACATAGTGAGCCAGTGAAACCTACTTTCTGCAAAGTTCATCATTTTTACAGCTAGGAGGCCTAGGAAAGTGCTCCAAGTGTCTAGGACTCACCTCCCAGAGCAAGGTGAGCCCACAGGCATGCAGCAGGGCCTGGGATACCAGCAGCAAGAGAATCATGACATTTGCCCCCCCTAAAAAGCCTAAAGAGCCACTCATGGTTTTTTGGTCTTGCAAGACTTGGTGAAAGTCATAAGTTTAGGCTGACCGCTATGGAGTGTGGTTTGAATACAGGGAGCACGTTAGAACCGCCAAAAACCTTCTCAGTCCAGTGCAAGAGTCCTGTTTGCAGTGGAGGTAGCCATGAAGAGCAAACCTGGCATTGCAGACTGTCATCTCTGTAGTGCAAGGATCCTGTCATTGTGAATGGTCAGGCTCGGGCTTCACGATGGATCTTGACATGAGCTTTCAATGCTGTAGTGCAAAGGGTTGGGTTGACAGAACTTTGCGGTAGCAGACAGTGTTAGCGGCGAGGGTTTGGAGCCATTGGGCATGTTCATGTTTGCAAAGAGCCCAAAAACTTCACTTCAGCTCCACTGAGGCCACACAAAGGGACCGAGACCTGAGGAACACCATTTGAGGGTCAGGTGCTTACTCCCACTGGATCTGGGTTATATCTCAGGTAGTTGGGAGCCTCTTATGTCCATGTGGCTCTGACCGTAGAGGCCAGAAGACTAGCCCATGGAGCCATTCTGGGAGTCATGGGTTCAGGAGCAAGTTTAAATCCCTTTGACTGAGGCAGGAAGGCCAAGGGCAGGAATACTGCAAAGTCGCAGCCAAGCAAGGAAGAGTCCACATGGCAGCAATCTTTGTGTGGAAGGCAGCCACAGCCTATTCAAGTGTAAGTAGGGGGTTGTGCCCAGCTCTGCCCTCCTATACTACCAGTGATGTCCCATCAAGGCCGACCTAAGCATTTCATTGTGTGGCCGTCTAGGAGGAATACACAAAGTCCAACTACCAACTACAGTCCGTCATGTGATCCAGTGACAGGCTGCAGACACTAAATAGCTAAGTCAGGAAAATGTCCACTTTCTCAAAGTAGCATTTTCAAAATTGTAATTTAAAATCCAAGAGAGGATTTTCCATTACAATTCCAAAGACACCAAACATGAACACGTTTCCTGTTCCCATTTGGAAGTTACCGCTTATTAATTGTAATATGGTAACTCAAATGTTATCCTATGGGAGAGGCAGGCCTTGTAGTAGTGTTTTTCACTACCAGGACATGTAAAACTTAAAAGTGCATGTCCAACTTTTTAAATGCACCGCACCCTGCCCTCTGGGCTGTCCAGGGCCTACCCTAGGGTTGACTTATATGCATTAAAAAGGAAGGGTTGCTCCTGGCAGGAGTTCTATCCTGCCAGATCAAAATGGCATTTTTTAAACTGCATGCAAAAGCTGCTATGGCAGGCCTGAGACATGTTTACACTGCTAATTAAGTGGGTAGTACATTCAGTGCTGCAGGCCTACTAGTAGGATTTAATTTATAGGTAGTGCCACTTTACTAGAGACTTAAAAGTAAATGAAATATGCCACTTGGGTATTAGCCAATTCTACCATGTTTTAAGAAGAGAGCACAGGCACTTTAGCACTGGTTAGCAGTGGTAAAGTGCGTAGAGTCCCAAGACCAGCAAAAACATAGTCAGCAAAACAGGAGGTTTGAAGGCAAATCGTTAGAGGGAATAGGATTCTAAGGGGCCAGGTCTAACAACTGGGTTGAATGAAAAAGCAGTGATTTATTGTTCCGTTAATTATTCATATCTCTGGAACCCTCCGGTGGATTTGTGTCATTGATGTGTCTATTTGAAGAAAAAATACAACCTATGTTTATAAATTGGTGATGGGTTTTTATTGAGTCTTGTTTATTTCTTATTGAACTGTTTTGGTACTTCTTAACACTCTACACTTGTTCCTCTGACAAAGTCTGACAGCGCAGAGCCACAGCTACCCAGGGTTGAGTTAAAGTTTTTTAAATGAATTTGACTGGAAAAAGTGCAGTTTATGAGTTTATTACATGATGAGGTCCCACAACCACACCATATAATAAACAGCTTTCCTCACAGCACACATATGCAAGCCATCACTACATGCCCTTCTAGTATCCTTAAGTTGTGTTTCAAATGTCTTTGTCATACAAGGGATGTAAGTAGTACTTTTCTCATCTAGGCACTGATCATAATGCAAATCAAATGCATTAGCCATTCTGACATAGTAATACACACCAGATAGCCATTGGGAAGTCAGGTATGTACTCTTTACACATAGAAGAATACACCTGTACATCTAACAGTCACACATGCTGTACCTATCAGTCTTCATCTGTTGACCTCAAAATAATACCTATATATTTTTTCCGTCATAAGAGAAGGTGAGGGTGACATTGGTTTAAGAAACTAACCTTGCATTGCGCAAGATCGTAGGCTACATCACTATGTTAATATTTGTCACAGCTGAAGGCTGTGCGCTGGAAGGGCGGAGTTGGGCTCCTGCGGGGGTTGTACATCTGATTTTATGTTAAAAAATCAAGAAATTCACTGGAAAAACAAAGTTTAAAGTGACCTTGTAGTTAAAAATTTAAATACAATCTTACTTTCCATTACAAAAACCTTGGGAAATTCACTGAAAAAAATGTTAAAGGAATGTTATAGTTAGGTGAAAATGTCAGTAAAAACATAACATTTCCAACTAACAAAATCACCAGTTATATTTATCAGAAGTGTCTATATCTCGTGCCCTAGAGTCACTATAATCCGCATCCTTGCCATTCACTGCTTAGTAACACAGGGTTTATATCATTCATGACATGTTCTCTGGCATCATTGATAACATCACTGCAACATCTGAAATTACATCATTAATGACAACACTGTGCATGGTGAGGGTTGTTGATGGCTTTGAAGCCACCCCATCTGAAATGTGTTCTGTGGTTAGGCAAAAAAAAAAAAACGCTACACTGCCTGCCAACATTTATAACAAGAAACATTCAGCACTGAGCATTTCCCAGGATACTGCGTGCTCCAGGATAGCACTTAACATTTACATGAGCCGCCTATTAATGATATTATCTAAAGAGATCAGCATGATGTCTTTATTTGCACCTGTTAAGACCCTTGCCAAGACTGCGATCAGTAGGAAAGTGCTCTCTGGTCCCTGGTTTCCTCATGCTATTTAAAGAGATTGTTTTTCAGCTTCCTGTACTGGCACTCTGCACACAGGTGTCCAGTGCTGATAAATTTAGTCCTGTTCTGGGAACAGACTGACACGAATTAATGCAATTGCATTAATGGTAATGGGCACACAGTTGCATCCATGCTAATTTTGGACCAATGACACACAGGCACCAGCAGATTTAGTGAGTTTAATTATCTCTATGTACAGAGCCTTATAACAGTCCACAAACGTTCATTTATTTTACACATATTTGTGAAATGGCCTAATTTTAGTAAGACTCAAAAGTAACTAGCACATGCTCTATATCTAATGAACAGCCTCTGGTCATGCCCTTGTGTACTAGGGTCAGCATGCTACGGATTCCAAGCTGCAATTGGATTAAAGCCAATAATGGTAGGCATTGATTAGCAGTGACACGATCTAGTAACTTCAACACTCTAATTCTGTCCCCTAAACTATTTGACTAAATTACCTCGTATCATATGTGAAGAAATTGTGTTGTTCGAGGCATTGTTGAAGGCCTGTTGTGATGCAGATATATTGGAATACTGTCATCATAATTGGGGTATGTGTATTGTAGGTAGGAATACATTATTCTTACTTCTATGTACCAAGCTACTACTGTTAGGAACACTGGCAAGGACTGGTAACAGGGTAGAAGCAGCAAGCAAATATTGGGTACAGAGGCACCTACGATCACACAGAGAGTCAAAGGTGTAATAGGATTCAAAGTGGAAGCTCTGCACAAGGGAACACACTGGTTGAAGCTCAGAAATGACAGGCATTCAAGAGCCAATTTGGCATTCAGACTAACAACTAGGATGGATGTGCAAGACATTTATATAACAACATTAACAATAAAGGCAATGTGGCTCCCCACCAACAATTACTGTTACAGATACTGACCGCTAAAATACCCACATGTAGAATAAACACGCAATGGCAGGGTCTGGGGAGCTGATACCTATGGTGATAGTATAAAAGTAGCGCAAAGCTCAAATACAATACTCACAGTGGACAAGAAACACCACCTAAGTTATCAGCTGTGCCTATGGATCCTAGCGATCAAATAGGAACATGCAAGGCAGTAACATCTAGGGTGTAGAATTATATACACAGCTGCAATAGACAAGGAGTTAGCAATGAGGAGTGCTTAACAGGAAAGAAGAGAAAACAAAGGACACACTAGACAGAATGTAAGAAACTAAAGCCCACAGGCAACTGGAAGCTAAGAAAGCAGAAACTGAAAGACAGCAAACTAGAAACTGGAACAGAAGTAAATGGGAAGAAAGGTAGGCACTGTGAAGAGGTAAATACAGAAGGTGAGAGACTTCAAGGGTGCGCTTGATTAGTATTGGCTCAGGAATCAAGGAACAAAGGTAGCACTGCAGGCAGTGCTAGTTCAGGGAACAAGGAATAGCTAGAGCTCAGGAATCAAGGGAGCACTGCAGACAGTGCTATATCAGGCACAAAGGAATTAGCCACAGCTCAGAAACATGATGCAAGAAATAACTATAGCTCAGGAACTCTTGAAATAAGGATAGCAAAAGCTCAGGAACAAGGGTCAGCCAAACAGCAACACAGATACAATGACCAATGCTGGACTGAAGGCCACTAGAGCTTACAAGGGGGCACATGCAACAGATGTGAGCAGGCTAGCAGCTACCAGCCAAAGGTGTGCTCAATTTCTCCACACATCCTTGACCTGTAGGGGTAAAGGAGACAAAGTGAGCAGGGAAATTATCAGGAACTGAGTTTTTATCATGAGCAGACCGGCTTCTTCAAAACCTAGAATGCATCGGGCTGGATGGTATTAGTGAATAGAGCCAGGAAATCAGATATATACATACAGTGGAAGGGTCATAAACTTATTAGAACATTGGAAAGTCCTACAGGTAGGCCCACTGGTATTGGGGCACGAGAGCAGAGGTGGCAAACTACAGCCATGATTTCTAGCAAAACCATTCCCTACACTTATTCTTGAAATACTTTTCATCGAGGGTATTTCTAGATGAGGCGATCAGGGTTTCATATGGTACTTTTGCTCTAGTCAGATAATATTTTGAAATAGTGTTCAATGGTGGATATACTATTGGAAGTTAATGTATGCTGCTTGTTATTTTAAAACCGTTCCCTATCTTTGTTTTTGTTTATATTGTATTACACACTTTGCAATCGTTTTCACTTTTGTTTATTTATGATGTTCACTATTTGAATCATAATCATGTGATGTAGACCAATTGGAACTGGCATGAATAAATAGAAAAAAGGAATCAATATTTGTAACCACTGGGCTGCATGCTGTATCATCATTAGTTGGTTTTTGGATTCGATATTTGAATTTGAGCAGGTGGCCTGCAATCCTGCAACAGGCCCTGTCCCTGTGGGTTAAAAACCTTCTTTCATTCACACACTGACACACACACACATGCGCATGAACACACAGACACATCGGCACACACACACGCATGCACGCACATACACAAAAACACAAACGCACACATACAACACACACACACACAAACACACACAAACACACACTCTCTCTACTCTCTCTTCATATTTTGACCAGCAAATATAAATATATTAAAATACTCCAACTGTCCTTCTAGAATTGCCATTGGGTGTGTCCATTTCTTTCCAACGTGCCTTTTATTTTACAACATGCAGTATGGTATGATGGCTAAAATTATCCTTGGAAACATTTGATGTGATTCCTAGCAAGAAAAGCTCATGGTATGCAGTACATTTTCTGTGTGAGGTAGCAATCCCTGTACTTCAGGAAGATCTTTCTTAGACATTTTGTTGGAGGTTTCCAAGTATGCATGTCAATGAATGATGTTTCATATGGAACATCTGGCAGTCAAGTAATGGTATCTGATGACTGGCTTCCTCTGTGAACAGCATGGATATACATTATAATATCCTCAACTATTTAAAAATGCAACACTGATTGCTAATGGATTGACTACATATATAGCCTGGTTTCTTATCAAAGGATCATAACTGTTTTTTCTAAGGCCAGTCCACGATGGCACAATCAGTTATGTCTACAGCTTAAATTGATATTTCACAAGCAGAGTGCACTCTAGTGGTGATAATATTCGTAGTCAAGGAGGAAGTCTCCCAGAAAGGTTGGTTGACTATTTTATGGTAATTATTAAAATATCATGAGAGCTCATCCTATATAAAACTGCCTCAAGACAGCTCCAGATTTGCCTAAGAAGACTACAACTTTGATTGTAGCTAATAGCTCATTGGCTAGAATACTACAGTAAAGGTGTGATGTCCTATTTCAACGTGAATCTGCATGCTTTATATGGAACCATTATAAGTAATAATAGGATAGTACTGTCACTAAGAGCACCAATAAACGGAAAGTGATCCCACTGGCAAATTATGATATCTGCAGACCCAGAAATTAGTATTGCTTTGATATATTAGCAAACTCTAAAATTTGGCATGGTGACACTAAATTAGGCATGGACAAAATACAGATTTTACCATGTAATCTGTTCAGTTACATCTCTTAGTATATGTAAGAAGTTGGGTTATTGGTGGAATGGCGTGGAAGCCCCACTTAAGAAACCACCACAATCCTTGCCAAGGTGAACCAAAAACAGTCACATAATTAACCTGTGCTTAGCCCTTTAGTAGCTTGGCTCAAAAGGCTTAGTTTAGAGGCAATATGTAAAGTAGTTATGTAGGACGCAACCAGTAATGAAGTGAAAACACAGCACAAGAAAAATAAAAAAAAATCTAGAAAACTAGAGTAATTTTTAGTAAATTGAATGACACCGGAACAGAAACAAATCCAATCAATAGTACCAGAGATATTGAATCTTAATGTTTTAGCAAAAGATTGAGCCAAAAGGCACAACGCACTAACTGTGGGCATCTGGTCACTCTAGACTGGCCAAAGTAACAAGTGTAAGCCTACTACGATTAAGAGGAGGGCGGGAAAAGGACCAAGTTTGGCACTCTAGGAGATGTACCTTATGTCCTTGGGGCAAGGTCTGCATGGCAGTGCTTTGCAAGATTTTGCATTGCTTTTTGTTGGTTCCCCGGAAGCTTTCATCTGTGTGGCAAAGCTTTACAGGCCACACATTACTTGGTGTTGGTTCCAATGAAGTCTTCAGTTAGGACTGGGTGGCTTTCTGGGGCCCTGCGTCACTTTGTGCCAGATCTGAAGGAGCATTCAGCTAGGGTACGAGGAGTGCTCTCTGATGCCCGCCAACGGTTCAAGGCCACGGGATGCCTCTTGGGGATCAGGACACACTCCAACAGAGGATAGCAGCAGGGCTTAGGCAGGTCCAGGCAGGACCAGTTGGTGCTGGTTGGAGAGGCTTCTGGAAGTTTATTGTGTTCCTGTAGCTCACATAGAAGGTCAGCAAATTGACCCTCAGAGTCACTCTGAGTAGGCTGTGAGCAAGGCAAGCAGGCCCAAACCTTCTTCAGACAGCAAAACACTTTGGGCTATTTTGCCAGGTCAAAATGGCAATTTAGAACTACTACATACATGTTTAAAAAGGGCTACTATAATGGGTGGCACAATGAATGCTGCTGCACATTAGCGGGATTTGATTTACACGGCCTGGGTACATGTAGTACCATATACTAGGTCAGTACAAGTAAATTAAATGTACCAATCAGGGGTAAGACAATTTACCATATTTTAAGGAGAGAGCAAAAGCACTTTAGCACTGGTTAGCAGGGGTAAAGTGTAGAGTTCTCATGGCAACAAAAACAAATTCAGCACACAGGAGGTCTGGAGGCACAGTTTAGGGGCATACAATGCCAAGGATGTCAGTATATAATTGCTACTTTAGAACACATTGCATCAGAATATTGAGTTAAATATTATCGATATGCAAAAATATAATTTGCAGAATATTGATTATAACTTTACGTGAGTACACTTACCTTGGATAATATCTTGGTTGTTCCCTTCAAGATAAAAAATGTGCCACTAGAAGCTAAATCGCAAAGGAATCTTAAAAATCAGCGCTACAGGGGCTGAGAAAATAAAAGGAGAAGCTTAATCCCACGAGTACTGGCCAGACCCGAGCATTCACAATGCACCCCTGAAGTTGTAGGAAGTGTCCCTTAGAGCACCATCAACAGATTGTGGCACAATTTGGAGGCTGCCAGGAGTCATGCAGTCCCACCCAGAACCTTCAGATAAGTCACAAAGGTCACCCTACATTTCCCAGGGGCCAAATTGATGAGCCCTGAAGAGGTTTTATCATTTTTCAAGCACTGTATGAGCCTGGTTTTTCTTAGTAGACTTTGGACTTTAGGGGCGTTGTTGGTGGGTCCTAAGGGTGTAATTGTAGCTAGATTAAAAGTAAAACTTGTGTGAGCCAAATTTACTAAAATTAAAATGCTTTATTGATAATATCAATAGTAATGGTGAATCTTTTTATTCTGGGGATGGTGACTCATCGGACTAATGCTTCCATTGCAAGGACCTGTGTTCAACCTCATGGTCACAGGTTCAAATCCCAGCAAGTCCACTCAGACTTTCATCCAACTGAGGTCAATACAAAGAGTACCATTGAGTTGGGTAACAATAAACATCTGTTATTCATCACTAAGATACCCTTCTGGGTGAAGGTGTGCTTTATAAATACTTATGTTATTTTATTTTCTGTATAAGTTAAAGTCAATAAAATGTTTTACCAGCAGGGTTTTTAAAGGTTTTTTTGATAATGTCAAATTAACAGTGAGTCAACGCATGTCCTAATGAAGGTCATTGAAAGGAGTTATTGACAATTACAAGGTTAACAAAGAATCAATACATGGTTTAATGACTGATACAATCTACATATACACACCATTATATTTTGTCTAGTATAGGTGGGGGTATTCTAGTTATAGGGTTTGGTGCTTGCTACAGATGTGAACTATTAGGATGGTGTGACCATGTATATTTCTACGCACCATCATCTGTTTATATGGAAATTAGTGCATAGTACTCAGCTGTGTGTTTTTGTAATATAGTACTTTTCCTTCTTATAAGTAAAAGCACAGACTATACTCAATTTTTGGGTGTTTTTGTCATGTGCCTGTGGACTGGGGTAGAAATCCACACCACCTTCTCTTAGTAGGCATTGGATTTCTCTGGCTCGCTACCCTAAGAAAGTCAAGTGCTACAATGGGGTACTAGGTTCCTAGTAGATGAACGTGGTGGGCCTATTGCTTGTGAAGTACACACATCCTTAGCAACTAATACCCACTTTCTTAAACTAATTGGAGATGTTATCAATGAAAGAACACTAGTTTCGACAGTTACAGACCACATACATTTAATTTACAGTTTCACTTCTAAAATGTGTCTCTTGGCTGGAGTTCTTTTGCATGTATTTGCCTTGATGACTATACTGTTTGACCTTTATATGACACAATTCCTCAATTTATTGTCTGATGTAATTTTTACATTTTACAATCCCACCAATGACACCCAACCTGTCACCTTGCAATGTACAGATTGAATATCTATTCTAAACCTCACAAAATGGAATGAGTTCTAACTGACTCTGGTTAAATTTTGTTAAAATGAAATTGATGTCACTATAGAAAACATCAAACTCTCAAAAAACAAGTCATCTCCCAAGTGAGATATGGATTGGGAGGAGAATGTACACCCAGCTTCAAGCCTCAAGCATAAGGCAGCAGTGCGTTCTAGCGCCTTTTCTTTTTTCAATATATATTAATGGGGTAGATAAGGCACTCTAACAGTTAGAAGCTGACATTCCTAGAGTAGGCCTAGACAAGACCCCAATGCTCCTTTATGCAGATGATGCGGTCCTGTAGTCAAGAACTACAAATGGTTTGCAGGTCTTGATTGAGGGATTTGCCTCATACATGGGGAAAAGGGATTTACGGCTTAACTTAGCCAAAAAATTTACCATAGTTTGCAGGAAGGTAAATCCCAAACTAGGCTGCATTATGTGAGGGTCGTCAGATTGACCGAAGTAGTGAGCTTTTCTTACCTTGGTATACAATACAGATACCAGCACATTAGAAAACAAAAGCAAAAGCAGGTAAAATCATGGATGCCCTAGACAGATTCTGTAGAAAAATTAGAAATAAGCTAATAATAGAATTGACCAAATTATATAAAACAGATGTATCCCTAAGGCTATATACGGAGCTGCAGTGTGGGGAATGACAGATAGCAAATCCCTCCAAACCCAGGAAAATATGTTCTTATGTGAGTTATTGGCCATACCCCATACTGTTTCATCTTATATTGCCCACAAAGAGCTGGATATGCCTTTTATAAAATATTTGATTGATCAGAGCTCCATTGTTTGCTGGTACAACATTTTGGAGCAAAATAGGCTCTAAATGCACAAAAGACATCATCTGAGTTTGTCTAAATCTTGATCAGTACCGTAATATCCTATAGTTAGGTTACATGAATTCACTGCTAACTGAGCGATAAGAGGGAGTAACTATTACTAACCCACCAAGCATCCCACAGTTCAGTAAGAAGGAGTTAAACTCGTATTTTAATAATCATAGTAGAAGCATGAGGGAGAGCAGTGAGATTGTCAAACCCTCTCTAACAAGATATATGTAAATCTAGTCCCAGATAGGTCTACCCAAGTATCTATCTTTAGTAAAAAAAAACATCCCGAGTAGAGATTTTATCTGACTTGAATGTGACTGGGCATATTACAACAGTTAGTGGCATGCCCTAAGAGGGATGCATTAACACATGGCCTGCCAAAATGTCCTTGTGATGGGCAGTCAAAACAATCTACTATTCCATCTTATGTTATTTTGCTACCTATATAGAAATATTAGGAGTAGCTTGTTATGTTCACTTTTTCTCCCTCATTAGCTCTACTTATATACCAGGATGCATTCAAATTGTTATGTAAACTGAAGAATGAACTAGTCCATTATGCTGTCTCAACATTTATCACTTGCATTATTGCTAAAAGAAAACAATTAACTGAACTGGGCGATTTGAAATATGAAGATTAAACTTTACAGCATCCGGAACTCCTGATGATATTTTGGTATAACTGTTAAGAACAGGATATTTATGCAATGGACTTAATGAGTATTTTAGGATTTTAACTTACATATTTATGTACAGCGTAAAATCGAGCATAAACTGGACCAGGATATCAACTTATAAATCGTATTAAGTATTCTGTTTCTATTACTTTTTATATATTTTTTAAGAAGAGATTTGTTTGTAATGTATTTCAAAATTGCTTACATCGATAAATAATTAGCCGAATAAAGATTTGGATGATGATTAAGTCATCTCAATAAACATTTAAAGTACATCATATACATAATTTTACTTGTTTGAAGGTAAAGTGTCAGTTTGAGCTCAAGCCCCCAATATCATCCAAGCTAATAACGTTTAGGTTGTTTTCATTAGATGAGTGTATTGGTTTTAATAATGCAATACAAATTGAGAATGTAAAACTATATTAAATTGTAGCGTTTGTTGAGATGGTAACTACCCACTTCAAGTGACAAACACAATCCTTGTTAGGGTGAATCACTAAAGTCACTTAATTAACCTAAGCTTAACCCTTTGGTAGCTATAGTACAGTGCAGAAAGGCCTAACTTAGAGGCAATGTGTAAAGTATTTATGAAGTGCCAAAACAGAAACAAGTTCAAAACACAACAAAAGAAAAATCGTGAACGACTCGAGTATATTTTAAGAAATAAAATGACACCAAAAAGACAAAATAGTAATAAAGGGAACTAAAATTAGAATTTCTTTAATTTTAAATAAAAATAGTCTCAGTAGACTGGAACCTAGGCACGATCTTAGACTGACTGCGATGGAGCACAGTCACTACAGAAAGCAGGTTCAACCCTTTTGGATGTTTGATCTTCAGACTTAGTCTCTGAAATGAAAGTACAAAATCTTAATTGGGGCAAGGCAGCAGGCTATGGTCGAGGAGGGCTAAACGAGGCTGTATGGCAATAGAATGAGGTCCCACAGAACTTGTAGAATTTTGTAGAGAAAGGGCCAAGCATGAGAAATTCTAATTTCACTCCATAGAAAAATCCCTTGTCAGTCAGATAATTTTGCCGTCTTTGCCATTTGAAAATTTCGATATTTGGACTTGGTAATTTTTGGGTATTCAGATTCCTCCTGCAGTGCAAGGCTGCAGGCTGGTGCAGAAGAGGGCTCCACATGGTTGGATACCTTCTCTGTGAGATGTGCCGCTGTGGAAAAGCTCTGTGCAAGGGAAACCTAAATCTTTGGCCAAGAAGCAATGCATGTTTGGAACAGCTTGGCAGGTTTGTTCTGATCCTCCAGAGATCTTCGGAAATCAAAATGTTTCTAAGTCCCAGATTTCTCTGCATGTTAGGAGGAGTAAACTTTGACACAGTCCAAGGTTCCAGGGCCTCATGAACAGCACTTGGGGGTCAAGACTCACTCAAGCAATCTATTGTGGACATCTCTGAATACGATGAGGCAGAAGAAGCAAAGGATCCATCTCTGAAAGATATATTGACTTCAATAAAGAAACTCCACAAAGATGTTAAAACAGACACACAAAAGAACCACCTCGCTATTCAAAAGCTCCAAGGGGCAGTGAATAAAGTGGGCAGCACCTGTCTGGCGATTTCTGAAAGGATGATATCAGTAGAGACACGAACTGACCATCTGGAAAAAGATGTCACGTATCTGCAAAAGCAAGAAAAAAGACAAGAAGGCATTATACAGGACCTGATGATAAAGGCGGAGGAACAGGAAAATAGAGCCAGGCGGAATAATCTGCGATTCCTGGGGCTCCCAGAAGGTGTTGAAGACAACGACCCAAGAGGGTACATTATTAAACTTCTTAAATCATCTATGCCCGAATTGCAAACCTGGGAACTAGAGAGAGAAGTTCAAAGAGCCCATCGTTTTCCTCTTACTCAGTCTAAAAAAACAGAGAATCAATCTAAATTTCCAAGGGCAATGCTGGTGTTTTTTGGAAATTTTTTACTTCGGGACTCCATATATGATTTAGCTCGCCCCACAAGTAAGAAAGAGTACAATGGTAGTACATATTTTGTTAGACCAGATTTTGCCCACGCGACCGTGGAAAGGAGATGGAGGCTGAGACAGCTATTTAACCCTTTTGAACAGATTGGTGCTAAAGTGTATTTACAAAACCCGGCAAGACTGAAAATAATATTCAGAGGCTCAACTCGGGTCTTCACTAGTGAAATACAGGCTGAAAACTATCTTAAAGAAATTTCTGAGACTGTGAAAAAATAGACCGAAGATACGAGCAAGAACTCATTTCTTTCCTATGTGAAACAAAAAATAAGTGTCATATTAAGAATCTCTCGCTGGTGAAAAAATAACGGGAGAACAATAATAAGTGCTATTCACATATGAAATAATATACAAAAAACTTTACTAGAGGAGCAAAAGAAAAGAACCCTTGATTGTAAAAACCTTTTTTGTATGGAAATGATACAGTCACGCAAGGTTGGGGGGGAGGGCACTGAGGTGCACTGACCAACGAGCGCCCACACCTGGTTCCGGCTGGACCCAGGATGCCTCAAGGGGAGGAAAGGGGAGGGGGGGGTGGGGGGGCCTTTGGGGGAGTAAAGGGGGGGAAAATCATCATCAGATAAGGAAAGGGGTCATAATAAAGGGGGAGAAAGGAAGGGGGGAAAGGAAAAAAAGAAAAAAGAAAAATGATACGCATAGTCACAATTAATGTATGTGGATTAAACGATGCAAGAAAAAGAAGGGAATTGAAAGAATATTTTAAAACACTGCAAGCTGATTTAATTTGTGTTCAGGAGACACATATAGAGATTTCTCAGAAAACTTTACTGGAACAATTGGGGTATAAAGTACTGACATGTACGACTCAGGGTACGAGAACACGGGGGGTTGCAATATTAGCTCGGGGAAATGGAACTGCAGTAAAAAAACAACAGGTAGATAGACACGGGCGGTGGGTCTTAACGGAGTGCCAAATTCAAAGTTTTAATTTTACTTTATGTTCTATTTATGCACCAACAGAGGACGACCCAGAAACTCTAATCCATATAAATTCTCAACTATCCAACTGGCCTCTCCCCATTATACTATGTGGCGATTTAAATATAAATGGCCTTAATGGGTTGTGGAAAGATGATCCTGCAAGGTTTACTGGTAAAAAGAAAAAAACTCATAGAGCTCTGATTCAACTCATGCAGGACAATGGGTTGATCGATATTTGGGAACATACAAATGGAGGGGGAGGCAGCACATACTATTCTGCCCCCCATAAAACTTTAGCTCGGTTAGATTACTTCATGATCTCCCCCTCGTTGATACCGATGGTGAAAGTTAAAAAAATGCCCAGATTGATGTCGGATCATAATCCGCTCTCTTTAGAGATCTCTATACCAAATTTTCAGAAAAATATAACTAGCTGGACTTTTGAGAGAGAATTGTTACAGGATACAAATTATATTACCTACATGGAAACTTGGTTAAAAGAATTCCTGGAAAACAATAGAGGTACAGCGTCACCCCAAATAGTATGGGATGCTATGAAGGCAGGTATTAGGGGAGAAACGCTAAGCTACTCTCTTAGACGGAATAAGCAGGAAAAAGAAGATCTTGAGAAGAAGATAAGCTTAGTAGCAAAGTTAGAGGAAGAATTGATAAGAAATATAAGAGAGAAAGAGGAGGTGACAAAAGTAATGCAAAAATTAGCAATGGCTAAAGCTAGAGTGGGGGAAGCATATGCCGCAAAATCAGCTGGTAAATATCTAGCAAGGAGGGAAGAGCAACATGAATACAGCGAACAGGTAGGACGAATCCTAGCGATCAGAACTCGGCAGGCGGCTACTCAGGGGCAGATAACAGAAATGACTACGGAGGCAGGGGTGATAGTGAAAACACCAAAAGAAATCTGCTCTGTATTCCAGAAGTTTTATAAAAAATTATATAGTCAGGATAATGGGGAAGCAGATACAGCAGAAATTGAGCAATATTTAGAGTCTGCCTCACTAGATAAGCTAACAAAAGAGGACAACGAATCCCTTGAGAATAACTTTACCTCAGAAGAAGTACAAAGGGCCTTTAAAGATCTTCCGTCAGGGAAAGCAGTTGGACCTGATTTAATACCCCTAGAGTTTTACAAGAAGTTCTTTCTGATCTTAGAAGCAGACATTAATAGACTTATGGTTCTTATACAAAACGGTGCTGCCCCTCCGGGGTCTTGGGGAGAAGCTTCAATGGTGGTGTTTCTGAAAAAGAATAAAAGCTCTACGGATCCTGGGTCATACAGACCAATCAGCTTAATGAATAGTGATTGTAAAGCCTATTCTAAAATTTTGTCAAATAGGCTGAGCTTGATAATTGGGAAGATAGTTTCACCATGGCAGCATGGGTTTATACCGGGGAGGAGTACCGCCGATCATATTAGAAGGGTGTTTGCGCTGCTGGATGGTACAACTGCCTCACGAGACCCTATGTCTTTAATATTGCTGGACGCCGAAAAGGCTTTTGATAGGGTCTCGTGGGGTTTCCTGTGGGCAACAATGATTAAGTGCAATTTCGGGAAAAAATGCATAGGAGCATTAAAAGCCCTTTATAAAAATCCGAGTATCAGACTGAGAGTAGGGGGAGAACTGAGCGAGGTAATAAAAATCGAACGTGGGACCAGGCAAGGATGCCCATGTTCCCCTCTACTCTTCGCCTGTTATATTGATTCATTTATTAGATATATAGAAAAAAATAAAAATATCAGCCCAATTATGCTGAATGGATACGAGACCAAAATATTGGGATACGCGGACGATTTAGCAATCACATCATCAACACCAGTAATAGCAATTAGAGAGATCGAGGATGAAGCTAAAAAATATGGTCTTCTATCAGGGTATAAATTGAACCAAGGGAAAACGCAAATAGTTGTTAATCAATTTGTTAATATTCAGGACGAAAGAGTTATAGAGTCTGCGGTTTATTTGGGCGTTAATATAACATCCGACTTATCGAAGGTTGTGGAGAAAAATCTGACCCCTGTAATTAAAAAGGCAAAATTAGACCTAGACAGGATGGACAATTTACATTTAACGATTATAGGTCGCTGTAATGTTATAAAAATGCTGTTCCTGCCCAAAATTTTATATTTATTCCGCACGATTCCTTTATTGTTTACTAATAAGTGGTTTAAAGAAATAGAGGGGATTTGTAATCGCTTTATATGGGCAAAGGGCAGAACCCGAAGATCCATTAAGATGTTGGCACTATCTAAAGAACGGGGGGGCCTTGCAGCACCGGACTTTAAGACATATTATTTTGCTTCAGTCCTTCAGTATTGTAAAGGACTTCTCGGAGGAAATACGAAAGATATCTGGAGGGGTAATGCTGGCATTCCGGATATATATGAACTGCTGGTTTTGGATTCTAATAAGGGACTCCTTACTTTTAGGGAGTTAAACTATTATAAAAGAACGAAGTTCAAGGTGTTGGGTGCGGCTATCTCAGCTTGGTCAATTATCCGGAAGAAAATTAAATTAGGGCGAATGAATTTTTATACTCCTTTATATATGAATGAACTTCTCCCAGATGTATTCCATGATCAAGTGATGAGGCGGTGGGATAATCTTGGGGTCAGCATAATTGGAGACATCACAGATCAATCAGGGTTAATAACATTTGAAAGGGCGCAACAGCTATACAATTTGGATCAGAGAGACTTTTTCAAATACTTACAGATAAGGTCAGTCCTGCAGAGAAAACAAGCAGGCAATTGTAAATTTATTAGGGTAGACCTGATGGAATTTGTTCGAGATGAGGATGGATGCACAATCTCTCAACTATATGGTGCATTATGCCAGTATAATGAGGATGACAGAGGAAAGGTATTTGATAAATGGAGAAATAAATTAAATCTATCAGGAAATGAGGCTGAAAAATCGCTCAGGTTAGGAAACACTACTTTAAAGGTTGCAAATCTGCAGGCACAATATTTTAAGACTCTATATGAATTATATTATACACCGCATAGAATAGCCAGTTGGGGGGGCACGAGTGGGATCTTCTGCCCAAGATGTCAGAGTATGGAGGCTGACACAATACATATGTTTGCAGCTTGTCCTAAACTAGATCCCCTTAAAGAAGCTATGGAGGAATTCTTTAAAGAGGAATTGAAAATCTCGATTAAATTAACTAATGAGATTATGGTTCTTGGGGTGGCAAAGGAGGGGCAGGAGGTACCCCATCAAGAATTTTTATTTATTGCAATGACGCTGATCCGGCTTTGTATTGCAACGGTATGGAAAGACTCTAATCCTCCTTCGTTTCAACAATGGCTTTCAAAATTTTTAGCTATCTATACTCTAGAGAAAGCTTTATATGAAAAAAAAGGCGCGAAGGCAAAGCAGCTTGGGAAGCGGATATGGGCCCCAGTTGAAAAATGGAAAATTAAATTAGACGGTTAACTAAAAAGAGGGATAGACTCATGTTTATTCTTACAAGATTATAGTCGGTGGGGTCAAAAACTGCTTAGCACTCTTTGTAATTTTTCATTTTTTTTCTCTTTTTTTTGTTGTTTTTTTGTTTTTGCTTTCGTTTAAACTTTGCCTTTTAAGAATATGTTGTACAATTCGTTTGATTCTTTAAGTGACAAAGCACTAATTGAATGACTTCTGTTATAACTGATATATATGTTAAAATAATCAATTGTTTACACTTTGTTTTTCTGATGATGAAATAAAAAAAAAAAAAAAAAAAAAAAAAAGACTCACTCAAGCAGATGCCACCAGCAGAGTCTAGGACAGGCCAAGTTGGTCACCTGCAGAAAAGACCACTAAAGGCTTGTTATGACACTGCAGCTTGAAAAGGAGTTCAGCCTTATAACCCTTGGAGCCCCTGGGGCCCACTTAATTCTTCTGGGCACAAGGGGGAAAGCAGGTACGTTAGATTATGGCTGTTCTTATGTCTCAGAGAGCTGATTCAGTCCTCTTCTGATCTTCCATAGTTCCAGTAGTGTTCTGAACAGTGTACTGGGGATGCAACACTTATGCCTGTCACCAGCCTGTGGGTGGGCAGGACTACTAGCCCCACCCTTACCAATGGGCCTAACATTCCCACCTTTACAGCAGTTCCTGGGTGTCCTACTGCAAACAATCCAACGGTGCCTACATTGAAGATGGTGAAACCCTTCTCTCCATGTGCAGAGTCTTGGTGAGTGAAATGAGTAAGCTCTTCTCTATGCTTAATTCAAACCTGTTATCAGGCAGTTCCCACTGGGATCAGAAACAGTTCCCTGCGGGAGCAAAGAAGGGTACTATGCAGGTGTCATCTGACAACTGCTTGCAACAAGGAGGTCCTGTGAAGACAAATATTTTTCTTGTCTATATGGTCTTCCAACCAGAGGACCCAAAGAAACACTTTCCCATGCCCAAAAATGTTTCTCTGCTTTGAGAGCAGTTTTCACACAATATTCATGGTTAGGCACCCAGAGGGATGCAGAATAAGGCTAATTCAAATTAGCATCTAAAAGCGTTATGCTGGAAAAAGTTAAATTTTTAACGCTATTTTTTCCTTAATATCTATTAAAAATCCAAATTGGCTTGTGAACTGCTGTACGAAATTGGGTTGTTGTTTGGAGAGGGAGGGGCAGTGAACCCTTGTCAAGCAACAGCAGCAAACTTTTGAGGGTGAACCACAAAAAGTCACTAAATTAATCAGGGTTTAACCCTCTGGCAAAAAAGCAGTCAGGCTTAACTGAGAGGCAATGCGCAAAGTATTTATGCAAACAGTAATAAAGTGAGAAAACAACACAAGAAAAATCCCACACCAATTTAGAAAAATTGAGGAAATGTTAACAAGTGATTTGTCACCAAAACAACAAAATCCAATCAGTAGAACTTAAGTCATACATTTTTCAAGTTTAATGTCAAAAGTAGTGCCTAAAAGATCACAGCACCAACCACGGACATCAAGTCCTGCAAGACTGTGGCAAAGTCTAAATGTATGGCTTGACTGGAAGTAGCACAGTTTGGATATACAAATTAGGTTGGACCCAGTCTCCACTTAGCTTTGAAGTTAGAAAATGTTTTAAAGAAAAATGTCTGAGAAGATAAAGTTCAGTGGGGCAAGTCAGTTAACAGCGTCCGAGCCGAGAAGGAGGCATAGTTGTCAGGGAGCCACTATACGAAGTTGTGGTGAAGATTTCTACATTCAGACTTAAGGCCTCATTTACAAGGCCATTGCGCAGCTTTTTTTAAGATACTGGCGGCTCAGTGTGCCTGCCTATATTTAAAAGGCCACATAAAGTCACCTGCGTGTCTTTTCTAGGCCATGTAAATATAGACTTCTTTCATGCAATACTCTGCATGAAAGGGGCTTTCCATGGCTCTTGCTGTGGGTGTTCCCATGCAACATCCATGGAACCTGACACATTCCCAGATATACAAAGTTTTGTAAAGCTGGGAATGCGTAGGAGTGGCACAATGAGGAGAAATACTATTTTTTCTCCTTGTTTTTTTCTTCTTTCTGTGTTTCCTGCATTGAGCAGCATACAGAAAACGAGGAAAATGCCATCAATGATTCCTTTTGTGTAGGAAGGTGTCCCTTCCTGCACAAAAACAATTATCCCCACAATGCAGGCAGCCTTGCAACATGACGCAAGTTTTCCTGCGCTGTCTCATGGCAGGAAACTGTGCGCCAGTGCAGGGGAAAGCACACGGATGCGTCCTATTGTTGTTAATATGACTCATTCTTGTGATTTTTTTAAAAACATTTTTTTATTAGCATTTTATTGTACAAAAACACAACCAGCATGTCAGCCTTAACACATCCCGCCCATCCTCCCCCTCCCTCCTTGATTCATCCTTAAAAACAATCCACTCTCTGGTGCCCCATACAGCCCCAATCGGTTTGGTCTCTGTACCTCTCTTATTGCATCACAGGGTCTCGCAGCATCTTTTCTCATGTCTTGTGTATGGTACTTTGGGGCTTTTATCAGCACAAAGTCAGCCATCCAGTCCATGATATTTGCGCCTTTTGTACCATACTCTCCCAAACTTTTTGGGGCAACTCCTTGCCTTATACGTGACCCTTTCAGCCACCATGTAGAGGTCCATACCCCTTCTCCATTCCTCCAGCTGTGGCAGAGTGGCAGCCCCCACTTCCTTGCCACATCTCTCTTAGCCACCACAAAAGCTAGTATGAGAAAGATCAGCTGCGGGCGGGCAAGGTCCACTTTGTTATTCATACCCAGTAAAACAAGTTTTGGGTCCAGCGGTAACGTGATCTCCAGTACCTCCCCCAACTCTCTCAGGAGTTCACCCCAGTAGCTTTGAATTTCGGAACCTGACCAAATGATATGGAAGACATCTCCACCCTCTCTACCACAGTGCAGGCAGTTCGGGTCAGTGGCCCTTCCCATTTTGTGTAGGCGCATTCGGTCCAGGTAAGTCCTATGAAGGATGTTGAATTGGATGAGCCGTAAGCGGGACTTTATAGCCACCTCTCTCGGATGCATCAGGACCGTGTTCCAGTCCACCTCGTCCATGTCCCCCACATCTGCCTCCCATTTCCTTTTAAGATTCATTAACCCATCCAGGAAGTTATTCATCACCGTTCTATATGTCAGGGAGACTGCCCTATTTGGTATGTGCTCCTGCAATAGGCGACCCTCCAATGGTGTATATTCTAGAAGTGTGCCTTTCAATGGCTCCACCGCCTGCCATGCATGCCTAAGCTGTATATACTTAAAATATTGTGTGTTATCTAGTTCATATTCTAACCTAAGCGCCTGAAAGGATTTCAGCTCCCCCCGCTTCATTACATCACCTACTGTCGATATTCCTATATCATCCCATCTCTGGAACCCTGTTAGCTTACTCACTTACCGTAGCCATGCAGACCTCCACAACGGCTTCTGTCTCGTCGGCTTTCGTTCCCAGTCTATCCTTTCGTCGCCCGTATCCAAAGGTCTAGTGTAACTTTAGTTGCTGGAAGAAGTCTAACTTTCCCCTTGTCCCCATAGAGATAATGGAGAAATGTGCGTTTCTCCATACAGTGCCTTTCCAGTGCAAAAGTAGGATGTGTAGCTGGGGCATGTATCCATTCGTTAATGGGCACCAGGTGTTCCGCCCAGTAATAGGCCTCTATATTAGGCAATAAGATTCCGCCGCTGAATTGATGCCTTAGGAGGGTCGTCAGAGCCACCCAAGGGTGCTTACCCAACCACAAGAATGCCCTAAGTTCCGCGTTAATGTCTCGGAACACCTGCCTCGAGATGGGGTAGTATTAATTTTGTAGTGCATATAAGTATTTTGAACAAGGCCGAGCAGCCCAGAAACGCGAGGGGGAGCATCCTCCACCTGACCGCATCTTCTGCAAAGTTATTCAAGATTCTTTTAATGTTCCTGTCATAGGAAAGTGTCTTATCTAGTGTCACATATATTCCCAACTATACAAACCCTACCTCTGTCATCTGCAGCCTTCCCGGTAGATCCGTCCATTCGTCTCGGTCCCTGGGATCATAGAGGATCGACTTATGCCAATTGTTTTGATACCCGGCGTGAGCCCCATACTGATCCTGTACTAGAAAGAGAGCCCCTATCGTTGTATCCGGGTGCGTTATATACAGGAGGACATCATTCGCATACAGTGATATGTTCTCCTCTACCACGTCATTCTGTCCTATTCTGAACCCCCAAATGTCCTTATTTTGTCTGACTGCACATGCCAGGACCTCAATCATAAGGGCAAAGAGCAGGGGGAACAGGGGGTATCCCTGCCTAGTCCCTCGTCTCACCGGGAAATCGCTGGACAGTGTCCCATTGACTTTAACTCATGCCCTGGGGTCAGTGAAGAGCAATTTCACTCAGGCCCGAAACTTGAGGCCAAAACCAAAGCGCAGTAGTACCCCCTCCAAGAACGGCCAATGGACCGCGTCAAACTCTTTTTCTGCGTCTAGGGACAAAAACCATTGCGGGTCTTGCCTCGTGCTCACCTCGTGTAACCAATTGTGAGTCCTACGTAGATTTAATCTCGTGGCCCTATCTGGAAGAAATCCAGTTTGATCAAGGTGTACTAGCCCCGTTATTACCCGCCGCAACCGGAGAGCGAGTACCGTCGCAAGAAGTTTCGCTTCTACATTTAAGAGGGAGATGG
The DNA here is from genome assembly GCF_964263255.1 of Lissotriton vulgaris. Taxonomy (NCBI): domain Eukaryota; kingdom Metazoa; phylum Chordata; class Amphibia; order Caudata; family Salamandridae; genus Lissotriton; species Lissotriton vulgaris. The sequence continues at coordinate 980,605,544 of NC_141698.1, read as the reverse complement.
GACGATACGACGCACAGTCATCCACTGGCTTACCCTCTTTGTATATCGGTACTATCGTGGCCAGACGGAGATCCAGAGGTAATGTTCCCTCATGAGTCGCCTCCTCAAAGAGTCCCATAATGTGACGCAGCAATAGGTCCGCAGTCTTTTTAAAGAATTCCACCGGGAAACCATTTGGACCCGAAAACTTCCCCGCCCGGAGCTTGGCCAAGGCATCTCTGACTTCATTTAGTATAAGGTCGCCCTCTAGCTCCCTCCGATCCTCTTCTTTCAGTGCCGGGAGCTCAATATGTGCCATATATTGGAGAGCGTCCTCCTGCGTCCCTAAGCTCCTAGCTTCATAGAATGTTTTATAATATTCAGCGAACGTCTCTGCTATCTAATCATCGATTCTAACCATGTTCCCTCTGGTGTCTCTAACTTGTTCCATCCATCTGGCGTCTCTCTCTTTTCTGCTAAGCCACGCCAACAGTTTGCCTGACTTATCCCCCACATCGTATAAGTGATGTAGAGTTGCTAATGCCTGCGCCCTGGCCTCCCCTGTGACCAAGTCCCTGTATTGAGGCTGTATATCCTATAGGCGCCTGAGAGTCCCTTCTGCTTTCGTGAGCTGGTGTTCCCTTTCCTGTGTCAATATCTGAGCTTCCAGTGACCTGACTTCCTCCCTGTGTTTCCTTTTTTCCCCGACAGTCTATTCTGCGCCCTGTCCCGTATTACCACCTTAAGGGCCTTCCAGAGGACCACCCTCGATGTGACCGACCCCTCATTTCCGGAGATATAGATTTTCACGTCTGCCCGAAGGCCCTTTATGACCTCTGCATTCTGTAAGTCCCATGCCGTCAGTCTCCAGGACCTGCCTCTATCTTCCCTAGCTCCCCCCATCACCACTAGTAGGGGCGAGTGATCGGATATTCCTCTTGCCTGGCACTCTGTCGTGTCGCGCACCGTCAGTGTTTGTCGTGCCACAAAGACATAATCCAGCCTAGAGTACACCTTATGCGCACCAGAGAAGAACGAATATTCCCTCCTCTCGGGATGAAGCCATCTCCACATGTCCGTTAGTCCTAGTGTATGCATCGTCCTGTAGAGCAAGGATGGTGTTTGGACCTTGGCCCTGTCTCGTGACCTGTCTGTTCCTGGGTCCATCACATCATTAAAGTCACCCCAAGAATCTGCTGAGTGTCTGATGTGTTCAGGATGATATCTGTGATTCCCGTAAGTGTAAGTGCTTGCATTGTCGGCAGTGCATATGCCGAGATGATAGTGTATTCCTGCCATCTCCAGTGTCCTCTCACTCCCACATATGTCCCATGGGGATCTATCCAGGTCTGCGCTACCTGAAAAGGCGGGTTCTTTCTAACCACGATAGCCACTCCCCTTGAACCTGTGGTATACCCGACATGCACAAGCACTGTGTACTGTCCTCTGGCCAAGAAACCACATTTAACTCCCTGCAGGTGTGTAATGTAGCAAAATAACGTCAGGGCCTACTCGCTTCAATTATGAATTAACCAACCGTCTCTTGATCTTACTGCCCAGTCCGTTAACGTTCCATGTAAGTATCCTAATCCCTCCTGTAGCCCATGACGTGTCTGTCACATCATCCTGTGTCAGGCCCTGGGTCATGGCAAAGAAAGACTAAAATTAGTGGCAGTGGCGGAAATGAGGCCTCTAGGTCCAGAGTATGTATGATCTGCGTGACATGCTACAACAATCCCCCCGCCCCCCATAGCCAGTTCGTACAAAACATCGGACTGCCCAACACAAAACAAACTCCCCCTCTCCCAACTCCCCCCACCCCACCCCCCTGCCCGTCCGTCCCACCTCCGCCATAGGCTCGGTAAAGGACGTTCAGGCTGAGAAGGTCTGTCGCCCACCCCAACAAGTCCCTTCCTACAGGCTCAGCCACAGAATCGAGGTCTGGACTGCGACCAACACTCCCTACCACTGTATGTACTCATGCAAAGGTCAAATACCAAATACCCTGTTATACAACAAAACAATAGGCATACATCCCTGTGATATTTAAATGACGCAGCTCATCACAGCAAAATGTTGAGCCAAGTTATTGTAATAACATCGATTTCCAAGTGCTTAGAGACCTGCAGGTGATTGGGCGTGTTACAAATCCAAATTAACAATAACAATAACAATAACAATAACAAATGACTTTTGGCATCACAATGCGTAATTTTTCTGTGGACGAGGTCCTTTATGGAAATCAAAAATCTCCAGCGGGATGAAGTTGCAGGCTGGAGCCAACAAGGGATCCACAAGGTAGATAACCTTCCTGCAAGGAGCTGCTGAACACGTTTTGAAGATGTGGAGAGGAATTTAGTGGGAGCTCCCATGAAGTCAGGTCATGGTCTCCTCCAAGTTCTCATAGCACATTATGACAGAAAATGTATACAGTCCTCACGTTTGAATTTTGGCTATCGGGGCTCCTTCAGCACCTCTTCCAAGGGTGCAGACCTGGATGGGCAGCACTTGAAGGGTCAGAAATCACTCATGCTGGGTCCAGGAGCGGGTTAAAGATGGTTGAAGCTGTTTATTTCCCTTTACAAGAAATGTGTATACCGCGCTACTCGCCCGGAGGGTCTCAAGGCGCTGGGGGGGGGGCGCTATTGATCGAACAGCCAGGTCTTCAGTTGCTTCCTGAAGGAGAGGTGGTCTTGGGTGAGGCGGAGGTGGATGGGGAGGGAGTTCCAGGTCTTGGCTGCCAGGTAGGAGAAGGATCTTCCTCCCATGGTGGTTCTTCGGCTGCGTGGAACGGCGGCGAAGGCGTGGTTGGTCGATCGTAGTTGGCGAGTGGGAGTGTAGAAGGTCAGGTGGTTGTTGAGGTACCTGGGGCCCAGGTCGTGGAGGGCTTTGTGTGCGTGGGTGAGGAGGCGGAACAGGATTCTTTTGCTGATGGGGAGCCAGTGCAGGTCTCTCGGGTGTGTGGAGATGTGGCTGTGGCTGTGGCGGGGGATGTCCAGGATAAGTCTTGCGGAGGCGTTCTGGATGCGTTGGAGTTAAGCATGGGCGGAAAATCCGTTTCGCTCGCGGATTTTCGGGAAATTCGCAATCCGCGAGATTCGCGAATCTCCCGCAAAATCCGCAAATCCGCGAGCAGCGGATTTTGCTCGCACTGCTCGCACTGTTCGCGTGAGTTCGCGGCTTCCCAGTACAACTTCGCGCCCCGCGAATAAGTGCAAAATTGCAGAAATATGATCTTAGCAAAACTGAAACTACTTACCAGGTTCAAAAGTTCAGGCTCATCATTAGTAGCCATTTCCTGTAGTGCTTCCTGAGGGGCCCCTCCAGTGTTCAGTTGCCAGTTGCAACTATTATGTGACCCTGCTCTGAACCTCAGAATAGTTACACATATGCCACAAAGGTCCTGAATTACAGCTAAGGGAGACAAGCAGGAGCCAGGCTGGAAGTTCAAATCCATTAATCAGCCCCTAATTCATTATTGTCAGTTGGGGCAGGGCAGGTGTTGTAACTAATTTTGCAACAATGAAAGCACTTAGCAAGTGCAAAAGATCACTAATCAGGAAGCACTAAGGAAGCAGGTGCCAGCTAAAAAAATATTCTGTGACACATTAATCAGCCCCAAATTAATTCAGGTCACTTGAGGCAGGGAAGGTGTGCTTGCGTTGCCACAATAATGTACACTGACTGGACAACCAGATGGTGCTGTGATGAAACAGAGGGTGGCATGGGTGGGCCAGAGGGTGGCATGAGTAGTCAGAGAGTGGCAGTGGTGACAGAGAGTGGCAGTGATGAAGAAGAGTGTCCCAAACAGGCTGGACACGTAGAAACAACAAGTTCGCGAAACTTGCGACCCGACAGGTAAGTTCGCAATTTGCGAAAGTGTACAAAACCCTCGCGAACTTGCAGAAACCCGCGCAAACACAAAAAAAAAAATCCGCAAATTCGCGAGAATTCGCGGATTTTGCGGATTGCGAGTTCGCAAATCCACAAAATTCGCGAACGCGAGATTCGCAAAATTCGCCCATGCTTAGTTGGAGTCTTTTCTGCAGTTTGGCTGTGGTTCCGGTGTAGAGGGTGTTTCCGTAGTCTAGTCGGCTGGTGACAAGAGCCTGGGTGACCGTGTTCCTGGTTTCGGTGGGGATCCATCTGAAGATCTTTCGGAGCATGCGTAGGATGTTGAAGCATGAAGACGAAACGGCGTTGACTTGTCTGGTCATTGACAGGGAAGAGTCCAGGATGAAGCCCAGGTTGCGTGCGTGGTCCATTGGTTTGGGTGCGCTGCCTAGAGCCGGGGGACACCAGGAGTCATCCCAGGCAGAAGGTGTTGATCCAAGGATGAGGACTTCCGTCTTGTCTGAGTTCAGTTTCAGGCGGCTGTTCTTCATCCACTCGGCTACTTCTTTCATCCCTTCGTGTAGGTCAGTTCTGGCGGTGGCGGGGTCGTTGGTGAGGGAGAGGATCAGCTGGATGTCGTCGGTGTAGGAGATGATGTTGAGGTTGTGTTGGCGTGCGATGGCTGCGAGGGGGCTCATGTACACGTTGAAGAGGGTGGGGCTGAGTGATGAGCCTTGTGGTACGTCGCAGATGACTTCGGTGGCCTCAGATCTGAATGGGGGGAGGCGGACACTCTGGGTTCTTCCGGTGAGGAACGAGATGATCCACTCCAGTGCCTTCTCTTGGATTCCGACATTGCTGAGGCGTTGAACTAGGGTGCGGTGGCAGACAGTATGGAACGCTGCGGAGAGGTCCAGGAGGATGAGGGCCGCTGTTTCTCCGTTGTCGAGCAGGGTTCGGATGTCATCAGTGGCTGCGATGAGGGCGGTCTCGGTGTTGTGGTTGGCTCGGAAGCTGGACTGTGAGTGGTCGAGGTATCCGTTCGTCTCGAGGAAGGCGGCCAGCTGTCTGTTGACGGTCTTCTCGATGACTTTGGCAGGAAACGGGAGCAGCGAGATGGGGCGGTAGTTCTTGAGGTCGGTGGGGTCTGCTGATGGTTTCTTCAGGAGGGCGCTGAGTTCGGCGTGCTTCCAGCTCTCCGGGAAGGTGGCGATGTCGAAGGAGCAGTTGGTGATGTCCCGGAGTTGGGGTGCGATGACGGAGTCGGCCTTGTTGAAGACGTGGTGAGGGCATGGGTCGGTTGGTGATCCGGAGTGGATGGTGTTCATCGTCTGAATGATGTCTTCGGTGTTGACTGGGGTCCAGTCGCGGAGGGTGGTGGTGGGGAGCGTTGGTTCTGTGGTTGGGTGCGTGGTCTGTTCGCTGAAGAAGTTGTGTATGTCTGCGATCTTGTTGTGGAAGAACGTGGCGAATGAGTCGCAGAGGTCTTGCGAGGGAGTGATGTCGTTGTTTCCGGCGCTGGGGTTGGAGAGCTCTTTGACGATGCTGAAGAGCTCCTTGCTGTTGTGTGCGTTGTTGTCTAGTCGTTCCTTGAATGCTGTCTTCTTGGTGGTGTGGATCAGCTGGTGGTGCTTGCGGGTGGCGTGCTTGAGGGCGGTCATGTTGGCTGGGGTTGGGTTCTTTCGCCAGGCTTTCTTGAGGGTGCGGCAGTTCTTCTTGGAGTTCTTGACGTTGTCGCTGAACCACGGGGCTTTCTTGCTTCCGGGCCTGCTGGGGTGGGTTTTCAGGGGTGTGAGGTCGTTGGCGCAGTTGGTGATCCATTGTGCGAGGTTGAGGGCTGCTTGGTTGGGGCCTGTTGATCTGGCGGGGGGGTTCTGGTTCAGTGATGCAGTGAGGTTCCAGTTTCTTAGGCTCCGATCAGGAGGCCAGCCAAATAGCCCTTGGAATCACTCTGGAAGTCTTGGGTTCAAGCAGAGAAGTAGGTTGCAAGCATAAGGGCACTCCTCTGAGGGCACAAGACAGTATTCAGGCAGCAGAGCCGTCCTCTTGATGAAACAGGGCAGCCCTCTGAGGTACACAACAGGCCCCAGAAGCAGGGAAGTCATCTGAGAGTCCTTCCTCAGGTCCAAAAGTGAACTGAAGAGTGGGTCTGAGGGTCCGAATGTTACATCTGGTTCCAGCTTTGAAGTCAAAGAAACCTTTGGAGTTTTTTCTCCACAGAAGTGTCCGGAACTTCTTGCCTCCCTGCCCTGGCTCCAGATTGTCTGTAGTAACAATTGGCTCATGTTACCTTCCAGGTAGGTGCTCAGACATCTCTCTTCTGCTTCAGTGTGACCTTGACCTCGCCTTGCCCTTCTGACTGGTTTTGGTGTCTTATGCTGCCGTTTTCTCTGTCAGATGCTCCTTCTGCCCCTGACTCAGTGACTACCCTTTCTTTGTTTCTGTTATCCATTTTATCTACCCTGCCTCTGTTCACCTGCTCCATTGTGCATCCTTTGTTTCTCTCAACTGCCCTTTTTGCATCTTTTAGTCGTCTTACTGCTCCGTTTTGCATCTTGGTCTCTTCTGTCAGTTTCTGCCCCTGACTTGCTTATCTAACTGTTTTTTTTCTGCCTTGTCACTCTTGCTTGATTTTCCCACTCATCCCAGCCAGACTTTCCTGCTCATACTGGGCCTGCTCACCACCCCATAGCTGCTCCCACTCTCCAAGTCCCTATTTTATGGAGGCCAAAGCACAACCCCGTTGAGTAGGTGCTCAGATATCTCTCTGTAACCTTAAAGTCCCCTTGCCCTTCTGACTTGTGTTAGTGTCTGTCTTAGGCCCCCACTCAGTAACTACTTTTTGGGCCGTCTGTTATTCCTGCTCCCTGTCTCTGCTTATCCCTTTTCCATCCTTTGTTCCCCTCAACAGCCCCTTTTTGCATCTTTTGCGCCTCCTACTCTGTTTTGTGTCTTGGTCTCTTCTGTCAGTGATTGCCCCCAACTTCTTCCGGCCAAATGTGTGCCAAAGGGAAGCCCTTCTGCATCTATCCACACATGGACCATGCCCAGTGCCAGAACCTCTAGTCTAATTGACTCCTGAAGTTACACTGCCTATGAGCTCCCCCTGCTCAACGCTGGATCCCACTTCAAACGCTGCGGCAGAGCCACATCTCAGTCCACAGTAGGCTGCTTTGCCTGCTTACATTGCCACTTAACATGCCTCTGACACCTGCTTTCACTGCCCACACACACACCTCACCCCTTACCAAGTCAGAACTCAACACTCACACTCAGAGCCCCACACACAACCATGCACAACAACACTCACTCGTACGCATGCTCCTCAACACACGTTCACTCTGCAAGAACTCTATCGAGATTTAAGATCTCATTGACTCCAACACACCAGACCTCCTCTTCCAAATTGAAACCTGGCTCAACCCCATATTCGCGCCGGACACCACATCAGCCATCCCTACTGGATACAAAATCCTGAACCCAGACTGACCACATACACCAGGAGGAGGACTGGCCACCTTTTACACAGACACAATCAAGTATACCCAGAAGTCACTTCTATGGAACACATGCACTTCAAGCCTCACACACACTGTAATACCACTATCAAATGCACCCTTACATACCACTCCCTGAGCCTTGCACCCACTTCAACAACCTCCTCACCAACCTCACCGCACCCCTTGTCATGGGCACTAAATACTTCATACTCCTAGGCGATCCCAACTTTCATTTCGACTACCCCATGGATGCCAAATCTAGGGACTTGCTTGAAAGTCTGCAGATTGTCAGCCTCACCCAGCTCACACAAGGCTCTACCCACATTGCCAGACATACCATGGACCCCACCTTCTACTCCAGAGACACGGGTAAATACAGTACCATCACTCCACTAACATGGACTCACCACTTCATCATACACTTCCACAATATAGGGCTGTCAACCACCCATATGTAGTCTAGCAACACCTCAGGACACTTCTGGAAGAAAGTTACTGAAACAAAAATGGCTTTACACCCTACAAATACATTGCCAAGACCCCACCAATTACCTAATTAACAAACAAACAACTTCCACAACAGAATAACCACCTGCACCAATACCCCTGCGCCCTGAAAAACACCAAACCCAAAATATCCAATAAACAAGCTTGCTGGTACAATGCTGCCCTTAGAGAGTCCAAAAGAGTTTGCAAACAACTCCAGATGAAATGGAGAACCACCCAAGAAACTACTGCAAGAAACAACTACAAATACTATCACCATAAAGTGAAAGAGGCACTAACCCTAAGAATCTAGTCTACCTCCAGTAACTGCAAGGAACTTTTTGTCATCAGCAAGGAACTCATTAACCCAACAACCGCAACCAATACTATCGCCCCAACATAAGAACTCTACGACAACCTCTCTGACTTGCTACATGAAATAATCACCAAGATCTACAGCAACCTTGAATCCAGCCACTCCCTATTGACCTTCCCAGCCTGGCAGCATCATCAACAAAAGACTATGATCTGACAGCTTGGAACCCTCTATCTTTATTGAAGATAATAAAGCAATAATGAAGACAGTCCAGTCATGGGCAACCACCATATCTACAACCTGGGAAAAACCATGACCAGTACTGAAAACACCTCCATCATCAATACCTCCCTTAATACACCTTCAAGATAGCAATAAGCATGCTTAAGTTACCACCCACCTCAAAAATCCCTCAGCAGACTCCAAAATTCTCAGCCACTACAAACTCATCTTGCTGCTCCCCTTCTGAGCCAAAACCATTGAGAAGACCATCAACAGACAAATCTCAGACTACCTAGAACAACACAAACTCCTGGATGACTCACAATCAGGATTTGAATTAACCACAGCACAAAAGCAGCCGTTATCACTGTCATAGATGACATATGCGCCATCACCAACCGTGGACAGACCGCCACCCTCAACCTCCTTGACCTCTCTCCTACTTTCAACACCGTCCCCCATCCCACACTTATCACCAGAATACAAATAGCAGGAATACAAGGACCAGCATTCAAATGGACACTTTCCTTTCCAGAAGAACACTCAGCTTCACACCACTCACATAAAAAACTAAGACCCCATTTGTTGAGTCCCTGCGGGATCATCGTGTAGCCTCACACTTTTCAAAATGGACATGACAATTCAGACTAACATCATCAGATCCCACATAATTGACATCATACCCTACACTGACAACACCCATCCCACATTTTTCTCCCTTAGATGACACCACCACCACCAAGACAAACTTCATACATTGCTTGACCAGCATGACCAATTGGATGAAAGAGAACTTCCTCAAGTTTAACACCAGCAAACTGAAGTGCTGATCTTTGGTAATAATAGATTGCCTTGGGAGTTCATCTGGTGGCTCAGCAAACTCAGACCCAAATCTACCCCAACTCAGCAGGCTAGAAGACTAAGCCTCATCCTGGACACCAACCTTCCCATGAAGTCCCAGGGTAACGTATGTTTCCACATCCTCCATATACTACATAAAATCATCCAGACATACCATCAAGCAGGCCCTAATCACAAGCAGATTGGACTATGGCAACACACTCTATGCAGGCATCCAAACTCATACTCTTTACAGACTTCACACCATACAAAACACTGTAGCCAGACTTGTCCTCAACCTCCCGCTCTGATACCACACCACACCACGCCTCAGAGAGCACCACTGGCTCCCCATCCAAAAGGGCTGCCAGTTCAAAATTCTCACACATGCATTCCAGTCACTACACAACATAGGACCAACATACCTCAATCTCTGGCTTCACTTCCACCAACCCACCAGACAACTTTGCTCAGCATCACATTCACTCGCACCCCCCACATCCACAGAAGCAGAATAAGAGGTTGATTGTTCTCCTATCAAGTTACCTAATTCTGGAAGACCTCCCCCAAAACACCAGGGCCTTCTCCTCACTACTTAAATTCCACAAGAAGCTTAAGACCTGGCTTTTCAATTAGTCTTCTTTTCGGGACCATCTAGACTGCCTGTACTCAGGCCCATCATCACCACATGCCTACTCTCACCTATGCAGTGCCTAGATACCCTCACGGATGATAAGCAGTGCTCTACATTCCACCTTACATTACATTACATTTGTGTGTGAACTGAGGCAGGGTCTTTGAAGTGCAAGTGGGAATGTGCACAGCTCTGTATCCCATCCTTCTTGGAAAGCCCCTCCTGCCAACATCCAGTCCCTCTATTCTGTGAATGTATGAAAAGACATACACAAAGGCCAACTGCCAACTACACCTAGTTATGTGACCCAGGAAACAGGCTGCAGGCACCAACTGGTTAGGACAAGAAACTGGCAACTTTGCATAGAGTTATAAGGCCAACAATAACAAATTCAGCAAAACAGGAGCGTGGAAGACAAAAAAGTTTTGGTTTTGGGGTAGACCATCCAAAGGCTGACAGGTCTAACAATTGGGCTTTTAATAAATATTACAAAGAGCCCAAAAATGAAATATCTAGTACTTGTGTAGCCAGCGATAGCATTATTACATTCAAGATTGCATTTCATTTTTACTACAGAACACCTTTTGGGGCCTTCTCACTGTACGCACATGTGGAAAATAAAATGTCTATATGTATGGTGGAAATTACCATCTTTGGCATGTTATTCCAACAGAATTTTACCTCTGTCGCTGACCCTGTTTTTGCTGACCATCGGGCTCTGCTCACTTTACTCCTGCTTAACTTCAATTGTGGAGCAGCTATAAACATTATTCAATTACTCATATGAATAGTAATTTAAATCTAACTTAATGGTAAAATCGGATTTTATGTTACTTTTTGTAATTTAAACTTTTAGAAAGTTGTAAATTTGTGCCCAAACTAAAAGTTCCTTTCTGCTAGTATCCAGTATCATGTAGAGTGTTATGTGCATTGCTCCAAGACAGTGTACAAATGCCCTTGTGTTTGGAGCTTCAAATGGTAGAACGGGGTCTGTTCTTACCCCCTTCCTGACTTTCAGAGGAGCCTACTCTGTCACTCGCAGATGCAGCTCGCACTTGAGTCTGACTGTCCTTTTCCTCTCTAGTCAAGCTGGGGCCAACCCCAGTAAGGGTACAGGAACTAACCAGACCGGTTTTTATTTTTTTTAATTTACTATATTTTCTCAATTGGTTTTGGAATTTTCTTCTCTTGTATTCTCACATAATTACTGTTTTACCACTATATAAATACTAGAGGTTTAAGCACAGGTTTATTTAGTGACTTTTGTGGGTCACCCTTACAAGGACTGTGATTATTTTTTTAGGTGAGTTCTCATCCTCCTCACCTAATACTCTAATTTGTACAATGTCCTACATTTATATACCATGCAATCTGCCTTATGTGTAGTAAGGCCTTCTTGGGGGTGGCATATTATTATTATTTAAATGAAGGGTTTAAACCTGTCAAAAGAATTTGGTTTGACTGGTTGAATAGCAGCTTAAATTCTGCTTTCATGAGAATACAATGGTAAGCAGGAAGCCATGTTTAACATGTACACTGCAGTGGATAGCACAATGGATGCAGCAGTCCGCTAATGACATTTAACTTTCAGGCCCGGGGTACATTTTGTGCCATATACTGTAGCCTCAAAGGTAAGTAAAATATGCCAATTAGAGGTATGTCTATTCATTATGTTGAAAGGAGGAGCACATGCACTTTTCTACTGGTTAGCAGGGGAGAGTGCATCGAGTTCTAAAGCTAGCTAAACAATTAAGGTAAACATCTGGGGGTACACAATGCAAAAGATGGTAAATTCTTACATAGATATTATATTGGCCTTAATATTACATTTGTTCTGTTAAAAAGGGAAATCAGGAAACTTTCAAACTTTCCTGCAATTTGAGGTTTCTTGACAAAATGAAGAGCGACATCTTAAAAGTGGAGAACAACATGCAGAAAGGTTGAAGGGGCATAGGGACAGATGTATAAAAAATTGCTGTTGTGATTTTTAAATGGCGATTTTTACTGATTCGCAATTTAAGAATCGCAAACTGCAATGTATGTAAGATTTTCAAAAAAATGTGCAATTCCTACATATTCCTTAATAGAGAATCACAAATTGTGATTTGCTATTAACACCATCACTGCTGCAGCAATTACTCCAGAGTGCTGCCCTTTCTTAAATCCCATTGTTCATGATGAGCTGAGCTCGTCATGAGCATCGAAGGGGTTAAGGAATACCTACCCATTCATTCCTATGGGCCACTAGGCACTAAATTGGATTGAATTCTCAATTTGCAAGTACCAAATAGGTAATCGCAAATTGCGCAAGCATATTCAAGGGTTCAAGGGGGCCAAAAAGCCACCCTCATGCACCCCTAAAATAGGTCAGTATGCATGTGTATGCGCCACATGGCACTTAAAAAATAAAAAAAAATGAATTTTTCCAGGAATTTGCAAATTGCCACCAACTTGAAGTTGGTGGTAATTTGCGATTCCTTAAAGCCAGGTCATATTTTTTTCTTGCTTCCTGCATTGCATTTAAGGAATCGCAAATTGTGATTCCCTAAATGCATTTGCAAAATAGGTCATCGCAAGAATTGCGATTCTCTATTGTGCAAATGCCTTTTGAGACGATCCATTCCAAAAGGCTTGCTACTATACGCAAATGGGCCAATTCTGTGAATTGGCCTGTTTGATAACGATAAAACGCTTGAAACATCTGGCCCATGAACCCTAAGAGACTAACTAAATCCCAGAGAATACTACTTGGGTCCCATCACACAGGAACCCTGGGTAAACTATCTTCCTTCGGTTACCCCAGGAAAATAGATATTCAGTGAAATTCGCTCTTCCATGGGTAAGTTAACTTAGTGATAACCGTAGTCCTCTCCCTGGTATATCTCAAGAATATCCTTCACCCACTGCTATTCATGGATGGAAGTGCAAGAGGAATAATGTGTATTATCCATGTCCCACAGGTACAAGTAGTACTTAAATGGCATTTACCAATTCTAAGTTGAGCCTGAGTATTGCCAGACAAATGGGTGTTACAGGGTCATTAGCATGGATAGACATGTAATTTAATCATGGGTTGAAGTTGGCATTGCCTGTGTAGTGGTAGATAGGAATATATAGATAGAGGCTATGTCTCCTAGAGTTCTAACCAAAAGCCTAAGTGCTCCGAAGTTTCAAGTGGCAAATTCATCTTGCAAACAAGAGGGAGGATTCGATGCATTAGCTTGTTAGGTGAAAAACATCCCAAATTAAAAGCAGTTATTCTTAAATGCAATTCTTTTGCCTGCTAAAATACCCTAACTCTCTCAGACTTAAAATATTCCATCAATAAAATAACATGAATAAAAGCAAGAAAAAGACCTAAACATCTTCCATTTCATGCCACATATGAAATTAATAAGCACCACCTTAGCCTATAGGTGAGAGAATTAAAGAAACTCTTTGCGCAAATGCTTTGGATTGATTGATGGTGATTGGGAGGGTATGGCTTAGTTAATTCAGGACCAAAGCAACTAATGCAAATGAAAATAAATTGTTCAGAAAATTCACAACAGAAGGAGAATTTGTGGCTGAGGTGGGGCGCACTTAAACTGAAACACATCAAATCATTAACTGCACGCTTTTCTCATTTGAATGGCTGTGTTCTGCTAAGGTGTGTACTGATCAAGAAATATTACATAACAATGGTACACCAAAAGCAAATTATTACAGGTTTTGGACTAAAGTAATATATTTTAATCCTACATATGTTTTTATTTTAACTACTTTTTCTGGCTGCTCTAAACCACTTCACAACTATTCAGAACACTTAAAATAATATTCCCTGCACTTCTTAGCAAATGTCACTATTTAAATATTTAAAGGTCTATTATTTCATCTAAAGGGTTACATTGCAGTTTATTATATATTTAGATCACACACATTATCTCTCTAGGCTCTGAAAACAAATATATAATAACAACACGGTGGGTGGGGTCCCTAGGGATATTTTAAGACCAAGCATAGACACAGTCCCTAATATTATTGTATCACAAAAAGAATGTCTATGGGTCTAATCAAAGAAAACCTTATGCCTTACACGATGCAATGTAAACACCATAACAGGATAAAGAAAAAAAGTGTAACCAATCCTGAAGTGAGCCTAAAAGATAAGGATACCCACCAGTCACCACCCTGCCGCATTTGGGACACCTTCTGAACCTTCCCATCTGTGAGAAATAAATGATGAAATGAGGAAAGGATAGAATGTCCTCCATCCAAATATGACTCAATAGCGGTCCTATTGATGTTAATTGGTAGTCTAAATTCGTGGGTGACAGAATTAATTGCAGTGCATGTGAATGTGAAAGAATGAGTTAAAATTGGGTGAATGATTAACACTTGATTATTTTTACTCAATCCTCCAAAATTAAAAATCAGAGCAACACAGGGCAGTTTTAAACAAATATCCATCCAGGTAGTATGTAGGTCGACATGTTTCAGCAATATAATGGACCTAGTAGTCCTTGCCTTCCTCAGGACCTTGATAAATAAGTGCTACTGCAATGTGAAAATGTGAATTATTGGTAAAAAGAAAGAAAAAAGAAAGAAAAAAGGAACGTTGTCACCTGGAATCCTAGGTGTCCATCATGTCCTTCCTGCGCATGGACTGATTAGTCACTGGAAAGGAAAAAACAGTTGTTACACAATTGTAACAAGCATCACTAAGGCATAAGCATATAATCAGGTGTCCAAATGTATCAACCTCCTGATGTTACATAAAAAGTTAATCTCTGTGGCATACTGCTCAGCTACATATATATTTATTTGTCATCACATCATGTATAATCTTATAACATAGATGTAATACACCCCCTGCTTATCTATTGTGCAGAAGAAATGAGCCTCACCTCACCTGGCAGCGACTCAGGGAGAGGAAGCACCGCTCTAAAAACAGGGGAAAAAAAACACAAACATTGTGTTAATTGTTCCTTCTCCACCCACAGTGTTGTACATTCTATCTCTAAACTTTGCCTCAAAGCATCATATTTAGGAATCCGATCTCGTGATTTACTGCTAGACTAAGCAAAGTGGAACAGTAAAATCTTTGATCATATTGTATCTGATGCCGTAATCTGATTCTGTCAATGTTCATATCATACTATCATTATGCTCACAAACTGATCGTAGCACATAAGATCGCATAATGGTCATTCATGTGTAACAAAGAATAGTATTTCCACCTGTTACTGGTACTGTGCCATATAATTAAATGTGATATTGACCCCCAGCAACATCGGGTGATGCATGAGTCGTAAGCATCAACATGCCCATGAAAAGACTTAGTCAGCAGTTTTTGACATGTTAACGTGACTAACAGACAGTGCCATGATCGCACCTAAAAACGGTGTGTCTAGTTAGTGAGTTTTGCCAAGGAAGATGGGCAGAGAAACAAAGCTCTTACCTGTCCGCCAGTACTTCTCGCCAGCATCTGAGCCGACTTGGGGAGGTACCAAGCAAACATCGGTGCGTCACGTGACAGCAAAACGTGATTTCCCATTCTAACTTTGTATAGACCCTGAGTATGAAATTTGTACCAGTCAGTGTAATTTTGGTAAAAAAGACCACTCATAGTCTGATAAGTTACTATGAAGGTGAGTCACATGGCACCCGAACACCGATTTGTGAAAGTCGCGTCCGTGATCTCGCGATCATACGTCATGTGTAGTTGTTCATGGGACTTGTAGTTTTAGATGAATATCTCGAAATTCAATACAGAATTCCTTTAGTGGAACATGTTATGGCTTGGATGGGACTCATAAATTGCCAAGTAGTATACTTAAACGTGTTCGGGTCAAAGTATTTCACTGTAAAGAACTCGTAAATGGGTTTGAGAAAGAAGAGATCTTGATAATAGTTCTCTTCTGAGAAGACATTAAATATTGAGGTCCCGCTCGGTTAGGTTGTGGAAACGATATATAGATGACACCTTGGTCATTTGGGGAGGCAACACTGAAGATCTGCAGACTTTTCTTATATGGCTCAACAACAGAAATGAATTTTTACGATTCACTGTAGAATTTGAGAAAAAAAACACTAGCTTTTCTGGATTTACAAATTTTAGTTACCCCCAGTGGTCTTCAATCAGAATTGTACAGAAAGCCCATGTCACACAACTCTCTACTATGCTACGATAGCTATCATCCGAAATCCCTTAGGGATAATATTCCCTATGGGCAATTTTTGAGAGTACAGAAAAATTGTTCTACCAACATTGGGTTCAACGAACATTCCACCTTACTCAAATCAAATCAAATCAAATCAAGTCTTTATTTCGATTTTTAGAAAAATCATAAAAGACATCACCATAAAAGATTTATAACAATATTAAATAAGCAATGTTTAAAAATGATCAGCAGTGATTAAAACAAGATAAAAACAATTAAGACAATTGAAACAGGAGACAAGATTTATAAATATATATATACAAGGCAGCAGCTTTCCTACATAATGGATAAGGCGGGCATTTACAGGGGAGAGCTATTTGGAGAGTTTCATCGTATTGGCTCAAATCACCCAAGCCCATCCCAAATACTTTGCGACGGTTACCACTAGAGCTTGTTCCGTGTCCGTCCTAAGTACCCTAAGTAGCCATATAAAATCCCAGAGATAGGGAACCCACCCTGAACTGATGGTATAGTTTTTTTCCAGGGTGCTTGTGATTAAATCCCAATATGGCTCAAGAGTCGGGTCGTTTTGAGCTCTAAAAACCCTGATGTTAAGGTGTTGTTTCTCTGGGGCAATCTCCTCTGTTTTATGTGGTTCCAGAATGCTTCTTTTAGTGACTTCTTTGAGGGGAAGACCACAGAGGATGAGGATTCCCATAAAGACATCATGCCCATAGCTACTAAGGATAGTTGAGCTCTTTAAACCACGGAATCTGGTCAGAGGTAGTCGTAGACTTGACTTCACTCAAAGCCTGTGCATACTGTGACAGCTCGGGAGTCGTCCAAAGACGGCGCCACCAGGCTATAGGGCGAAATCAAGCATGATCCCTAATATTCCTGCTACCCGTGTCGAGATACAAGGGTGTCAGGGTTGTGGATTTGGGAAGCCCCAGGAGCACTCGGAGGAAGTTGTTGTGAGCCACAGCTAGTGGTGACAAGTCACTGAAGCCCCATAATTCTGCTCCATATAGAATTGAAGCCCCAACCCTCTTATTATAAATTTGTAATGCGGTGGCAATAGGCTTTGATTTAGATTGTTTGTGCTCTCTGAGCAGGACACCCGCCAATTGTGAGTGCTTCAGATTCATCGTATCTATGTGGGGTTTCCAGGAAAAGTTCTTCCCTATTGTTAGACCTAAGTACGAAAATGCATCTATTTGCTCTAGGGGGGCTTGGTCCAAACTAACCCTCCCCCTCACTGTTTTGTTCTTATGGAAGACCACAAATTTAGTTTTGGATACGTTAATTACTATGTCCTGGTCACAACAAAACGCCTCAAAACTAATTAGGGCGTCTTGCAATCCCCTTAGAGTTCTCGACAACAACAAAGTGTCGTCTGCGAACATCAGAAGGGGAATATGCGACCCCGCAATTCTTGGTGCATCTGTTTGTTGTTTATCAAAGTATTGAGTTACTATGTTGATAAACAAAGAAAATAGAGTGGGGGCCAGGACACACCCCTGCCTGACTCCTGTTCCAACCTTGAACTTGCTCGTCATATTGCCCTGGTTCCCCCATCATACCTGGGCATAGTTAGCAAGGTGGAGCCTAACAATGATGTTCAATAATGCTGGTGAGAGTCCCAGCAAACGAAGGACCTGCCATAATTTGGCCCCGGGGACCAGGTCAAAGGCTGTTTTTGAGTCAATGAAGGCGGCATAGAGAGACCCTCCTCCCAGGGTTACAACCTTCCAATGAATAGCCGCAAACCTGATAGCCTGAAAGACTGTACCAGTGTGGGAGCGAAAACCGGCCTGCAAGGGTGTCAGAATGGTGTTGTCCTCAATCCAAGATTGGAGTCTGCCCAAGACCAGTCTTACCACCACTTTCTGGATACTGTTGATCAGGCTAATGGGCCTATAATTGTTGGGGAGGGAGCGATCCCCTTTTTTGAATATTAGTATTATCTCCGCTCCCGCCCAAGTTTTTGGCGGGGTGCTCCACTAGCCACAGCATTGGCCAAAAACATTATGTAAAAAGCCCAGGTATCTGGATCCAATGTAAAAAGGTCTGCCGGGACGCAGTCTGGACCCAGAGCTTTCCTACGGGTGATGCATTTCAGGACTTTTAGGACTTCAGTTTTTGTAAATGAAACACTAGGTTCTAAAATCGATTCCGCTAGAACGGTGGAATCACTGGAGGGGCCTCTAAATTGAGTTTTGAAGGAGGAGACCCATACCTCTGGGGGAACATTGTTTTCAGGAGCAGCAGAAGTAATGCCCTTACCCCATTTTAGAGTGTGCCAAAATCTCATCATGTCCCTGTCTTTACTTGCCTCTAGCAAGTCCAGCCAGTATTTGTCCTCCCAAGCAGTTCGGGCTAGCTGCTGAAGCTCTCTGTATAAGCATCTGGCCGGTCTAATAGCTGGTCCGTCATGTGACTTAATTGCTATGGCCAGGGTCTTATAAGCATTCCTGCAGGAGCCATTGTACCAGGAGGTTCTTCGGGTTGGGGTCCCTTTCTCTTCGTCTGGGGTTTGGTAAAATATAACTTTAAATCCCCAAATAAAGTTTCATGTATCCCAGTGATCGCACCGTTAATATGCTCCTGTGAATCGCAGGCATGGAGAGAGGAAAGAGCATCACCAACCAGAAGTTTCATTAAGTTACTGGTCTCTTCATTATTATAAATATGCTGCCATCAAACTCTTCTCATGTTCTTAGAGAGAATGAGTTCACCTGTTCTAGTTTTGATGAGGCAGTGAGAGGTTGTGGTCATGGGCTGGAGTTTAAGATTCAAGACTAAGAGGTCACGATCGCTTTCGCACCTTGTAAGGACCTCCATGTCTATCAGCGTAGGCCAAAGGGGCATACTTAGGATGATGTTAATTTGAAAAACAGGTCCTCCAAATCTAAAGGCTGGTTCAATAACACATGTACTAAAGCCTATTCCAAACTGAAAATAGCCCTCCACTCAAAACAAAGGGGCAAATGGGAAATAGCCAACCTTAGAAGAGAGTACAAAAAGGCAATAAAATTAAGAAAAAGGACATCAAAAATGAAATACGGGCCCAACTCCATAAAAGTTGTGTCATGAAAGACAACATCTATGTAAACTTATTTGATAAAGAATAATGAACAAATAGCTACAACTAACTAAAAAGACATCATATTTTATTTTTTCATATATAAAACAGTGAACATTTAATTCGCATAATACACAGTTTAAAAGAATCACAAAGTTATTGTTAAGTTAAAAAATAATTAAACAGTAAGCAACATTTTCATTATCAACAATAGATGAGTGGCAAGGTTATGTGACTCTACGCGCGTTTCGGCGGCCAGCGCCTTCTTCCTGGAGTAGCCACGTAATATCTATAAAAATAGAGATGTACATCATTTCAATTTCATACATATAAACAATTCTATACACGAACTAATTCATAAGCAGGCCTGCTCCCCATCATATACGAATATATGAACCATAATAATCCTTATTGGTCATAATGGAATTGACAGATATTTAAGTCAATTCTTTGAAATTATCACTTATGAATTAGTTCATCTCCCCTCTGGAAATTACAAGGAAATGACATAAATAGAGGAGAATAGACTAGTTTGTATATGTTTAAAACCCATGTATGTTCTTCAATACTACAGCTACTAAAAGACAAATGTTTTAACTGTTAAATGTTTCGTGTATAGAATTGTTTATATGTATGAAATTGAAATGATGTACATCTCTATTTTTATAGATATTACGTGGCTACTCCAGGAAGAAGGCGCTGGCCGCCGAAACGCGCGTAGAGTCACATAACCTTGCCACTCATCTATTGTTGATAATGAAAATGTTGCTTACTGTTTAATTATTTTTTAACTTAACAATAACTTTGTGATTCTTTTAAACTGTGTATTATGCGAATGAAATGTTCACTGTTTTATATATGAAAAAATAAAATATGATGTCTTTTTAGTTAGTTGTAGCTATTTGTTCATTATTCTTTATCAAATAAGTTTACATAAATTTTGATTGCCTAGGTTGTTACTTTGCACATATATTGTTTTCCCTGACCTAGGAATTATATAATTCATACTTTTCAGGGGGTCCTTGTTAAATATACACGAATGAAAGACAACATCGCCTTTTGGGCAATAGTTAAATTTCCCTTTTTAGCGGATAATAATGAAAAACCTCAAATTGATGTGGCTATTGACGAGCAAACATGGGTCGGTCATTTTGCACAGATATTTGGTCTGCCACTTGACGACGATCAGGTGACAGATGAGAGGGATGGAACAAATGCGGCAACCAAAACAACATCTTTTCCTATCGAACTTGACATAACACTTGTCAAAGTAGAGCTAGCTCTTCTCGCCAACAAGAGTGGGAAGGCTCCAGGCCCCGACGGGGTCCCAGTTGATTTTTACAAGTATAACGTGGAACTGTGGACCCCTATTTTAACCCAAGTCTTGGAAGCGCCATGGACTCATGGTCCGAAAATATTTTGGTCCCAATCTTTAAGAAGGGGGTCCGACAATCCCTCTCCCGTTACCGCCCAATATCGCTTCTGGACTCTCTTGGTAAGGTGGCTGGACGAATCATTCTCGAGTGCCTTCAGCTCTGGGCTGACGAGAATAAGATCCTATCGGACCTTCAATTTGGGTTCCGCGAGGGTCTCGGTACCACGGAACAAGTTCTCAACTTGACTCTTTTGATAGGCAATTACGTATTTGCTAAGGGCGGGGCCCTCCATATGGCATATGTTGACCTATCAGCAGCTTTTGACTGCGTTAGCTATAGCAAATTATGGTCCATTTTATTGGACATGGGGGTAGAATTGCCTCTAGTAAAATTTCTACGTGAATTATATTCAGGAGCAAAGGCATGAGTGAGGTATGGTCTTGGAGGGCAACTAACGGCCCCATTCGACGTTGAGCGGGGAGTAAGGCAGAGCTGCATCCTGGCGCCCTTTCTCTTCACACTTTATACCAACGGCCTCGAACAAGATATGGTGAAGGGGTGCCAGGACCTACCATCAATCAATAAACGCCCTATTACTGCCCTACTCTATGCCGATGATGCCGTGATCTTAGCTCGTACACCCCTGGAATTGCAGCGTGCTCTCCTAAGATACCACACTTTCATGGGCAATCTAGATTTGAAATTCAATATTAAAAAAACTTACGTTATGACATCGGGCTCCAAAATACAGAGATCAAAGGCAATTTTTATACACAACACAAATTTTGATAGTACAAGGACATACCCATATTTAGGAATTGTAATAGATAACAAGCACACTTGGAAACAAGCAATTGAAATCAGAAAACTGCTGTTTATGAAGGCAACAGCCGCATTATTTAGTTTTTTGCGAAGATTAGGGAATCGACCCCCTACCGAACGTATTCAAATCTACCAGTCGAAATGTGTAAGTACAGCAACTTACGGTGCTGGGGTGTGGGGTTACGGAAAGGTGGATTGCATCCAAAAAGTGGAAAATTGATTTTTAAGGTACCTCCTTGCCTTCCGGCAGGTCACTGCAACTTATTCGTGCCACATAGAACTGGGCCTGTCATATTTGACAGACACAATTAAAATTCAACCACTTTTTTTGTGGCACCGCATATGGACATCCACCAAAACAACTTTGTGCCAAGATCTTATTTAGGATTGTCTTTGTTAGACAATGCTTACACGATAGGGTGGATTGCATATATTAAAAACTTCCTATTCGACCTAGGAAAGGCAGAATATTTCCATACACCCACAGCAATTGCCGAACTATCAAGAAAATCATTTAAAACAATCTGCATGACCCATCTTGAGCACCTGCGGTTGACTAATGAGGTTACCAAAATAACTGTACAACACATGCTAACAGTCCAAACTACTTTGACCATCCAACCATACCTAGTTTTTGACTTAACCAGCTATGAGAGGTTATTACTAACAAGGTTTAGGATGAACATTTTCCATCATTTTGTCACCTTCCCACGAACTAATGATTGGGCACAGTGTCTACCAATTTGCCCCTGCGACGAAATCTCCAAACTGCAATGCACACTGTTTTGTTCTGTAAGTTCTACACGGTCCCAAGAAAGTGTTGGTTAATACCCATTTTAAAAATCATGAGCCTTCGAAGATGTCGACCGGCATTTCTTCGCTTACAATTTTTAGAGTAAGAACATACTGCGAAAGAAGTCGCCAGATTTCTGAAGTTTGTACTTAGACATCGGACAAACCTTGAGTAAATTATGAAATTTATAATCCGAGTATGTCTGCCTTTCGGTCCATTTTTTCATCTTTTAGACCTTGACTTTTTAAATGATAATTGATTACTCGTATTTTATAAGATGTTAAAATTGTGTCAATTTTATTTCGCGTATAGAAACATTTTAAGTATTTTATGGTAATTAATGTTGTGTAAATGTACTTTTATGGTTTTTCAAACACATGAAAACCGAATAAAGGATTTTTGATTTGATTTGATTACTTAGGATGATGTAATCAATGCGACTACGTCTAAAGCCTGAACTAAAGGTATGTCTGGCCATTCTATCTGAAATTGCCCTCCCATTTACAGCCCTGAGGCTTTAAGCTAAACAAAGACCATTGAGGTGCAAAGCATCATCCCTCCATTTCTTTATTGGCGGGATTGAAAGCTGGGGGATATCCCACTTGATGTCCTCCTCCCATCCTAATACGGCATCATCACTGTCCAAAGGCTCTAATGTGCAATTAAAGTCTCCTGTTACAATAACATTGCTTAGAGTGCCCAGAGTTCCTAAGAAGTTTTCTAAATCTACCATTGCTGGAGAAATGTTGCCACCTGGAACCCTCTAGCGTAGACATTAATAAGGAGAAGATCTAACATTCCCTTCCTTTAAGCTTTAATACCAAAATGTCTGGGCTCTCAAGAGTAATTTCCTGGACAGTCCAGCCCCTATCCTGTCTAACCCATAGGGTCAAGCCTCCTGATGGCCTACCCCCTTTCCCAGGGATTGCTTGCTTTGAGTAATTAAGAAACCCTGGGAAGAAAATGGGCATTAATGCCCAGGTCTCTTGGAAGAGCCAAATATTGCAGGTCTCAATGAGCTCTGCCCAATCGGCAGAACCAAGTCTTGAATAGAGACCTGCAATATTCCAGGAGGCCATGGTAAAATTGTGCTGATTTGGTGGGGCATTAAGCGGTGAAGTTAAACAACCCACCCCTCGGGAGTGGTTACTCTCAACTATCCCTCCCTTTGGACTAGTGCAGTTGATGGGAGCTAAAGGAGCTATTAGGGGGTCTATCGAGTACGAGGAGGTGGATTCCTTAATTAAAACATCCTCGTTTGAGTTAGATAAAACCTGAGAACCTTCCCCATTGCACAGGTTGGGATTCCCTGAGGCGTCTTCGCTACAACCAGTGAGGACACTAGGGGCTGGATACAGGCGAGAGGGCATAGGCCAAAGATCTTTTTTTGGACAGCCCTCCTCATATGGGGGCCTCATGTGAAAGGGCTGGTTGATCTCCAGTCAATCAAGCTCCTCTAGTGTTGATAGGGGATCACACCTATTCCTCAGGTAGATTGTCTCTTGATTATCTGAGAAAGGGGCTGCAGTTATAAGGCAAGGACCTGGCCCACCAAATGAGATGACATTATTCCTCGGATGCCCAATATCGCCACTATAGATCAATTTGCCCTTTGAATAGAAGTAACCCAAGGGTAGAACCTTGATGGGGCTCGGTTGGTCATTAGGCCTCCACCTGAGAATGTGTTCAACCAATCTACGGTCCCTGAAGTTTATGACCACACAGTCCCAGGGATATCCTTGCACCTATTCCCCAACCAACTGACCCTTCGCACAAACAACATTTTCCCCCGGTCATTCCCCTGGAGCGGTCTATTCCTGTTCAGCCAGAATGTAACTTTATTTTTTGGTTCCACAAATGATTCAGGACGGTCCGGCTTCAACTCAGGTACCCCTACTAGTATAACTGCATAGAGGGATGCCTCCGGAGGCAAATTGATACAGGGTAGTTTGCAGTTACTCTCCTTTGGGCCAATCCCTCTAGATGGATCCATGGACTGGAGCACTGGGGGGGGGTCTGCATGGGGTTTAATCCCTGGGGGATGATAGATGTCTGTGCAGTGTTCACCTCAACAGGGCTGGGAAGACTTCTGGGAGGAACACTACTCATTTGGATGGACTGGGGGATTGGTGGCAGGCCTAGACCTGTCGACGAAGCTAAATGGGCACCAGATGATGGATTGACTGGGGGTTGGGGCTGATTCACAAATGTAGTCTAGGTTCCCGAGATTTTTACAGCCCGGGGAGGGTGTGTGGTGCTTTCCATATTACCCCCCCCCCCCCGTTTTCAAAAAGGTGACTACTTTATCTACCCGGCTCAAGATTGTTTTCATCTGTGAATTTATAAGTTGTTCTAGATGTGTTTGCATATCTGAAATTAATTGGGACGCCCATCTAGGGGGTGCCTGCTGTTGCGGTACCTGCTCTATATCGTCCCCTGTTTTCCGATTGTTATCCTTGCTCTGTACCAGCTGATTTTTTCTTGACTTGGCCCCCTTCCGTTTGATTTCCCTCAGTGAAGCACCCCCTTGTTACTTTGGTGTATGTCTTCCCCTTGGCTTTAGTTGTGTGTAGGCAATCTGTGCTTGACAACTGTGTGCAGGGGATCTCCTCAACCTGCGAAGTTGGAGAGTCGCAAATGGAATTGATTATGGTGTGGGCCTCGATCTCTTGAAGCATGGGAGTGGTGTCAATTTGTGGAGTGAGCGATAGGCGCCTTTCGGCGCACTCAATTTCGCATGACACCACACCTATGGTTTTTTGCAGCATCTTATCTATTGCGGTGGGTTGGATAGACATGGGGGAGGAAGTGCCCCTTTGCTTTGCCTGAAGTCGAGGGCGACGGGAGATGGTTTTGCCTATTTTGGAAGACCTAGTGCGCACGGTACTAGCCATTCTCCTAGGGAGGCTCGGCAATGGTAGCAGAAGGTTTTACACAACTGATTTGTGATAGCAGTCCAAATTATTGAACAATTTTTAATTATTAATCAAACCTAACCAGATCAATTCAATGGGCAATCACCCAAATCAGTTATACTACCAATGCAATACGGGTACAATGCAAATACCAGAGTCTTGAAGGGATGGCCCAATCCAGTCACTCTCAGTCATGGACAAGCACTGACAGGCCCGCCCTTTGTCCTGAGTTTCGTCACGGCTTCGTCCCGCGACCCGCGCCACGGAAGGGGTAGAGTGGCTTTTAAGCGTGGTGTCGGCGCGTCTTCCTAACTCGCACCAGGTGGTGAGGCAGCGATGCACCCTGAGGGCTGTAGTCTGAGCCCGGCTGTAGGCGTTGCGGTGCTCGATGATTTGGGGAACTGGCAGCCTTCTTCCTCTTGTCCTCTCCCTACCACTTGCACTCCTCGCCTCACGGGTCAAATAAACAAAGTATGGCTCAGTGCAGCCTCCCAAGCACAAGGAAAGAGACAGCGCTTTTAAGCGTGGTGTCAGTTTCGTCTTCCTAACTCGCACCAGGTGTTGAGGCAGCGATGCACCCTGGGGGCTGTAGTCCGAGCCCGGGTGTAGGCATTGCGGTGCTCGATGATTTGGGGAACTGGCAGCCTCCTTCCTCTTGTCCTCTCCCCACCACTTGCAGTCCTCCCCTCACGGGTTAAATGAGCAAAGTACGGCTCAGTGCAACCTCCCAAGCACAAGGAAAGAGACAGCGCTTTTAAGCGTGGTGTCAGCACGTCTTCCTAACTCGCACCAGGTGGTAAGGCAGCGATGCACCCTGGGGGCTGTAGTCTGAGCCCGGTGTAGGCATTGCGGTGCTCGATGATTTGGGGAACTGGCAGCCTTCTTCCTCTCGTCCTCCCCCCACCACTTGCACTACTCGCCTCACGGGTCAAATGAACAAAGTACGGCTCAGTCCACCTTACTCACTGAACAACTGCATCTGAGGATGTATCCACCAAAATTGATTCGCTGCTCTCTCAAATATGCCAAAAACAACAACCGTAAAGCTCTCCTAGAACCTTCAGCACCTAAACAAGGTTTGCAGAGATTGACCTTTGTCAATACATATAGCACCCTATCCAACAAAATTTAGAGGATAGTTAGAAAACATTGGTCCATACTAAACACTGGCCAAGAATCCACACAGCCTCCTCTTTTTGCATTCAAACGCGGCCCGAACCTTAGAGATCGTTTTGGTCCACTAAGACCCAGAAACAGGACAGCACACAATGTAGGTACCATGTGGGACTTGCCCTCAGTTCAGGGCCATTATCCCTGTGGCACCTGTGCAGCGTGTCCACAGACAAGAAAATCACTTGAGATCAACATTGGTACGAACAGGCCATGGCTACTAAATGTAATAGTGATAAGCTTATATACTTAATCACTTGCCCGTGCCAGCTGAAATACGTAGGCATAACTACCCGCAGAATTAAGTTGAGAATTTCTGAGCACAAAAGCACTATAAGATGCTAAAAACAAGCACCAAGCTCACTAGCCACTTTCTGGAGGCGAAACACAGTCCATCGGATTTCCAATGGACAGTATTGGAACAACCATTTATTCCAGACCATGTTACGGACCTATCAAAATATTTGCTAATAAGAGAGCAAAAATGGGTGTTCAGGTTAGGCAGCGATAAAACAGGATATGATGATATTCCATGGTCCTGTCTGTGAACTGCACTCTAAATTTCTTCATCTCCTACCTGTTAAAACTACCAACAATATTGTCTTTAGTGTATCAGTCCACATGTAGAGGCTCTCTCATTATAGACATTGAGATACATTGTGCGTACTTGTATTTCATTCTCTGGGTGGCAAGCACTCATCCTTACACTGACACACCTCTGGGGGTTGACCGTGTGCAGAATAGTGTTTATCGATAAAGTTTTATTGAATGTATTCATGAGCACTAGGGCCTAGATGTAGGTAATAGCAATTTACCGAATGGTAAATACCGAATTTTACAGATTCGGTATTCACTATTCGGTAATTGCTATGTAGGTAAAATATTCGGTAAAAATTCCGAATCTGTAAGATTCGGTAATTACCGATTCTGTATTTGCCATTGATTCCTATGGGCCTTGAAGCCCATAGGAATCAATGGCAAATACCGAATCTGTAATTACAGAATCGGTAAAATTACCGATTTTGCAAGGGTGACAGGGTGCACTTTGACACCCTGTTGCACCCCTGTTTCTGGCTTGTGTGCGATGTGACACACAGACATGCCCTTAGGGCATGTCTGTGTGCCACATGGCACAGGTGTACATGCACAGATGTGCATGTACACTGGAAATCGTTATTTACCATGGAATAGTATTCCATGGTAAATAACGATTCGGTAAGGGCCTGTGGCACTGATTACAGTGCCACCTACATCTTGATTTACAGAATCAGTATATTTACCGATTCAGTATTTTACCGATTCTGTATATTTACCGAATCGGTAAATATACCGATTCTGTAAATTAAATGCCCCCTACATCTCAAAAGCCAAATACCGGTCGGAAACGGCCGAAAACTGCCGTTTCCGACCGGTATTAAGGCTCCTACATCTGGCCCTAGGTTTGTTATTATTATGCTACCCCTACATAAGTGGTTCTCACCATTACCTCGTGGTACTCCACACTAGATCTATGGAAAAATTGTACCTTAAAATTTCGCAGTGGGACCTCAATATTTAATGTCTTCTCAGAAGAGAACTATTTTCAAGATCTCTTCTTTCTCAAACCCATTTACGAGTTCTTTACAGTCAATTACTTTGACCGGAACACGTTTAAGTATACTACTTGGCAGTTTATGAGTCCCATCTAAGCCATAACGTGTTCCACTGAAGGAATTCTGTATTGAAACACCCGATATTCATCTAAAACTACAAGTCTCATGAACAACTACACATGGCGTATGATCGCAAGATCACGGACGCGACTTTCACGAATCGGTGTTTGGGTGCCTTGTGACTCACCTTCATAGCAACTTATCAGACTATGAGTGGTCTTTTTGAACAAAATTACACTGATACGTCAGAATCACTAAAGACACTGTCTGGTACAAATTTCATACTCAGGGTCTATACAAAGTTAGAATCGGGAATCACGTGTTGCTGTCACGTGACGCACAAATGCCCTATTGGCACGCTGGGTAAATAAATATGGCCATGACTGTTTGTTTGGTACCTCCCCAAGTCGGCTCAGATGCCGGTGAGAAGTACCGACGGACAGGTAAGGGCTTTGTTTCTCTGCCCATCTTCCTTGGCAAAACTCACTAACTAGACACGCCGTTTTTAGGCGGGATCTTGGCACTGTCTGTTCACGTTAAAATGTCAAAAACTGCTGACTAATGGGTCGATTAGGATGGCGGACGGAAACGTTTTCCGTCCGCCATGGTCGCCGTAAAAATACTCCCGACCGCTCCGCGGAAAAACCGCATTAGCGATTAGGATATAACTGAAAGCAAACACCGACCGCTGCGGACGGATCACATCAAACACCGACCGCAGCAGACGGATCACATGAAAGACTGCCACAGGTGGACGGTACAACATAAATTCCCTCCGCCGCGGACGCATACACCGCGGAAACAGGGTCAACCGCCGCACGACCTGCGGAGGGTCCGGCCGCACGATTAGGATAACCCCGCAATCCCTACGGAACTCACCAGCTCCCACGACCGCCGCGGAATCATCGCAAAACGGAGCATGATTGCGGAAGGACCAAACGAACATCACCCCTGCCGTCAAACCGAATCAAAATGACAGACGGAAGTAAATAAAAAACACACAAAACAGGACACCCATCCACCTGAAACACCCGCCAACACCAACTACATGCCCCAAGGCCCCCCCCAGCACAAACAAGAGCAACCAAGTCACCACACCCACAGAACACCTGACTGGCAACAACCATTGGGACACAAGAACCAGACAGAGTATAAAAGGAATCCTCCCATTACCACAATCCTTTGCATCACAGCACAGCTGGAAGAAGAAGTCAGAATAGCACAAACAGCAGACACACACAAACACACATACAACCTGCACACCAACACACCCACCACACAAACCCCCACAACACCATCCCTACATACCACATACCTGCACACCCCACCCCCCACCACCCACACCTTGCACGTCACACACCATGGCACCCAAGAAAAACCCCAAGTTCACAGACAGAGTGAAGGTCATGGTGGATGAAATCATCCGTGTCGTACCACATCTCTTCGGCAACCTAGTCCAGCAGACCACCTTGGCAACCAAAACCAACATGTGGAACAGGATAGTGACCAGAGTTAATGCTTCAGGGACTGTGCCACGCACTAAACACGAGATCCATAGGCAGTGGCATGAACTTAAGGCAAGGGTGAAAGGCATCAGGGCCAAGAACGACCTGCGGGCACACCACACTGGCGGCAGCACTTCCCTGGAGCCCATACCATTTGCCGAATGGGAGGAGAAGGTGCTGGGCATACTGCACCCTGAGAGCCTGGAAGGAATAGAAGAGGGACTTGAGGCTGATAAGTACAAACCAATGACCACTATCACAAAGCACTACAACTCCCGACAGGCCCCCATGTCTACATGGAGGGTGGGGGGGTAGGTCCAGCACTACAACTCCCAACAGGCCCCCATGTCTACAGGGAGGGTGGGTGGATCCAGCACAACAACTCCCAACAGGCCCCCTTTTTCACAGGGAGGGTGGGGGTGGGTGGAGGGGTTGGTCCAGCACTACAACTCCCAACAGGCCCCATGTTCACAGGGAGGGTGGGGGTGGGTGTGGGTCCAGCACTACAACTCCCAACAGGCCCCCATGTCCCATCCCAGAGCAAGATGGAGTCCGCTTACCATGTGCTGACCACTGCATCTCTCTATTCAAACTTACATGTAGGTAGCTATCTTCACCGGGGCACCATCCAATAGCAGGACAGGCCCACACATATCCAAGTATTGTCTCCCCACCTCCACACCACCATAATGCCCAGTACTGTGTAACACACCTATTTGATGACACCAACAACCATGTACTGATTCCCTAGAAAATAGAAATGTAACAACAACAAACCTGTCATGTCCACAGTATTGATTTTTATATTCTTGTCCCTCAGGTGACCGAGACTTGACAGGAGAAACCAGCAACCACCAGCACCAGTCACCCCCTCACAGTCTGGACTCTCAGGTGATGATCCCATGGACACCTCGGGTGCGGAGGACGATGCCGGCCCAACTACACTCCCAGGGCCATCAGGCTCCCAGAACATCCCTGCCTCCACCACCTTAAACACTGGACCTACAGCAACTACTGCCACTGTGACCTGTGCAGCCACCACCACCACCACCACCACCACTCCTGCCAGTGCCATCCTGCCTGACCCATCGGACGATGATGGACCATCAACATCACAGGCTAGCAGGGAGAGTGGACGGGTGAGGACACAGGTGACGCCACAGGTCACAAACAGGAGTGCAGCTGCAAGGCGAGGCCGTGAACATCACCCAGCCCATCCTGGGACAGAGACCCTGGATGCCATTGCCAGAGTGGAAGCCTCCTACGAGCGGTCGCAGGCACAGGCCGACTGTGCACACCAAGACTCCATAGACACCTGCCAGCTGTTGCGGTCCGTGGACACCCGATTGGGACAAATTGTTGACATCATGGGGCAGCAAACAGCTCTTTGGAGGGAGTGGCTATCCCGCACCACACCACCTCCCCCTCCCCCCAGTGGACAGCGGGACAGGGCACCAACACCACCTCCCCCTCCCCCAAGTGGCCAGCGGGACAAGGCACCAACACCACCTCCCCCTCCCCCAAGTGGCCAGCGGGACAGGGCACCAATACCACTGCCACCATCACCTCAGGCCACTGACAGGGAGGTGGTCCCAGAACAACCTGCCCCCACAGCTGGCACCGCTCTGGCTCCAAGACGGAGGGGTCGTCCGAGGCTGGATCCAGCTGACAGCAGTGGCAATGCACCATCCAACCGCTCAAAGAGGGGCCGCCACTGACTACACCATTCCTTGAGCCTCGCATTCACTCTGCGAACTATCTTGCACCACAATGCCAAGCATTGGCACACGTCTGTTGGACTAGGTGTACATAACACAATGTGGTGTCCCCACGGTGTTTTCATCTAACATGACCTTCAACTCTCACTTCCCCACCAACACCTATTTGTAAATATGCACAAACAGTAATCCACACCCTGTAAATAAACACCACGTAAGCACTCAATGCTGTGTGACCTCCATGTTTCAATCACAGGTTTGTCTTAGTACTTGTCATTACCAGGTGCAGGTATCAATGTACTTGAGAATCATGTCTCTGTGGGAGTGACCTAGGGATAATGAGAGAATAAGCACAGGTCAGGAAACTGAATCACACCCATCACACCACACCGGACAGCAACATCCCTCAAACCACACTCATCACAAATTAAGCGGATCACAGGACACACATCAGGGAGCGTTGGACGTACACCATCTCCCACACCCATTTACAATCAGAACATACCAGAACAGGCACCATCCACACACCACATCCACACATCACCAGCGAACATACATCACGCTTTGAACACCAGCACAAGAGGTAGTTACTCACATTCAAGGAAAGTAGCGAGCAATGAGCTGACGCCTCTGGTCCACACCTTCTTCCTCCCCACTCTCCTCATCGCTGGACATGGGTGGTAGTGCAACCTGTTGGCCTGCAGGGTCCATGATCAGTGCAAAGTTATTGCGTAAGGCCAGGTTGTGGAGCATGCAGCAGGCAATCACCATTTTGCATACTTTGCCGGGTGAGTATGGCAGGGCCCCTCCGGTTTTATCAAGGCAGCGAAACCCAGACTTCAGCAGTCCAAATGTTCGTTCCACCACCCGACGTGTCCTCCCATGGGCCTCATTGTAGCGCATTTCTCCTGGGGTAGTTGGATTCCGTAGGGGGCTCAGCAGCCACGGTCGGTTTGGGTATGCAGAGTCTCCTAGGTGGGGGGATGACAGACACATACAATATTACCAAGATTGGTGGGAACAGCATGGCACACATACAACACAGTAGTCATCACAGCACACTCACCTACTAGCCATGCACGTTCTTGACGCAAATTAGCCATCAGTTGGGGGACAATTCTGCTCCGCAGGATGTGGGAGTCATGTGCGGACCCTGGAAATCTTGCACACACATGGGAGATGATGTTGTCAGCCAGGCACACCACTTGCACATTTATAGAATGGTAGTGCTTCCTATTATGATAGACGGCTTCACGTGCCTGGGGTGGAATCAGACCAATATGTATCCCATCAATGGCACCCACTACGTGTGGGATCTGGGCCAGGGCATAGAAGTCACCCTTCACTGCAGCCAGCTCTGCCGGACGTGGGAAATGGATGTAATCATCCTTGTAAGACATCATGACATCCAGCACATCCCGCAGTAACATGCTGAACATGGATTGGGACATCCCCCCGGCATGACCAACTGTGTACTGGAAAGTGCCAGTTGCGAAGAAGTGAAGTGCCGCCATCACCATTGCTGTGGGTGTAATTGCTCCTGGATATGGCCTGCGTGGCTGCAGATGAGGTGACAATTGGCCTACATGGTCCTGCAACCTCCGTCTGTCCAGCCGGAATTTGCGGCTTACCTCCTTTTCAACCATGTCCTCCAGCACAGTGTATGGTCGATGCACATTTGGAGCCCTCCTGTGTGGGAGTAGATGGGAGCAGATGTCAATTGAACAATAACGCACAGCTTTGCCACACCATCACATCTTGACCAACACAATACGAATTATACATGTTGCAGACACTGATTGTATGTGTGACGTGACCGAAATATAAGGCACTACAGCTGACTACACACACAATGTACACCCACAAACAGCATCCGGTGTGCAAAAATGTCAAATGTTACGTCCAGACATGTTGAAAGAACTGCCAACACAACATGACTGATTGCCCAAGTGTGGACAAGCGTCCCCACAGACACACCTTGACGTGCACACACAACACGAACATGGACCACACCCTCCTTGTCATCATGCACCCACGACCCCACCTACAATGCTCTGCATCCTCACATGACAGACATGGGCATACAACAGGCGACACACAGACGCATACCCAGTATGCATGTATATCCCCATCAATGCGACTTGCACACACAAACCACACACTCACGACAGCTTCTGGATGTGGGGACACAGCCGTGATGTACTGTGTAGATGTGTACCAATTGAAACGTGGGACCTCAAAACCAAGACGTAAACACATAGCCATGCACATCTGAGGCAACTTGGGCACACATCACTGGCCTATGTTCACCACTGGCATTGTCAATAGTATGGCCACACATGTAAGCAATGGACACGTGTACACGGGCCATTGACATGACATAATGATTCCTGACGCATTCCGGACATGTCCTGACACTCATGTACAACTATGAACATTACATGTGTGCGGAGACATGCATTGTGTGTACACACGCCATCCGGGGACGCCTTCCCCCAACACATCAGATGATCCTTGATACTGCAATAGTGCATTACATTTTGCTGAGTTGACAAGGACCATCACGGTCACACCCCGCAAACCGCATGTGCGCACCACCGCGACGGTGGATCATTTGAAAATCATCACTCACTTGCAACGCAATGGCGGAGCACGCATTCCGCGTGGGCGGGGCTGGCTAACTCATACATTTGACTGTACAAGTCGAAATGCCAGTTGGTATCCCCCCTTACAGTCACATTGCAGCACCCACCACAGACCGCCAGGCCTGGCCGCTCACCCAAGGCCGGGTGCAGGCGGTGGGTGACCCCGGGTGCAGGCGGTGGGTGACCGTGGGTTGCAGGCGGTGCGTGACCGCCCCGTGTAGTATTATCAGCCCGGCATGGTTGCCCCTGGCCGCTCAGCCACCACCGGGTGCAGGCAGTGGGTGACCGCCCTGTGTAGTGATATCAGCCTGGCATGGTTGCCCCTGGCCGTTCACCCACCGCTAGGTGCAGGTGGTGGGTGACCACGGGGTGCAGGCGGTGGGTGACCGTGGGGTGCAGGTGGTGGGTGACCGTCGGGTGCAGGTGGTGGGTGACCGCGGGGTACAGGCGGTGGGTGACCGCGGGGTGCAGGAGGTGGGTGATCGCCGGGTGCAGGCAGTGGGTGACCGCGGGGTATGGGCGGTGCGTGACCGGCGGGTGCAGGCGGTGGGTGACCGCCGGGTGCAGGCGGTAGGTGAGCGGCCAGGGGCAACCATGCCAGGCTGATATCACTAAACAGGGCAGTCAGCCACCACCTGTACCCCACGGTCACCCACCACCTGCACCCGGTGGTGGGTGAGCGGCCAGGGGCAACCATGCCAGGCTGATATCACTACACAGGGCGGTCTACCACCGCCTGCACCCCGTGGTCACCCACCGCCCGCACCCCTTGGTCACCCACCAGACTGTCCCTGAGGACTCACATATAGAGACACCATCGTCCTCATCTTCAGACGGTGTTGGTGAGTCAGCACTGTTGGTAGACACAGGAAGTGGGCAATGTACACCTTCAGTTGGTACACAGCACACAGGCCCAAAACTGCCACCAACTGCAACAAGTACTGCTCGTGCTCGCCAGAGTAGGGGGAGCAGAGTGGCCTTCGGTGCAGGCACCGCTGCCCCTGACCCTGTGACACAAAGTGCCCTTTGTGCTGAGCCAGTTGATCTGCTGCGACAGCTGTGTATAGGGCAGACCAACATGATCAATGCATTCCTAGACCACGATAGGAAGTTGGGGCAGGTGGTAACATTCATGGAGGGGATGCATGGCGATGTTGCTGATCTCCACCAAACTGTTCAGTCGTTATCCAACACAGTGTCTGCAGCCATTCAAAAGTCGCAGGGACAAGGTTCTACTTCAGTTCCCCCATGGCAGTGTGTCTGGGTCTATGGCTCATGTGTCAGTTACTACATCTGTGGCTGTGTCCCACACTCCTGTTTCTGTTGCTGGCAGTGTGTCTGGGTCTATGGCTCATGTGTCAGTCACTAGAGCTTTGGCTGTGTCTCACACTCCTGTATCTGGTGCTGGCAGTGTGTCTGGGTCTATGGCTCATGTGTCAGTCACTAGGGCTATGGCTGTGTCTCCCAATCCGGTATCAAATCCTGCCACTGTGTCCAAGGCTAGTAGGTCGAACAGTCCACCAGATTCTGTGCTGTGAGGTGTAGTTACCATCACTCACATGTCATTGTACTTGGTGTGTGGATAGTCCATTGTAACCACCCTTGCATTATTAATGTCCATGGGACGGGGCGCTTGACACACGTCCTTGTGCTGCCTCTGATGTAGCTGCTCTGTTATGAACACTGCCCTGTTGCTGTTATGATGCTGCATTGTGCCCTCTCATGTGCTGCCTCTGATATACCTGCTCTGTTACGAACACTGCCCTGTTGCTGTTAGGATGCTGCATTGTGCCCTCTCATGTGCTGCCACTGATGTCCCTGCTGTATGCCATGGACTGTTGATGCACTTGGCCCCTCTCATGTGCTGGCACTGATGTCCCTGCTGTGTGCCATGGACTGTTGATGCACTTGGCCCCTCTCATGTGCTGCCTCTGATGTCCCTGCTCTGTACGAACACTGCCCTGTTGCTGTTATGATGCTGCATTGTGCCCTCTCATGTGCTGCCTCTGATGTACCTGCTCTGTTATGAACACTGCCCCGTTGCTGTTATGGTTCTGCATTGTGCCCTCTCATGTGCTGCCTCTGATGTACCTGCTCTGTTACGAACACTGCCCTGTTGCTGTTAGGATGCTGCATTGTGCCCTCTCATGTGCTGCCACTGATGTCCCTGCTGTGTGCCATGAACTGTTGATGCACTTGGCCCCTCTCATGTGCTGCCACTGATGTCCCTGCTGTGCGCCATGGGCTGTTGATGCACTTGGCCCTTCTCATGTGCTGCGTTGTCATTGGACTGTTGATGCACTTAACCCCTCTCATGTGCTGCCTCTGATGTACCTGCTCTGTGCCTTGCCATGGACTGTTGATGCACTTGGACCCTCTCATGTGCTGCCACTGATGTCCCTGCTGTGTGCCATGGACTGTTGATGCACTTAACCCCTCTCATGTGCTGCCTCTGATGTACCTGCTCTGTGCATTGCCATGGACTGTTGATGCACTTGGACCCTCTCATGTGCTGCCACTGATGTCCCTGCTGTGTGCCATGGACTGTTGATGCACTTGGCCCCTCTCATGTGCTGCCTCTGATGTACCTGCTCTGTTACGAACACTGCCCTGTTGCTGTTATGAAGCTGCAATGTGCCCTCTCATGTGCTGCCTCTGATGTACCTGTTCTGTTACGAACACTGCCCTGTTGCTGTTATGATGCTGCATTGTGCCCACTCATGTGCTGCCTCTGATGTACCTGCTCTGTTACGAACACTGCCCTGTTGCTGTTAGGATGCTGCATTGTGCCCTCTCATGTGCTGCCACTGATGTCCCTGCTGTGTGCCATGGACTGTTGATGCACTTGGCCCCTCTCATGTGCTGCCACTGATGTCCCTGCTGTGTGCCATGGACTGTTGATGCACTTGGCCCCTCTCATGTGCTGGCACTGATGTCCCTGCTGTGTGCCATGGACTGTTGATGCACTTAACCCCTCTCATGTGCTGCCTCTGATGTACCTGCTCTGTGCCTTGCCATGGACTGTTGATGCACATGGCCCCTCTCATGTGCTGCCACTGATGTCCCTGCTGTGTGCCATGGACTGTTGATGCACTTGGCCCCTCTCATGTGCTACCTCTGATTTACCTGCTCTGTTACGAACACGGCCCTGTTGCTGTTATGATGCTGCATTGTGCCCTCTCATGTGCTGCCTCTGATGTACCTGCTCTGTTACGAACACTGCCCTGTTGCTGTTAGGATGCTGCATTGTGCCCTCTCATGTGCTGCCACTGATGTCCCTGCTGTGTGCCATGGACTGTTGATGCACTTAACCCCTCTCATGTGCTGCCTCTGATGTACCTGCTCTGTGCCTTGCCATGGACTGTTGATGCACTTGGCCCTTCCCATGTGCTGCCACTGATGTCCCTGCTGTGTGCCATGGACTGTTGATGCACTTGGCCTCTCTCATGTGCTGCCACTGATGTCCCTGCTGTGTGCCATGGACTGTTGATGCACCTAACCCCTCTCATTTGCTGCCTCTGATGTGCCTGCTCTGTGCCTTGCCATGGACTGTTGATGCACTTGGGCCCTCTCATGTTCTGCCACTGATGTCCCTGCTGTGTGCCATGGACTGTTGATGCACTTGGCCCCTCTCTTGTGCTGCCTCTGATGTACCTGCTCTGTTACGAACACTGCCCTGTTGCTGCTAGGATGCTGCATTGTGCCCTCTCATGTGCTGCCACTGATGTCCCTGCTGTGTGCCATGGACTGTTGATGCACTTGGCCCCTCTCATGTGCTGCCACTGATGTCCCTGCTGTGTGCCATGGACTGTTGATGCACTTGGCCCCTCCCATGGGCTGGCACTGATGTCCCTGCTGTGTGCCATGGACTGTTGATGCCCTTAACCCCTCTCATGTGCTGCCTCTGATGTACCTGCTCTGTGCCTTGCCATGGACTGTTGATGCACTTGGCCCCTCTCATGTGCTGCCACCGTTGTCCCTGCTGTGTGCCATGGACTGTTGATGCACTTGGCCCCTCTCATGTGCTGGCACTGATGTCCCTGCTGTATGCCATGAACTGCTGATGCACTTGGCCCCTCTCATGTGCTGCCTCTGATGTACCTGCTCTGTTACGAACACTGTCCTGTTGCTGTTAGGATGCTGCATTGTGCCCTCTCATGTGCTACCTCAGATGTACCTTTTCTGTTGTATCCAGTGCCCATGCTCCTGCCTACTCTAGGATTAATTTACTAATATGTGCAATAAAACAATTTATTCGTGTGTAGTGGTTTCTGTGTGTCATTCCTGGTTGTCTCCTTGCATTGTTGATATATTGGTGCTATTGTAAATGCTGTTTCCCCAACATGCACCTCCCCCAACCCCACATCACAGCCCCGGCAGGTACTC
The DNA here is from genome assembly GCF_964263255.1 of Lissotriton vulgaris. NCBI lineage: Eukaryota > Metazoa > Chordata > Amphibia > Caudata > Salamandridae > Lissotriton > Lissotriton vulgaris. The sequence continues at coordinate 980,567,523 of NC_141698.1, read as the reverse complement.
CCCTTCCGGCAGCGATTGTTGTGTTTGCATAACTGCGTCGTCGTCGGCGACGGTCCATGACTTGCTGGTGGTGGAGCACAAAGAGTATCGGAAATGCGTTCAGTGCTGGGTCCATGACGGAGATCTGCCTGTGGTGGGTATCTCTCTGCAATGTTTTGCCTCTCCGCTGTGGTGAATCCGCCGTGTTCAGACTGGTGGTTTTTCCACTGCGATTTGATGTGTCTTATCCGCTATCGTAATTACGTGGACGGTTGGAGAAGTCATTCCATATGGCGGTGTCTCTGGTTGGTTACGTCCGCCACGGGGTCGGGTGTATTTCCGCGGCAGTGCTTGTTCTTCCGCGGCGTACGTAATTTTGACAGTGCTTCCCATCCTAATATGGCGGACGGACTGGCCGCGGCTGGCGGACTGAAAAAAGGCATTTTCCGCCTACTTCATGCCGGCGGACGTCCTTCCGTCCGGCATTCTACGGACCCCCCTAAGTCTTTTCATGGGCATGTTGATGCTTACGACTCATGCATCACCCGATGTTGCTGGGGGTCGATATCACATTTAATTGTATGGCACAGTACCAGTAACGGGTGGAAATACTATTCCTTGTTACACATGAATGACCATTATGCGATCTTATGTGCTACAATCAGTTTGTGAGCATAATGATAGTATGATATGAACATCGACAGAATCAGATTACGGCATCAGATACAATATGATCAAAGATTTTACTGTTCCACTTTGCTTAGTCTTACAGTAAATCCTCGAGATCGGATTCCTAAATATGATGCTTTGAGGCAAAGTTATAGAGATTGAATGGGAGGTTTTACCCAGAATGCACAACACTGCGGGTGGAGAAGGAACAATTAACACCGTTTTTTGTGCCTTTTTTTCCCCCTGTTTTTAGAGTGCTGCTTCCTCTCCCTGAGACGCTGCCAGGTGAGGCTCGGCTCATTTCTCCTGCACAATAGGTAAGCGCGGGGTGTATTACATCTAAGTAATAAGATTATACATGATGTGACGACAAATAAATGTATATGTACCTGAGCAGTATGCCACAGAGATTAACTTTTTATGTAACATCAGGAGGTTGATACATTTGGACACCTAACTATATTCTTATGCCTTAGTGATGCTTGTTTCAATTGTGTAACAATTGTTTTTTCCTTCTCAGTGACTAATCAGTCCATGCCCAGGAAGGACACAATAGACACCTAGGATTCCAGGTGACAACGTGCCTTTTTTCTTTCTTTTCACCATTTATTCACATTTGCACATTGCAGTAGCACTTATTTATCAAGGTCCTGAGGAAGGCAAGGACTACTAGGTCCATTATATTGCTGAAACATGTCGACCTACATACTACAAGGGCTGATTTTGTTTAAAACTACACTGTGTTGCTCTGATTTTTAATATTGGAGGATTGAGTAAAAATAATATAGAATGTTTTACTCATTCACCCAATTGTAACTCACTTTCTTTCACATTCACATGCACTGCAATTCTGTCACCCACACATTTAGACTACCAATTAACATCAGTAGGACCGCACAGTGAGTAATATTTGGATGGAGGACATTCTCTCTAGTCCTCATTTCATCATTTATTTCTCACAGATGGGAAGGCCCAGAAGGTGTCCCAAATTATGACGTGTGGTACCGTGTGGTGACTGATGGGTATCCTTATCTTTTAGGATCACTTCAGGATTGGTTACACTTTTTTCTTTATCCAGTTCTGGTGTTTACATTGCATCGTGTAAGGCATAAGGTTTTCTTTGATTAGACCCATAGACATTCTTTTTCTGAAAACAAATATTCCTACATGTAAATACAGGCGCAAACACATACACCTCATCCCCACATATCCAGAAAAATCAATTAAATGCATGGAGCATTGTTTCACATGCTTAGGGTCCCATTACGAGTTTGGTGGCGCGGCGCCGTGCCTGCCTCGCAGCAACACTGCCAAAGCTGCAGTCAGAGCGCCCGCCAGATTAGGAGTTTCCTTCTGTCTGACAGGCTGGTTTTTGGCATTCCCACAACGGTACCTCAGAAAATGTGCACCGCAATGGTAACGCCAAACACAGTTCCTGCACGGCATTGTCTGAAAAGTCCGTACTGTGCAGGAACTGGGATGTATGCACACATGTGCCCCCCTGTGGGCATGGCCATGCAGAGGAGGTACAGGGGACCCTGCAGGGCCCCCTTTGTTTCCTCTCCCCCACAGTGTTCATGGAGGAGGAACCTTCATGACACTGCCGGCCGAGAGGAAACTCGTAATATGAGCGATCTCGCCAAACATAATGCGGGCTCCTGATCACCACAAAATGACCCTGTCAGCTGCAGCGGGCTATAGTGGTCCGACTACCCTAGTCATAATAAGGCAATTGGGAGACTGCCATCACCGTGCCCCCATAAGTATGGCGGTCCATGGACTCCTAATCGGCCCCTAAGTGTTTTTTGCATTGTCAAAGATATCAGGAAATGTCAACCTCAATGTTCCTGAAGCTGGTCGCGGGTATAAAGAGACAGAACCTTTAAACTTTACAATAAAGTCATTTAATTGAAATAACCTAAGCATTTCACATTTCTAGTTTGTAAGTGGAAGTGTACATATATAGCGTTTCATGCATACATGTTCTGTCCGCAACTCCTCTGTGTTTTCCCCTCTTTTAATAAGACATGCCTTCTCAGGAAAAGAGCATCTGTCCAAACCCCATCCTATCCATCAGGGCCTCAGACAGCTTCTCCTGTCTTCTCACATTGCGCATTCTAATTCCCTCTGCTTTACCTTATTTATCCATGTGCCTTAATCATTCCACTAAATTAGCCACTTTAGAGCTACCCTTCATCCGATCAATCCCACTGCTAATAGTATTATTTCCATACATGTTTTTGAACTTTTCTTAATAGGAAAAATTTACAGACTTTCAGTGTAAACCTATCAATCTTCGTATTGGTTGCCTCCTGCATCTTCTGTTCAGTACTCCATCAGTCAGTTACCTATTCCAGGCCTGTGTTCTGTACTCCATCAGTCAGTTACCTATTCCAGGCCTGTGTTCTGTACTCCATCAGTCAGTTACCTATTCCAGGCCTGTGTTCTGTACTCCATCAGTCAGTTGCCTATTCCAGGCCTGTGTTCTGTACTCCATCAGTCAGTTACCTATTCCAGGCCTGTGTTCTGTACTCCAGCAGTCAGTTACCTATTCCAGGCCTGTGTTCTGTACTCCATCAGTCAGTTACCTATTCCAGGCCTGTGTTCTGTACTCCAGCAGTCAGTTACCTATTCCAGGCCTGTGTTCTGTACTCCAGCAGTCAGTTACCTATTCCAGGCCTGGGTTCTGTACTCCATCAGTCAGTTACCTATTCCAGGCCTGGGTTCTGTACTCCATCAGTCAGTTACTTATTCCAGGCCTGTGTTCTGTACTCCATCAGTCAGTTACCTATTCCAGGCCTGTGTTCTGTACTCCAGCAGTCATTTACCTATTCCAGGCCTGTGTTCTGTACTCCATCAGTCAGTTACCTATTCCAGGCCTGGGTTCTGTACTCCATCAGTCAGCTACCTATTCCAGGCCTGTGTTCTGTACTCCAGCAGTCGAGGACTCTCCCAAACCTAATGATAAGATGTGGCAGTTCTCAACCAATATTTCACATATTCGTCGCTTATTGCATCCATTTTATGTAACAGATCACGTTCAGTATAAGTACAATGAAGATAATTAAGCTGTCAGTTTAAATCTGAACATATGAAAGATCTTATAGATCATAGTCTTTAAACCACTTTCAATCCATTCTATGTACGTTCCTCAAACCGCTCCCATTGGGATCTATGTTTTATATAGTCTGGGTCACACTTTAGTCTACACTCACTGATTCTCCTAATAATTTTGAGTTAAAAAATATGCAAATTTGCAAACGTCGAGTGAACGTTATTTATGCAAACTCATGATTTTAAAGATGTATGTTGCCGTAACCAATTAATTAATGATGATTTTGTAACAAATTTGCTTTGTCACTTGGAAGCGTAATTAATACTGTGAAATAGTCATCCCACATTTTGTGTTAGACGCCATTTATTTTAAAATGGATGCAGTTTTTTGAGGTCTGTTCATCTTGCTCCTGCTCATTTCTCTCTCCCAATCAGTGTCCTGCAGCAAGACATTTCTCCCCTCATTTCTGCAGGGCACGAAGTGAATGATAACAAAGATTCAAAATTGTACAATTGTGTCAGGAGATGTGTATTGTGAATGAAGCTTTCATCGTATACTCAAAGTAAAATGTTTAGGGGCTTCTGCTAGCAGATGCGTTGCAGGCATGCTACGTTTATGAGCCATTGTTTAAGAAATGTTTAATTTTGTGTTGCACATCATTGGAGTGTAGTTTCTGAGGGAGCAGGTGGAAGATTTCTCTTATCAAAAGAAATTTGGTTGGTTTTTAAGATTTAGAAAATTACCTTGTTGTTTCTGATTTGCAATGTGACCCTAACAATGGTCATACTTCGTTGAATTTTTAGAATCTATGTGAATGTGTGTAAAATCTCCTGTTTTGTTTAATCGCTGGGGTCATGTTTTGTAAGTGTTCTGTCAGCTGCTCCTGGGGTGACTTTTCATTCTTTCTTTGAGACTATGTACATTTGTCTTAGATTTTTCTTATGGGATGCTATCACTACTCTTTATGAGTTTGACTCTCAGGTTTTGTTTAGGATTGATAACGGGGCCTACGTTTTATGACTTAGTATTTCTGTATCAGAGCCTTTCTAGCAATTCATGCATTTTAATATTCGTACCACATTTGTTAAGACTACTTCTTTCAATTATTAATGCTTCTATATTTTATTCTGTTTTACTCTACTAAATTATGTATTTCTTCGATGAGGAGTCCTGTCTCCAACTACTTGTTCATCTTGAGGCTTTGGAGCCAAACTGGTTAGGTAAACATTGGGGTGCTATTGGGGTTCAGGTGATTATTGATGTTCAGCTCCCACATAGCATGGAGGTTTCAGGATGATCGGAAAATGATTTCCACGTGTCCTTGACCAGACTGAACTCGTCCATGGCTGGTCCCAAGCCCGAGTGTTTATAGATTTAAACTGCAAATATACCACTACATCAGCATAGAATCCTCAGTTGAGACCATCCTTGTGCTGAAACATATTTGAGCCAATGTGCAATCCATGCTGCAAGAGAATATTTGGGAAGCAACATTCTAGCTCTGTATGCACACACTTCCATTAATTTTGTAATCAGAATTTAATTCGGTAAATTTCTAAAAGAAAATAATGATGAACATCATTGGTCAACAATCATCAAGTTCTTCTGTTATGTAAGGTGCAGAAGCTAAAAAATACTTATTTGCTACTTTAAACGTATGTACTTAGTGAAGATACATTTTCTGTATTTGAAAATGGGTAGACGTGTTAGATATTTGATATGTAATGAAAACATGTTCCTCCCTTGTGCCTTGATTCCAGTGATTATACCCCAATGAGTACACCACCTGCATTTCCTGCAACATATCATAATACTCAATGAAAAGCTAAATGTTGTACTTACTAAGTTCAGTTGGGCCACATCAAATGTGTAGTTGGGACCTCTTACAAAGTCTCCCTTTCTTAAAGGTATATGAGAGAGAATTACTATCGAGAATGATGTCAGGACTAAGGGAGAAGATGTATTGCTTTGTTTGTGAAATAATAAGTACAGATGCCCATTTTATGTTTTTCCCTTAAGATCCCATGCTGATGGTCCCATTACACTGTGGCTGCCAAACACCAAGGTTGCAGCCTGATTGACCTGTTGCCTATCCTTGCATCCCCTTCCTGTTACAGAATGGGCGTACAGTTATTAATAATGCATATGTGTATGAATTCTGCTGTTCCCTTCTGCTGTCAGGGTAACCGTGTTTATGCAGACAATACAAATCTATCTTTTCAGACTTAAGGGTAAAGAGCCATCCGCTCATTTTGAATATTCTAAAACAGGAGGATTCAAAATAAACTCAAGCCTAAATCCGAGGATGGCTGAGTTCTCTTCAATGCCTCAGCCACAATATACTAATGGCTGGAGAACCTTAAAAAGCTGGGCTCATTCCAACTATTGGTAACACTGCCAACCCTTTTGAGATCAATATTGACAACAGGCATGAATTTTAAAATAAAATCCATGAGTAATTCTACTCACCTCCATCTACACACACTTGAATCAACAAAGAAGTCCTTTCAAAAGAATAGTTCAAAGAAGAAGAATCACTAGTCACATCACTCTTTGAGAAGAAATTACCCACAGACAAACGACTAGCTAATTGCTCATCCAGTAAAGAAGCAGAGTCTCAGGGCTAACTACTGATTACTTTGGACAGGAAAATAGCTATGCTTTGAGCGGCTTCCTGAAAGTAAGAAGATTGGACTGATGTCTAAGATGTCCTGATAGATTATTCCATGATTGAGCTGTAGAAAAGATAAAACTCCTGCTTCCCCATTTCTTTGTTCTAATATTACCAGCAATCACTGTTCTATAGTTGGCTGAATGCAATGTTCTTCTGGGGCAATACCCGAAAATGTTTTTTTTCAGGTAGGCTGGGCCATCTCCATTCAAAGGTTTATGTGCTAGGCATAAGGCCTTAAACCATTTTCTTTTGATTACAGGCAGCCAGTAAAGTTTGTGCAAAGCCTCTGCCACTGTCTTAAACCTAAGAATCGTTATTAGCAAGTGGGCTGCTGCATTCTGTAAACATTGACGTTTTTTAAGAGAGCCTGGTGGATGCCCAAATATAGAGCATTACAGTAGTCCAATCTTGACAACACTAAGGCAGTGACCACTGCATTTTTCAATTCAATTGTAATAAAAATGGCATTCAGTCTCTACCACATCATTGGTAATCACAATTTGTGTGTCATTTGCATACGCAACTGGAATGAAACCAAAGCTGTGAATCAATTTTGTTAGGGGCCCCACATACATATTAAAGAGTCTAGGGCTTAATGAAGAGCTCTGAAGGACCCTACACAGCAATGTGAAAGACTCAGATACAAAATCATCCAGGGAAATGGTCTGTTCTCGAAAGAGCTCTAGAGCAGAATCTCCCAAACCAATATCTGTCAGACGTTTCAGCATAACATAATGAATATGGTATTAAAGGCAGCCGATAGATCCAACAGGTCCATTATCAAAAATGCGCCTCAGCTCCTCCGTGGCTACAACCTGAGCAGATTCTGTGCTGTGATATGGCCTGAATACAAATTGCACTGTATCAAGAAAATCATTCTCCTCAAGAGATTTGGAGAGTATAAGATTTATGTGCCTTTTCAGCATTTTAGCTGAAAAAGGTAATCAAGATATTGGCTGGTAATATTGACCTTTTTTGGCTCTAATGTAGATTTCTTCAAAGGCAGAAGATTGGATTCTTTCTTCCATTCAGATGGTCAAAACTCACAAGTCAATAATGGGGTTTAAACATTTAGCAAGGGGAGAATTAACCACCTATACAATCACATGAACAATTCTTAGAGGGCAAGGATAAGCAGTAGTACCAGATTCAACTTGGCATATTAATCCGAATACTCTTTCCACAGTAAGAGGGGGAATTTAACAAAGGGTGTTGTCCACCGGAGCTGTATTGGTAGAACCTAAAGCTGAGGATGACAAGCTGCTCAAAGTGCTGTTCAGACAAAATATTGCAAATAAAATATCATCAGACAGAAATATTGAGTCTGAAATATGGGAACAGAGCAAAATTGCACTGTCAAGAATATCGATTTTAAGGTAAGTAATATAGATTACAACAATATCAAAATCATTAATATAGTTTACAAAAATATAATTGTTAAGAATATTGTTTTTACGTTATTTTTATGTATTTTAGTATGTATTTTAATGATATCTATACTACTATTATAAAGAGAGTACACAAACCTTTGAGCCAGGTAAACTCGGGAACCACAGCGCCAATCCACACACCCGATACATCGTAGAAATTGTCAGGGTGTGCAGATGGACATAGACTATAAAAAATAAAAATTAAACGTAAATTTAAAAATATAACTTTAAAAAAAAAAGTAGTCCCCTGAAAGAAGCGCCGGCAGCGACGTTGCGCTGGCCGCGACATACCGCTGGCCGCGACGTGCGTGATGACGAGGAGGAGCGGCGGACATGGAGCGACGGTGAAGTGAGGAGCGTGGGGAGGAGCTGCGGCTCAGGTGCGTGATAACGAGGAGGACCGGCGGACATGGAGCAGCAGTGAATTGAGGAGCGCGGGGAGGAGCGGCGACTCAGGTAAGGCAAAGGGACACGTAAAATGTCAGGGCGGGAGGGGGCCGGGGCCGGAGGTTGGCCCTGAAGAACGACGGCTAAGGTAAGGTTCAGGCTCCGGGACAAAGAACAACAGAGTCCCTCTGCCAGAGGAAAAGGTATCACTCGCCACAGAATCAATGCCTTCACTACAAACCTGCCTGCCCCTTCTTCCTTCCTGGATCATGGCAGCACTGACTCACCTGTCTGCCCCCTCCCCTGGCAAATCCTTAATGCCCTGACGGTAGCCATTTAAAATCATGCTGGTGATTGCAGCTGAAGAGCCTGATACGCTTGCTAAAGAGACAAGAAATGGACGGATGTGGAAGAAGGAGTCCTGAAATGGAAACAAGAATAAGCAGGCTCAGGTTCCGGGACACGGACAATGTCGGGGCGGGCGGGGGCTGGGGCGGGCGGTTGGCCCTGAGGCCTCATTGCCCCCTGACAACGTCGGGGCGGGCTGCTAGTATGTTATAAAATGTATAATTAATTGCTCTTAATGCTTTTAATAATAGATTATAAAATGTTAGTAGTTTTGAAATGTTATTATATATACTTTTTTCATTTTTATTATCGTAGCGGGTTGTGGGCTTTTTAGGGGTACGGAGTGGGAAGCAAATTAAATATAATTAATTAATACAATACAATTAATTATTATATATTTTTTACTAAACAGTTTTTATAATTATTATATGTTTAACTAATATGTTTAATCTAATTGATAATCATTTGTTCATTATATAATTATTAGAATTTTTTTAAATTAACTTTGAGGTGAAGGTTGTCTGTTTTGTAGGGGGTAGGGTGTAAAGTAAATGAATTAAAATTAAATATTATATTGTTTAAAATTAATATTAATTATGCTATTGATAATTAATTATGTTAATGGTATAAATATTATGTTTCAGGTGCAGGTTGTGTGTTTTGTAAGGGTAAAGGGTGGGAAGTAAATTAATTATAATTAAATCATATTGAATTGTTAATTAATAATAATTAATTACTTGACAATTAATTATGTAAATTGTGTAATACAATAATTTGTTTGAGGTTAGTATTGTGTTGCTTTAGTGTGCATAAAGGTTATGTAGGAAATTAATAATAATAATTAATGAATGATGTTAATTTATAATAATTATTGAAATGATAAATCATTATGTAAAATATTTAATTAAGATAATATTTATGTTATATAGTAAGACCCTCCTTACGATGTCGCCCAACACCTCATCAGACCGACCGACACCCAGTCAGCAGTCCCGAACACCTCATTAGGATGCGATTGAAGACTGTTTGGTCGCATTCCTACATTTTACTATGGGAGCATGCATTCCGGGCGTAAAGCAGCCGTAATGCATGCTCCCGTAGTAATATGGGAGGTGCAGTTCATCCTTGCATCCCTGGCAGGCACCTCAATGTGCGATCCACAAGGTGCAGGGATAAACAGGGGGGCTTCAAAGGTGCCCCTTTGGTTTCAAACCAGAGTCCAGTTTCCCTAAGGGGGCCTCGCTGGGGGCTGCCAAAGACACTTTTCAACATGGTTTCCATGTCGGACAGACCGACATGGAAACCATGTCGGAAACCATCATCATAATCCCAAGGACAAAAAGGCCCGCCCTTGAGATTACTTGCCGCATTCCGACTGGAGGACAGGCTTTCCGAGCCTGTCGGGAGCCAGCCAGAATGACCAGTTCTCATTCCCTTCAGACCACTCCGTAAAAATGAGGCGGTCATAAAGGAATCCGCCCGGCCCATTACAATGCGGCTCGCAAGAGCCTTCCAAGCTGCATCCATATCGGCCCCTAGGTGTGAGGTATGGCATTTGTAGGATTAAAAGAAATGCAGTTAATTATCTATCAATATTTTTTTATAGTTAATTATTAATAATAATTGCTGTATTGACAATTAATTAAGAAAATGATGCACATAACATTTTTTAATTTTATATATCAGGTGTATGCTGTTTGTTTTGTATGGATGAAGGGTTGGGAGGTAATGAAATATAGTTGATTCTTAATAATAGTTACATTAATATTTGGTTATGTAACTTGTGAACAATGCCATTTAAAGATTTGATTTTAGATATGTGTTGTGCACTTTGTAGAAACAAAGGGTAAAAATGTACTTAAGTAAGAATACATTAAAAAATAGCTCATTCATGTTTTATAAATGTTATTTATTATTGTATATGTTAATTGTGTTGTGCTTTTTAAATGTAACTAACATATTTTATTGGTTATAATTCATTTGAGAATATAGGGGTCTATTAGAATGGTGGTGACGACCGCAGCCGTGAGATTTTTCGCCCGTCACTTTTCAGCTGGTAGCAGTCCGCATGCCTGCCTAGCGGGCAAAACTGGACCACCACAATTTTGCCGTGCAGGACCAGGCTCTGCCAGCATGATTATGATGCTGACTGTAGCCACCCTTTCTGTGGCGGTGGGACCGCCAAGGAAAGGCATGCGGATAATGTCCCTGAGGGCCCATTGCGGGCCCCCAATGTGTTGGGGGGGAGTGGGTGCACTGGGAAGTACCATACATGTCCCTGTACCAGGTGGCAGGCACTATGCAGTGCCTGCCACGCAGTGCTGGGATATGCTGAACATGCTCCTTTTCGGATTTCGACTGAGGAGCATACTAGTTGAACCAGCAGTTATGCCGCGGTCCTGGTGGGTGATCTTTACACGCTACCATGGCGGCCAGGAGGATTTCCAGACCGCCATCCTAATAGACCCCATAGTTCTTGTATTTGAATTATAATAATATTTGTAATTATTTATTATATGTATTAAAGATTATAATACATATTTAAGGGCCGATTACGATGTCCGGCAGGAAGACTCCTCCTTACAGTCGGATTCCCCTAGACAGTGTCAGGACCCATCTGCCCACTTCGGTCCAAATCCAATCCACCTGACCGATTATGATGTTCTCGGTTGGAAGGGAAACTGTTTAGACATTCCGGTTCGGTTCTGACTGGCCCTAGGAGAATCCATGTTGGTTGGAGCCGAATAGTACTGGCCTACAGACAGCGTTTCTGCCCGACTGATTATAATGCTGTCTGTATGACACAAAAAGGCTGTCTATGAGGCCCCATTCATCCTAAGGCCTCCAGTTGGGGACTGTGGGAGTACACAAGGGACCCCTCTTTAAAACCATGGAGTGCCCGAGACAGGGCGAAGGGTTTTCATCAGACACCCATTTTCCCCATAGGAGCTAGTGTTGTCGGTCAGATAACCGGCTCCCATAGGTTTCAAAGGTAATCTGACTGACCGGAAACATCGTAATGGTGAGGCAGAACCGCTGAACGCAAGTCGGTCAGATTCCGAATCCAAGACGAAGTACGGCGGAAAGTGATGAGGCACTTAATGTATTTATTTTGCATAATTATATTTAATTTATTTAGTATGTTTTTTGAAAATATTTTATTTTGTTCAAGTTAATTAGTTTATTTCTAATGTAGCACTGACTGGAGTGGGAATAGTGCATTTTATCCCTCTGCAACCCAACTCTTTCCCTTCTGTTGCACTGACTGTAGTGGGAAGAGTACATTTTAACCCCTCTGCAATCCAACAGTTTCCCTATGGTTGCACTGACTGGAATGGGAATAGTACATTTTAACCCCTCTGCAATCCAACACTTTCCTTACTGTTGCACCGACTGGAGTGGAAATAGTAAATTGTATCCCTCGGCAACCAACACTTTCCCTACTGTTTTATTGCCAGGAGGGGGAATAGTACATTTCACCCCTCATGAGTATAAGATTTTGCCTACTTTTGAATAAATTGTTGTGGGAATAGTAAATATATTAATTGTAACATTGTATAGTCTTGTTTTTATTGTTTACATTTATATTATTATGTTTTTGTTTATTTAAAATAAAATATTTATAAATATTAATGCTTTTAATATATAATATATTTTTAGTAAATTGTAATTCTTTGTTTATATATCGTCCCCTACATAGAAATAAATGCACTCTCAGAACCCGAAACGATAGATGTAGAAATCTGTTTATTCACGCGTAACACATTTCGGATGCCCAACAGCCTTGCTCACATGTGCAAACACTACCATTCAAGTATATTATAAACAGTGCATATGAAAATAACAAACGCCATCCTAGACGCCTCCCAGTCAGGATTCTACAGCAACCACAGCACTGAGACTGCCATTCTCGCCGCCACTGATGACATCTGCATGCTACTCGACTAGGGACACACTGCGGCCCTTATCCTACTAGACCTCTCCACAGCATTCAACACTGTCTCACATCGCACTCTTGCAGCAAGACTTCACGACACTGGGATACAAGGAACCATCATCAACTGGATCCAATACTTTCTCCCCAACAGAACCCAGAGAATCAGACTGCCCCCCTTCCTCTCTGAACCCATAGAGATCAACTGCGGAGTACCCCAAGGATCATTGCTCAGCCCCACGCTTTTCAACATCTAAATGGCCCCCCTCGTCACCATCGTCACACAGCTTGGGCTCAGCATAGTATCCTACGCCGATGACAACCTGCTCATCCTCTCCCTCATGAAGAACCCCAAAGACACCCGACTCTTCTTCCAGGAAGGAATAAAGGATGTTACAGCCTGGATGAAGTAAAGCTGCCTGAAGCTCAACTCGGAGAATACGGAGGTCCTCATCTTCGGACCCTCTATCTCCTCCTGGCCCTCTGCAGCTGAACCGCCCCTACAGACTACGCACGGAAACTCTGTATCATCCTCGACTCATCCCTCACCATGACCCGCCATATAAACTCCATCGCCTCCACCAGTTTCAACTGCCTTCGCACCCTCCGCAAAACCATCAAATTCCCCATGAATGCAGGAGGACTGTCATCCATGCGCTCATCATCAGCAGGCTGGAGTACTCAATGCACTCTACGCTGGAATCAACAGAACTCTTCTACACAAGCTTCAAATCATCCAGAACACCGCAGCCAGACTCGTCCTCGGGAAACCACAACACAAACACCTGACCTAACACCTACAAGACCTCCACTGGCTCCCCGTTGAGAACAGAGTCACCTTCAAACTGCTCATCCAAGCCTACAAATCCCTCCACAACATCGGACCCAAATACCTCAACAAGGGAGTCTCCATCCACATACCCAAGAGGAACCTCCACTCCGCCGACCTCGCCCTAACAGAAACCCCCGCATCCACAGAAGCCGAGCAGGCAGAAGAGATTTCTCCTACCTCGCAGCCAAGACCTGGAACAAGCTCCCAGTGAACATCAGGCACGCTCTGACCCTACACACATTCAAGACGAACCTTAAGACCTGGCTCTTCAACTGAATCCGGAGCTGCATCCCCCCAGCCCTCCCCCCAGCACCTTGAGACCCTCACGGGTGAGTAGGTCAGTTTAAAAACCCCTGATTGATTGATTGATTGATTGACTAACAGAACACAATATGTAACAGCCGTATTGTAGTGGATACAACAGTGTAGACCTATATTTGCTACAGGACATAGGTAATGGTACATTATAATATTCACACAATTTGATATTTGATATTTAATAATGGATCATCAATAAGCTGCGTGTGGCATTGATAAGTAGGTGTCCTAGAGCCAAAGAGAATAAATAACTATGCTCTTGAAAAAATGAAAATATAAGCGCCACACTGTGTTGGCTAAATAGGGGCCATGCTGCATAGTATATATGCAAACAATATCATAATATATAGTCTATCTCCTAATGTGCTAATGCTGATGATACATTGCAGCAGTGTCGTATAATTGTGCATGGCATGTAAAAAATATAAATCACGCCCGTGAAACTGACTATGTCTTAATAGACTATAATATTCAACCATGGGCCAAAAGCTCTCCGAACTGTCAGGAAAATGTTCCAAAATAAGAAATCTACTCCGTATCCTGTTGGTGCAATCCTCAATGGCAAACAAGGCTAGAAGTACTTCATGAGAACGAGGCCTGTCTATGTCATCATTGTGTGGTTAGTGAAAGCCTGGCAAGTGTCTATACACGCTGTGTAATGAGTGCTGCATTCCCAGGGCAAAGGGAAGGACTAAACGAAACAGAAGCAAATCCTCTGTTGAAAAACTCCAGTAAAATGGAGGATGCTAGGCAAGTGCCTGGGTCTACCCATTCAACCTTATGCCCAGGTAGTGCAGAAAAAAGTCCATAAACTAAAATCTGTGGAGGACAAGCAATAGCATCACTACAAACTTAGTAACACCAAATATCTCAGTTGCCAGAGCTCTGAGTCCCAAACCATAAAATCAATTCAAACAAGTAAACTTTCTTACCTGACGTGCAGACACCCTGTGGTGCCTCCGAAGAAAAGGGTAGGGAACCCATGCCGGTGATATGCTTGATTGATCTGGGTCCCTTCCTTTTTTCCTGTAAGAAACATAAAATGAGAAGTTTAAAACCAAAGAGTGACCCATTGTCCTAATAAAAACATATTTACTTCAGCAATTTGTTACCCATGAATCAAAACTAAAAACCAATACTGCAGCAGCTTTGGATGACAAACAGCTGAGCATAGTTGCGTAGGAAAGGAGGGGAAGATGTTATCCCTAACCACCACAGTCGAACCAGTAGAGAGAAGGAGAAAGGGGGATGGAACACAATACAGCAAAGTGGGAATATCCATAATTTCTCTCATACATTTATTCCTAACTCCTCATCCTGGTCTAAGCCTCCAGGTTTCTTGGTCCAAAGGTCAATAATGTATCTGGAGTCCTTTTTTCTCAGTTTAAGAACCCTATGACCACTCCTGGATGTTTTGTATATCTGCTCAACTGCAAAATAGGAAATAGCTGAGAAGTGATTCTCTTGGAAATTACGGGCTAATGGATAATGTGGATCTCTATTGATCATAGCCCTCGCGTGTTCCTGCACTCTTTTCTAGCCATCAGAGTGGTGCCGCCAATGTACCACAGTTTACACTGACATGCCAAGACATAAATAACGAATGTCGTACTGCATGTGAGAAATTGGCTGATGCATTTGACGCTATTCCCCTTGTTAAATTCCTTTCTCATGTAGCTGTTCTTGCAAGCCTTACAATGGCCCCATGCAATGGCCCCATGCAAGAAACCTTGGAGATCGTATTCCTTGTTCACTGGGTATAGGGTAATATTGCTGTGAACAAGTCTGTTATATTGCAACCTCTCCTGTAAGTGATTTTAGGTCTGTCTTGTACTGCTTTGCCTATAATGGAATCACTGGTAAGTATATCCCAGCTTTTAGTCAGAATCCTAATGATGTCATTGGAATTCTCACTGTATGTTAAAATGATTCTGCATTGTCCTCACCTCCCTCTTCCTTAGTGATGTCACTGTTAAACAGAGTTTCATTCCTGCCGACTTTGTTTGCTCTGCTTCAAACCTTATTTAATACCCACTGTGGGTAACCTCTTACTTTAAAACTCTGAATCATCACTTTCTTCTCTGTTATGAACCTGAATTTACCCCAATATATGCATAGGTAGTTACACAACCTTTTACCTACATCTGTTCTACATAACAGCTTCGGGGCTGACCTTTTACCTAGTTAGGTGCTACATGACTGTTGTGTGGTTTTCTCTGAAAAACTAGCCTCATGTATTATGCCTGAGGTTTCTCGGTAGACAGCAGGATTACCATCTTCTGCATAGTACCTCTGCATAAGGGTCATCTCCGTCCTCATCCTTGCCCGACATGCCCATAATACACTTCTAGGTAGAACCTCTGAGGGTACCTTTCGAGTATATAAGCACTGCATCTTCACTGGACAAACCACATGAGAAAAGACTTCCCTGCTGACACGCTGACGCAAGACGCTAAGGTCCCTGCATGCAGACACTCCAGCAAGCAGTGGTCTGATATACCGTGCGGGGTGTCCATCTGGAGACTAAGACGGTGTCAGAACCGTAAAGGATACACTGGTTCGGCCCCCTCAGGAACAGACGCTAATTCCTCAGTCCCCTTCTAGCCAAGACCCAAGACTACTTAGATACACAGTCTTCAGTCCTCACCAGCAAGGGAAAGGGGAAGTGGACAGACAAAACAAGAGAGACTTCTTCCTCGTCAGGTTTGCTTCGATAGCCCTCAGGTTGGACTCGCTGCAAAGGAAAAGACAGTTCTTTAGCCCTCTCTACTTAGCATATTTCAGTTCTCTGTCTATTATTATTATTATGCCCTCTATGTCTTACCTAAGCAAACTAGGAAGATAGCCACTCTCTATAAGTGATGTCTGGATAATTGCTACTGGTTCACTGGAAGAATAAACTCTGGTCTTTGGAATTTTCGTGACTAGAACCATGCCTTGAATACACTCTGCAATCTGTGAAAACTCAAGTCTTTAACTCTGAATCAAAAGTCTTTCAACTCTGAGACTATTTCGGAAACTCCACAGGGAGCAGTCTTTCATCAAATGTTTTACTCTCTGAACATGTCTTGGAAAAATTCACGTTCTTAATCAAAGTCTTTCTCCTCAAGATGTCTCAATTAGGCTCTTGACGCAACGCTCATCAGCTTCTTTGCCAACGTGAGTCCAAAAGCGTCTTTAGTTCATTGCCTTGAGACTTCTCTCAGATAACTCAAGAATTATACTCTTACTTGAAGGTCTTTGAGGGAACTTCTCTTGACTGAAGTTTTTCCCCAGCTCTAACTCCTCCACACAACTTCTCTCCTGAACTCCGACGCCGGGATTCTTCCAGCTTTGTCAATACTGAAGGGAAAAAGGCGAATTAGGAAAAGTCTTTTCCCTATAACACAAAGCGTTACTTATTACTTTCCTTAAAGTTTCTGATAAGCCGTCTTGTACACAAAATCTCTGGTCAAAAGAACTTTCTCTGAAGAGAGCGTGAGGTAGGCACGCGTCTCCGGTATTTTCCTCAGTTGAAGTGCGCAGCACGAATTGCGCGCGTGCGCGATATGCAGACACTCTCGAATCAACTGCAAAGTAAACCGCCACGCAGGAGACGGAATGACTTCCGCACTCCCAAGATGGCGGACCTCCGCAACGCTGTCACTAGGAATCTCAATGAAGTTTTCCAGCAAGGGTTTTTTAGCTTGCACCTTCTGCTCGATCCACCCTTCTGGCGAGGGGGTGGACGGATCCTGACAGTACCTCCCACCAAGGATGCTCTCCCCAGCCGGGGTTTTGAAGGATGAAGTTTATGGAAGTCTCTGAGCAACCTGGGGGCATGTATATTGTCACTCGGCTCCCAAGATCTTTCCTCTGGACCAAAATTCTTCCAGTCAACCAGATAGTATAGTGTGCCTCTTCTGAACCTTGAGTCTAGGATTTTGTGTACTTCAAACTCTTCCTCACCATCTACCTGCACTGACTTAGGAGTTAAGCCTACTCTCAAATGCTCTGGACTTTTCTTAATTAAAGAGACATGAAAGGTGGGGTGAATTTTCAGAGATGAGGGCAGGTGTAGCCTAACCGTTACAGGTCCTAACATTTTCTCCACTGTAAAAGGCCCTAAAAATCGGGGTCGGAATTTTCGGTTAGCTTTTAACCTCAAATTTTTTGTGGACAACCACACCTTTTCTCCAGGGCAAAAAAACGGATCTTCTCTTCTCCCTTTATCTGCATGCTTTTTATAAGATTCCTTGGCCTTGGACAGATTTTCTTTAACTTGGGCAAGGGACCTCTGCACTCTAGAGACTATATCATCCACTGCAGGGACTGAACTCTCTTCTTTTTCTACAATCAAAGTAGGGTGTCTACCATAATTTATGTAGAAAGGCGAATAGCCAGTGGAAGAGTGAACGGAGTTATTATAAGCAAACTCTGCTGCCCACACCATCTCAGACCATTCCATCTTTTGATCCAATAGGTATAGGCGCAAATACTGCTCCAGTTCCTGATTCACTCTTTCCGTTTGGCCATCGGTTTCTGGATGGTAGCTTGTAGAAAACCGAGTGTCTATTCCTAATCTGTGGGTAAAGGCCTTCCAGAAATGCGAAACAAACTGAGTTCCCCTATCCGAAACCAGGACCTTGGGAATTCCATGCAACCGCACAACATGCTGGGAAAAAAGCTGTGCCAAAGTGGGTGCATTAGGAACCTTCTTCAAAGGGATAAAATGTGCCATTTTAGAGAATACATCGACAAACACTAAAACTACGGTGTAGCCTAAACTAGAGGGTAATTCCACAATTAAATCCATGGACACCGTATGCCAGGGGTGAGGTGGCACCGGTAGGGGTCTTAACTTCCCCTGAGGTGATCTCCTATCAGCTTTTCCTCGCAAACACCTCTCACAAGAAGTTACATATTGCCGGATCTGCGGTCTCATGTCTGGCCACCAAAAGTTCCTCTCCACCAATTCTGTGGTCTTGAGAATTCCTTTATGTCCTGCCAATAGATGATCATGACAAGATTCTAGCGCCTTTTCTCGGAGCTCTGATGTCGGTAGAAACAAACGCTGATCCTGATATGGCAACCCATCTCTGATTTCTCGACCCTGCT
Organism: Lissotriton vulgaris; assembly: GCF_964263255.1. Taxonomy (NCBI): domain Eukaryota; kingdom Metazoa; phylum Chordata; class Amphibia; order Caudata; family Salamandridae; genus Lissotriton; species Lissotriton vulgaris. The sequence goes on along the minus strand of NC_141698.1, from coordinate 980,548,800 downwards.
CTTTCTGAGACCAATCTTGCATTTCTTGAATGGACATACTTTCCTGCACCTTGTCCCGCAGATCACTTGCCGTGGTTACCATGACAATCTTTTCCTCCGGAATGATGCTCTGTTCCTCTCTTCCCGTTTTCTCTGAGGTAACTGAATCTATCCTAGACAAAGCATCTGCCTTGGCATTACTCTTTCCAGGGCGAAAGGTAATGACGAAGTCAAAGTCCGCAAAAAACAATGACCATCGTAATTGTCTGGCGGTTAGTGTTCGTGCTGACTTGAGAAACTGTAAATTTCTGTGATCCGTAAATACTGTCACTTTATGTCTCGCTCCCATCAAATAGTGGCGCCATTCCACAAAGGCACTCTTCACAGCCAAAAGTTCCTTGTCAGCGATTGAATAATTACACTCAGGAGGATTGAGCTTGCGAGAGTAATACGCCACTGGATGTAACTGACCAGTATCAGGATGCCGCTGTGACAAAATTCCTCCAATGGTAAGATCAGAAGCGTCTGCTTCTACATAGAAGGGGTCTTCGGTTCGTGGATGCAACAGTATGGGAGCTTGAGTAAATGAATTCTTCAGAAATTGAAAAACCTCCTCTGCTTCTTCCTTCCATTCAAATTTGACTCCCTTTTTTAAGAGTCGAGTAATGGGGGTCACCTTCTGTGAAAAATCTGAGATAAATCTCCTGTAAAAGTTCGAGAATCCCAAGAAACTCTGCACTTCTTTTACCGACTTGGGAGAGGGCCAGTCCTGGACTGCTTTGATCTTCGTGACATCCATGCTCACTCCTTCAGGGGATAACACAAAACCTAAAAACTCCACTCTGGTGACATGGAAGGCACACTTTTCCAGCTTGACGTAAAGGTGATTCTCCAATAACTTACTCAAGATTGCCCTTACATGAGGAATGTGCTCTTCCATACTGTTGGAGAAGATCAAAATATCGTCGATGTAAACTACTGCAACTCGATCCAAAAACTCCCCCAACACGTCATTCACGAAATGTTGGAAGGCTGCAGGAGCATTACAAAGGCCATAAGGCATCACCTGATATTCGAACAATCCATATCGGGTCCGAAATGCTGTCTTCCACTCATCTCCGGAAGCCACTCTGATGAGATGATATGCTCCCCTCAGGTCCAACTTGGTATAGACTTTAGCATTCTTGACCTGGTCCAACAACACTGAGATTAAGGGGAGCGGATATCGATTCTTGACAGTTACTTGATTTAAGGCTCGGTAATCAATACAAGCCCGCAGATCTCCATCCCGTTTCGGAATAAAAAAAAGAGGCGAGGAGACCGGGGACTGGGAGGGTCGAATAAATCCATTGGCCAAATATTTATCTAGATATTCCTTCAGGAAACGATTCTCCGTCTCTGTGAGCGCATAGATCCGACTGCAGGGCAAAATGGCTCCTGGCTCGATGTCAATCTTGCAGTCGTAGGGCCGATGCGGAGGAAGGGTTTCTGCTCTCTTTTTATCGAACACCGTTGCTAAGTCTTGGTACTCAGTTGGAATTGACGTAACTTCCACTGCACAGATTTGGGCCGGATGAACAGATGCTAAAATCTTGACCTGTGACTCCTCTTCTGGAACTTTCTCCTTACCAAAGCAATGTTCGACACAATAAGGTGAAGTCATTTCAATAGTTCTTCGGCTCCAATCGATTCTTGGATTGTGTTCAGTTAGCCAAGGGAGTCCCAATATCAACTGAAACTGCGGAGCGTCAATCAAATTAAAGGTGATATACTCTGAATGCCCTTGTAAACCTGTTAATCGAAGTAGCTCTGTTTCATGAGTGATAGGCCCCGAGGACAAGTTGGTGCCATCTACTGCTCGCACAGGTTCTGGAGTAACCTTTTTCACAAACTGAATGCCATGCCGTCTGGCATACTTTAAATCACAAAAATTGCCTGTTGCTCCTGAGTCAATCATGACAGACACCTCTTTGATTTCTTGATCTCGAAATTTCACCACAAAAGTCGCGATTAAATGTGGAGCAGCTGACTGGAGGGTATTCATAATATGTTGAGATTCTGGAGTTGACTTTTCTGACGCTTCAACCCGTGCAACTCTTTCTACGGGCGAAGCCGATCTTTTACTGACTGCGATGTCTTTAATCTTTTCGGACACTCTCTGACAAAATGTCCCGAACCTCCACAGTAAATACACAACAGGGAGTTCCTCCGTCTCTCCTTTTCTTCCTTTGACAACGGACCTCGAACGGATCCAATTTGCATGGGCTCTTCGGCGGACGTTGTCTCAGAACTCTTTTGAGGATCACTCCTCATTCGATCGAATCGAGGAGGCAGGGGTCGAAAGTCCTTTCTTTTTTCATGTTTCCGCTCATTTAATCTGTGATCCAATTGTAACACCAAGTCTATGAGAGCGGAGACCTCTGTGGGACGCTGAGGTATTTGAGCAAGAGCATCTTTCAACTCGTCCCGAAGGCCTCTGTAAAAAATTGCCGCTCTTTTCTCCTCTGGCCAATTAGTTTCCACTACCAACTTATTAAAGTTAGCCAAATATCCCACCAAGTCTCGATTTCCTTGCTTAAGGTCCAACAGCTCATTATCAGTGGATTGAGCACAAGATCGTCGATCGAAAATTCGAGCAAACTCCACCTTGAAATTTTCGTAATTGGTTAGGATCGGATCTTTTTTGGTGACCAATGACATTGACCAAGCAGCCGCATCTCCCGTCAGATAAGACAATATGAAAGCTACCTTAGCCTGATCATCTGTGAATATTACAGGACGACACAAAAAGTGTAGAGAACACTGCGTCAGAAAAATTTGGGCCTTCATCGGATCCCCCCCATACCTCTCTGGAGCTGCCAAAGGAATAACTGGGGAAATAGAGTGGATAACTTGAGTCGAAACCCCCGACGGGGATGACTGCTGTGGTGTAGCGGTTCTAGGCAACGGCCCTGTCGTTGCTAGACCTTCTAACCTCTGACGAATTTGCATGGTTTCTAAACTAGATCTTTTAACTTCCTCTCTTAAAGATTTATTCTCCTCTAAGGCACTGTTTAACTGCACCTGCATACTTCCTAGAACTTCACTCAAGGTTTTTAAATCGAAGCCTTCCGCCATTCTGTCCGGGAGAGGACCTGATTCCTCAATAGAGGCAGGCACTTCAATCTGTCAGAACCGTAAAGGATACACTGGTTCGGCCCCCTCAGGAACAGACGCTAATTCCTCAGTCCCCTTCTAGCCAAGACCCAAGACTACTTAGATACACAGTCTTCAGTCCTCACCAGCAAGGGAAAGGGGAAGTGGACAGACAAAACAAGAGAGACTTCTTCCTCGTCAGGTTTGCTTCGATAGCCCTCAGGTTGGACTCGCTGCAAAGGAAAAGACAGTTCTTTAGCCCTCTCTACTTAGCATATTTCAGTTCTCTGTCTATTATTATTATTATGCCCTCTATGTCTTACCTAAGCAAACTAGGAAGATAGCCACTCTCTATAAGTGATGTCTGGATAATTGCTACTGGTTCACTGGAAGAATAAACTCTGGTCTTTGGAATTTTCGTGACTAGAACCATGCCTTGAATACACTCTGCAATCTGTGAAAACTCAAGTCTTTAACTCTGAATCAAAAGTCTTTCAACTCTGAGACTATTTCGGAAACTCCACAGGGAGCAGTCTTTCATCAAATGTTTTACTCTCTGAACATGTCTTGGAAAAATTCACGTTCTTAATCAAAGTCTTTCTCCTCAAGATGTCTCAATTAGGCTCTTGACGCAACGCTCATCAGCTTCTTTGCCAACGTGAGTCCAAAAGCGTCTTTAGTTCATTGCCTTGAGACTTCTCCCAGATAACTCAAGAATTATACTCTTACTTGAAGGTCTTTGAGGGAACTTCTCTTGACTGAAGTTTTTCCCCAGCTCTAACTCCTCCACACAACTTCTCTCCTGAACTCCGAGGCCGGGATTCTTCCAGCTTTGTCAATACTGAAGGGAAAAAGGCGAATTAGGAAAAGTCTTTTCCCTATAACACAAAGCGTTACTTATTACTTTCCTTAAAGTTTCTGATAAGCCGTCTTGTACACAAAATCTCTGGTCAAAAGAACTTTCTCTGAAGAGAGCGTGAGGTAGGCACGCGTCTCCGGTATTTTCCTCAGTTGAAGTGCGCAGCACGAATTGCGCGCGTGCGCGATATGCAGACACTCTCGAATCAACTGCAAAGTAAACCGCCACGCAGGAGACGGAATGACTTCCGCACTCCCAAGATGGCGGACCTCCGCAACGCTGTCACTAGGAATCTCAATGAAGTTTTCCAGCAAGGGTTTTTTAGCTTGCACCTTCTGCTCGATCCACCCTTCTGGCGAGGGGGTGGACGGATCCTGACAGACGGTAGTCCTTAGCTCTCCTGCATTATTATTATTTAAAGATTTGTAAAGCGCTCAGCTACCCAACAGGATTTCCCGGCGCTGTCAGAGGAGCAAGCAAGAGACAGATTCAGTTGGCATTAGACTTGGTAAAAAAGAAAAGTTTGTATCTTTTTGCAGAAGGCAAGAAGGGATTGACAGTTCCTGAGGTAAAGCAGAAGCGAATTCCACAGTTTAGGTCCCAGGAAGGAAAACTGTGGGCCATCCGCTCTCTAGAAATTGAGAAGAGGGTAAGATTAGCAGATCATAGATTGCGAGAAGGTTGATAGGGCTTGACAAGATTGAGTATATATGCAGGGGCCAGGCCATGCAGAGCTCTAAGCAAGTAGCAGCGAGCCTTAAATTCAATGCGCTTACCCACCCTGAGCCAAAGGAGTTGAAAAAGCAAATGGGAGACAGAGGCGTGAGGCAATGTAAAAAGAAGGTGAGCAGCTGCGTTCTGGATGAGCTGGAGTCGGCGAACAGAGATCTTGTCCGCACCCAGATACAATACGTTACCAAAGTCAAGTTTGGAGATCACCAAAACCTGTAGGGCAGTCCTCTGAGCAGCAGGTGGAATTAGCCAAAGAATTTTCTTTAACCACTTGAGGACCGCAAAGCAGGCCGAGGTGACTCCATACAGAAAATTGGTCCAAGACATCTATGTTTTTATCGATACCTGAATTAATCAGTAAATTTTCAGTTCAACAAACTCAGAAGCTAGTCATTACGGATCAGCTCAACACAATAAATGTATCTCACTCTACAAGACATGAGAAATGTGAAAGAATTCGAAAAAAGCGGCAGAAAAAAATTGTATTCAACCCAGAGTAATATTTAATATTACCAGGTCAGCAAGTTAATCATTTCGAACATTGTTTTTATTAATAACAGTGGTTGCCCCAAATAGAGCGTGCAGATAGAAAAGCTATAGGTGATAACGTGTGTAAGAGATTAAGACGGAAAGGAATTCACAGAGAATATTTGTGACATAAAATATTCATAACAATTTCCTATACAACATACGAAAAATTGTTTTATCGTAAAGTTCAACCTGGCCAAAATAAAAAATAAATTTGCTCAAATGTTTTTCCTTAAGTGTTCATGACTGCTCAGTGTCAACAATAAGGTCTGCACATCAATATACAGAGACAAAATGGTCCAGGTATTTATTACTAGGGGCGTCGACATTTCGAATCGTCTTTACGGCCTGTTGGTCAGTTAAGCCTTGGCTATGCGAGTCTTCATCAGGACAAAAAATTGGCGGGGCAACCAGGGGTAGTAGATGACCCTACAACAAAAGACAGGGATTCTAAAAAATGCTGCCGCAACTTCTATGAAAGTAAAGCCCTAACCATTTCTAAGTGGCTTACCCATTCAGAAGGATGGGGTGGTGCTTATTCCCACGTTCCCAAGGATTCTCTCCAATCCTACAACAATAAATATTAAAAACATGTATATATGGAGAAACTTGCTCTCAATAGAAAAAGTCCATTAATCATGGTTGGACTCCGATATCAATATTTACCGAAATGGTGTTAGATGGGATGGCTTATTCCATGGATTAATGATTCCGGATATGTGGTTAAATGGATGCAATTTCAATAGCGAATAAAGCACTGTAAGGGATACAAATATGTCTATCAGTGTCTACATCATCCCTCAGGGGTTATGCTCGTAAAATACTATTAAGAGGAAGGGTTTAAATCTACCTTAAAGTGTTCCGGGTGTCCTTAATACTCAATCCCAAGATGAGTCAAGTTCACTTGAAAGGTACAACGGTTCAGGCCTGAATCTACGCTGTAGAACCCTGCGAAAAGGTTAATGGAGCCATTATTGTACACTCCATCTGTTCCCATGCAATATAAACAAGATGAACAAGACACGCAAACATCTTGCAAATTACCTGTGTTCAATGTTCGATCAGATGCTCCTCCTCACAGTGTATTAATCACCAAACCAAGTAGGGACAGTACATTCCCACATCTCGTATCTATAAATAATTAAAGTAACCGGCATCATTAACAGAGCCCACACTGAGTATTAACTAGGATACCACAAAAGTCTGGTAATAGTGCATACCGCGTGTCTGCATCAACTAGCACACCCTTGTCTATCGTGACCAACAGTTAGGAAGCAGCCTCTGTTACCGCAGCTCATAACTTCCGCGTTATGGGTAGTAAAAATAGAAAACGGACTAGTGTATTTGGATACGAGAGTCAGTATCCAATGGATATTCATGCACTTAAATCGGGTTGTTGATGATCGTTACTGATAATAAATACAATAGGGAATATCGGTATATGAATTACCAATATTAGAATAAAAAAAACAGATTTTCATGCGCAGATCGGGAAGTCGGGCCGCAGACACAACGCCGTGCTCCTTATAATGCTGGCCCTAATCAATAGATGTAAACATATTAGGGACACTATATGTATGCCCAGGATTCATGAAATCGGATCACATAGTGTGTGCCCAGGATTCATGAAATTGGATCACATAGTGTTATTCTCATTCAGGTAGCAGGCGCCATCTTGCTATGGGCTCGTGCTGGTGGGCACTGAGGACAAATATGTAGTTTCGAAGCACCCCAGCAATCATTGTCAAAGAGCTATACAATAGATTACACAAAAACAGAACCACAGTTTACAATTTGACATTAAAACAATTAACAGTAATTTCGAAGCGTCCCAGCATTCATTGTCAAGGAGCTATACAATAAATTACACAAAAACAGAACCACAGTTTACAATTTGACATATAAATAATTAACAGTACACAGTTATCACATGGTATTTGTTAACAGGATTATTAATCAATCAACACAGTCACATAAATAACATATAGACTGTAAATGTAGTGTATGATTAAACCGACTATTGATTAACAAATATTAACCTTGTTACATCCATTCAATTAAGAGAATCTGTCATGTTCTATCACCGGAAGGGTCAATACTGACACTGGGGACATGATTATACTCTCAACAGTGACACCTGTCTATTAATCTCCTCTAATTCATTCAATCCTTTGTTTACCGTGTCAAGTTGGTGTATCCATTTGCATTCCCTTCTACTTAGGATACCACTCAGGACACCACCTCGTGGGTTTACTTTCATCTTCTCAATAACCCACCACCTAAAGCTGTTGGCCTCATGTTTGAACGTGGTAACATTTTCAACCAAGGGGCCACCTGGTGTATTGCAACGTATGCGGCTCATGTGCTGTAGGATGCGGCATTTGACCCTCTGTATTCTTTACTTTCTGTTATCTAAATGCGCAGATCCTATAAAGATTTGTAAGAACTACAAAACAGCTCCATGACATAAGCATCCTCAGGGTTACAATTGCTTTTGGCTCTATGTGATCCCCGTACTGTATATTCCATTTTAGGGTATCAAAGTGACCCCTGAGGGTATGCAGAATGCTGTTACTCACAGTCTCCTTATGGAACAGTTTAGTATCAAGAACTACTTCGATTCAAATATATCAAGATAGTCAAAAGAGGTCATGCTGATGGTACTGTTGATCTGTAGGTTGCGGTTCCTAGTATTGAGTTTATCAATGAATCTGGTTGCTTCAGTATTGGTACCCTTCCAGATAATGAACAGATCATTGATGTATTTGAGCCAAAGAATGATCTGTTCAGTTTTTGGAAAAATGTCCTTGAAAATTTCCTTTTCCCATGAGACGAAGAATAGATTAGCAAAACTCGTTGCAAAACAAGAGCCCATCGCAGTCCCTAGAGTTTGCTTAAACAGGGTGTCAATAAAAGATGTTATTCTTTAGACAGTATTCTATCTTGTCAAGGATCATGTTGGTGAGATCTCTAAATCTGACATGTCTGGTCTGAAGTAAATGACGGCATGTCTCAATGCCGTTCGTATGGTCAATTATGGTGTAGAATGAATTAACATCTAAGGTGAGGAGGAGGAAATCCTCCTCCCAGTGGATGCCCTCAAGTTTCCCTAAGATGTCCTTGGTATCTATGACATAAGAGGGAAGATTGGAAACCAAGTCTCTAAGGATGTGGTCTACGTACTTAGAAACATTTTCAAAAATGCTCCCTCTGGATACATTTGTGGGCCAGCCAGGGGGATTGCAAGGATCTTTATATATTTTCAGTAAATGATAGAATACAGGAGGTTTGGAGAAATCTTTCTTTACAAAGCAATGTTCCTCCATCCCAAGATACCTACGCCATGGTCCCCCACACCAGAAAGACCAGATCGGGAGGCCGCTCCTTCTTCTTCCGCATGGCCAATGCCTGGAACGACCTTCCGCTCCACCTAAAACAGATAACACCGCTCCCCATCTTCGCAAGAAACCTCAAAACCTGGCTCTGCGACAGACCCCCTTCTTGATGGACTGAAACCTGCGAACACCTCCCCACATCTCCAGCGCCTTGAGACCCTTACGGGTGAGTAGTCATGCTTAACAAACACCTGATTTGATTTGATTTGATTTTGATTTGATTTGAATCTGTCAGTTTGTACCATATTCCTGTAATGCTGTTAGTATATACCTCTCTCTGTACACTGGTGTAAAATCTAGTATCTTTCAGTTGGCAAAAGGCCTCAGGAATACACACATCCCTGGTCGGTACAATAATGTTCTCACCCTTGTCTGCCGGGCGCATGACTATGTTTGTGTCTTCTGATAGGGATATCCTAGTCTGTCTTTGTGTATAGGTGAGATTAGGCGGTGATTGTTTCTTGAACCAAGTTTTGTGAAGGAATTTCATAAGATTTATGGGGGCAGTGTCCTGAAAGGTTTCAATATTATCATGAGGTAATACTGGAAAAAATGTAGAGTTTGGGTGAAAAGAAGTACTGGCAGCAGCATCATGAGTAATGCCTGGTTCATCCAAAACTGTATCAACATTGGTGACACCCACCCCACTCCTGTCCCCCAATTGTAATTCATATAGGGTCAGGAGGGTGTCAATGTCCCCAATGCTGAGATCAATATCCAGCATGTTCTTCACAGAACCTCCAACTGCCAGCACCGGATGATCTGAGGCTGTGCCATTATTTTAACTTCTATTTTCTTATAAATCTATAAAGATCTAGTCTAGTCTCCACATAATAAAGGGGGTGGAGGGGAAGAAAGAAAGTCCAAAGCATAATGTCAATTTATCAGGGTCACTTAATTATCTGTCTGATAAATTAATTATGCCTTTGTTCACCATTTCTATATGCATTATGTTGCTGTGCTGGAGCCTCTGGTATTGCTTTCCATGCACCCCTTTCCTCTACCTCTTTCCTATCTTTGTTGGATTCTTGTTCTCCTCTTTTGGCTCCTCCCTGGCCTGTTCCCCTTCAATGACCTCTCTGGCATCTGGCCTTTGGTGTCGGAGTTCCTCTCATTGTCTGTCATCCCCGACGTAACAGTCAGTACTTGTCTAAAAAAGTGTACTCACTTCCTGAGACGTTACTGCCTGATGTGTAAGATGCAATATCACTAATTGTAGTGTGTTCTGAAACTGAGCTTTCCGATGTCATAGTTTGTACTCCTGGACCGTGTGATTGTGATTCGAATACATAATCATATTAATTTGCTGAAAGTGAGAATCCTCCTACTCTCATAATCCTCACAGTCCCTATGCAACTTTTGTTGCTTTCTTGCTTTGATGTCGTCCTCATGATTTTTGAGTCGCTCTTTCATCGTCTCCTAGGACTTCTTCAAGGCTTATTTGAAGTTTGGTAAGAGGTTCCAAAAGCAATTTGAATAAGGTGGGTGAGAGTGTGGATCATTGTGGTAATCCAATCTTGACTGTTGTGGTGTCAGAAATGGTATGGTTTACTTTGATTTCTTGCACCCTATTATGAAGGAAGAAGGCAAACCAGTTTAAGACGGGGAAATATAGTCCCATTCTCTTCTCAAGAAGGTCAGTCATATTATCATGTTTGACCATATCGATAGCAGAGGAAATATCAAGTATTATATGTAGACAGGGTTTGTTCTGGTCTAGCATTCTCAGGGTGTCATTGACAATGTGTGTTAGAGCCACTTCAGTGCTATGACTGGTTCTGAATCCAGATTGGGATGATCAAGGAGTTGAAATTGCTCAGTGTGGTTGCCGAGTTGCAGATGTACATATTTCTCTAATAGCTTTTCTAGTGTCAAGAGGGTGATTGATCGGCAATTATTGAGGTCGGACAGGTCCGCATTTGTTTTTTTCTGCAATAGGGGTGGCCTGTCCTATCTTTAAGTAGTCAAGAAACAGTCGCTGATAGAAGGATGCATTGACAATATTTGTCCTGAGAGGGAGTATAGAGGAGCTCAGCTGTTTGATGAACTTGGTGGGTAAAGGATCCTTGAAATCGTTGAAGCATTTTATTATTATTAATATTTTAAGCAGCAGCTTCATCTGGGTTTTTAAAGTTACTCCAAGTGGCATTGTCTTTAGGAGTATAACAAAAAGGAGGGGAACTGACCTTGTGCTATACAGGTATGAGCCGAGGCTAGGCCTGGCTTGGCAGAGACTGTCAGGCATGGTGCAGATCAGATTCAATCCTCCTTGTCTTTCAATGAAATGGGCCAAGAACTCCCCACCGCTTGGCAAGGACCCGGGGTCTGCCGAGTGTTGGATAAGGTTGTAAACTGTTTATTGATTGATGATTTTGAATATTCTCCTGGGTCTGTGTTTGGTATTGTCTAGATGTGCCCTCAACTATTCTGTTCTGGAATTTCTGATATGTTTATTGAAGGAGATTCTTGCCGACCTCAGGTGCTTGAGATTTGCGATGGAGAAAGATCTCCTCCATGAGCTTTTCAGCAAGCCTTAAGTTGCATCTTTCCTCATTAAGGCTGCCTTTGGACCAGGGCTTGGAGTGTGGGCTCTGTATTCTTTTTAGCTGTTTAGGAGCAGTTGTATCCGGTATGTCTGCCATGGACTTTATGCAGTGTTCAACATGATCATTGACATTCATCATGTTTGACATGTTTGTGGGAGGCAGAAGGGCGCTGTTGATAGTAGAGGTTAGATCAGATGGGTTAATGTTTCTCAAGTCTCTGGACCATTGTCTGGGTTTAAGAGGTTGGCCCTTTCTAATCAACACCTTCTCGAGGATGGCAATGAAGATTTGGTAGTGGTTGATCAATCCCGGGGGTTATGGATTTAAATTGAATGGCATTGTTCTTAGATATAATTAGATCAAGGGTGGAACCATGACTCGTAAGGGTGAGGTCCTTGAGGAAGGGCTTGAAAGTATTCAGTATGGAGTTGGTAGAGTCAATTCAACGTAAGTTGAAATCCCAGCGGAAGATATGGTTGGTGTTCTTATCCGAGTTAAAGGATATGGTCTCCATTATTTGGTCAATTAAAGGTAGATTGTTTCCTAGGGGGTGATAGATCCTGAGGAGTTTGCATACCATCTTGTTCTTGCTCCAAATTTCAATACCTAAATATTTGCAGGAATGCAATGGCACAGTTGGAGAGTGTTTCAGGGTGAGCATGCAGTGTTAACTGCATGCTAAGTCCCCCCCAGAAATACATCTACATTGTTAACAGAAATGTGTATGTTCTTGTGTTCTTATCCTGGCTTTGGGGTTTGCTTGATCATCAAACTTAGGGCCTCATTTTAGTTTTGGGTGTTGGCCTCCCAACCAGTTAGATCAGTAGATGACTAAGGCTGCAGCCATAGCAGAGGACTAAAAGCTATAGTTAGGTATACCCGCCTGCATGGCAGAGATATTTAATATTCTAGTGTTTTCAATGGTACTAAGATGCAGAGAAAGTATAGCATAATATGTTTTGGCTTTCATTGGTTAACTTTCTTTTCTGAAGCAACTCTAAAAGCAAACGTTTGTTTTAGAAAAACAAAGATACATTGTTTGTGATTGATAGGGCACTTGCTTTCTACATCCCATTGATTGTGGAGCTCTTGTTCACAGAAATTAAGCAGCAGTTGTCCCCAACACCCTCTATTTAGGTCAGTTGGACCACCACTGTGACTTGGAGGCCCAGTGAATGGCCCATTGTATTTGCATGGCGGTGTACAACTAGTTCGGTTGTAGGAATGGTGCAGAGCCACCAAGACTGCAAGATTTCCATTTTTTGTCATTTGACTTAATTAGATTATTTTTTTAATCGTAATTGGCGATTCAAGGTTTAACAACTAATGGGAAGTAGTAGGATGACTACATGAATATCAGTAGGTTAGGATTTGACACTTATACATTTATTCCATTCAACTCGAAGCAAATTAGAAACAGGTTTAATTAGAGTGGTTTAGGGAGAAATGTATATGCCATGACATAAATAGAACCTTTTAACAGAGCATACATTTATAAAATATCCAAATGTAGTAATGTGTATATATATAGTGTATATATATAGGAAACTGTGGCTTCTGCAACTTGGGCGCAGAATAATGCACAGCACGCAGTTACCATTGTGATCTTTTAAAGTTCAGTGACTGAGTTGCACTATTTAATTATTTAGCTGCCCAGAGGCATCTCAGTGAATGTGAGCCTAATGTGAAGCACAGTGTCTCAAGGCTCTCTGTGCATTAAAATTGCATGGGCAGGTTTAAAAATCTCAGGTAGGCCTTACGAAAATATTTGCTTTGTGTTAAGTGAAATGATTACTATTTTCCTATTGTGGTTGCTTGTTCCATAAAGAGAATATAACATGGATTGGAAGCCTGACTTTTAAATGAAATGCATCAGACTAATGAGCCATAATACACACTTCTCAACAGCACTTTATCACTCCAAGATAATGCAAGGAAGGTGGAAGCGTGTACAGACTGCCAGGACTAAAATAGAAATAACGAATATCTGGCGGTTACTGCATAAAGGAAAGGCTCTCCCAACATGGGCTGAATACCTTCAGCAGAAATCTGCAACCTAGGGAATGCTAGGGAACATATAATGGTGGAGAGTGCTTTCTTTCAACAAAATCTGGCTTGTTTTTCCTGTTTATCTCCTAATGCATTCTAGTCTTGTTTGTTTATTGTTGCATTTGACCCTCTTTGCAAGGTCCCCCTCAAACATTTTGCCGTCGCCCTCCTATTTTTCTAATTTTTTTTAGTAGGCCTTAGGACTCTGTGTACTTTACCACTGCTAACCAGTGCTAAATTGCTTGTTCTCTGTCCTTTAAACATGGTAAAATTGTCTTACACTTGTTTGGTATAATTAATGTACTTATAAGTCCCTAGTAAAGTGGTATACCATATACCTAGGGCCTATTTAAATAGTACCAGTGGGCCTGCAGCACTTAGTGGGCCACCCACTTAAGTAGCTCCTTAAACAATGTCCTGGGTTTCAAATTGCAGCTTGAATGACGTTTTAAACTGCCAAATTCACTTAGCAATACAACCCTCTTGCCAATCCTTAAACTTTCCTTTTGTTGCATAAATGTCAAAACTAAGGTAGGCCCCAGGTAGCACATAGGGAAGGGTGATTTGTAATTAAAAGGCTGGGCATACACTTTTTAAGATTTACATGTCCTAATTGGGAAATATTCCTACATTTGCTTTTCACTTCTGTGAGACCTACCTCTTCCATAGCATAACATTGGGTTACTAAGTGCTAATATGTGTTTGGAAACAGATAGTAATATTATGTTTGGTGTTTAAGGGATTGTCATTTAAAATCCTCTTTAAAGGATTTTAAGTCAATATTCTGAAAATGCCACCTCATAGAAAGTTGCCATTTTGTAATTTTTCACTACATTGAGGCCTACCTCTCTCATAGGATAACATTTAGTTGCCTTATTACTTTTAATAAAGGCTAACATTTGATTGGAAACAAGTAAACATTTTGGGGTAGATCTACTAGGAAGTGCCGCAGCGCGGCAACGCAAGGCCTTTGGCTACGCCACACTGCTGCACTTCCAAAAAACGGGAATGTGACATATTGACAATAATATGTTGTATTCCTGTGCTCTCCCCTGCGATGGCGCACAAACTGCAGCCATGTGCCGGCGCAGGCACCCTTGAACCATGGTGCAAGGATGACTGCCTCGTGGAGAGATTGTTTTTGGGCAGGAAGGGCCACCTTCCTACACAAAACAACCACTGCAGGCATTGTCCTCTTTCAATGTGAACTGTAAAATGCAGCACACTTTGAAAGAGAAAAAAACAAGAAGAAATGAAAACATTTCTCCTCGTTGCACCTTACTATGCCTCCCCTGGAAGGCGTAGCATTCACATGCATTTCCAGATTTACGATTCCTCGTAAATCTGGAAATGTGTCTCGTTCCATGGGTGTTGAGTGAGAACATCCACAGCAACACCCATGGAACGCCCCTTCCACGCAAAGTGCTGTGTTGTGAAGAGGCCATATTTACAAGGAGAAGAAAAGTCACACAGGGTGGTTTTTCCTCTCCTTGTAAGTATGGAGAAGTGAAATTCGCCTCCAGTACTTCACAAAAAGTGACATACTGGTGGCACAAGGGGCTCGTAAATCTGCCCCTTCATGTTTGGTGCCAGAGAAACTCTAATTAAAATTCATTTTCAATGGTAAATGTCATGTTTGCCAGGGCCAGGACCGGCAAACTACAATAATGGCCACCGCCCGGGTGCACGCATGCGCGGGGGGAGGTCAGGCAAGTCAAAGCCCAGCCTCCCCCAAGCAGTGACACTTTGCGTTCATTGCGTCAGTAACGTTTGCACGATCGTGCTACCTTCTCTCTTCCGGGACGCGTGCTTTCTATAAGAATCCGACGTTGGTGCGGCGTTTCCTCTGTTCAGGTCATCTCTTGGCGGCATCTCTTGAGGACCATTACTGTTACCTGCAAAAAGGAAGAAAAAAGGAAAGTCAAGCCAAACCTGAATTACCAATGTACAAGGTAACAGTTCTCTCATGCTGAACTTTATTTTATATATTGTTTGTTGCTACTCACCTGATCCTGCTCCTGGCGCTGTGAGGATCCGTTCCTTTTTTTTGGCATATCTATTCTAGGGAAAGAGAAAGGAAAAAGCAGGTTAACTGAAAACAAGGTTTATTTTTGTTATTTTTGAGCTGTTGGACAGTTGCTTGCCCACTCCCGCCCTCACCAGCACATAAACCGCGCCAGGACCCATGCGCGCTGATTAGACAGTTTGTTCTTTCCTGAGGCGGAAGCCGGGAAAGTTAGTTGCCGCATTTTTTAATCTTGATTTTAAAATTGTGCTACTTTACACGAGCCTACCTACCTCATCACTGCACTTCACCCCTCGCAGCCAATTAGGCGCTGTCGCAGGGAACATCCAGGCTAAGCCGCCATCTTGGGGGAGGTTCTGGGTTGCCAGTCCAGTTGCTTGGCCACACCCGCCCTCACAGCACATAAGCCGCGCCTGGACTCATGCGTGCTGATTAGATAGTTTGCTCTTTCCTGTGGCGGAAGCCGGGAAAGTTAGTTGCCGCGTTTTTTAATCTTGATTTTAAAATTGTTTTACTTTGCATGAGCCTACCTACCTCATCACTGCAGTTCACCCCTCGCAGCTGATTAGGCGCTGTCGCGGGGAACCTCCAGGGTAAGCCGCCATCTTGGGGGAAGTTCCGGGTTGCCGGTCCAGTTGCTTGGCCTCTCCTGCCCTCACCAGCACATAAGTCGCGCCAGGACTCATGCGCTCTGATTAGACAGTGTGCTCTTTCCTGAGGTGGAAGCCGGGAAAGTTAGTTGCTGCATTGTTTAATCTTGATTTTAAAATTGTGTTACTTTGCACGAGCCTACCTACCTCATCACAGCACTTCACCCCTCGCAGCCAATTAGGCGCTGTCGCGGGGAACATCCAGGGTAAGCCGCCATCTTGGGGGAAGTTCCGGGTTGCCGGTCCAGTTGCTTGGCCACTCCCGCCCTCACCAGCACATAAGCCGCGCCAGGACTCATGCGGGCTGATTAGACAGTCTGCTCTTTCCTGAGGCGGAAGCCAGGAAAGTTAGTTGCCGCATTTTTTAATCTTGATTTTAAAATTGTGTTACTTTGCACAAGACTACCTACCTCATCACTGCACTTCACCCCTCGCAGCCGATTAGGCGCTGTCGCGGGGAAAATCCAGGGTAAGCCGCCATCTTGGGGGAAGTTTGAGGTTGCCGGCGCAGTTGCTTGGCCACTCCCGCCCTCACCTGCATATAATGACCATCCTTACCCGGGCGCGCAGCGGCCGCGCGCAGCGTGCGCGCCGATTGCAAGCCTGTCTGCGCCCGTCCCCACCAGGCCGGGCCCAAGGGCCACAACCCCTGACCAAAAACCCACAACACAGATTATCTACTACTCATCCCAACTTCATGCTCTGTGACCTCAGGGGAACCATCATTGTAGCATTCTCCATGTGGACCTTCATAGCCCCAGTTTGTGTTCAAACTGCAAATTCTTCCTGGGTGTACCCCAGTTATGCCGTTGTTATGCACCTGTCATGATGTCTTCAGCCAATTTCACGTTCCTTAGCTTAAATTGCCGTTCATTACCCAAGCATAAAAGGGACATTTACGATCTCTTAAATGACGAGCTACCCAACGCCTTGTTTCATACTGAGACGTGGCTTCATGATAGATCAGGTCCGGACATCGCCGAAGCTCTGCAATCCAATTATGCCATTGTCAGGGTTGATAGACCTAACAAAATGGGGGGGGGGCATTGCTTTAATATTCAAAAACACTCTTCAATGTATGCTTGAACCAATTATTCTGAGCAATTGTGAAGCTGCACTCTTCAAACTAATCCTACACCCAAACTTCACCCTCACAGGCTTATTAGTCTACTGGCCTCCTGGTCCTGTGCACGCATGGGCGACCCAATTTTCGGACATCATAGCCTCGATACTCGTGAACTCAAGCAATTTCTCTATTTTGGGAGACCTTAATCTACATCTAGAGGATTCCAAAAACGCTACGGGCAACAACCTTATTGCCGATCTTGCGGCTATGAATATCACGCTATTCTCTAACCTTTCCCATATACACTGCCTTCCTGCACATCCTCTTCACTGGTCGAATCATATTTTATCCAAATTTTGTCTCATTGCCCCTGTTGCCCTGGTCCCTTCCAACGTGACATCAAATATCTGCAAAAGAGACTGGAAAAAGATAGGCATTAATCTCCTTAAGCATGTCCTAGACACCCATCTCCCCTTGGATTTTAGAGATGCAGACTATGTGGATGATACATCAACTAAGATAAACATCTGGCTCACTGAGGCTATTGTCAAAGCCCAGCTCACCTGAGTTTCTGTTCAGTTCTGATGGAGGGTGAAGACAGTCCGACCCCACCCTGAAACTGCTTGTTCCAGCACACTAGTTTTAAAACAGTGCACTAAGAACCAGAAGCTCAAGGGAAGGGGGGAAGTGGATAAAATAAAAAAAGAGAGACAACACCGTTCTTGCGTTTGCACTGTAGAAGAGTTGCTAAAATCTGCGTCCCTCTCTGACTTCTGTAGAAACTGGTGCCTAATGAAGCATAAACAAAGAACAGATAAGGGCAACCTATCCCTAAATGTGTTCCTGACTAATCCTTAATCTTATTAGAAATTTTCTTCTAAAAGTACCTCTTGGATCCTGTTCTCAAGCTTCCAGGTTTGGAATGTGTTACTGTTCTGGGATGTGCTTTCTATTACTGTAAAACTTCTGTAAAATCAAACGAATATCATTATCAGAATTACCAACGTCTAACATTCACCTTAATATAACTAAAGCCTAAATTCTTTCTACCAAACTCACTTTTCACACATTTCCAGACTTTTTATAAAACAAATACTGTACTTTTACATCAAAATACAGCAGGTAATTTGTGCAAGTCCTTGATTTACTGTTTGCCCTGATGTCAATGGATTCCTCTGATCGATTCTTTAAAAAGGTCCATGTAAAACAATGTTTATTTCACAAAGTTCCACAAAGTATTCTTGTAACAAAGGGTTTGAACCAAAAAGTTTGTGGGAGATATCTTGTTCCAAATTGTCTTTACATGAATCCAGAAATCTCTGATAAAGTTCTTTTAGGTAATAAAAGGTTTTGCACTTACTTGTTGCTGAAAAGGGATACTGATCAGTCTAGCCTTGACCTCTTTCTCTTTTGCAGGTCGATTGCAGTGGACAGAAGAGGGGCTGAGGCAAGAAGTAGCCGGAAACCAGAAGAAGAAAGAGCCAGAATCCGCGCCTGTTAAAGTCAATGAAGGTCTGGAGAGAGCAGGAGTGCCAGCACCGAATGAACTGTTCTCAGGTAAGTGGGAGGTAGACGAGCACAAGCACTGGGTGAGGTTCAGGGGCGGCCTTTTATAGACAGGGCTGGGTGTGGATGATGCATCAACTAAGATAAACATCTGGCTCACTGAGGCTATTGTCAAAGCCCAGCTCACCTGAGTTTCTGTTCAGTTCTGATGGAGGGTGAAGATAGTCCGACCCCACCCTGAAACTGCTTGTTCCAGCACTAGTTTTAAAACAGTGCTCTAAGAACCAGAAGCTCAATGGAAGGGGGAAGTGGATAAAATAAAAAAAGAGAAACAACACCGTTCTTGCGTTTGCACTGTAGAAGAGCTGCTAAAATCTGCGGCCCTCTCTGACTTCTGTAGAAACTGGTGTCTAATGAAACATAAACAAAGAACAGATAAGTGCAACCTATCCCTAAATGTGTTTCTGACTAAACCTTAATCTTATTAGAAATTCTCTTCTAAAAGTACCTCTTGGATCCTGGTCTCAATCTTCCAGGTTTGGAATGTGTTACTGTTCTGGGATGTGCTTTCTATTACTGTAAAACTTCTGTAAAATCAAACGAATATCATTATCAGAATTACCAACGTCTAACATTCACCTTAATATAACTAAAGCCTAAATTCTTACTAGCAAAATCACTTTTCACACATTTTCAGACTTTTTATAAAACAAATATTGTACTTTTACATCAAAATACAGCAGGTAATTTGTGCAAGTCCTTGATTTCCTGTTTGCCTTGCTGTCAATGGTTTCCTCTGTTCGATTCTTTAAAAAGTTCCATGTAAAACAATGTTTATTTCACAAAGTTCCACAAAGTATTCTTGTAACAAAGGGTTTGAACCACAAAGTTCGTGGGAGATATCTTGTTCCAAATTGTCTTTACATGAATCCAGAAATCGCCGATAAAGTTCTTTCAGGTAATAAAAGGTTTTGCTCTTACTTGTTGCTGAAAAGGGATACTGATCAGTCTAACCTTGACCTCTTTCTCTTTTGCAGGTCGATTGCAGTGGACAGAACAGGGGCTGAGGCAAGAAGTAGCCGGAAACCAGAAGAAGAAAGAGCCAGAAGCAGCGCCTGTTGAAGTCAATGAAGGTCTGGAGAGAGCAGGAGTGCCAGCGCCGAAGGATCTGTTCTCAGGTAAGTGGGAGGTAGACGAGCACAAGCAATGGGTGAGGCTCATGGGCTGCCTTTTATAGACAGGGCTGGGTGTGGTTCGAAGAGCTGGGTGTGGTTCGAAGAACTGGGTGTGGTTCTCACAAGCAGGAGTGCAGAGCTTCAGTTATTATGCTAATGAGTTGAAGTAACATATGGCCTAGGGAGGAGTGTTCTAAATAAGCCTTGGTAAAAGTAAAGTCCAGTGTTTTATAAATAATCCTTGGTAAAAGCAAGGTCCAATGTGCAAACAAGACAGCAAGGTCCAAACCTGTGAATACATTGAGCAACATACACAGAAGTCTTAGGGAGGGGCTGAGATAACAAGAAAGACTTTCAGTAGTATGTTTAAAGAGAGCTATTACAGAGACCACTAGTGCAATGAGAGGGGACATGCTCTTTGCTGTGCACAAACCCTAACAGTCACCCCCCTCAAAGGCCCTCCTACTGGACGGGGTTTCCCTGGATTTTTTAAGATAAAACTGTCCAATTAACCCTGTGGCATGTACATAGGATGCTGGTTCCCATGAATTCTCAGTTTCGTCATATCCTTTTCATTCTACTAAATAAAGCAGACGTCCATGAATTCATTTTGCGTCTTTTATGCTTTTCACGGTACAAAAGGGGGTGGTGATGGACGGAGCATCTGAATCAATCAAACACTCACACCCAGTCAAAAGATTTGGGTTTAATCCATCACCGTTCTGTAGCCCACTCTGCCACCCCAGTTCACACATGGCTATATGCAAATCAGTCTGACCCTGTGCCTCATGGGAACAGTCCAGCCTGAACTGCGAAGCCATGTCTTCCCTGGACCGGAAACAAGACTCCGAGGACCGTTTTCTGGCATTCCAGCCGTCTTCAGCCCGGCTTGCTTGAATCCAGTGGCAAAATGAGCAGCAGGAAGCCATGTCTTCCCTGGACCGGAAACAAGCGTCCGAGGACCGGTTTCGGATTCATAATCCTCATCAGCCAGGCTGTCTTGAATCCAGATCTTTTGACAGGGTGTGAGTGTTTGATTGATAATTAAACCCAAACCTTTGACTGGGTGTGAGTGTTTGATTGACATTAAACCCAGATCTTTTGACTAGGTGTGAGTGTTTGATTGATTCAGATGCTCCATCCATCACCACCCCCTTTTGTACCTCTTTTGCCCTCCATAAGTGTGGCAGTGTATGCTCAGACGTGAGTCCCTTGCTCACTTTGCCACTGAATTCAAGCAAGCAGGGCTGAAGACGGCTGGAATGCCAGAAACCGGTCCTCGGAAGCTTGTTTCTGGTCCAGGGAAGACATGGCTTGGCATTTCGGGCTGGACTGTTCCCATGAGGCACAGGGTCAGACTGATATGCATATAGCAATGTCCGAACTGGGGTGGCAGAGTGGGCTAAAGAACGGTGATGGATTAAACCCAGATCTTTTGACTGGGTGTGAGTGTTTGATTGATTCAGATACTCCATCCATCACCAGCCCCTTTGTTACAGCTTTTATGCTTTTCACTTCATATTCTAGATTTCCCTTAATTAGTATGGGTGAAGGTGGTGGTTCGGGTTGGGTATTTGGGTTGTACAGCTTAAGCAAGGACCCATGGAATGTAGCATGTACTGGGTATTCTTTTGGTAAGTCCAATTTTACTGTTACCGGGTTTACTATGGCAGTTATACTAAAGGGTCCAATGAAACGTGGTTGCAGCTTTTGGGATCCCTCTATATTTAGGTTCTTTGTGGAGAGCCATACTTTGTCACCGATTTTATACATTGGGGCTTCAGATCTGTGTTTGTCTGCTTTTCTTTTCATGCTTTCTTTGTACTTTAATAAATGTTTCCTGGCCTTGTCTTGTATGTCACCTAATCTCGTTAGTCTATCTGTTACTGGAGGCAACAGGGAATCTTCTAATAAAATGGGTATAGCTCTCGGATGATACCCCTGCATGAAATAGAATGGTGAGCAAAGTAGAGCTGCATGCTCAGTATTATTATAAACAAACTCTGCTACAGGGAGAGCTTCCAACCATTCACTAGAATAATCAGCCAATAAACAACGTAGCGTTTGAAGTAAGGTTTGGTTCAATCGTTCAGTTTGTCCATCTGTTTCTGGATGGAAAGCAGTTGGTAATGCCACATCTATTTTCAGTTTTTCGCTTAATTTTTTCCAAAATCTAGAGTTGAACTGGCTACCTCGGTCTGACACCACTTTACTTGGCAAACCATGTAAACGCACAATTTCTCTTATAAAAATATCGGCAAATTCTGCTGCAGTTGGCAATTTCCGTAATGGTACAAAATGTGCCATTTTAAACAAAAAATCCACTTTCACTAATACTGTTGTGAAGTATTTTACTGGTGGTAAACCTTCAATAAAGTCTACACTCACAGTGTGCCAAGGTTGTTTGGGTGAAGGCATTGGTATTAACAAACCGCCAGGGGCCTTATGAGAAGATTTATGTCTTGCACAAACTGGACAGGTAGTGACAAATTGCTTAATGTCCTTACTAATATTGTCCCACTAAAAGTGTTTTCGCACATTTTCCAGGGTTTTTACCCAGCCAGGATGACCTGCCAACGGTGAGGAGTGATGCCAAATTGTCACCTAAGTTTGTAATTCTGTGGTGGGCACTAACAGCATGTTGTCGTGATACAATAAACCTTGTTGTATTGAGTTATGGGAATCCTTTATCCAATCTTGAAGTGCCATTTGCATATGTGCATTATATAGATCTGTGATGAAATCCTTCTGTTGTACTGGTGCCAAAAGTTTTTGGGGAGGAATTATGGGTTCTCCTATTTTGCCTTGTTTCATGTCTGAGGTATGTCTGTATCTAGATAACACATCAGATTGAATTTGTTGTGCACCTGGTCTACAGGTTATAACGAAATCAAATGTACTAAAAAAATTTAACCAGCGCATCTGACGTGGAGTTAATGCTTTTAGTGATCCAAAGAACTGTAGGTTCTTATGGTCAGAAAAGATGGTAACAGGGTTCTTGGCTCCCATTAAATGGTGACTCCATTCAGAAAAGGCTACTTTGATAGCTAATAGTTCTGTTTCAGCCACAGTGTATCACTGAGCTCTGTTCTGTACCTGCTTCTTGATAGCAATTGGTTCTACAGAATGAGGAATCCAAAGTAAGTGTTGTGTTCACCCAATCAATTTTTGGGATATGAGTTGTTAACCAGGGTACCCCGAGAATCAAGCCAAAATTAGGGGTATCTATCAGATCAAAGCTAATCATCTTTGTGTGCCTGTTTTGACAGACCATGACAAGGGGACATGTTTGTTTTGTGATTAATCCAGAGTTAAATTCTGACCCATCCACTGCACATACTGCTTCTGGACAAGGCTTTAGGCAAATAGGAAGACCTAATGTGTTAGCTAACTTATTATCCACAACATTTCCTGTTGCTCCTGAGTCCAGTAGTACAGGGAGAGAATTTCTAACTTGGGTAGTAACAATTAAAAAATCTGAATTATGAAATGCCTAGGTATGTGTACCATGAAGGCTGCAGAATTAGAGGTTTGATTAAGATATTTTCTCGAACAAGTAACCTACCCCCTTGTTGAGCTTAATCGTTAACCGACTCAGTTGAGGAGAAAGAGTAAACAGTACCCTTTCGTGAAGTTTTAGGTTTTACTGGACATTCTCTGGCAAAATGTCCTGCCTTGCCACAATATAAACATAATTGAAGTTTTCTCCTTCTTTCTTTTTCCTCTGACGTGAGTGGACCTCTGAGTGTCCCTATTAGCATAGGCTCAGGTTCAAGGAGTTTATTATCTGTGTCTTTCTTCTCATATCTAATAAAAGTTAAACGCGATTCCAGTTTGGATTTATCTCCCTTTCTTTCTCCTAGTCTGTGTTCCAATTTCACGACTAAATCTACAAAGTCAGAATGGTCTTCTGGCAAATCAACGATATGAGCCAGCGCGTCTTTTAACTCGTCTCTCAAACCTTTTTAAAAAAGGAAGACACGCTTTTCTTCTGGCCAACGTGTCTCGGTGAGTAAACGATTAAAACTAGTGAGATAGGTCAATAAATCCTTGTTACCTTGTTTAAGATTGAAAAGCTCATTATCGCTTGCCTGCATACAAGTGTGTTTTGCAAAAAGGCTGGTCATAGTACGTTTAAATTGATTCCAATTATGGAGGATGGGATCATCTCTATCCACGAAAGGAATTGACCAATTGGCTGCTGTACCGCCCAAATAAGACAATACAAATGCCACTTTTGTAGCATCAGTAGGGAACTGTTGTGGTTTACAAACGAAGTGTAATTGACATTGATTGATAAAAACATGGAATTTTTTACTATCTCCATGAAAACGTTCAGGTGCTGCCAAAGTCACAGCATTAGGAACATTAACAGTAACCTCAACTGGCGGGGGGAAAGTTGCATGTTTTGCTCGCGCCCCTGTCTCTGAGGAGGTTTTAAACAAAGGCGTAAAAGCTGTGTTCCACTGAGATTCCCTAGGTTTATACCTGCTTAAAACCTGTTTTAAAAAGGTGTTTTCCAACTTTAATTTCTCTATTTCCTCTTGCATATGTTGCAAGATGCCAGACACTGATTCATTATGGGCCAAGTCCTCGTTTAGGGCCTGCGCCATATCCGTGGCGTCAATGCCCTCTGTTTCTTCCTTGGCATTCATCGTCCAACAGAACTGAATATTTTAAAGGCTTGTGCTTCTGTCAAAGCCCATCTCACCTGAGTTTCTGTTCAGTTCTGATGGAGGTTGAAAACAGTCCGACCCCACCCTGAAACTGCTTGTTCAAGCACACTAGTTTTAAAACAGTGTACTAAGAACCAGAAGCTCAAGGGAAGGGGGAAGTGGATAAAATAAAAAAAGAGAGACAACACCATTCTTGCGTTTCCACTGTAGAAGAGCTGCTAAAATCTGCGGCCCTCTCTGACTTATGTAGAAACTGGTGCCTAATGAAGCATAAACAAAGAACAGATAAGTGCAACCTATCCCTAAATGTGTTCCTGACTAATCCTTAATCTTATTAGAAATTCTCTTCTAAAAGTACCTCTTGGATCCTGGTCTCAAGCTTCCAGGTTTGGAATGTGTTACTGTTCTGGGATGTGCTTTCTATTACTGTAAAACTTCTGTGAAATCAAACGAATATCATTATCAGAATTACCAATATCTAACATTCACCTTAATATAACTAAAGCCTAAATTCTTAATAGCAAACTCACTTTTCACACGTTTCCAGACTTTTTATAAAACAAATACTGTACTTTTACATCAAAATACAGCAGGTAATTTGTGCAAGTCCTTGATTTACTGTTTGCCTTGTTGTCAATGGTTTCCTCTGTTCGATTCTTAAAAAAGTTCCATGTAAAACAATGTTTATTTCACAAATTTCCACAAAGTATTCTTGTAACAAAGGGTTTGAACCAAAAATTGTTCCAAATTGTCTTTACATGAATCCAGAAATCGCCGATAAAGTTCTTTTAGGTAATAAAAGGTTTTGCACTTACTTGTTGCTGAAAAGGGATACTGATCAGTCTAACCTTGACCTCTTTCTCTTTTGCAGGTCGATTGCAGTGGACAGAAGAGGGGCTGAGGCAAGAAGTAGCCGGAAACCAGAAAGAGAAAGAGCCAGAAGCCGCGCCCGTTGAAGTCAATGAAGGTCTGGAGAGAGCAGGAGTGCCACGCCGAATGAACCGTTCTCAGGTAAGTGGGAGGTAGATGAGCACAAGCACTGGGTGAGGTTCAGGGGCTGCCTTTTATAGACAGGGCTGGGTGTGGTACGAAGAGCTGGGTGTGGTTCGAAGAACTGGGTGTGGTTCTCACAAGCAGGTGTGCAGAGCTTCAGTTCTTATGCTAATGAGTTGAAGTAACACATGGCATAGGGAGGAGTGTTCTAAATAAGCCTTGGTAAAAGCAAGGTCCAATGATTTCGGGAGATTTTCGGCCTGCGTAGACGAGCTCGAGCGTCCGGCTTGCTACTGACGCTCCACTGGCTGCCGATCTGGAAGCGGATCCTGTTCAAATCCCTGACGCTGATGCACAAAGCTTTGTTTGGCTCAGGTGCTGGATATTTGAGGCGGAGACTAGCTTTCTATCGTCCTACCCGCTCCCTGCGGTCGGAATCCCTTTTCACAGCGGTTGTCCCGCGGGTGAGGAAGGCCCGCGCAGGGGGGCGCGCATTTAGCTGTAAAGCTCCCCAGCTGTGGAACTCACTTCCACTCATGCTCCGTAGTACCGCCAATCTGCTCCAGTTCAGGAAGAGCTTGAAGACTTGGCTTTTTAATCAGTAGGCTTTTTATGTTTTTCTTGTTCCTCATTCTGTTTTAGCCTTGTTGTGTTATTTTTATTCTGAGCTGCTAGTGGAAAGCGCCGGGACACTCTTGTTGAGTAGCCGTGCGCTATATAAAAGCACTATAACATAACATAACATAACATTTCTAATTAAGCCTTGGTAAAAGCAAGGTCCAATGTGCAAACAATATAGCAATGTCCAAACTTGTGAATACATTGAGCAACATACACAGAAGTCTTAGGGAGGGGCTGAGATAACAAGAAAGGCTTTCAGTAGTATATTTAAAGAGAGCTATTACAGAGACCACTAGTGCAATGAGAGGTGACATGCTCTTTGCTGTGCACAAACCCTAAAAGCTATTGACACTTGTCTTCCCCTGTCTTATAAAAAAGTGAAAGCCCACAAATCTCCAGCACTCTGGTTCAATGAATCACTAAAAGCTGATTAGTCCAAATGCAAACGCTTGGGATGGATCTGGAGGAAAGACTACTCCCTAGAATCAGGGGGTTACTTACAAAAAAGAATCAAAGCTATTTCACACGGCTTGCTCCACGACTGGGGCCAGCTATGTCGCTAGGACTATTGCAGAGGCAACAAACAAATCCAAAACCCTTTTTGGTCTAGTTAAAGAACTAGCGGGCTCCCAAACCATAGCCAAACCACCTCCCCTGAGTAGCAACCAATGCGAAGAACTTGCGGTGTTTTTCACAAAGAAAATAGAAAATATCTATCAGGATATATCGAAACAGCACTGTAACAGTCCCCAGCAGCTTCAGGTTACTGGTCCGAATAGCACAAATCACCTCACTGCCTCCTATCCATCCCATACTTATGATGCCTTAAATTCTTGGCCAGACATCAACCTAGAAGTCCTTACAGAGATTCTAGGTAAACTGAAATCGGGCTCACCAGCTGACCCACTCCCCCTTCCCGATACTCAATCTACTTGACACTCCTCAGCTTTCTATGATCTGTAAAACCCTCAATCTCTCATTAAAAATTTCAACTGTCACGGCAAGCTGGAAGCATGCCATGGTGACACCTCTTCTGAAAAAGCCCACCGCTGACCCTAAAATTCTCTCTAATTTCCACCCCATCTCTCTTCTGCCTGCCTTCTCCAAAATCTTGGAGAGGCACACCCACTTCCATCTTGCCAAGTTCATCGAGGCTAATGACATACTTCACCATTCCCAATCAGGTTTCCGCCCTGGGTTCTTCACCGAAACAACTTTGCTGGGCGTTACAGAAAACCTACGTCATCTTTTGGACAGAGGAGACACAGCTGCGCTGATTCTGCTTGATCTCAGCGCAGCATTTGATACCATCTCTCACACCATACTCTTAAAGTCCCTTACCTCGATGGGCATCGGCGGCCAGGCTCTGGACTGGCTTGCATCCTTTCTTACTCACCGTACTTTACAAATCTTCTCAAACACTGCCACCTCCAATATCCATGCGTCCCCCTTTGGTGTACCCCAGGGCTAAGTACTTACCCCTCTTCTATTTAACTTATATGTAACACCACTGGCCCACATTGCTGAACAAGAAGGCCTACTATGTTCACATATGCCGATGACTCCCAGATCGCTTTTTCCCTCTCTAATTCGGACCAAGCCTCCACTTCCCTCCTCCAGTCAGGCCTAAAGAAAATTTCAAACTGAATGAACAACAATTTGCTCAAATTGAATGGAGGCAAAACCGAAGTCTTAGTTCTAGGTCAAAAGTATGACCTTTGGAGCTCTAAGCATTGGCCATTAGAGATGGGTGCCCTCCCTCTCCCATCTGATCACGTACGTAACTTGGGGGTTACCATGGACAACGGTTTAACTATGCAGCATCAAGTAAATAAGGTGACGGCCATCTGCTTTACCATTCTGCGATGGCTAAAGAAAATTATCTGGATGCTGCCCTGCGATACCCAGAAGTCTGTGGTCAATACCCTGATAACCTCTCGGTTGGACTATGGCAATGTCCTTTACCTATGGTCAACTAAGGCAGTAACAAGACGCCTACAGCTTGTTCAAAATGCTGCTGCGAGACTGCTATGTAAAAGTCACAGAACTGATCACATTACGGGGCACCTCGGTGACATACATTGGCTCAGAGTGGTGAGTCGGGTCAAATTTAAAACCCTGAGCTACATGTATAAAATAAAATGGGGAACTGCCCCCCGCTACCTGCAATCCCTTGTCCACACCTACATTCCCGCTCGCTGCCTCCGATCTTCATCTCAAGGCATTTTCAGAGTGCCCAAATACAGACTCTCTAGAATGGGTGGTAGGTCCTTTTCTCTTTTAGGCCCTAAACTTTGGAATTCTCTCCCCATGAATATCCGAACAGAAACCAGCTATGTCCGATTTCACAGAGCGATCAAGACCTGGCTGTTCAATCAATAATTTTCCAGTACGTAGGAATCTTTCGGACCTCTAGCACACTGCCTTTTCCAGCGCCGGGAAACCCTTTTTGGGTAGCTGTTGTGCTCTATAAGCCTAATAAATAAATAAATAAATAAATAAGTAACTCTCAGCTCAGCATTGTCTCATTATTTTTCCAGCACTAGACACAAGCTTTATACATCAATCACTCATTGTATGGAGGAAGAATTATTTCAAGGTAGGGAGTAGAACTATAAAGAGAAAAAAGGGATAGATGGTAAACATTCCTGCATGCTAATTTGTTCTCCATGATTCTCTCTTTGCCCACAGCCTTTTGCCTTATCCTAACGGGTCCTGTGCCACTTGGGTTGCGACATGGGATTTCCTCCACTATTCCTTGTTTTGTTTCCCTTCTTCCCCGGGTTACCATTGTCACTTTGACTTTGTTGGGTGCAATATGTGGCTTAGGAAAGTCATGGACCTTGCTTCATGTTCATGACGTTCCTGCAAAAAAAAATTGTTGAACCCTGATAGAATGCGAAGCCAATAGAAAGGTTTTCTTTTTCACCTGAGCGTAATGGAGATGAGTTAGGTGACTCTTACAGACCTAGCCCACATGATAGGTAGTTTGCAGAAAGAAACACAGGCCCTATCAGCAAGGGTGAATACTATACAGCGGTGACTGAGGTCTGAGCCTAGAGTAAGTAATATGGTTGGGACCCCGTTCACTCCTTCTACTCAGACTCCAGGTACTAGCCTTCCAGTAATACAAGTCACTAGACCACAGTCCATTCTATTGGCCCCCTAGCGGTTTTTAGGGTATCCTTCAAAGTTTGGGGCCTTCATTAGTCAGTGTCAACTTCACTTCATGTGTAAGGCCTCTTGCTTTCCAACGGACCAAGCGAAAGTGGCATTTGCTATATCCTACTTGGGGGCGGGGTCTGCCGTCAATTTGACCATACCCCTAATAGAAAGAAATGATCCACTATTGCAGGACTATACTGCTTCCAAAAAAGAACTCAGGAAATTATTAGATAGATATTCTTTCGTACTCTCAATGAACTCTGAGCTTCTGAACTTAAAACAGGGAACTAAGGATTTAACTATGTATATCTCCACATTTAACAGGTTACTGGCAGAAGCCGGGTGGCCCGAGGAGAAGCTTAGTGCCCTGTTCTATCGTGGCTTAAGCGAAGATTTGAAGGACTTGTTCGTACAGGTAGTTGATCCGCCTGAGTCTTGCATGGCCCTTATAGACCATTTGGTTAAATTGGATCATAGGATATCTGAAAGAAAGAGAGAAAGAGGCAGGTCAGAAGGATGAGTTTTTATTTACAAAGAGAAGAAAACAGAATCAGAGAAAACAACCGAAGAACCTGAACCAATGCAAATAGGGAGCTTAAGGGGCCCTCTTAGCAAAGAAGAAAGACAGCGAAGGCGGGACAAGAAATTGTGTTTATACTGTGGGAAGCAGGGCCATTTCCTTAGGGAATGTCCTGTAAAACCAAGACAGGCAAGGCGTTCAGAAAACTAGGAAGCCCAAAGTCTCATGAGACAAAGGCTTTGGGTAATTCTGGAATGATAGTCTCGCAAACAGATTCTGTACCACACCATTTTTTCCTTTCCACACGCCTTATATGGGGAAATCAAGTTGCAGATGTACAAATAATGGTGGATTCTGGTGCTTCTGGCAACTTCATGGACGCACAGTGGGCTCAGGAAAAGAAAATTCCTTGGATGTCTAAAGATTTATAGGAGTATGTCACCACTATAGATGGTAGTAAGCTGAAGTCTGGCCCCATTACACATGCTACTATAGACATAACATTAATCATTCAAGAATACTCTCCCCTCAGTTTCCAGCTATATTAGTGTTACCCTGGTTATGTCAACATAGTTCACTTATTAATTGGAAGGAGATGACTCTTGCTTTTAACTACGATTACTGTAAAGAACATCTTCTTCCTGACACGATCTGTCCTGAGATGGTTGGTGCTATCACCAGTATTGAGGAACCTGAGTTACCTCTCATTTATCAGGATCTCAAGGAAGTATTTGATAGTGAAAAAGCCACTAGCCTCCCACCTCAAAGGTCCTTTGCTTGTAGGATAGACCTATTGCCTGGAGCTTGTATACCCTGCAGTAGGGTGTACTCCTTAATGGAGAAGGAGCATCTATATTTAAGGGGATACTTGGATGAAATGCTACATTTAGGTTTTATCCACTCCTCCAGGTCACCAGCTTCCTCTTCTCTCTTTTTTATACCAAAGAGAGAGAAAGGTCTTAGGGGCTTTATAGATTATAGGACATTAAATGCCGTTACTGTTAAGAATAAGTATGCCCTACCATTGATATCCTCCCTCTTTGATCACATAAAAGAAGTCCAAGTGTTCACCAAGCTGGATTTAAGAGGAGCCTACCATCTCATCAGCGAATCTGCCTTTGGTGTCTCCTAGGTTGAGGTGTTCAAGGCCCTCCTGTAGGTGCAGTCCTGTGCTGGTTTGTTGACCTGACTTACTATTTCCCTGTATTGGTTTGCCCCAGTGTGAAGTTTGGGCAGAGACATCGTCGTCGGAGGAGGAGACTATTAGGTGTAGGTTTAGATCACCAGTTAGGATAATGTCTGCTGTTTCCCCTTCGCTGATGCATGCCTTGAGGTAATCTACCATTTGCCGGGCCTCTTTAATTTTTCTTTTTGGATGTATGTATGCATGGATAAGTATTGTGTCTACAGCTGTATTCTGTGGTTTTGCAGACTGTTTAGGTAAAAGGTAGGAAATGTATTTTTATGTTTTGCACGTCCTTGTAGTAAAAAAAGCACCTACATTTGTTTTTAACTACTGTGAGAATGCCTTATTACACTTATAAGCTGTAATTTCTGATTGAGAAGTAGTAGCTCTGTCATGTTTTCTATGTAAATGTAAATGTACAGGAATTTATATAGCGCAAATCACCAACCGGTCTCTAAGCGCTTGCTTAGGGAACCCGTCCTGGTATTCCCCTGTGAGATAACCCCGGCAGGGTATCCACAAGGTGAAAGCCAGGCATCCCGCCGCGAGGGGCTGTTGTGGAGATTAAGCAAGCTATTGCCCAGAGTCGCAGAGTGTGAACCCGTGAATCGAGTAGGCACCGGAGCGAGAATTGTCGAGTCAATGGACATTTTAGGACTCAAGACCCCGCCGAGCCGGGAATTGAACCCTGGTCCCAGGCTGACCTCTGCTTCCAGGTCTGCCTCCTCTAACCAGTGAGCCACACTTCTCCAATGGCAATGATAAATCCTCTTTACTGGTAAGTTTGATTTATTATTACTATTTTAGAAATGCCACTTTTAGAAAGCTGCCATTTCTCTGCACTTAAAGTTCAGTGTGTCCTAGACTTTCTCCAAAACACATCTGGGGTGGGCGTCAGTTCCATCTAGACAGCAAAACACAAAGGAAGGTTAGGGGTGTCTGAGTGCCCATCTGCATACTGATGGCTCCTCCTGGGCAGAATGGGAGTGAGAAGCTGACACTGATTACCCCCTGTAGATAGTCTGGAGCCAGAGCTGGGAAGAAAGGATCTTTGTGCACTTCAAAGACCCTTCTTTGGAGTCACCCCCACTTCAAAGGCACAACTACTATACTCTCATCTAAGAAACCTAGGGTTCATACCAATTCCCTATGCCGACGACACACAATTGGTTCTCTCTTTTGACAATAATAACACAAATATTCAGGACACCTTCTCTGAGGGCATGAAAACCATCACTGATTGGATGAGTAACAACTTCATTCAGGTAAATGCTGAGAAAACAGAGATTATGTCATTCAAAGAAGCAGTAACTAGGTGGCCACCTAACTGGTAGCCAGGAGGACTGGGCCCATACCCGTCCCTAAAACAAGTGGTAAAGAACCTAGGGGTCCAAATTGACCAGCTTGGAAGAGCATGCCACATCAACCACCAGGGCCTGCTTCCATGTACTCAGCCTTCTTCGCAAAGTTGTCCCTCTACTCCCATTATCCACTTGAAAAACCCTGATACACGTACTGGTCTTAAGCTGTCTAGACTGCTGCAATGTTCTGTTAATCTCAGCCAAGGAATCTTCCTTAAACAGACTGCAGGTAGTCCAGAATACGACAGCCCGCTTAGTGACCAATGACCCCGCCCCCCAGAACAGCTTCACTTTACCTTACTCAGGAAACTGCACTGGCCCCCCATTCGCAAAAGAATAGACTTCAAGATTTGCTGCATGGTGTTCAAATCCCTGAACAATATAGGACCAAGATACACATCGGACAAGCTGGTCAGATATACTCCCTCTAGGACCCTCCGCTCAGGGTCCAAAGATCTCCTCCGCATTCCTCGGATAAAACAAGCAAGACTAGGGGGTAAATCCTTTTCGTATCTGGCTCCATCAATATGGAAACATCTGCCTATCCACCTACGTCTCTGTACCAACTACCTATCCTTCAGGAAGCTGCTAAAAACCTCACTGTTCTGATCTTTCCCACTTGGTTGCCTCAGGATGTTGCAGCGCAGAGATACCCCGGTTGGGGTGATTCATGTGCTCTATAAATGATATAAATAAATAAATAAATAACTAAACTATTTTTAGTACCTGTTGTTATGTTATGTTATTTTAATTTTATATTATGCCTGAATCTCCTCAACAGGGTATCTCTGTGCTGCAGGAGCACACAACAACGGAACCAAAACAGCAGAGTAAAAATAGGAAGGTTTTCAATAATTTCTTATATTTGGTGTATTTAGAGCATATGCAAATATGAAAATGTAAACTATTCCAGTACGCAGGGGTCAAGTAAGAGAAAGATCTGCCTTGACACCTTAAACACTGAATGCAGGAAATAGTAAGTAGCTCTTTGGCCTGGGATCACAGATTCCAGACAAGGAGATATCAGTTAAGCTTCTGGAGCTTCTGGTGTAAGTATCTTTGTCTTTTCCCCACTAGAGCTCTTTGGGCAGGGCAGCAGATCTTCAATATATTTCTCTTTCTGACTGGTAGCCAGTGTAATACTCTCATGTGGTGCTACAAGGACGGTCACTCTGCTGGACTGCTGCTCTGTAAACACTGATTTTCTGCTGTGCTGCCCTGCTGCCTGCTTCCCTCTGTCCCCGCTGAGGAGGAACTCGCCCCTGTTTGAACCTAGCGTAATCTCTAAGGGCTTGTGGGCTTGCCTCCGGTTTCTGAGACTCAGGGATGTCAAAGTCTCATCGCCTGCTCCTGTTCCTGGTCCATTGGAAGTGGACCCAGGTGGTTTCTCCAGTCGAACCGACGCATCTCCTGTCTACGCGTAGCAAAGCAATGCACAGTCGCTGCTGCAGGAGCAGAATCAGCACATCGCACTCAGAACTAATGCATCGCTTTAAAGAACCCACGCATTGCAATAAAACGCATTGCCATCACTGCAGTGTGGGAAGATTGACGTATCTCTCGACTGTGTGGAGAAAGCCAACACATCGTCTATGCAACCAACGCCTTTAGGCTCAGTGTTTCATCTTTGAAACTAATGCATCTCCACCACTACGTGAAGAAAATAGGATCATCACTGCAACTGCAGGTTCGATACTGACACATCGCTCAGCTGCACCCAGCATCGCACTGTTCCTACAAGGATCGGGGAAATTTGTTCAGCAGGCCTTGCGTGGCTCTTGTATCTAGCCCATGCTCTATCAGGGTTGTCCTGAACTCTTGACTTTGCCCCGTCCAGCGTAACCAGATAGCTGACATAGGAGCTTATTTCTTCTATGCGCTATTTTTACATTTAATCTTTAAAAATTCATATCTCGACTTCTACATATTGGATGTTTGTCATTATGGTCTTGTTTATTGGTACACATCATATCTATTTGTCTATTCTGGTGTACAGACTTTCTGTGGTATTTATATTGTGTTACTATGTGTTGTGTTGCACAAATACTTACATATTGCCTCCTAAGTTAAGCCTGCATGCTTTGTGACAAGCTGCCAGAGGGTTAGCACAGGTTAACCTATGTTGAGCAACTGACTTAACCTGAGTAGGATTGTGGTCCCTACTTGGACATGTGCCATATATCTGCCACCTAGAGACTGAATTTCTAACACATAGGATGAATAAAATGTGTTTTAGTGTGGTCTAATGAATGTGGAAATTTCATGGCATGTGGGGATGGAAGTGTGGCTGCAACCAATGGGACAGCTTGTAAAGGTAGGTGAACCCCCACACTTGCATGTGCATGGGAATTCGGAAACCACTTTAGGTTTTTTTAAACTTTTAAATGGAGATACATGCAGTCCTGCTAAAAGGAGGAGTAGGTGTGGTTCCATGGTTGGATACTGACTGTTTCCTAGCGAGGCTCCTCAGCTACATATAGGAGGGTGCTAGGTATCTGGGAGGTGCAGAGTGCTAATCCAAAACACACAGAAAGTTGCTCATATACAATTAAATTGACCATTTTACCATTTACACAACATCTGCGGACCACTCCTGAAAACCTACATCAGTAGTAGATTTACTGGAGTACTATCATGTGTAACATTTTCCATCAAGTGGGTAATTCTGTACGTGTCATGTGTAGTAAATGTGTATTTAACAGTGCAACTGTCAAAATATTTCCCCTATAGAGATGCTCCTTCTCATACATTCCTATGTCATCATCTGATCATCCAAAACATCCTCATTTAAGGGAAGGCACTGCTCTGCGGTCTCATATACCAAGTCCCTTCAACACCCTTTACTGGCACCGAAAGTTGCACAGTTTCGCAGTCCCTCCAGAGTCTTCATCACAATGCCGGTAATAAGCATTTGATTTTACCATTATCCCTCGGTTTAGTGTACTAAAGTATGTTGCATTAGCACATTTAGAGTCAGACAAATGGGAGTGACTGGTAGGACTAGACAGAGAAGCCTATTTTTGTAAGGTAGTCCACCCCCGCAGTTTAATGCAAGCACTCATGTGCTAACAGAAGTGTTCAATGACACAACCAATGGCATTACGTGAGAGATACATATTCCACTGAGTTTAGCCAAGACATGAAGGGCAAAGTCTCAAGCCAATGGCTGAACAAAGCTGATTATAGATAGCCAATGATTTAAAGGAAAGGACCTAGAGCCCACTCAATGTATATTTTTAGCAATAGGTTTGGTTTTCGAGTTAGAACCCTGACCTAAAAAGCATGTTTAGGTGCCTGGGAAGTGAAGCAAAGTGTCTCAATTGGCAGAGGGACCAATATGTATTTATTTATTTTATTTATTTAATGCATTTTTATAAAGCGCAGACTTTACCCGAAGGTGTCAGAGCACTGTACAAGAGAACCAGTTACGTTACATGAGAGAACTGTTACAGGAATAGAACAAACAAAAATAGCATGCCATAGAGTCAAAGCGACGCAGACAAAAGGCACACAATCTCAAGCACAGCAAGCATAGACTGTACAAGCAAAAATATGAATATAGTTGACACATTTTACAATGACTAAAGAACTTACTGGCAAAAAATAGCAGGCCATAGAATCAAAACAACGCAGGCAAAAAGAAAACAATATCAAACGCAGCAAGCACAGAATGTACAAACAAAAATTTATATATATATATATGACAAATTTACAATGACTAAAGAACTTCCTGGTGGGGTCTGAGAAGAAGGGAATTAGTTCTGAAAGTGTCTTTGGAATAAAAGAGATTTGAGTTCCGCTTTGAAGATCTGGATAGAGGTGATGGCACGGAGCGAAGGAAGAAGCGAGTTCAAGATTCTCACCTCATTACCTGAGAACGATTGTGCCATCAATTTTTCCCTTTTGAAGGAGGGGCACTCAAGAAGGAACTTTTCCGCATTCCGAGAAGGTCTTGAGCCTCCATACAATTTCAGTTTATTCGCCAGATAGCGAGGGGAGAAAGAGTGCAAAGCTTTGTGGGTGATGCACGCCGTTTTGTAGATAGCTCTAGCCTCGATGGGAAGCCATCAGAGAGAAGACAGGATAGGTGTGATGTGGTCACGTCATTTGGACCTTGAAATGAAGCGAGCTGCTGAATGGAAAACGGATTTGGGGGGGGAGAGGTGAGATTTGGGAAGGCCAGTCAGAAGAGAATTACAATATTCCAGTCTAGAGAGAACTAGCGATTAGAGCAAGGTTTTTAGGTCATTCTCCGGGAAGAACCGACGAATCCCCCATATAAGGCACAGCTGATAACGTGCGCTCTTGGCCATGGAATTGATGTGTGAGATTAGGTTGAGTCTTTTGTCGAATATGACACCTAAGGATTTAGCGCAACCCACAATGATGGGTTTACTGTTGAGTAGATCCAACTGATCCATCCAGGATTGAACAGGAGTCGGGGAGAGAGAGCTAGATAAGAGGAGGAATTCCGTTTTGGAGGGAAGACACCTTGAGGTACATTTGGGTGTCATCCGTATAGAGATGTTAAAGGATTCCAGATTTGCTTAGGAGGTCCCTAATGGTTCCAGATAGAGATTAAACAGAGTGGGCGCAAGGATAGAACCTTGAGGGACGCCTTGGCCAACCACCACTGGAGACGAGAGACTGTTCTCAATCTTGATCATTTGGGATCTGAGGAAAGAGGCAAACCATTTGAGTACAATGCCTTCCACGCCCATTCTCTGTTGAAGAATGTTAAGGAGGGTGTTGTGATTAACAGTATCAAAAGCTGCAGAGAGGTCAAGAAGAATCAGAAGGCACGATTCCCCAGAATCGAGAATATGCAGCGCATCATCGATCACTTGCAGCAGTGCTGTTTCAGTGCTGCAATTTTGAATAAAGCCCGACTGGAACATGTTGAGGAGATTATTGTTCATAATGTGTTGGGAAAGTTGTTTTGCAACGCATTTTTCTGTGATCTTTGAAAGAAAAGGGAGATTGCTGATTGGGCGGAAGTTATTAAGGTCTTTTGCATCTGCAGAGGGTTTTTTTAGAAGGGGGGTAACCTGTCCTGTTTTGAGGACAACTGGGAGGGATCCTTGACTGAGGAAGAGATTGACTAGCCTGGTCCAGTAGGAGAGACTGTTAGTATAGAAATCAATGACGATGCCACTGGGTATGGGGTCAGAAGAATGGTTGGAGGGTTTGGTTTCGCGGATGCATTTGAGGAGATCATCCTCCGAGATGGCGGCACAGTTCTGCCAAGTGACAAAGGATTTTCGCTCCTCGATAGGGGTGGGGTGGGTGACCTGTTCCACCAGAGATTTTACCTTTTGATCGAAGAATATAGCAAACTCAGTTGTTTTCTTTGCAGCATCCCCAGGCTTGATGGTTTGGGGAGATCAGATCAGCACAGCTGACATACTTGTAGCAGCTTCACACCCTCTCCCCCTCCCCCAACACTAGATAGCAGATCAACTAAAAAAACGAATGGAACGCTACTACCCTCTAAAATAACATTACAAAACATTTGAACTTTTTTCTTCGTCTTCAGTCTGTGGGGTGGGACCCCCAAAGGGGCCATGGAGGCCTGGAAAGGGGGATGTGCATTCCCCAGCTTCACTTGTGCCTGAAATCAAAAACGATTGATTTTGTTTTGGAGAAAGACAGCAGTCCTGCAACAACTAATTTAGATCCTTATCAGCTGAAGTTTCATCAATTGAGTGTTTTGTGGTGTGAAAAGCTTTTGTACAAGGGCGCCTGCTTGCCTGAATGGAGTGCTAATGTGCCTTTCAGTTAATCGGCAAGTGTAAAGATGGCTTGAGAGCAGGTTCTGGCTCAAATTGTTCTAATAACTCCAAGCTTTGTTATGGCAAAGATCTGCTTTTTTGAGTGGTAGTGCAAAAAGTTAACAAAAGAGTTAACAACTGGGCTGTGAAGTGCTTGCTTTTAATTTTAACTGAATTTACACAGCCCATAGTACACCTAAAGAGATGTTGATGGGACGTTTATGTAAAAAAAATGCATTGTTTATGCACTGGTATTACTAAAATCTACATTTTGGAAGGACTATTTTATTGTAAAACTATTTGCACGTTTTACAGCACTCTAGCTTGCACTGTGTGTAGTGCAAATATAAAATAAAGATTTACATATTCAGAGTGCTGAATCTCATAGGCTGTGACTTCGTAGCACTAAAAATACACGTCACTATTCTCCACTGCACCAATCAAGATTTAATTCTGTGGCTCCCTGGTTACACATAGCACTCTGTAGTGCATTAACTAATAGAGGTTTCATAATGTACTACAGTGCATTTCCCACTGAGTTACAACTTTTTAAATGTATTTTTCATTCCACTGCTCATTATTTTGTATGGAGATACCTGTTGGTGAAAGACCTAAAAAACGTCCAGAATATTTTGGGGCTTATTTATGAGAGGCTTGCCTTGCCAGAGCATCACTTTTTTTGACGCTCCGGTGGTGCAAGCGTCTCAACCATACCTATGAGGCAGTGTAAAGTCACCTTGCATGGCCTCACAGATATGGAGTAAGACACAGCAGCGCAAGTCACTGCATTGCCTTCCTCTGCGTCAAGGAGGTATTCCATGAGCTTTACGTGGGGTTCCCATGCAACACCCATGGAGTTTGATGCTGCTCTATATTTACAAAATCAAGTAAACCCGGGGCAGCTCCAAAAGTAGACGCCTTCCCAGCAGAGGCGTAACAAGGAAGGAGAATTTTTTTCATTCCTCCTCATTCTTTCCTCTTTCCATGTGTGCTGCATTCTGCAGCTCACATGGAAGAAAACACCTCTCGGGATTGTTTTTGTGTAGAAATGTGCCCCCTCCTGTGCAAAAACAATCCTACTTATGTTGGTGCTATGAAGCAATTTGTGCGACAACGCAAGGGATAAGGACAGGAAAGCACCGTATTTCATAAATACAGTGCCTTCCAGTCCTTTCACATTGGCATAGGGCAGAGTAGCAAGAAGACTTTCAGCGCTGCCCTACGCCAATTACTCATAAATGAGGCCCTTTATTTTTAGCTACACCCCCACGCTCACTCACCTTTGGTTTGCTAAACTCAGTTTAATATTATTTCCCCATCGTAAAAATGGTTTGCTGTGGGAATTTGGGGTGTTTATGGTTGTTGATAGTTGTCGAGGATTAAGAGTACCAGGTTCTACAAGGGGGTCCTTATGTCTAAAAATGTTTGAAAAGGGAGTCTCGGTGTCAAAACGTTTGAAGATCTCTGCCCTAGAGTGTCTGGATGATGGTCATTAATTAAATAAGTTTAAAATGAAATCTGAACACTAGTAGATTTGAAGTGACATACAGTTATTTGCAAACAAACACTATCATTTATTAACACCTACCCCAACTTCTAACACCAAACACCGAGCAGTCTGAACAAATCAATAGGAATTCCTAGTTAAATGCACTTTTTAAAAAAATAAAAGATTTTCTGGGTAAGTTCACCATGTCTCATGTGAATAGCCAGACTCATTTGTTACAAGTAACATTATGTAGTGAGGTATGACAAAGGGGAAAACATCCTATATATTCTTTAAAGATATCAAAACCGAGTATTGGCAGTAAATCAATTCCCATACAAGCACATCTCTTAATTTCCCCTTGAAACATATTCATCAGAACTTTGATTGTGCTTTTATGCATGATACGCCTGTGCAATACATCTCAATGGAAATTGTGTTGGCTCTTAGACTTGTCCTCCCAATGAATAGTAAAATCCACTTATGTTTTTGGGCATGTACACAGTGAACATGTATTACTTAGCTTCACATACAATTGTAGATTATTTACATATTTTTTGGTCATTCTCAAATCCTGCATGTGGATCGGAGAGTCTACCTAAAGCAAATCCCCAAAAATTGTATATTGGGAGTACTTAGAAGCCATGCCTGCATGGAAGAGGCATTGGTGATTAGAAGGAAGGGCTTCGTAGAAAAAACACGTAGGCCCTCATTACAAATTAGTCTAAACACTTGAGGTATTTGCCACTGATGGTTTAAATGCCTCTTATTTCGAGGTTTAAACTTGCATATGAGGCATTACATGCGGCATCAGTATTTTGCACAGTTAATTCTGCATGTTTTGTTGTATTTTTACGGGCTATTTTCCCTCAATTCATGGCCTTAGGTTTGACCTGCCGGATTTTATTAGCAGGGAAAAATTGTGAAAGTGTAACTCGAGA
The DNA here is from genome assembly GCF_964263255.1 of Lissotriton vulgaris. Taxonomy (NCBI): domain Eukaryota; kingdom Metazoa; phylum Chordata; class Amphibia; order Caudata; family Salamandridae; genus Lissotriton; species Lissotriton vulgaris. The sequence goes on along the minus strand of NC_141698.1, from coordinate 980,508,434 downwards.
TTCTGGTCCCTTGAACAGGGAGCTGAATTAAGCCATGTACTTGTAATCAGGGGCTTATAGTATACACATATATGATTGTTTTTCATGTGAACCATACACGTTTCCCTGCTTTAGCACACACACCACCAAATACTTGAAACCCCATCCAGACAAATATATATTAATTTCTTAGCAGATAATTCTAGGTCTGTTCAAATGAAGAAACTTAAAGGATACACCATGCGAGCTGGACATATTATTGTTCAGCTGGGGACCAGAAATGTAGTTTTAAGTGTTAACAAAATCAATCACTCGCGGCAAGCGTGTTCTCAACACAGACCGGGAGCTTGCTTTTTCAGCGATCCTGCTTCATATTCAAGGTCAGAAAGACGTGTCTTTCGAATGCTCTCGTTTTTTGCCAAGCAGGGCTTCTGCTCGCCCAGCACAGTCTCGCGGGGATTGGATTTTTCGCCTGTCATTAATTGTGCAGCTTTTCTACCTGCTGCTGCTATGTCGGGTAAATGTTTGTGAATTCATCCACCCATGATATTTGGTTTTGCAAATGTGTTTTTCTCTGAGCATTTTTGTAGGAATCAAGAGGATTGAGGATGAATGGAGTTGAGATGTGCAGAGCTCTTCGCTTTCACATCTCTGTTGTTTTTTTTTTAATGTGTTGAGTTAGGATAGTGCTCTGCCCGCGCACTATGGCAGCTGAACCTTGTGAGGCTTTCACAAATATTGCATAGCATGGTTTATAAGTGGTGCTGTTGGAAAGACTGGCAATAGCTGCCCAGCAGAGATTAATGCCCGGGTCGAGTTATATGAACTGCCCAGGTGGCACTAATTTGCACCCTTGTGCTTTTAAGCACAGTTTACAGTGTTTAACGGTGTGCTGTTTGCAGCATTTATTTTTGAGACAACAAAAATCAATGGGGCCTGTTTATGAGCGGTTCGTGTGGCCTGTGCACCATATAACGTGGTCCATGTGCGACACAAACCTTAAGTTAGATTTATGAAGCCATCTTTGCATGGCCCTGAGGGGCTCCATAAATCTGCAATAAAGCAATGCAGCGCACATCTCTGCTTTGCCCTATTCTGCACCTGGGAGGCATTCCATGAGTGTTGCATGGGTGTTCCAATGCAATTCCCATGGTTTTTTACCTATTCCCAGATTTACCGGAACTGGTAGACCTGGGAATGCATAAAAAATATACACATTCCCAGAAAAGGCCTAATGAGGAGCAATATCTTTAATTCTCCTCGTTACCTCCTTTTTCTATGTGTGTTGTAATTTGCAGGAAACATGGAAAGAGGAAATAGCCTCTTAGGATTGTTTTGGTGCTGAAAAGTGCCCCTTCCTACTAAAAAACAATCCTGCATGCAACGCAGACACCCTTGCACCCCCTGCGTCGGTGCTAAGCTGCCAAAAGGGCACCGCGGTACAAAAGGGCACCAGCATGGGGAAAAACAGGAGTGATTTTAGCCTTAAAAACAGCACATTCCCTCCCTTTCCCTGTCATGCAGGGCAGCGCAGCAAGGTAACTTGCTGTGTTGCGTGACTTTTTCATAAATAGGCCCCACTGTTTGCTTTTTGTTCAAAAATATAAAGTGTAAACGTTCTTTATTTTCTGCCACAAAAAAGCACTGACCACCATACAAAATGAAGCAAAATAACATACTTTTAGTCAATGCTTAATATTGAAAAAAACGTGCAGATGGCCAAAATTGTTCCTAGCAGCCTGCCCCGCACCTCTCCACTGGTGCCTCATACTTCCACGACTGGTGTTACCCACTCTCTCACAGGGAACCCCCACTGCCTGCATGAACAATGCTCAGAGCTTTATTGTGGCACATGCAGAAAGCAAGTCTGACATTCTTAAGGGGGGTTCAGGTCACCCAAGCCCTGAGAAAATATTTAAAACAATAATGTGAAATGATGCATTTTACAGGCTGAGTAGAGACAGGTAGGAGATTTAAGCAGGTGCAAAGAGAGACTTGAGTGGGAGAAAGGATAGTTTCAAGGAGAGATGAGGACCACTGAACATGGATTGGGCAGAGGGACAATGGTGGTCTGCAGGACATGTAGTGGCAGTACCATAGGTTGGCCCTCACTAACAAAAATAGGATAGCCTTATCAGGCGCAAAAATCAAAGTGTTTTTTATACATTTGCCATACTGTAATGGAATTAAGTGGCTTCTCATAAGATAATTTATTGCTTCACTAGAATTAAAGCTTTAGCAAACATTTTCAATTTTTTATGATTGAATCACAAAACCGACTATCCTGTGAACAATCATATTTTATTTGTTTAAAATAAATACAGTAATGTGTTTGCAAGGGTGGCTGGCAGTGCTTAATTTGTAAAATATTAGGACCAGGTGCTCAATTTTGTTTAGGAGGCCGCACCCACTTCCCCTGGCTCCACCCACTTCCTCCACTGGCCCCACTCACTTACTCTATTGTATCCACCCTCATCCTCAACTGGCACTGCTGAAAGCCTGATGTAATACCCGATCTAAATTTCCTCAATGGAGCCTTCCTCAAGTAAAGTTTTTATAGATGGTGCCCCACCCACTGTCCCTGAGAAAATGTTGAAAACATTGGATGCAGAAGTGCATTTAAAGCACTATTTTGGAATAAATTGGCTTAAAAGACGAATACAACTTCTGCAACGTAACATAGTGATTAGGGTTGACTTTACTAATAACAATGTATTTTTTACCCAAACAAATCCTTTTTAGTAGAATTAGGATAGTCAGAGACTGGGGAAAAATATGACTTTCAAACCTGTACCATGCTGTTTGCATCTAGCGCTTTGATAGTAGTAAATTTTTCACTGTGCTAGATAATGATTGTAACTTATGAAGTGGGAATAACAAAAGGATCTCTGTTACAAAAGCAGCAACCTACTGAGCATTGCACATGAAATACTGTTCTATCATTTGATGGAACACATTCTTTTCAGCAGGCATAATATATATAACACCTGAGAATGAACCATACCTGTAGGGATTAAATGGTGTCAGTAACAAACAAGTGTGTCTCTTGTACTCAGATCCGTTATTTATCACGTGCCTTGAAGCGACATTTACCTGATTTCTATTCCCTTTTTTGGCAAGCACCAGTTAGAAACACAGATATGGTCAGGGCTTTAAGTGAGGGGGAAACTGGGGGTGCTCTAAAAGGGGGGGCAAACCTCTTAAAGGGGTATGGCCTGCACAAGTAGGGGCATGGTCTAAATCAAGATAACTAGCATTGTGTGCCTAAGAAAATCCCCACCAATTATCCTACCTTCGGAAAACACTCTCTTGAAAGGATTTCCCTTCCTCCTTCAACGCCGCTCACCTAGCATGACATTTCCACTTCTCAGTAGTGAGCAAAATGAGCATGCCCACATCAATGTGCATGCTCTCACTGCAGTTCAATGAAATAAAAATGAAAACGGGCTACATTTGCGAGACCCAAAAATAGAGCCCAATAGAGACCCATTTCGAGGCCCCCTAAAATTACTGCTGGAGCTCAGACCCGGCCCACTTAAAGCCCTGCATCCATCCATCCAAAGCACTGCGCTATCCAACCATCTTTCAATCTATCCATACATTCCTACCTACACACATACACACATCTTTCCCTGCACCTATCCTAAGCATCTATCAGCCCACCCACCTATCCTAAGTACTGGTCCATTCATCCATTCATACTTCCATCCATCCATCCATCCACCCATCCATTCCAACCTATATACGTACATACATCTTTCCCTGCACCTTTCCTAAGCATCTATCAGCCCACCCGCCTATCCTAACTACTGGTCCATTCATCCATTCATCCTTCCATCAATCCATCCATCCACCCATCCATTCACGCAGCCATCAATCCATTCATTCATTCATTCATTCATTCATTCATTCATTCACTCATTCATTCATCCATCCATCCATACATACATACATACGTACATGTGCTCCTGGACCTATCCTAAGCATCTATCAGCCCACCGCCTATCCTAAGCACTGTCCATTCAATCCATCCATAAGCCATCCAAACATACATCTATCTGTCCCAGAACCTATCCTAATCATCTATCATCCCACCCACCTATCCTAAGTACTGGTCCATGCAGCCATTTATCCTTCCATCCATCCATCCATACATTCATCCATTCATCCATCTAACTATCCATTTATCCATCTGGCCGTCCATCCACTCGCCCTTTAATCACCTATCCGACCTTCTTTTTGTGCGCCCTCCGCCCCGATCCTAAATACCCCGTATTATACTCATCAAAGAAATTGGCAACAAATACAAATGTGATAATGAGTATGTTCCTTAAACAAGCTACATAAAATCATATGGGATCAAGACAGTGGCATATCATTAGCCCCACATCCCATGCATCCCCCTTGGTGCCCGGGGCCCTAAGCTCTAGGGGGTTCTTTCCGGCACTGCCCTGAGTGATCCTGGCTGGTTCCGGGGGTTGTGGGGTCCCCGTCGATCTGCTTTGCAAGGGGTTCTGTAAAAGGTACTTCAATAAAGAACACCAAGGCTCAAATCAGAGTAAATGAAGGTTTTTTAAGTTCAAAATAAGTTTATTAGGGGGAATATAAATCTCAATACAAAATAACAATACATAGTCACATGAATCAATTGTTGAATACAAAGACAAAATAGTTGTATATATAATTAAAGTTGGTCTATCTAAAAGAGAAGGATTAATGAAAATATATAAATAAATCAGTAAAAAAAAGCTGGGAGATTACAATTTGCATAATACGAAAATTCAAAATGAACTTATATATAAATGCACAATGAAAAGAAAGTCATGGAGGTTTGGAAACTTTTTGTTATTCGGAAGTTAAAATAGAGTAATTTTTAGCACTAGCTTCAATGAAGGTTTAATGAGTAGATCGGTAGCAGAGATCCCATCTACATCAAGACACAAATCCAACTGCTTGTCTTTCCATCCTAGCAACCACCCCACATTCCAACTCCCTTTGTCATTACATGAAAACCAATGCACTGCATCATAACCTAGATACAGAGCACCACATTACCTCCCTCCCAACATCTCATAAATAATGAAAGAAAAGGAACATGACTGTAATCAGTAAGATAAACAAAAGCATGGTCAGAGTGGTATCTTTTTTTAACATTGTGGTCTATAGATGATCCCATGTGCAACACATGTTTCAGGGACCTCCTCTCCACTGGGCTGGTATCTGGCAAAACTATTCAAGTTTCAAACTCTGTGATCACAGGGTTTCACAGCATTTCTAAAAACCTTAACGACCTTGAAAGGTTAACTGAACTTGGAGTATTTTTTCCATCCCTCTTGCGTGACCTAGGTTTACCCTGTCTCCTACATTCACTGCTGACTTGTTTACTGCCATTCTCTCATCATACCTCCTTTTCCTTTTCTTCACTCTCTCTCCACCCCTCCGTACTTCCAACACAGTTAGCCACAACTGACCTTTTAGCAGTAACCCATGTGGGTGTCACCTCAGTATTCGCAACTCTTCCCTTGAATAACTGGAAAGGAACCACACCTGTTGGGGAATGTGGTGTTAGGTGTTAAATCTGTATTTGCACACCTTTTTCCTCATTGCAATCTCCCAGTTCAATCCAGACACTGCAGTCTGCTGTAAGGTTTCCTTCAGTACTTGTACAACTCTCTCAACCACACCATTGATCTCTGGGTGTTACAATGCCACCTTTTATTGTTTAATCCTTCTAGTTCTCAGAAACTCCTCAACAACACCAGAGGTGAATTGCACTCCGTTGTCTCAGAGCAGTGAAGTGGAAAAGCCCTCTCTCTCACAGAGTTCTTTCAAAAAATCAATGACTACACCTGATTAAATTGAATTTACCACCTTGATTTCCAGCCAGTGTAAACATGCAAAAGACATACCAACACATAACAGTGCTGGGACTTCAACCTCACTGGCCCTAAAATGTCCACAGCCATGTCCAAACATTGACCACTAGCTTATTCCCTCACTACCATTGGCTGTATCCTGCACTTTTAACTCTGTCACTACATGAGCACTCTACACAATTCCAAACTTCTCTTTCTATGCTCATGTGCATGGCCCACCATCAATAAACTTCCCAAACTCTACCTTTTGTATCGCAATGCACATATGGCTCGCATGAGCATTGCCCAGTAACTATTCCATAATGTTTATGGAGGAACTAATTTGCTGCCCTGCATAAGAAGATCATCCACCACAGCCAAATAAATTCTAACTTGCCAATACCCTTTAAATTCATCATCACAATCTTTCTTCTTATACCAGTGACTTGAAATCATTGCCATGACCTTTTGTAACACATCATCATTTATCAAACTCTCTCTCCAGTCTTCCTCAGAAATCAACCCTTCGGTGTTCAAACAAACATTGACCTCTTCATCAAAATCTTCATCTCCAAACTAATCGCCTTCCTCAGAAACCTCACGCTCAGCATCCCCTAATCTGGATAGACAGTCAGCCAACATTTTATTGCCCCCAGTCAAATAGAGATCAACAAATCAAATTAATTTAAGGCGACCACCCATTTCCATATCCAGTGTGAAAGTCTAAATCCTTCTTAATAAACATTTCCTTCAGAGGCATTTGATCTGTGAAGATATCAAACCTTATCCCTCAAAGAAATGTTCTTAATTTGCGCACTGCCCAGAAAATGCCCAGAGCTTCCTTCGCCACAACTGAATAGTTACACTCAACACCTCTCATAGGCCTGGCAATAAATAAAATTGTTTTCTCTTTCCCATCCACATTCTGCATTAGTACAGACTCTTACCCCTTTGAGCTGGCATCAGTAATTATGTATGACTTCTTTGTTGGATCAAAACCTCAGACATTAGGTGCCTCACTTATACTTTTATACACACAAAAACTCGGTGTCGCAGCCTTGACACCACACAAATTCTCTACATTTCTTGAGTAGGTCCTTCATACAGCAGGTTTTCTCTGCAACATTTGGGAACATTTATTAGAAAACTCAGCCATTCCAAGACATTCCACCAATACTTCTTTATTTTGAAGGACACGAAGATTACAAATACTTTCTACCAAGACAGCCTTTCGTTTGATTCTAGAAGCAGATGGTCTAGTGATTTCTATTGCACAATCACAACTCTTCCAAGCGACAGCAACCATCACTATTTACAACAACGGTACTATTCTCACTCAGTCCACGGACCCTAGTCTAAACCTATTCGATAACATATTTCCCATTATTAAAGAGCATGTCTCCAATCCACCTATTCCTGCCCAAGTGACCCCCACTCCTAGCACCCAAGACACCACAACGCCAACCCATTATCCCACCCTCCCATCCCCTACCCCCTTGCCTTCTAGGTGCTCAGAGCCTCACACCTCCCTCAAACCTTCTACCCCACCCTACAACAGACGTTTCCTCTCTTCACCTAATCCTTACATACTCCCAACTTACACTACTGTAACAGCAAACTCACTCCTTATTCAATCTGGTAGGTCCCCCGGAACGACCATATCCCCTCCCACCCCTAGTCCCCCCTCCTCCATCACCATCCCTCCCCCTTCCACCCCTAGGCCCCCTCCTCCACCATCATTCCCCCTACCTTGGCACTGCCTCATAGCGACACATCCTTACCCCACCCCAGTATTGTAGTCACTCACACACCCACTATAAAAGTCGCTCTCCCTCCGTTTCCAGTCAGAGGTCACTCCCCTTCTAACAGCCCTCCCACCCTTACTCTCCCTTCCCCTGCGCCTTCCCTATTCCATTTGTCCACCTCGAACTCTGAACCCCCCCATTCCAGCCAACCCCCCTGTGCTCACCAGGTGGCGCATACAATTTGTCCCCACCACGGCCACACTACGAACATCCCACCCCCCTAATCCACCCTTAGAACATATCTCACCTCCTATTACTCCTACTACGCCCCCTCTACTACCATACACTCCCATTACCCAGTTAGGTTCAGCTGCAACTCCCCTACTCACACACACTACACCCTCTTCTACGTTTTCACCAAATCTTACACCAGAGCATACTACACCCATGGACACACCTTTCACACCTCCTCTACCACCACCAACCACTCCAACTACCCATACATCCATGCCAAATACATACCCAACACTCTACTCATCACATCCCCTTACTCTTCCCACACCTTTCTTCAGATCTCACACCGAACCGAGCCAAATCTCCCCAACTCATACCACGGTCTACCACCCCCACCACTACTGTTCCAAACACCACTTTGGACAAGATTATGTCCACCCTTCTCCAAATTAAAGAGGATCTACATACTTTCAAAGAGTTGTTTTCGAATCAACCCAGGCACCCCTCACCCCCAGTACCCTCTCATCTAGCAAGCCCCTCACCCATCCTACAATCTCACACAAACATAACCCTCCTCACTGGACCTCAATTCCTGCCCGCAATTCTGAAACCCGCCCTCTGCAAAGCATCAATCCACTTTCGGGGTACAACATACGCTCCCTCCTACACTCTTATGGTCCCGCTCCCACGACCCACATAGCCACCACACACCTTCCCATCCCTACTATCCACCCCAACCCGCAAAGGTACCCCACACAAAACAATAGAGGTACCGTTTCCAATAATCTTTAAAAAGTCACCCTCACTCTGGACCTCTCCTTATCCCTCGTCACCCCGCGGCTCAAATGTTATGTTATGTTATTTATTCTTTTGTATAGCGCAACGGTTACTCAAAAAGAGTGTCCCGGCGCTTTAGGTAAGGAGAACTGATTCGCAATAACATAACACAATAAAAAAAAGAGTACAGAACAAACAAGTAAAAACAGTTCTCCTTACCTAAAGCGCCGGGACACTCTTTTTGAGTAACCGTTGCGCTATACAAAAGAATAAATAACATAACATAACAAATGCACACTTCTAAACTGTAGATCTGCCCCTAGACACGCATCTGACATAGTCAACCACATTATCGCACTTGACTTTGACCTGACCATATTCACCGAAACCTGTTTAACAGAATCTTCCTCCCCACTCAGTGACATTCTAGTACCCCCATAACTATCACATCATCAGATTGGACAGGACTGGCAAGACAGGGGTGGAATCGCATGTATTCACTGGAGCAACCTCTCAGTAATTAGAGCCATTTCTCCTATATTCTCCTCTTGTGAACACATCTGCCTCGACGTCAACAGCGAGGGCAATCCAGTATGATCTCTGCAAATTATCTACCACCCACCAGGGGACAACCTCACCTTCATTGAACACCTCATGGACATGATCACAATGAACTCTGGTCGACAAAACACACAAATATTCCTTGGTGATTTCAACCTTCATTGGAACGATGACAACAACCCTGAGGTCGATAGTCTCAAAAACTTCCTCAGCGCTCTAGACCTCACCCAAATCTGCAACAGCCATACTCATGTCAAAGGCTCTATCCTGGATCTAATCATCTCCAAAGGAGACTCCACCCAACTCGACTCAATCCAACCCTGTGACTGGTCTGACCACCACATTATCATATTCTTCATCAATGAAAATGTGTAACTCAACCCAGTTCAATCCACCAAATTCAAGGTCTGGAAAAGAGACCTGAAGAAACTCAATCCCAACTCATTACCTTCTCCCACTTCCAATCTTCTCCTACCCCCTACCGGCGCCTCCGACGTTCAGGTTCTCACCGACCACTACCTCAAGTCGATGACCACGATAGTCAACGAAGTTCCCACCCTTCAGTTAAAGATAGTCTCCTCTAAAAACTCAAAACCATTGTACGGCGGGCTGCTTAACGAAGATAGACGAGCTATGAGACTGGCGGAAGGCAATTGGAGACCAGCCCCTTCGGCTATGCACCTTAAAACACTAAAGAAAAAGAGAAATGCTTACTTTAGCAAAATCAAATGCTCGAAAGCAGATTTCTTTAGCCACCAACTTGACCAAGCAAAAAAAAACAGCCAAAAAAATTGTTTGAGTTAATCAAAACTCAATCCAAGCAAGAACCTCAACGACTACGTAACACAACTAGCACTCTACCATCCTGTGAAGAATTCTCTACTTTCTTTAACCTAAAGACAGATAACATCAGGAAAGATCTCCTCACTGATCTAAGCCTATACTCCAGCCCCCTCAGCAAAACACCCATTGAACTAAAAAACAAGGCTACATGGTTGTCCTTTGATACTTACATGGAAGAATCTATAGGCAAAATTCTCAGTACCTTGAAGCCCTCCAATCACCTCACTGACCCTCTACCTGCAAACGCTGTAAAGGACTTTATCCCATTGCTTCTCCTGCTTTAGACCAAAATCATTAACACCTTACTTCAACAAGGATGCATCCCGGACTCCCTCAAAGTGGGACAAGTATCGCCCATACTAAAGAAACCCCCAGCAGACCCTACCGAACTAAACAATTATCGCACTATCTCCAATTTCCTTACCTTGGCCAAATTGTTAGAAAAATGTGTACACCTCCAACTGACAAAACAAATCGAGCACTTTGACCTCCTCAACTCACACCAATCAAGCTTCCGAGCAGGCCACAGCACGGAATCAGCCATGACACACATAATCGATGACTCCCTTCAAATTCTTGATCAGAACAGTACTTGCCTCCTCATCCTACTCGACCTCTCATCAGCCTTCCACACGTCAAACATGAGAACTTACTCGATCTGTTGAATATCAGAATGGGTCTATCAGGGACAGTACTCAAGTGGTTTACCTCATTTCTTCATAACCGAACTCAGAAATTCAAGATTAACAACACTATGCCCACACCCATTCCAGTAACACTAGGTGTCCCACAAGGATCCTCCCTATCCCCAACATTGTTCAATCTAGTCATGGAACCACTCACCACACTACTTCAAGCATCCAATGTGCAATTTCACATGTACGCAGACGATACCCAACTCTACCTTAAAATACAAACCCCTACAAAGACATCAAACTACTCAACACAACGCTTAGGAACACACAGACATGGCTGGCCGAGAATCATCTCAAACTTAACGCTCCAAAAACGTAATTCCTCCTAATAGCACCTCCTGCCAAAGTCCCCATCGCTCAAGTTTGGCTTAAACATCTCACTGCACTCAACGTTCAACCTATCATCGTGGATTCAGCAAAATCTTTAGGCATAACCCTCGACTGCAGTCTCAATATGCAACATCATGTCAACAATGCAACGAAGGGAGCTAATTTCCAAATCAATACCTTGAGGAAGTTGAAACCCTTCCTCCCAGCCAATGACTTCAGGACCGCAGTCCAAGCCCTAGTTATCCCTCCGGTATATTATGGAAGTGTCGCCCTCTGTGGCCTCCCCATATTGACAACCGCACCCCTAAGAGCCTCTATTAATGCTGCAGCGAGACTCATCACTGGATCCAAAAAAACGCTCACACATCTCTCCTGACTTAAAATCCTTGAATTGGCTGCCATACGAAGCTAGAATACACCTGAAAATTGCGTGCATGACACACAAGGCTATACACCACAACTCGCCCAGTTACCTCGCTCAGAAATTGACAATTTCGGGTGGCTCAAGAGCCACAAGAAGCGCAGAAAATCTTCTTTTGAAACCACAAAGATTCCACAAGAAAAAAACATATAAACGCTCCTTCTCAGGGATGGCACCCAGGATATGGAATGCCCTTCCTCCAGAAACCAGACTTATCTCCTCCACGGCATCCTTCAAAAAAGAAGTAAAATCAATCCTCTTGGCTAAATGCACATGAATATAGACTGAGGAAATCCTGAGACTCGTTATTTTTCCTTATAATACAAATGACTGGCCTGACCACCTATGCACCTTTGTTACCTTGCATTGTGCTCTATTGATAACCTTCTGTGCACAAAACACCTTGTTAAGTATTCTTTTGTCTTTATATCCCATATTTGTGTAAAGCACTCTGATATCTGTGGAGATCTTGTTCGCGCTCTATAAAATTTTCAAAATAAAATAAAAATAAATAAATAACTGTTCCCAAATATTCAATCTCTCGAAAAATCGACCTGCATGTATCAGCTCTGAGTGTAAGACCAGCTTCACACAACTTTGATAAAATTCTCCTCAGCCTACCATCATATTCCTGCACATAAACATCAAATATCAGCAATTCATCCTGACAAACTTTGCCACCCTCATCTGTCCTCAGAATGCGCTCCATCGTCCTATGAAACACAGAGGCTACTGAGATGAGACCTAAGGGCATTCTCATAAACGTTAAGGCGCCAAAGGTTGTGATGAATGCTGTCAGATCTTGGGACAGCTAATGCAACTTTACCTGTTGGTAGGGCAAAGTTAAGTCCAAAGACAAAAAGTGCTTCACCACTTCAGAGAACACAACATTTCACTGATGTTATGTAGCAGAACTGTTTTGTTGAGTTGTGTTAAGTCAACACAGAGCCTGGCCTCTCTGTTGGCTTTCTGAGCCATAACAACCGGAGATAAACACTCTGTGGCCTCAGCTTCCTGTATGACACCAATCTCAATAAGTTTATTTAATTCCACTCGTATTCTTTGCTTCACCAGCAGTGGAAGATGACTAACCCTAGCCACTTTGGGTGAGATATTGGGTTACAGCTTTATAAGGTGGACATTGATTTTAAGACAACCCAGTTTGTTGACAAACACTTTGGGACATTCTCTAATCCAAATTTCACTCACTCCACACACAGACCTGACCATTGGCATCTCCTTCAGACAAACAGAGGGACTTTCATTGGGATCTTGATATACATGTAAATCCTGTTGGTGATACCAGCTAATTAGCGAGTCACCATTCATGGAAACATATACCATTCCTTGGACAATTCTTGCTTTGAAATCAACTTTCCCCAGAAATAACCCAACAGATTTATGGGTTCACCCTGTACCTGTTTGGTTTATGACGTCAGGTTTCAATATCGTCACTCTGCTTGAAAGAGGTTGCTCATAAAATGACTTCGGTATTAGAGTTATCTTAGCTCCTGAGTTAAAAAGCATTTTCACTGGTGCGTCATTAATCAGGACTACTTCTAACGGACCCTCACGATTCTTTAATTTGAAGAATGTTAACCTCTTCAACCTGTTCCTCATAAAGATCAACTTCCCTCACCGTCTTCATATCTTAGGTTGATTTGAAGCGCCTGGAAAAGTGACCTTTGAATCCACAGGTGTTACACGTTACTTTCCAGCCTGGATAATCTTTGAAGTTTGCAACATGCCCAGAATTGCCACATCGAAAACATTTATCCTGAAAACCCTTTGAATAGGGGGACTTTACATCTGCGCTTGGAAATGCTTTATTTTTTGTCAATTTATTTTGAACCACCTTCAACACCCCACCATCACTTTTGTCTATAGGAACAGCCTTACGTATAACTTCAACACACGCTTTCAAGTGTTCGTGCATCTCGGCAATGGTGAGAACCTCCTCTAAAGGAGGATAGTCCTTTTGCCACAAGCTCTCTCGAGCTTTGTCCAGCACAATTCCTAACATTAGTTGATCTCTTAGGTGTGCATCTAGAGTTACACCAACATTACATTAGTAGATGCTAACTTGTGTAATACTGTGGTATACTGTTCCACTGATTCATCTTGTTGTTGCATTCTCCTTCCAAAGTGATACTGCTCAAGAACAGTATTAACTTTGGGAAGAAAACAAAAATAAATTCTTTTTATACAAAATTCATACTTATTTGAGCTTGATGAATCACTCTCTGAAGAACAGGAAAGAGCTCAAAAACTTCCTGTCCTGATCCCAAGCAATTCATAAGAAATTACATCTTTCTTTCCTCACTGAGGGAAGTCCCACACATCCGAACATAATGACCAACACCTTTTTCCATTTTAGCCAGGAAAGAGGTGGCTCGCCTGGAGAAGAAAGTAAGAAAGGGGGTGCAGAAACATTTTGCATAATGCTAATTACTGGTAATGGAATAATCCTACTGCTCTCACTACATGCAAGCAAGTAACTACTTAGATAATGATAATTAGAGAAGTCCTTACGGAGATGCAGAGTGAAGGAGGTAAGAAGAGGCAGCTGCTAACTTGGCCTGCTTAGGAAAGTGTTTAATGGGCCTGAACCTGCGGAAGCTGCAAAAAATCCCTGGTCCCCAAAAATAAATGCTGGTGGTGCCTACGGGGAACTACTGGTACAAATTAACCACTGCTTATAATGTTATCTGTCATTAAATGTAACCTTGATACAAATTTCAACCATCTAGCAAGTGTAACTAATGCGAGCGATTACTTCATTCATTAACAAGATTTGGTAATGGCAATAGGTCCACCTTAAGAATGCACTGTCAAGTCAGACCTAAATATCCATGTAGGTTAATGACTGACCTCCTCCATATGAAACGCTGTCAGAAACCCCCCCACTATAAATGATCTAGTTATCTATTTTTTTTTAAATGTTTTTTTTAAAAAAAAAATTATTACATGCACATTGTATTACACGTCATACTTTTATATACTTTGCAAATTACATCCATTGTATGTCTCTGGTTTGAAGTTTTCGAAACAATATAAACAATATAAACGATATAAAAATATAAAAATATCATAAAGCATAGTTCTAAAGTTCACTATTCTTTTACATTATCTTACAATGCCATCCTTTCTTTCCATTTGGTTATTGGTTCCCAAATTTTCAGCCCAAGTCTCCTTCCCTTTTTCCCCTTCCGTGCATATATAGCTTTCTCAAGGTTATAGCTGGCTAGTAGGTTTGCCAACCAAACTTGCATTTCAGGGGGTACCTTGTCTAACCATACTCTTGCTATTGTCAATCTCAAAACTGCAGTAGCTATAAACATAAATTCTTTCTGGTCAAATCCATCTTGATTGTCTATCCCAAACAATATCATCCTAGGTGTTAGTTTAATTCTTATATCCAGAGTGTTACTAAGGAAATCTTCTACGCTTCTAATCAAGGTGTACAGCTGGGGACAGGTAGCAAACATATGAATAATATCTGCATCTCCTGCATTACAGCGTGGACAGGTAGTACCATTGGTGCCTCCCCATTTAGCTATTCTGGCGGGGGTATAATACAGCGAGAATAACATCTTGTAATGTTGTGATTGCAGGGGACCTGAACACAAAATATTACATCCCAAATCCAAGGATTCTTGGAGACTACCGGGATCCCCACCCAATTTTCCAGCCCATTTATTGCTAACTTTCTCCAAGTCGTCCATCTTCTCTTTTACTAGACTTGCATAGAAAGATCTAATTGTACAGTCCCCTCCTACTTTTATCTTTTCCAATACTTCATTACTATTAAACCCCACACTACCACCTTGCTTACGACAAAGAAAGCTCCTTACCTGTAGGTATTTAAAGAAGTCCTTCCTCTCAATCCCATACTTAACAATAAGGTCTGAAAACTGAACTATCCCGTCCCCATCCATTAAATCCCCAATCTGTTCTATCCCTTTCTGTGTCCAACCCAGCATTGTTGAATCTGCAAATACTTCTGCCGGGAAGGATTTGTTCTTGTAGAGCCTAACATACCTGTTATATCTTCCCAATCCCATTTTTTTAAGGAATGCATTCCATATCCTACATGCTGCCACCAAAGTCTTAAATCTAGTTCTTTTATGGTATCCAAACTCAACCCTATTTAAGAAATTATTTTCTGCCTCTGCCCCCAGTATAATAGCATAGACTTCTGTAGACATAGTTGTAACCCCTATATCGCTTCCTCCACCCCGATTAGGCCCTGCATAAACTGCAATGCTGTAGCCATCTGATACAACCTAAAGTCGGGGGCCCCCCACCCCCCTCTCTCTCTTGGTAGGGTCATATATCTATAAGCTCTTCTGGTTTTTCCATGTGCCCAGATGAATCTATTGAGCACCCTTTCTATCAAATTAAACCATCTAACATCAATGATCTAGTTATCTAAGCCACTTTAATAGAATTATAATTTACAATTACAGCTTCTTGGAGGGCAAGACCTCTTTTGAAAAAGCACGCAACTTCTGCCTGATCAAAACATGTACTCTGACTCTCCAACACGTAGGAGGAGCCAAGGCCCCTCTCCTGGTGGTTCTCACATAATTTTCTGGCGAGCATGCGCTGTCAAGCGAGACAAAAACGTCAAGGTATGAAATTAAGTACAGTTCATTCATTTATTTGCATGCTCACGATATTCTTATTATTCCTCTGGACATGATTAACACATGCACTATCCTTCCCCAATGTTTCAATGGATAACATGAGCACAGTTTAATACCATGCAGTCATACCTGAAGTCTGTCCTATTGAAAAGCATTCATTTTGGCAGCATTGATTTAAACGAGGTGGCAATTTCAGTCATGAACAAATTAAAAACATTTCAATTTACATATGTCTTTACAGCACATCCCTAACGGACACTTTACATTTCAGGTAGTTGTGTTTAAAGGTATTTCTTCAGTGATAATTTGGGAGCGCTTTCCAGACAGAAAGCATACGGTGGCCGGTTCGCTGCATGTGCCTTATCAGCGTATTTGACCCATTCTGCTACGTCAGCCTGAGCTCACAAAAACGTTATGTGCAATTTCAAGCATGAGCGGCTTTATGGTGAAATTGGTTAGTTGTGTTTGTATACTACAAACTGCTGCATTTTCTATATTTGTGAGCATGTAGCCAGATGATCAGTACTGGGGCAATAGTGTTAGTTACTTGCGCAGAAATTACTTTTCATAAAACACACATTTGAGGATGGGAGGAGCAGTTAAATGCCTCAGGCTTGGTCGCTTGAGGTGGAGCTGGGGCAGCTTTATTATAGTATCGTTATCAGTAGTGTTTGTTTGTTCTGCATAATACTGGCATGTGCTCCTTTTCCCATGAGCACGTGGTAGAATGTTTGGAAGTCTGGACAACATAGCACAACTAGAAGAACCCCAGAAGACAGTAATACCACACAACAAAGTAACAGAACCGGCATTACCACAAGCTTACAATACCATAACACAAAACAAAATCGAACAGCAACAACACAATAAAAAGCATATACGTAAAAGCACACAACACAAAAAACAACAAAGGGAGACAACAACACACTAAAAACAGCTACAACATATTACAACAACAACCGGCTGGAGTGTGAGCCAGCTTCAGCTCTCACAGCAAATTATTGCCTCGACCAGTATGTGCCCATGGTGTTTGGTATGCTGCATTTGGTTCCTGGTGTTGGTTAATGTTATCTGAAGCTTAAAAGGACTCTCGGGGCTGGTGGGATAAGCAACTAAATATTAGGCAAGGAGGAGAGGGAGATATAGAAGGTGCAGTAGGCAGAGATGCACGGACAATAGTGGAGGGGTGATGTAATTGTTATTGCTTAAGCTGTGATGGGTGGCGGTCTGCCACGGAATGAGACAAGTGAGGTCAGTCGGGATCGTCAATGTTGATTTATAAGTCTTCTGAAGAGGTGACATACTCCGGCATTGTCGAGTTATGGGGCCCTAGGCCCGCATACTCGTAATAACTGCGACACTGACACCAGATGTATGGTTGGTTAGTGAGCCTCGAGCACGTGCGCTCGGCTCTCTTTATTAGCTGTGTCACGTGGTCTCGTGACATCAGTGGTGGGTGGGTGTTAGGTGTATCATTACATGCAGAACAACTAGACTGTGTCTGCTAGGACATTACATAACTCCCAAACTTTAATAAAATTTAAGGAAAGACAAAAGTCCGAACCTGTGGGAGGAAATACACAAATGTACAATAATTACAAATTTACACTGAGTCTCTTCAGCTGCTTGCTTGATGACGACAGTGGAAATTGCTGCTGAAACCTTAGTTCTTCTTGGCGTGACGTCTTGGTTCTTGGTGGGCGTGCGCTTGTGAACTTGCGCCGTGGAAGTGTGTTGGTCAGTCCACTGAGATGTTGTATTTGAGGATGACGTCAACAGGATTACCAGATGTTAGACCGGGATGATGTTGTCTTCCGCTGGTCCGTCGGTTTCTTCACTGTCAGCAGCTTGGCTTCACATTACAAAGTATGGAGTCTTTGAAGGACATTCTTCTCACTAAGATGCCCCTCTCGCGGGTATTCTCCTGCCACGAGATGTACCGGAGGCCATTTGCATCAGGTTTCCACTAGGCCGGGTATTATTCCACAGCGTTGCTCCAACTCCACAGTCTGCGTGTGAATGGAGGAGACGATGAGGGTACTACCTCACAAAGTCCGTAGCTCTACCCGAAGGGTAGTTGTTGACTCCTTTTTTTGCGCACAAGTTCCTCTTCTTCCCGGGACGTGCAGGTGAAACGGCGATGGATCCAACTCGTGTCGGGACCCTCTGCCACCGGTGCCCTGAGGCCTTTGCCCCTTGGATCTCCACGGGCTGGTGGGGATTGGTCAGTTCTCCTTGTTCAGGCCATCTGAGCTCCCTCCGCTTCCAGACTTCCGTTCAATCCCAAAGGTGGGTGTTGCCAATGGTCCGGCCTGTGCTCTCCTACCGTCCACGGGTCGTCGGGATCTTGTGAATGGGTAGCTGGTCTGTTCTTGGTGCTCTCAGTGTTCTCCTGGACATGTGGGTCACTGTACACGGTGTTGTGGTGTGTGTCACCGCTTCTTCTTCTTGTAGGTGTGTGGACTTGTTACACCTCTCTTCACCTTTTCCAGAGGTTGTTCTTGGCGTCGTGCCACATGACTTCTTCCTTCATTCTTTTCTCCATGGCGTTGTGCCACTCATTCTCCCTTCTCCTTTTTGCAACACGGTGCGGTCACCTTTCTTCCTTTGTCTTGCTGACCAGGCTTCTTCAAGCAGCGTTCACTCTGCCTGTTTCCGTCTGGTCTTGTCCTGTCATTAGGACACGGTCTTCTCTCCACTCTTCGGTGACTGGACCGGTCATTACGATCTTCTCTCTTGCCTCCTATTACTTCTTTTCTTGTAAGTGTTGCGTCCGTCTCTCCGGGTCTTCTTTCGGACATTCTCCTGATCTCTCAGTTCACGGACGTCTTACGGCAGGACATCTTCATCCTGATTTCTTGGCAGAACACTTTCGCTGCGCCTTTGCGGCGGTCAGTATTCCGGCGACCTGTTGGCAGGTCGGTTAACTTCTTTTTCCTTCACGGGCGATCATCTTGGTGATCGGCTTTTGTTTGGGCGCCCCTCTGGCTTGTCGGATCATCCTTTTCTTCTTGGGCGATCTTCTTTGCTACCAGATGGGGTGGACAGCTTTCTCTTTGTGAGTCTTCTCGCTATCCGCGATCGTTGGGATCGCTATTTGTTCTGCTGCAGTGCTTTTACGTTTGCGCAGTTTCGCCTGCGCTCTTCGTGTGCTCTGCTGTTTCCGGAGGGTTACTTCACCGCTCCATGGACCTTCTCCGGTGGGTGCACTTCTCATGCGCACTTCCGGTGAGGCTCTTTAGCTTCTTGGGGCGTTGACCGTGCTTGGTTGCTTCGCCTCCTTTTGGCTGCGGGGTAACTTTGTGTTACTCTTCCATTGCACGTCAGTGTGCATTGCAGTGGCAAGTTCTGGCTTCACTTGGTACCGTCATGATACATCTTCAGTGTAGCTTTGTTCCTTGTGGTTCATTAGATTCTTTGGCGTCGTCGCTCTTTCACTTGCGTGTCGCACTTTTCCTCTTCACACTTGGGTACTTGCCTCGCACGTCTTCTGATGCTTTGGGTGCGGCTTCCTGTCTGTTAGGCACTGTCCTTGTGCTTGTTTCCTTCTTTGTGCTTCTTCTGGGTGCAGTTCTCTCTAGTGTTCACTAGATGGCAGTGTAGGCTGCTGGTCTTCCTTCAGCAGCAGCCTTCTCTTCTTGGTGACTCCTTCTTTCCTGTTGTTGGTGCTTGGAGTCCCAGGCTTGCAGGGCCTGCTGTTGTCCAGGAGTGTGCAGAACAGGAGGGGGCTGGAGTCACTGCTACTGACAGGTGAGTCCCATTCCTTTTCTTTGTTTATCCAGCATGGGCGGCAGTGGGGCACCAGCATTTCAGGGCTCATGGTGCGAATGGGGGGGGAAGAGAGACTCCGGTCTCCAGTAGCGTGTGCAGACATTTGTTCCTTTCGCCGGCGGCCCTCACGCATTCTCTTCGCCCTCCCTGCCCGCCAGCCTCACAGTCTACGCTCGGGCAGGGGGGGGCTAATTCTCATTTGCGCTGTGTGCACCCGCCGGCTCAACTCTCTTCACTTCTTCCCGCTCCCTGCATCGCACAGCAGGCAAAGTGTTCACGGGCTGCCGGGGGTCGTGTCCGGTCCTGCGGTGCTGGTGTGCGGGTGGGCTCCGCTGATTGTTCCCAGCGCCGGCAGCTCTTCACACACTGCCGGTCACTCACCACTTTATTTGGGCAGGCCGGGCAGCATCCCTCATCGTAGCAGGTGGGCTCTGCTTCTTTACTTTCACTCTCCCCACCCGCGGCACTTCACACACGCAGAGCGGTGGGAGAGACGCTGCAGGCAGGCCGCGGGTGGGCTCCGCTGGCCTTGCTGTAATTATTGTTCGTAGAGGGGTAAGTCACCTCAGGCAGGCCGCGGGTGGGCTCCGCTGGCGCTGCTTTATTTAAAGTTTATTTTGGCAAGGCGCCATGTCATGCGGGTGGGCTCTGCTTCTGTGCAACCGATGAGGGGGGTCGCTTCTGGCATGCGTGACCCCTCCGGGCCATTCACATCACCCGGGCTCACCTCAGGCCTACGGGCCACTTCTTCCGCTGCGGCCGTGGCGAGTGGGCTCCGCCCGGTCAGCACTCCGCTCCGGTGAGGATCCCTGCTGCTGCGGCCGGCTCGGGTGGGCTCCGGTCGGTCCGCTTGGGGCACAGTTGCGGCTGGTGCAGGTGGGCACTGCCCGGTCTGCTTCTTCTCCTGCGCTGGGGTCTAGGTGCGGGGTGAGCTCCCGGTCACCTCGATGTGGACCTCTGGGCCCGGGGCAAAGCACACGCCCCGCGGGCCACTCGGCAGTCTGGCGCCGATCCTGGGGGAAGAGGCACGATGTCACCCTGCTGGCCTCTCCCCCTTTCACCCACGACGAAAATGGCTGTGGCACGCGTGTACACAGCCACCAGTCCTCATCACCATTGTCGAGTCGTGGGGCCCTAGGCCCGCATACTCGTAATAACTGCGACACTGACACCAGATGTATGGTTGGTTAGAGAGCCTCGAGCACGTGCGCTCGGCTCTCTTTATTAGCTGTGTCACGTGGTCTTGTGACATCAGTGGTGGGTGGGTGTTAGGTGTATCATTACATGCAGAACAACTAGACTGTGTCTGCTAGGACACTACAGGCATCTCATATTTATCTCTCTCTTTCTCTCTCCTACCCGGCTAGTCTACCTGCTCAACATAACTCTTCCTCCAATTGCCCAAATCTAATGGTGTTGTGTGATTTCCGTGAAGTGCCATACCTTTTCCTGCAAAGCTGCTATTTGCTGCATAATCCTGAACCCACAGAAAGTCTGCATCCCCATAACATGCTCTGGCCCTATTTCCAGTTGTGCATTAGTTTAAGTTCACATGTGTACTCCCGCTCCGCCATATTAGGTGAATTTCAAGATGTCTAGCCAATGATCCAGATTGAGCAGATGAGCCAGTGCAAAGCTGGCACCACTGTAAAGCTACGCAGCTCTTGTAGGAATGAGATCTGTGGCACAGGATTCATAGTTCAAGTTCAAGTTGAAGTTTTTTCAAGAGTTCAGTCTATAAAACCATTACACCAAGACACCATACATAAAGAACTTTAGTCACTATTTTTATAGAGAAAAATCATTTCTAAAGTGAACATGTAATCGTAGCCAAAAAGTGCAATCTTTTTTTTTAAAGTGCTTATTGTCCCGGAGGATCACGTTTACCCATATGAAATATCATAGTAAAATCCATTTGTAAACCTGTTATAAAAATTTAAAACAATGAATCAGTTTTGAACATTTGATAAAAAAAGGATTCCGTTCTATTGTCCAGGATTCGTAGAACAGGATTTATAGAACAAGCATGGAGTGTACAGCTAGTTCTTCATTATTGTTTTTATATCCGGTAAATAGAACATGCTGATTTACATATGAATTTAGGACTAAACTCCAACACATTTTCTTTTTTGCATATTTTTTATGCAATACGATTTAAAATTTAAAAAGATTTCCTCTCGTTTAAGGTTTGGTTTTAAGTCTGTCTACAAAAAGCATTACCTTTGTGCTGTCTGCCTGAGCTCATGTCATTCATGCCAAAAAAATACAGAGGGTAGAGATTTGGGTCAGCCCCCTTCAGTTATATGGTAATTTTGTTCTTCACCTTCGTATATTTCTTAAACAAAGCGCCATTAAGATTTTGGGTTAGTCCTTTCTTTTTTTTTTATTTACATTTTTATTAAAATATAGAAAAAATATACATGTCAGCGTTTGTATATACAGTACATAATGTGATGAGCTTCGCCGTTATGACTCCATCAATCTCACTATTTGCTTTTCGCTATTATTAAGCCGAAAGAGTTGCTTTCATTGCAGTGCGCTGAAGAAGAAGCGCCGCATCACGCACTGCAGTGGTGGTGCATTTGTCCACCTAAAATTATTCCGCTTTCCTTTTGAAGTTTCATCCAGTCATTTTACATCGCAATATGTTTTTGCCGCAGGTGTGATCTTGATCCTAAAACTCCTGCTCACTTTGGACCAATGGCGAGTACATTCTTAAAAGTGATTTTGTTTTTTAAAATGATTATACATCTAAATTTGACTTCTGCTTCTACGTTTTTTCCACATTCATGCTGATGTTGTACTAAGGGTGATTTTGCACCCAACTGTCTCAATACACCTAAATATGATGTTTGATTCTAAACATGGTTTTACACTTGCAGCTGTTTTTGTACTTCTGCTGTAGTTCCATCAGGGGTATTTTTGTACTTATATGTGTTTTTGATTCTATATGCTTCGAAAAATCCAATCATTTGAGGATGTTTTCCGATCCTATATACCTTTACCATAAGATATTATCTCCTTGTTACTCTTTTTACATTACACTAACTTGCATCCTTCAATTTTTTTAAACTTCTTTCTTGATTTGTTCTAATTGATCAATATGAATCGTCTTTTCACTAGTACTTTCAGTTGTAAAATCCATCCTACCCCTCCCTCACCCCTTGATCTGCCTTGTCCATATTTTGCATCTCTTATGACTGCACTAACCTTTGTTATGTTCTTAACTTTCATCATGCATGATTTCCAGCATTTTGTAAGATGGAATCCAACTTCACTGTGCACTGATATCCTCTGGTTTATATAAGAATACATAAATAAAAAGGAAGAATTTTCAACTAGGAGGACGGTGTGGCGTAACGGCTAGAGCCGAGTCTCGGCATTGAGTCAACATTCTGTGATTCTGGACCAATCACTTAATATACTGGCGCCTAGAGTCCCTCACCGGTCTACCCAGAGTGACTCCAAAATGTCATTTGGCTGATCCTTTGTGTGAGCTACAGGGACACAGCAAGCTTCCAGAAGTCTTCCCTGCAACTGTCAGCTCACCAGCACCAATTGGATGAATCTGGGCCTGCCAGAGGCTGCTTTCCTGTGCTTGAGTGAGTTCTGATCCCTAAGAGGTGCCTCCTGGTGCTGGACCCTTGGCTGGCATCAGTATGAACACCTTATGAAGAAAAGGGTACGATTCAGAAGTTTTGGCTTCCTTGCAACCACAAATGGCTTCTTCATGAGGATAATTGACCATCCACAATGACCATCAGTTCAAAGCTCCTGTGAGATTTGCTTTTAGTGCCAACAGCCCACCAATGCAAACCTCCAGCGATACCTGGCTCTTGCTACTGCAGCATCAACATCACGCTTACAATCTACCACCAATGCAACCTGCACCATTTGTGCAGGACTTGAGAAGGTAACTCTTCAGCATGAGTAATGGGGCTCCGGTAGCTGGCCCGCCCTCAATAGTAGTTAGCCTGAACTTGCTACTTTTCCCGGTCCAGTATGACCAGATAACTGTGAGTGGCACTTTATTTTTATTTTAAATGTTCAATTTTACTGATATTGCAATGGGTTTAATTAAATACACAATAAATTATTGTTATTATTATTTAAAAATACATACCTTCGGTTCTACTTATTGGATTTTTGTTCTTTTGGTGTCATTTTATGTTTTCAAAATGTACTCAATTTTTACAAAATCATTTGGGATTTTTCTGGTTTTATATTTTCACTTTATCGCTGTCTGTGTGCTGCATAAATACTTTACACATTGCCTCTTAGTTAAGCTTTTGTGTTATGCTACCCCAGAGTTAAGTACATGTTAATTTAGTGACTTTTGTGGTGCACCTCTACAAGGGTTGTGTTCATTATTTGAGAGGAGCTTCCACTGCTCTCAACTAATAACATAATTTCTTAGAAAAGAGTTTTCAAATGTTTGTGAGACTTGAACCAAGGGTCATTTTGATAATAAATAGGTGTGTGCAACTGAACATGATTTTTCTCCTAAATGTGGTTTGCTCTTAAAACGGTCTCCGCATTCCCATTGGTGTGGCACCAATCACAATTGTGCACTTATATGTGACTTTGCACATAACTGCATTTTTTTCCTGCTTTGATTTTGAATCTGCACCTCATTAACCCTCAGGTTTCACAGCGCTGATGGCTAAATGAATCCTGAAATTGTAAAAAAAGGGAAGTAAATTAGCAAAAAAGTATTGTTTACCACCTTCCAAGTGAGAGACAATTTCTCCCAGTTTAAGTGATATGTTGTTCTATGACTTTGAGTCCAACAGTTTAAATGGCGCACTACATATTCGTTCCTGTTTATCTCTGGATGTTGCAAAGTCATCCTGTGCCCTGGGCACCCCCCCATTTTTTGCTGGCTGGTACTGGTGGTAACTGACTCTGACTGACCCTAGGCTCTGCCTAACCAGGCCCAGGGCCAGTGCTCTGCTGAAAACAATTAGAATACAGTGAAACACCTACATACACTAGGGTACACTAAGGGTTGGGGTACCCCGGGGGTTGGCATGACCTACCCATGGGGCCTTAGTACATAATAGGGCAGGGGGATTGAAACTACCTATCAGACCCTAGTATATAATAGGGCATGATAGTTTAGAGACCAGCAGCCATTTTCTGCACTTGCATGTGTTCACTGCTGAGCCTGAGGTCAGTTTAACCCCTTCGCTGTGGGAGTAATTTCCCCACGGAGCGGTGGGGGGGGAGAGGGGGGTCCGCGGCACCGCAGTGTTCGTGACGAGCCCAGCTCGTCATGAGTCACAGTGGTGCTGTGCTCATGACGAGCTGGGCTTGTCACAACCCCGCCCACTGAATATTTATCCTGCACAGGCGGATAATCAATTGCACGTAAGCAGACCGCGGCTGTTATGACGAGCTGGGCTTGTCATGAGCAGGGAAGGAGTTAAAAGTAGCCCTGTGCTGCAGGACATCTTTTAAAAAGTAAATTATGCCCAACATTGTGTTTGGAGCACTTACAAACAGTTAATCTACAATGTTTGGGCATATTACCTACCGCCAGTTTCTCCCCTAGGTGTCCCAGGGGTGGTGGGCCAGGTATCTATAAGGTAAACCCTTATAAAATGAGTTTTATATGCCCTGGGTAAAGTGAGATTGCACATTTCACTTCCCACATTGTGATAAAGTGCTACCCAAAATCGACTTTGGTGGTAGGAGCACTGTGGAGAGAGGATCTGCAATATTTCTGTATATTCAGAACCCCTAAACTCTCCCCTAGGTTTACCAGGGGTGGGGGTCCTGTAGATATAGACATAGTACTTATAAAATGTTTTTATACGCCCTGGTGCTGGAAAAAATGCCCAACTAATTTTTTCCCATTGCAAACCCCCTGCCACATAAGTTGGCCTGGGAAAAAGTTATTAACTGATAACTCTATATAAGAGACGGCTAAAAGTACCATTCAAAGGCTACCCCGGATGGTATTAAGAAATCAACAATATGATATTGTTGAACCTCTTGTAAAATGTACACACAAGAAGTTACAAGACTTTCTTGTTTGTAAGTCCAAAGTCAGCCTTCCAGAGGTCTGTCCTGATTGGTCAGAGTTAAGGGGATTAGCCAGGCTTCTTAGAAGGGGTGATAAAGAGCCCCTGGGGTTGAACAGCTCTGCTGGAAGGTCAGTGTCCTGTTACACAGGAATGCCAGAACAGGGGAAGTAGTCGTAAACAATGGACTTCAAGGGACAGGGAGGACCTCATTGTCATTTACCACTATACCATTGTGAACCACAGCCAGATGCTAGGATTAAGGAAGGAATAACCACGTGCAAGGGGGAGACCCTATGAAAATTAGCCATCCTAGGGGTGTGTTTAGCCAGCTCTTCTCTCCCTACATGAACATCAGCCATTATGAGTTTGGAAGAATTGATCCACTCTGGAACAAAATAGTGCCACACTCAGCAGGAAGTGGTCAGACCTTTGGGTGGTACCCTGCAGCCCACTGGACAGGAGTGACCGCTTGCTTTACCCAGAGATGTTGGAATAAGTATCTGAGAGGGGCTGGGCCCCTCAGATCTGCTGTTGAAACCTTAGAAAGCAAGACAGCCATGCTGGGAGTTTGATGTGCATTTCTAAAGGCCTGCACTCTGAAGATTGCACCTTCTGCACCATATGCAACTACAGCCTGTGGATTACTTTGCTGTAAAAGGACTAAAGAGTGGACTCCCTGCAAGCTCCAGATTAACAAGAGATCACCTGGAACATCACCACCAAGAATCCTCAACCTGGAGAGCTTCCCTTGTTGGCCTGGATCCTTGGTTTGCCCCGCTGGAACGCTCCGGAGATCGGACTTCCATACATTTGACCGGGAGCTTGGCTGAGAGCTTCGAGAGACCCCGGGATGTCAGAAGGTAGAATCTTTGACCCAGACCTACCACAAGGGGTAGCCCCCCAGGGCTCCATCACGGTCAGCCTGAAACTTTGACTTTGACCCTGTCTATCATGACCAGATGTCCTGATAAGGCGCTAAAGATTTCTGTGTGCTCGAAATTGCTAAATCTTTGGCAATGTATATCTCTCGTTCCTTACATTGGATGTTTGTCATTTTAGTGTCATTTTTAAAGATAAACATATTTCCAATCCTATAAATTAGTGTGGGATTTTTATTTTGAATTGTGTCTTAATTATTTACAGAAATTGTGTTTTTAAATGCTTTACATACCTGTATTTGAAGTTAAGCATGGCTGCTCACAACCAAGCTACCAAAGGGTTGAGCATAGGAATACTTTTCTAAGACCTATTCTGAGCCCTATAATGTGTAAGTGGCCTTATTGCCATCGGCAGAACTACACTTGCCCCTACCAATAATCCACTTTCCAACACTGGTAACCAGCAAAAGAAGTAAATTGCCTGGGTAAATGGACACACTTGGAACATAGGAACACAACAACACACTAGACACACTAGTCACAGTGGTTTCATGTTTATAAAAGGCTTATGTGTCAAGAAGATAATTTCAAAGGAATCCTTCGCTTAAGGGTAAACAAAAAACCCTAATACACTCACATGGAAATTGATTCTTGTTTCTCATTTAGTAAATAAGGATCAGGGTTACATTTTGATTTTACTGCAAAATTAAACACTATAAAATTCTAATAGCCTACATAAAGCCCAATGGAGTAATCAGTTCTTGATTGCCCATTGCTGTCACAACTAGAGTCTGCTCTCCTGGGTACTGAGACAGTAGGGCACATTTCAAGATTTGTAATTTATAAAAGCAAACACTGTAATCAGTGCTCAAAAGTGGCTCTGTACTTTTCTTGTTTCACCAGGGGTGATTTTGCACCTAAATGTGATTTTGCGCTCAAATGTGTTTTCTCTCCTTAGTATGATGTTTGTGCCTAAACTTGTCTACACAGTCCTGCTGAATGTAGTATGTAAACCTGATGTTGAATATATAAGTTATATGCAGCTCAATGTTTTTCTCCTCTTAAACTTAGTACCACACTCCAGCTATATTAAACATGAGTAGTCACTAGCACACCTATTTTTAGGAAAATAGTCTACTATAATCGAATTATTAACAATTATTCTTTTCTATAGCGTGCAGCTTGGTGTGATAGGGCTGCCTGTCCCTAGGTGATCTGTATCTAAGAATAGAGGTGCGTGACACTCTATCACGACCAAACCAAGCGCACAGCTTTGGTCTATTTATTACCCACTTCTTATCCCTAACATCAGTTATACTTTTATTGTGATCATCAAATATACACTTCACAACTCTTCTTTGAATTCTCAAATATTGTATTTATCATTCATTGTTTTTAGATTTTACTTCAAATCTTCAATTTTTTCTGTGCATTTTAATGTTGTTATTAATCCATAACAAAAATTCATAATGCATCTCTATGATTCATGAACATATTTTCACAGCATTACACTTTTTTTAAACACAGATATCAATACAACATGAACGACGATGGTTGATTATTTGGCCCGATGCATTTTGGGACCGACGTCCCTTCCTCAGGGGCCGCTGTAGATGAAACAATATTGTATCATGTTCCTGGGGGTGCCAAGGTCAACCAAATAGGTAACCTCACCCTTCTTTTCTAAGATTGGATAGGGCCCACTCCACTTGTCATGGAGGGCCCTGGGAGCCACAGGCTCCAACACCCACACCAACTGTCCTGGAGTATACTCGGGCATAGTAGCCTTTTGATAATAACAGTGCTTCATGAGCTCCTGGCTGGCCTCCAGTTTCCTGTTTGCCTGGTACATGTACTCCGCCATTCTAGATCTCAGGCCTAGCACATAATCAAGCACATTGTCCTTAGCTTCTTTAAGAGGCTTCTCTAAAGACTCTCTAAGCAGGCTCAATGGCCCCCTCACAGGGTGTCCAAACACCAGCTCAAAAGGACTGAAACCAACCCCTTTCTGTGGCACCTCCCTGTAGGGAAACAGTAAGCATGGGAGGAGAACATCCCATCTCCTCCTGAGTTTCTCTGACAAACCATTTATCATGCCCTTCAGGGTTTTGTTGAATCTCTCAACAAGACCATTTCCTTGTGGGTGATAGTGAGTGGTGAACTTGTAGTTGACACCACACTCATCCCACATAGCAGTCAGATAGCTGGACAGGAAGTTCGTGCCCCTGCCTGACACTGTCTGACACCACCTCTTTTGGAAAACCCACTCTGG
Organism: Lissotriton vulgaris; assembly: GCF_964263255.1. Taxonomy (NCBI): domain Eukaryota; kingdom Metazoa; phylum Chordata; class Amphibia; order Caudata; family Salamandridae; genus Lissotriton; species Lissotriton vulgaris. The sequence goes on along the minus strand of NC_141698.1, from coordinate 980,479,395 downwards.
TGAACACCCCAAGCAGTGCAGGTGCATCAATGGTTCTAAGAGGTATGGCTTCAGGGTATCTAGTAGCATGGTCAACTACCACTAAGATATACCTATTCCCTGATGCAGTAGGTGGGTCCAGGGGACCAACAGTGTCCATCCCACCCTTTAAAAAGGAACACCAACCACGGGCAGTGGTATTAGGGGAGCCTTTGTCTTGCCCCCTGCCTTGCCACTGGCCTGACAGGTGACACAGGAGCTGCAAAACTCCTTTACCTTTTCAGACATATTGGGCCAGTAGAAATGGTTCACCAACCGGTTCCATGTCTTTGTCCGTCCCAAATGTCCTGCCAAGGGGATATTGTGACTCAAAGTCAGGATGAACTCTCTGTACTTCTGGGGCACCACCAATCTCCTGGTTGCCCCCTCCAGGAGGTTTCTGGCCTCAGTATAAAGCAGTCCATCTTCCCAGTAGAGTTTGTGAAACCCACTGTCATCCCCCTCCTCTTGCTTAGAAGCAATCTGCCTTAAGCTCTCAAGGGTGGGACAGTCACACTGTCCCTGACTGAACTCCTCTCTGGAGGGTCCACCTGCTCCTGTCAGTTCTGCAAAATCTGACAGCTCTGGCAGGGATGGAGTGCCCCCCTCAGAGGCCAGATCCTCCCCATCAGGGTTAGATTCTTCCTGCACCTCTGGAGTTCCCTGGGCTGGCTCACCAGGCCCAGTGCCCTTGTCCTTGGATGCTTGGCCCTTTGTTCCAGGGTCCAAGTGTCCAGCCCCTCCCTTCTGGCTAGTCTGTGACCTAGTCACAGCACATACCCACTCAGGGAGCTCCAATATTTTCATATGGAGTCCTTTTGCCACCTCTGACCACGCAGAGGTTTCAAGATCATTGCCCAGTAAACACTGGACTGGGAGCACCTTTGACACAGCTACCTTCATAGGACCTGTCACACCTCCCCATTCCAGCCATGGGATGGAGTTTGGTAGTGCTGTCTGCATATGTCACCTGGTGAAACTCCCCAGGTAACAACCTCTCTGGCGGCACCAGTTTATCCAGGACCATAGTTATACTAGCCCCAGTGTCTCTGAAAGCCTCAATCTCAGTCCCATTCACTTTAGGCCTCTGCCTGTACTTCTCCATGTTTGGAGGTAAGGCAGCAAGGGTGGCAATACTCACCCCACCCAGGTACACTAAGGTTGCTTCCATCACCTGCCTGTTCTGTACACCACCCTCCACCCCTATACTGACACTGGCAATCCCTGTGGATGGCCCCTTAGGGGGGAGCTTCTTGGCACAGACAGCATCTCCCTGCTTATGCCCTGGCTGGTTACAGTCAAAGCACTTACCCACCTTTGAGGGATCAAAGAACCTTCCAGGCTTTCCCTGAAACCCCCTCCCTTTGAATTTGGGTTGGCTCGGGCCCCCCTCCTTGTGCAGGTTTTTGTGGGTCTTTGGAGGACTCCTTAGGATTTTGACCTTCATTTCCCTGGGCTTTCCCCTGGGGAGGGACCTGTCCTCCTTTCTTCTGGTCACCCCCCTGATGCTGAATGGAAACCCGGGTTCTCACCCACTCATCAGCTGATTCCCCGAGCTCTCTGGGGTCTGTCAGCTTAGAGTCCACTAGATACTGGCGTAACTTCTCTTCTGCACAATGAGTCAAAATGTGTTCTTTCAAAAACAAATTATACAATCCCTCATATGTGAGTAGAAAGTAGGGATACCTTTCCTCGTCATGCGTGTCCCCAAAAGTGACAGGTCAGTGTGTGTCCTTAAAAGTGACAGATCTGTGATTGTCACCAAATGTGACATGTCTGTGATTGTCACCAAATGTGACATGTCTGTGATTGTCACCAAATGTGACAGGTCGGGGTCCCTAAAAGTGACATGCCTGTGTGTGTGTGTGTCCTTAAAACTGACAGGGTGTTCCTGTCCTTAAAAGTGACATGGTGTTCCTGTCCTTAAAAGTGACATGGTGTTCCTGTCCTTAAAAGTGACATGTGCCATGCCCCCATAGATGTGTCCTTAAAAAAGTGACGGGTCTCAACCCTCTATGATGACTGTAGGTGTCCATTTGTCCCAAGGGGGCGGTCTTCCAAAGGGCGGGGTTTGTTTTGGAGCCATCAGCGAACCAGAGGCCTATGACGTTTGTATGCCATTGTTATGGTGTAGAGGTGTACGCCCCTTTTAGGGGCTGCTTAGGATACATATACGACTTCCTTAAGAACCTCTTACAGCAAGCAGAAGCCTGAATACGAAAAGGTGCCCGCACCCCACATCAGAATGAAGAGATACAACCCAATCGTGAAAAGGCCAGTGTTGGGTGGCTCCCAACCCACTATCAATAGATATTACCGCAGTTTAACACCCCTGGTAATGGACGAGGATGCTCGACAAGAAACTCCTAGGGATATGGACTGCGACGTTACTGGCTTTGGCAATGGCATATGTAGGCCTATGAAAGCACGCCGTCTCAAGGATTGCGTATGTCGGATGTCCCCGATTAAGGGCGACAGCAGCGACAGTGAGGGCTCATGTAGCGGCAGCCTGCTTGCTGGTCTCAGTTCAATGGATCTGGAGGAATCTGAAGAAGCTGTAGCACCTCCTAATACACCCGTCTATGAAGACATGGACCTTCAGGAGGATAAGGCTGCTGAGAAGGTCGTTCTGCACCAGCCTGCTACAAGCGTCGAAGATGATGGGGCATCACAGGACATTAGCGACTCTCAAGATTTCAGAGCAGCCGCCGAAGACGATGAAAATGCGAAGGTTAGTAAAAAATTTTGAAAAAGAGAATGTTATGAGCCGGCAATTACATAATGGTTTATTTTATTTCTTCAACTAACGAACTGTCAATATTTTCTTCTTTTTGACCCTAGAGAGCAAACCCCGTCGAATACACCTACTTAATAAACTATGTTAAAAAAGATGTAGCACCTCCTAGCACATCCAGCTATGATGACAGGGACCTTCAGGAGGATACGGGTGTTGAGAAGGGTATTCTGCAACAACCTGGTACAAGCGTCGAAGATGATGGGGCATCGCAGGACATTAGTGACTCTCAAGATTTCAGAGCCGCCGCAGAGAGCGGTGAATATGCAGAGGTTAGTAAGAAAATGTTATGCGCGGTCACCTACATAGCGTTGTATTTTATTTCTTCAGCTTACGGATTGTAATTCTTTCTTCTTTTGAACCCTAGAGAGAAACCCCAAAAAGGCCTGCGCCAGAATGGCGGTCTACAAAAATGAACAATGTAATTTTCAATTGTCTGTGGTGCTCAAAACAGGCTGAAAGTTCCACATGCCAAAACCGTGATGGCTGCGACAAGTGTGTATGCGACTCTGACATGTGTGAAAAGGAAGATGAAGGCTTGTCCTACTACGCAAGGCAGGAAGTTAAGGCTTTCGCCGCACAGGTGGTCCTAAACTGTGTCCGGCGTGACTATTACAGCCTTTGTAACGGTCATCAAATCAACGATCCGCAGGAGGAGGCTCACGAATGTTTGTGTGAATCATACAGATCAAGAACAATACGCTATATTTGTAGTTTGATAGATCCATACAAGGTGTATAAACTGCTAAGGGTGGTGTATGGGTTGTACGCTGAAAAGAAGCTTGTCCACCCTGATATGTTGAGAATTTTGACGGCGGCAATCAATGAGATCCGATATGCCTATGACCCAAGCTTAAAATTACCGGGTATGAAGGGTATGGGCACCACTTTCAACAGAAAAATGATAGAAAAACTCGTAGCAAGGCGTATGTGTAATCTGTATAAAAAAAATAGAAAAATAGGGTCTTTGGCCCCTCGAAAACTGTTTTAAACAGGTGCTTATTTAACATTACATGATAGCGTGTATTTAGAACAAAGTAATAGAATGTTACAGCTCAAGGTGACTCTGTGTTAATACGTCCTTACGACACTTACTGTGAAAAGTGTAAAGTATACTCTGTTTATGATTTGTTAAATTTTTTCTTTACTTTTTTAATAAAAGGCACTTATGCAAAACACGTGGCATTCATTGTCTGGTGTGTAGCGGATGATAACATGTCGGGGTCCGTGTTAAGAAAACTTTATTATGATACACGGGGAGTTGGCAGCTTGGGAAGCGCCGAAGCTCTATATAGAAGGGCTGTAGATGAAAACGAACCTGTAAGCAGAGATCTGGTGAAGAACTGGTTATCAGGAGAGGAGGCATATTCACTACATAAACCCGCCAGAAGACGTTTTAAGAGACGGCCTACAATCGTTAATGCACAATTAGATTATCAATGGCAGGCGGATATCATCAGCCTTCAAGATTTAGCAAAACATAACAACGGAGCTCACTATATATTAACTGTTATAGATGTGCTGTCCAAGTATGCCTACGCAGAAGCGTTACGCGATAAAACTGGGGCTAGCGTCACAGCCGCTTTTAAAGCCATCTTCGAGAAAGGGCGAATTCCTCAAAAACTACAAACAGATGCCGGTAAAGAATTCTTAAACAACACATTTCAGAAACTATTAAAGCACCACGGCGTTCAACATTTTGTAACACACACAGAGGTAAAAGCAGCGGTTGTAGAGCGGTTTAACAGAACTTTAAAGTCTAAGATGTGGAGGTATTTTACGGCCCACAACACCTACAGATACGTTGATGTTCTACAGGCCTTTTTAGATGTATATAATGCCAGTTACCACAGGACCATCAAAACAGCACCCGTAGAGGTAACGCATACTAATTCGTTAGCTGTTTGGAGAACTGTGTACGGTCAAAATTTCGCTACAAAGGTGAAGAAGCCTATTTTTAAAAAAGGTGATCACGTAAGAATTTCAAAATTGAAAGGGGTCTTTACGAAGGGTTACCAACAGACTTTTAGCGATGAAATATTTATAGTGGAAAGTGTGGAGCTTAAAGAGGGTTTGTATATCTACAGGTTAAAGGACTATGATGGGGAAATGGTGTCTGGGGTATTTTACAAGGAAGAATTACAAAGGATACCCGCCGATCCGCACCGGGTGTATAAGGTGGAAAAGATTCTGAAAAGGAAAGGTAGAGGCGCTAATAGTCAGGCATATGTCAAATGGAGGGGGTGGCCGGAGAAATTTAACAGTTGGGTGCTGGACAGCTCCCTGAAGGGTGTGTGAGCTGAGGAGCGTCTAAAAGCTGATGTTAAGATGGAGACAGCGCCCTTTTATATCACCCTGCCGTCCAACGCTTCTAAAGACATGTTCCCCGACAACCAAATTTCTAATTATACAGTGAAATTGGCTAAGCCTGTGGACCTGAAAGGTGATTGGGAGGTAGGCCTAACTGAGATCCAATACCCTAGAACCTGGAACACATTTACACAGACCGAGGCTAAGTTTTACCTAAAACGTGAGCAGGACCCGATGAGCATGCACGAGAGCATCCCATACGGCTACTACCCCACAGTTTTAAGTGTTGTCGATGCCATCAACAAAGCCATAGGTACCATCGAAACATATCCGAATACCCATCTGTCACTAGATAACGTCAGAAGGAAGGTGTTTCTTAAAACATCGAGTCGCACCACAACGTTTAACTGTACCGGTAAATTAAGCCGTGTTTTAGGAACAGTACAGAATGCTAAAAGTCCGATCGAGCCGGATCACACGTGCCCGGATATTAACGGAGGGTTCTACACACTCTATGTGTATAGCGATATTGTAGAGGCACAGAGGATCGGAGACAGTTACTCGCCCTTGTTAAGATGTGTCCATGTACAGGGCGAAAATAATACGATGGTCAATATTCAATTCAACAAACCCGACTACATAGCAGTTTCTAAAAACCATTTTGACACTAATTCAATTATGATCTTCGATGATCAGTCGCAGCCTGTGTCCTTTAAATATGGGAAAGTTATTGTAAAGCTTCATTTAAGACCGAGACGCGACAGAGGTTATTAAGCAGACGACATGGTGGTGGTGAAAACATACGGGGACCCTTCAATGTACAGGGACTATTACCGAAACCAGGCCGGCTATGGAGGCCCACCGTACTTTCAAGGGTCACCTGTTATGTATGGGGCTGGTCTAGGAGGTTTCTTCCGCAGTCTTTTTAGAAGAGCTATGCCATTCTTGAGAAAAGGCTATGAAATTGTAAAACCGCATGTTAAGGCGGCGGCTTCGAACATTGCCCATGATGTTGTTGGCTCTGTTACTTCGGCGGTTGCCGAACGTATGAACAAACAGCCGCAAGAAGGCGCTGGCTTAGTGTACAAGCCGCGCACGAGCGTTAAAAGGAAGCGCCGTGCATCAAGACGCAGAGGACCGCCGGCCCCCTATAAAAAAAAGAGGAGTTCTTCAAAGCGTGCTCAGAAAAGAAAAACCCCACGGAGGAAGAGAGCTACGAAGAAGAAGAGATCCTCCTCTAAAGTAAATATTTTTTAAAGCGGCACAACCTAAAGCATGGCCTTCGTACACTGTGCATCGGGCGAGTGCGCCAAATCCGAGTTAGACTTGTTTACTCTAAAGCCTACACAGACAAGCATCGAAAACAGCTTCTTCATGGAGGTATCGCCTTTAGCCGCTTTGACACCCTTGGCCCCTATAGAGTTTTATGTATCAGGGTCCACGGATATGTATCTGGATCTCAACAACACGCTACTACACCTTATGTGTAAAATTGTAAAAGCTGATGGTTCCGACATAGCAGCAGACGCTAAAGTGGCTACGATAGCTTATCCCCTCGCAACCCTGTTTAATCAGGTGGACATCACCCTGGGCGACCGGCTCATCACACAGAACGATAACATGTACGCATACAGAGCCTACCTCGAGAGCATTCTAAATTACAGTAGCGACGCCCTCGACACGCAGCTTTCATCGGGGCTCTTCTACAAGGACACATGTGAACATTTTGAAGTCAAGGAGTTGGACGGTGAAAATCAGGGATTTGTAAAAAGAGCAAGTTTTGCATCTGCCAGTCGCCAGTTTGACCTTCTGGGTCGCATAAATTCAGACCTATTCTTCCAAGATAAACTGCTCATCAACGGAATCGATCTTAAGATCAAGCTCACGCGTAACAAGGATTCATTCTGTCTCATAAGCGGGGATGCAGAACAGTACAAGTTGGACATACGGTCAGCGAGTCTGTTTGTAAAGAGGGTAAAAGTGTCCCCGAGCGTCAGACTAGCTCACGCCGACGCTTTGCAAATATCAAACGCCAAGTACGCTGTGGAAAGAGTGACTCTGAAGGTATTCAGCATCCCAGCAGGTACACGGCTAACGCAGCAACAGAATTTATTTCTGGGACAACTACCTAAGCTTATCATCATCGGATTTGTGGACAATACAGCTTTTAGCGGCTCCTACGCCGCAAATCCCTTCAATTTTAAGCACTACAACATCAACTACGCAGCTCTGGTCCACGAGGGCACCGTGATTCCTGCAAAACCCTACACACCCAGTTTTATAAGCTCCAACTACATCAGGGAATACCAGGGGCTGGTTTCGATAACAGGGAAACATCTACGGGACTGTGGTGTAGCCGTGACAAGAGAAGGCTATGGGACCGGATACACACTGTTCGCATTCGACCTGACCCCTGACATGGAAGACGGTGATCACTACAACCTGGTCAAAAACGGAAATCTAAAAGCTGAAATACGATTCAGTAATCCGCTACCTACGAATGTGAACATGATCGTATTCTCGGTATTTGACAGCATCATTCAGATCAACCACGCCAGACAGATTTTGTTTGACTATCTTTAAACGTTTGTGAAATGGACACTATGCAGATACGGGACTTCTTAAGCAGGCACAAATACGCTAGGAAATATTTTTAGGTGTTTTCCCTAGCGATGGGCTGCCTACCGAAATTGGGTCAGAAAGACCATGCACCCTAGTCTTTAACACCGATCCTCATTACAAGGGTGGAACACACTGGGTCGGCATGTTTATAGATAGTGACAAGGTTACGGTGTTTGACAGTACATCTGAGTTCCCCGAACACAGTATCTATACAAAACCCATATTCAAGTTTGTGAAAAAAGCTGCGGCGAGGGTTGAGTATAATAAGCTGCGGGTCCAGGATTCGCTTGCCATCGCATGCGGGGAACACTGTATTTATTTTATCAGTAAAATGTCTGAGGGTACATCGTTTAGAAATTTCTTAAATCTATATTCGAGTGACCTTGTTAACAATGACAGCATAGTTGTGAAATATGTCAGAGAAAACACAAGGGTCTCGGTCCGGCCTGTGAAAACCGAATATAGCGTCTGTCAAAATTGTAAGGGCTTGTAACACATGTATGTTTAATGATGAACGTTTAAAATAAAGAAATTTTTTTAAAAGCACACATTCAGACTCTGTGTTTCTATGCTGTCTCATACACCAGAATTAAAATGTTTTAAAAAGACGAGTGAGAAGGGTTGAAAATTTATAAAAGTGTTTATTACAAACAGTCATGTAGGTTACACATTACATTGACAGTCATTACTAAAGAAATATATGAAGAAAAATCACTGTTATACACGTAGAAGGCCCAGTTATTCAATAAGTCTGTAGAAACATTAAGGATTAATCCACGTGCGGGTCTTGGGCATGTGTCTTTTTCGCCGTGCTGAAGGCCCCATGGGGTTGCTCCAAGAGGGGGATAGTAGGGGCCCATCAGAGGCGGCAGGCGATGGCGGGAGGGGTGTCTTTAAACTTTCAAGCATACGGCGGTGTTCGTTATTACCCACGAGTGTGGAAGGGATGTTGAGTTCAGCGGCCGCTTGTAGAAACTGCTCCCAGCCTCTAGGAGCATTTTGATGCGTTAGGATCTTGGGGTGAGTGAGACCTTTTACCAGATCGTACATGTGTGAACCAACAACAGGCTGTCCCTTGTAAAGAAATTCACCCCGGTCATTCCACGCTGTTAGGTCTTTAGAAGCGGCTAGTTTACTCATCAACATTTGTGCGCCCCCCCTATGCCTCTGGCTTATATTTTTTAGGAGGTCGTCAACAAAACTAACCGATGGAGGGGTCTGGGAAGGCTGCGGCGGCGGCTGTTGGGGCGGCGTAGCATGCGCAGACGCTGCTGGCTGTTCAGAGTCCGCGGCATATAAAGTTAACTTGTTTTTTTCGGTATCCCACTGCTTGTAGTAGCTTAGAAAATTTTTAAGGGTGCTGGTGTAAAGGGTAGCTTTGTCGTAGGGGTTTAGATCCGTCCGGTTCAAAATGTCTTTAATTTCAGCATCCAGGCGTAGAGTCTCATTACGACGTATATCCCAGGCATTGTCAGCAGTAGAGCCCAGTTTCTCCAACTGATGTTTAGGAACCAAATACATCTTTGAGGCATGCTCCATCACAGTCCTGAGAGGAGGCTTGTAATTACGGGTATAGCTATGCCCAACAATGAGCCTATAAAACCCCCAGACTGTTTCACCAGTTTCTTCTTGGTGATGAGTGAGGCCCTTTTATTACTGAGCTTCCTGATAAGATGTCGCTTCTTCTTCAACACTTGTAACTGGCTCTTTGATATAGGGACATTGCCTTTTAGGGTGTTTAGAGCTATTTCTGAAATGGCTGCCACTAAATCGTCAGAAGCTGCGCAGAGGAGGGCCTTTCGCTGTTGGGGACTGGCTGTTACCAACATTTTCAGGAGGGCCAAATTGCGACGTAGGCGTTCAGACATGGTCAGCACCTGGGGTGGGGTATAAGGCCTGGCTACAAATGTCTCTAAAGGTCTTCAGCGCTGCTTTTTATAGGTTCGGGACTTAGTCTTTGGGGTGTAAGCGACTGAGAGATCAGGGGGAAAAATATCAGCCCTTAGTCTGTAGTCTTCTAGAGTATTATTTTTTAAGTCGACCAGCAGGTATCCGTGGGGTTTTGATGTAGCGTCGTTAAAGGCCTCCATGAAGAAGTGTGTGTTTCCAGGGTACATCTGCTTAGCTATGACGGATATTTGCTGTTTGTCACGGGGATTTTTAAATAAAACAAGGTATGAGGCATTGAGTGCTATAGAGCGACTGTTCTTACCCTTGTAAAACAAGTTCTGCACAATGTAGCATATGCTTAGATTACGGTGATGTGAATATTGAGTAAAAGCTCGCTCTAGCTCAGGATGGTCACCACCTTCACGCATAAGGTCATCGACAATAACCATGTTTACAAGGGTCGGAGGTAGCAGCTCATCATCGTTGAGATTCTCAGGTATACCTTCTATAAATCTGATATGGGGGAAGCTGCGGGACAGTTCGGTATAAAGATCTTGCCAGCACGAATAAAGCCACACAATGTTGTTAGGTGCTCGGGATAATGCACCTGCGGCATTTTCTAAGAGTTTTTTTATAAAGTAGCTTTTACCGCAGTTTGAGGGCCCTGCTAACACACAGGAGAACGGGTGCTGTAAACGGGTGTCCATTGTGCTGGGGGTGTCCTCTCTAATGCTCCTAATATCCGTACGGCAGTGTTTTATAGTCAGCAGTCAGGACCCTCTTGTCAAAAACAACGCGTAAGGTTTTATGTAGGGGCTGGGTTGTAATTTCCCACTTCTTTTTGGATCTGACTATGCATGGCTGGTTAACAACTATAGTTTTATCATTTTCATGATCGGCCGCTGCAGAATATTCATGCACCAGATCCTTCAGACTTTCAAAATTAATTTTTAGGGTGTTGCTGACGTTTAATGTTATACCTTTGACCTTCATACACACTTTGTTGGTGTTTGTTTTGTACGAGTATGTCTTAGGCCCAGCTGGGGTATATTCTATTATGTGCTCATCCTTATCAAGTTCGCTGGTCAAATTACCTAGATAATCCCCAAGAGGAGGATCTTCATCCCCTGGTTTACTCAGAAAAATCACTGAGTCGGTATCATGATACAGACAGCGGTCCTGGAGTTTATCCATAACACCGTAAAGCTCTAGACGGGCGTGTGCAGTCGTGAAGCAGGCTATGAATATGTTAATGTTGTTACACGTTGTGGGGTACTCTTTTGTGTATTTCCAGCATACCGCCGCGGTCTCGTCATCGATAAACTCGCAGCTGGACACCTCGTAACAAGGGGCAAAAAGGTACTTAAACAGTTCGTCAGGATCTGTTATTATGGTCGTATTTGACATGTTTGTACGCTGTGCGAATTTTCCCCATAAGGAGTTGAGACAGAGTTTGGCTAACTGCCGGCGGGCAGGGTTGACCTCTATCAAATGTGGCCGTAAGCGTATACCCTCATGCGTGTGGTAGTCATCGATGTATTTCTGCTTTGCAGCTTGACTAGTACACCAATCAGGATATCCGGAGGCCTCCTGTTTGTCTCTGAGAAACAAATTAATGTAGCGTGAAAAGAGACGTGTCGTGGTCCTCTTAAAATGCCACACCTCGTGTACTCTGCCGAGTCTGTAGCCTTTGTCTAAGGCAGCTTGTACCTCGATGGTGCACCAAGTCCCTGTGAGCATCCTTTGTTCTTCGGTGTGACTGCAACCACCGACCTCTTTAAACACAGCGCATGTTCGACAGAGGGGGAACATCAGCTTACCATCGACTCTGTATGGTAACACGGGAAAGTAAAGCTGCCTTGGAGGATAGATTTCACATTTTACTAGGCCAAAGTATTCGGAAAGGGGCTTAAAGTCTCTATATATGATGGTAGGGTGTCCTAAGGGGTACACCTTCATTTTGTTTACAAAAGGGTAAAGACTGGTGAAATCATAATAGTGTATTTTCTCACCCTCCCCAGCGGCCCTGTACAACTGTATGGCGTTAGTACGCCCCCCGAATAAGGCATCGCGGGGTTCCAGAGGTTGTGGTAAATCACGACTCTGAAGGAAAGAACGTAGCTCGGTGTTGGTTGCTGTCATCTCTAACCACTCGTGCTCCCATAGGACCCTCAGAGCAAAGCCACATTTTTCAACATACTGGGCCCTTATCAGAGTACGTCTGTGTAAGTGTCCAAATTTGGCCCCCATCAGTCTGTTAAACTCGTGGGGTTTGTAACACTGAGGACAGCCGTGGTAAAAACAGCCATTGTATTCAAAGGCCGTCGGCACGCCCTTAATTACAGCATACCCATCCAGGTAATAGGGACCCAGGCGGTATTCACCACCCTGTAAGGCATGCCGAATATCTAGGTCTTCCTTCTCAGAGACGTACATGAGCCATTGGATAGAAGGGGTTGAATAACGTTTCTGTTTACCGTTATAGAGGTCTGGCGGCACTAGAGCTATACTTTCTGGTCTTAAAAACATGTGTTTGTAGATGGACATACACATGGAGGCCAAGGTGATGTTTTGAAAAGGGTCTATGTATTCAACCGACTTTGTCATTTGAGGCGTCTTGGGTTTCAAGGCCCTGACTTTCTTAGTCATGTGAGGGGTTTTGTGTTTCATGACCCTGACTTTCTTAGTCATAGACACCACAACATCTCTGAAGAGGTTGCAGGCCTGTCGCAGGATCATTACATCGGCCTTGCAATAGGTTTTCAATTCGGATTGAAAATGAAATTCCTTTTCACGGTTTTCAGCGTACCACTGTAGAAAGCTCTCTTTCTCAGCAGGCATCATATAATCAACCCCGTAGCTGTCCGGAGGCGGCATGGGCCCCACATAATTCTGGTTCGCCCAGGTGTTAAAGAAGTGTGGAAAATAACCTTTACACCCAGGGAAACCAAAAGCTTTTGGCAGCTTGCTCAATTTCATGGGTAGGAAATTCAGGGTGTCTATGAATCTTATTTGTAACTGACCAGCCATTAACAACATCAACTTGGAACCTTGAGTGATGAGTTCTACTTGCACCTTTTCACGAATCATATTCTGTAAAATAAAGAATGAGTCGTATGCTTTTGAGTTGTGGGCCAGCATGGTGTACCCTTTGAATTTGGACTGAATGAATGTGTTAAGGAAATCACCAACGCATGTGCGCCCCTCAAACTCCCAGCAGTCATCAGAAGTTAGATGGTGGGCGTAAATATAGTTAGGTTGGTGTACCCCCGTCTCTTGTGTGCACTCTATATCAAAAACGATGTAATCCTCGGTTTTGGGCTGGTGTTTGCCTTTAACCATGTAACACTGGTGTACAAATCCCACCCTGCATGGAATCTGACACCGGGGACATTTCATGCCTTTGCATTTGTGATCTGTCGACACATACCGGCCGCACTCTTGACAGTCCATTTTAGGGCTGCATTTAACAGCTTTGCGGTGTATGCGCCAGCAGTCTTGCGAGCGACAAAACATCTTACAGGTTTGACACAGCACCTTCAGGGCATCGTCTACAATGCAACCATCCCTCTGACACATCTTACAATGTATTTCACACTGATGATGTGCCTTAGTGTTGTATATATGGTCGCAATGTGTGCACACGTATTTGACTCCCAGAAAACTTTTAAGGTTCAATATACCGTAAAAGTGATTCTCATGGTGCAGGACATATACAGTCTTGTTTTTCACACGATCCCCGGTTGTAAAGTACTTCCAAGAACCGTTGTGATAAAGAACTTTCACCGTAACGGCGAAATAGTTCTCAAAAAGACCTATGTCGCCAAAGCCGACCATGCGGTCTGGAGGTATTTCAAGAACCTCATGGGCTTCAGCCGCTCTAGACATGATGACAGCGTCGGTGGTGTTGCGACCCATCAGCAATCCCACGATGCTGGCCGCCAGACAGGTGTTGGCTGCTCCATTGTTAAAGTTGAGCAGCCAACGTTGTTTCTTACCAATGATCTTACTGTACAGGACGCTCTTTAAAGGCCTGGAAACACCCCCCTCACGACCCCGGACAATGAGGGCTATGACTCTGAAAGTGCCATAGGCGACCAGTTCAGCCTTGCTCTGTAAAAGCTTTGACAGGTTTTCTAAAAATTCCACAGCATCAAACACATCAAGGGCCCGTCGTTTGGTGAAGAGCGGACTGTCAAGGCCCTGCCCCTGGAAGCGTAGCTGGAAAAAATCATTAGGACCCACATCACGTATCAACCTATCTATGAGTGATTGCACAGCCTGCTGTATGACTAAATGCCCTTGCACGGGGGACCTTATACGGTGTAGGTTAATAAACCTAAACTCCTCGTAGTGCTCAGTAGCGTTAAATCTCTCGACAGTACGACTGTAGGTTCTGACACTCTCTAAAAACACTGTCTCTGAATCTTCATCTAGAGGAATCTGACTGGAGGGGGAGCTTACTGATGCATCATTTTGGGGATTCTGGTTTAGGCAGGGCTCTGGGGTCCTTTTAAGACGCCGTGTAGCGCATATTTTGGCTTTCTTTAATTTAGTTATTAAAAGCCGGCGTTGCTTAGTGCTATTAGCCCACTTATGTTTTCTGCGGGCCCATACTTTTCTAGGTATCCGACCCCCGCCTACCTGAACTGTATGGTTTGTGTAGGTGGATGATGTGCTCATAGAGGCCTCAGCTACAGCCCCCACCCCCAGACCTTCTGTGTGTTCATGGTATTGGCGTGTTGGTGCTCCACCCTGAGATCCATCCAATTGCACCGCCCAAGGTCTGTCCTCACCTGAACTTATGTAATGACTGGGGCATTGTACCGGTGCATGTGATTCAGGCGCTGCTTGTGAAAATGTATGATCCTGCTTGTGGGGTTCCATGTCCTTTTTACGGTTGAGGAAGCGTAAGAAGCGCAGGGACTTTGTCAGAACTGTGTGGACCCTGCTGCTGTATTTAGATTTACGCTTACTTTTATTAACACTCAGGGCGTGTTGGGTCTTTAAGGGCCTACATCGGCATAGTCAAGAGGGGATACTCCAAATGTCGGACACTGTTGTTTGACATGTTTGTATGATCACCCTTTTACACTGCTCAACCATTTGTAGTATCTTTCGCTGCGCCTCCAGCCCCGATCTGTCAACGCTACCGCATACCCCTAGTTTTAAGGTGGCTGTGTTCACTTGTCGTTTTAACTTTCTGACCGCCAATTGTATGTCTTTCACAAGGGCCCCTAGTACCTCTTTTGGGTTTACAGAATCGTATTGCGGCGGATTAGGGATGAATACCGTGCCCGGTTGTACACCAGTCGGCAACACCCCTGGCCCACCACTCGCTCCATCCGCAGCAACACCATTCTGTAATTGAGGCACCGGAGGGTTCATAGAAAGAGGGTCCCAGTGCGAACACCCCGGGGCTGCCATGGAAGGGTCCTCACTAGATACAGCTTCTAAACCCTGATTTGACCAGTCGTCCCAACAGATACTATTATCGCTACATATTGCTGATGGTGATGGGTGGCTTACACTGGGTGCGGGGCTGGTTGGGTCGTATGCTCCCTGCGGGGGTATAGGTGACATAAGGGTTGGGGAGTGTAAATGCCCATCAAAGCAATTGTGGTCCCTATCGGCTAAGGAATTGTCGTGGTTGTGGTCGGGTGAATGTCTAACATCCGTATACAAATACCCATTGTGCGTGCTGGAAGGGTCCTTGTGCGCTGCTTCTGAGGGCCTATCAAGTTTGGCAACCATACCTATCAATGCTTTGAGACCACCCCTGCTACCGTTGTAAGGGGTTTCTGGGGGCGGCGCATTATCAGCCTCTGAGCTTCTAAGCACAGCAGGCCTGGGTATAGCAGGATTTAGGGTTTGGTCTTGGGGGAACCCCTCTACAGAAGCCGCTAGTTTATTTAAAACTATGGGTGACTTCAAGGTATGCGTAGGAGACGGCGCCGTAAGGGGTTTGATTAAGGGATCTGTCTGCACCCCACAGTTCTTCTTGAGCCCGGATCTTGAGAGGCGTCTCGCTTTAGGAGTTTGGGGATGTACCATATCTTCAGCGAATGCCGTTGAGGCTTTGAGAGGGTTCAGAGACGCCGCACCGCTTTTACACTGAACAGACCTAACTTTGTCTGGGGTTGGAAGAACGTCTTTGCCGGTGTCCCCCTCCCTGTGTAGAATAGACATTCCTGTAGGATTGTTCAACATGATGGAAGAGGGCTTGATCTGACATTTCGCAGCGGTGCCGGTTCTCTGCTGTATGTGCGTGTAGTATGTGCAGAGCTTGTCCTGGCGCCCACGTCTACTCACAGCTTTTGCTGCAGGCTCTGCATTCTGAATGGTCGCTGTTATGTCCCTTAACGGTTTCGCAGACCTCTTGACCTCCCCCGTATTTTCAGCGGTGTTCTTTTGAACAGCTCCTAGAATGTAAGATAAAAAAATATATATATTAGAAAAAATAAAGAACCTGTATAAAGGTGTTTACACTACCCATAGACACCCACCACAATAATTTCTACAGGGCCCCTTTATACAATCCCTACAACACGACGGCTGCCCCCTTCTACCTGCTAGAATAAAACACAGAGAGCTCGTTTTTTTCGCCCCTTTTGTAAAAACACACCTTTTAGAGGTCTTTTCCCAGATCCTTTCTTCGTCATCGGTTCCTTTCCAGATGTTGAGGCTTTCCTCTTTAACGGTCTTTCTTTTGACGGCGGTGCCGCCTCTTGCAAAGCGGCGTCGGTCGTGGTTGCCTCTGAGGAACCTGCAAAGAAAAAATAATCACATTTGTGGTATAAACAAGTCCTTAGCAGTCCCTTCTGAGGAGCCCTCCTACAGTACACCCCTGGGGTTTTTGGGCTAACACAGTCTAAGTCTTAGACAGTTTAAAGAACCCTGGCCTTTCTTTTTAAATTTACCTGAAAGAACCACATTATCCTGAATACGTTGCGACACGTCTTGAGCCCCCAGGTATAGCTCTAGATCATCAGAATCTAGTTGTAGAGCGGCATCATAATCTATAAAAGCATACACAAATGAGAAGACCATTAGAAAAAAGCAGAACTTCTGAGACAATGGTGTATAAAAACTACACAGAACTATGCAACTCTAAATACATATACCTGCTTGTATGGTTAGCATTTCAGCGTCGGTGATGTCTATTACAGGGATAGCCTGTTTAGGGTTAGATTACAAAAAATAAAAAATAGAGGTTTAAAACTACACATCATAAACAAGGCCTTACAGTTTGTTACATACACCTTAGAAAATGCCACTGATAAATTCAAAATTGAAAATAGACTTGTCTGGAAATTTAATTTTTAATAAGATCATCTCATACCTACACACAAGCCCAACATAGGTACACCCCTAACATTTTGCACATATCCATAGTATATAAACCTCAAGTTGTTCTTTACAACCCTTTAATAAACATAGCGCCATGTTAGAATTTTTACTTATAAACGACAGTAACACCAGGATATCTCCTAGGGAAAAAAGCAGTCACAATCTACCCCATAAATACATTATACGCAGCACTGTGTACATTATATACACTCTCAGGGTTGCATTTTGAAAGGGCTGTCTGGGTAGAGAAAAAGCACGCATTTTAAAACGGGGCTGTCTGGGTTGAGCAAAAACATGAGAAAAAACCCTGCGCCATAGCCTATGCTTCTGGGCAAATCACTTAATTTATTTATTTAGGCATTTATGTATGCGTTTTTATACAGCACAGGCTTTACCCTAAGGGGGGCAGAGCGCTTCATAATAGGAGCAGTACTGATGCATGCGGCGCAAATTACATGGCAACAAATTACAGAAGCAAGCGTTCAGTTACATGCTGCAATAGTGACACTTGTGAGCAAACAAAATGCCATAGGTAGCAAAGGTACAGTACCGGAGGAAAAAAAAAGTGACGTGTGCAAGTTACAAAAGCGAACAAGTATAATACTGCAATAAACGGTAGACACTCCAGCACAAGAACAAACATTGCGTCGGCATTGGTGGCACTTTTGCAAGTATCTAAAGCAAACAAAATGTAAGAGATAGCAAACGGTGTGTTACACGGGAAAAGTGACGTTTGCATGTTACAAAAGAGTACCAAACGCCGTTGAAAGGGTAATACTGCATTAATGGGCAGCCCTTCAGATAGTGTATGAGCTAAATAAAATGACCCCAACGCAAGAAATCTTGAAAGCCGCAGGAACGCTGCTAATCAGAGCCCTGCTGCTGCAAACACCTATATATATATTTTTAATTTATTGAATGCCCCCTTTGGGGCCCCCGTCAGCATGTTGGAAGCTCTGCCTGGAGCTTCCTCGGCACTTGTACGGGGCAGCCCCCACCCCTTCATGCTGCCGTGGGTGTCCCCGGTGACATCACTGAGGGTTGAGCCATCCCTGGCATACGCGAAGAGGCAGCTGCCTGCTGCCCTGCCACCGTTTTTTTTATTTATTTGCTTTAAACATTTATGTTTTATTTATAGCAGTCCCCATGGGGCGGCAATCTCCAAAGCTGTCCAGCAGCCCCATCGGCTTTCCCTCTCTTGGCTGCTGCGATAGGCCCCGCCCCGGCCATGACGTCTGGGGAGTCCCGGTGACATCACTGAAGGGGCTGGGGCCTACCGTAGCAGCCACGACGAAGAAGCTCTTTCATGCCCCCATCGGGACCCCACGTGTGGCCCTAGGAAATGCCGCCTTCTGCCCACACAGCATCACGAGGGGCTTCAATTTTAAAACAATGCCTCAAGCATTGCGCCCTGTACACATCGGACTCTGGGAGCCACCCCAGCAACACAGGCCCCCCGGAGCTCCACAGGGCGCTCAGCGGGTGTGATGTTCCTTCTTTCCCTTGTTATCCCTTCCTTCCCCTTTAAGTTATGTCATTCTCCTTTGCATTCTAGTTCTGAGAATGTACCTGTTAACATGATTCTCTATTTGTCAGTTACCTGTGGCTGTTTATGGATGAGGTTTTATTAAACCCACTCTGCCTTACTGAAACGACTTCTTACTCATTTTATTATTTATTTGAACCACATTATACTGGCGACGATCGGAAAAGAAAGAAACAACCTCAACATAGCAACACATCGAAGTTCCTGACCTGCCTCTCCTCCAGCGGCTGATTTTCAAGATCAAAAGAGAAGCAAAGACTTCCCAGCGGCAGCTTTGAATGTGTCATAATGGTGAGGAGAGCGGGAGGTTTCGTTTATAAAATAAGGGACTCGAAGATTTTATACTAAAAGACTTTGCGCGTAAAAAAAAGAAAGACGTTTAGTGCTCGCGCTTTGCTTTTCTATTGTGTGACGTCGGCTTGCGTTTCAAGCGCATGCGTTCCAGACGCGCTGACGATTTCTTTTTAAGAAAAAAAAAAAGCCTACGCACACGCTGCGTTTCAGGAGAGCCGCGCTGCGTTCCATTAGAACGCGATGACAGAGAGCTGCTCTCCATTTCAATAGAACGCGCTGACGATATAAAGAGCTAAGAGGAGAACAGTGTAAAATAGAATGGACATTGTTCCTCAGTAAAAGAAAACGCGTTCAAATAGAATATACATTGTTGGTAACTAACGCTGCATCTCAAAGGGACTTCTCTGCATTCCTGAGGATTGTCCTTTGTTGTAGCACGTTCTTTTCAACTAAACAAGCATTGGAAAGTGGAACATTCAATCTTACTTTCTACTCTGCATTCCTGAAGTTTGTTCTTTGTTGTAACACGTTCTTTTAAATTGAACAAGCATTGGAAAGTGGAACATTCAATCGTACTGCCTTGTTTCTACAATTGCCCTGGAAAAAATATTAAGCACAATAAATTCGACACTTATTTTTTTTGCTACTAAAATACTTTGAAACAAAAGAAGAGATTGTTCTATATATATAAGTAAATTACTAATAATTAAGGAAAATTAACCTTAATAACTGAATATAAAAAAAAAAAAATGCAAAATGTAACACAACCTGCATTCTTTCTTACAAGTCCAGGGGAGCCAAATGTGAAATGGAAAAAATTGAAAAAAATATTCGCAAATTATGCTAGGGTTTGCGGAACCAACTTGAGTGCTGAAAGAAAACACTCACTTCTTCTACATTGTCTAGGAGGTGAAGAACAAGATGTTCTTGAACATTTGCCAGACCTATCAGCTGCGGAACAGAGAAACTTAAATGAATACGAAATAGCCATTCTACAACTTGATAGGCATTATCTGCCTAGACTTAGCACCATCATGGAAAGGTATCATTTTGGCTTACGTGAACAAAAAAAAGATGAAACTGTAGAAGAGTATGTATCTTCTTTGAGAAAACTTGCTTCCTCTTGCAACTTTGGTCAAACACTTGATGAACGCATACGTGATCAGTTCGTCTTGAGGTGCGCACATGACGACATAAGAAAAGAACTGTGGCTGAAGGATGAGCCTCCGTTAGAAGAAGTTTTGACTATTGCTAAGCAAGTAGAGCATATGACAAGATGTGTCGGAGAACTAAAAAAGGAAAAAGAAAAGCCATCCACTTCTGAGTCTAAGGACGAAGTAAAAATTGATGAGACTGTCTGTCAAGTAAAGAAAGTAGAGAATGTCACAAATGATGAGAGGAATGTTAGGTCAACTAATCCTTCTTTTTCTTCCTCTAATAACAGATTTTCTTGTTTTAGATGTGGTCAAATTGGTCATTTGGCTAACTCACCTATGTGTCCTGCGTTAAAGGTGACTTGTAATGTATGTAATAAGAAGGGTCATTTTGCAAAATTGTGCAGGAGCAAAACAAACTATGGTGACAACTCACGTAAAAGATGGTCTCAACCGCAAGTAAGATCGATTTGTTTTGAGATTAATGATGACAAATCTGATCATCCCTCTCATTTAGTTAAGGTGGAAGGCTCTATGATTAATTTAAAATTTGATTCTTGCTCAAAAATAACCATAATTGATGAAAAATTGTACAATGATCTGTTTAAAAGTAAGGTAAAACTGTTCAAATGTGACATTTTTCCCTTAGGGTATAGCGAAAAACCTATTGGGATGGTTGGTTACTTCATGGCTGAGATTGAACTTGGTTCAAGGATCACTGTTGGTAAAGTTTACGTGTCAAAGAAAGGTGATGCACTATTAGGTTGGTTGCATCAACGCTATCTTGGTGTGACACTTGATCCTAATGCTTCTCCTCAAGTCCAAATTCACGAAGTTTCTAATCCAATACGTGATAATATGGGTGATGAAAGCCTGTCTTTGTCTTTAGCAAAACAATTTCCTGATGTTTTTAAAGAGGAATTAGGGTGTTTGCGTGGTTACAAGCACCATATCAAATTAAAAGTCAATGCCCTCCCTGTTGTGGCAAAAGTAAGGAGGATTCCTCTTGTGGAACAAGTGAAAGTTCAAGAAGAACTTGACAAACTAGAGCGAAATGATATTATTGAACCTGTGGAGGCAACTGAGTGGCTTGCTCCTGTGGTTATCGCAAAGAAACCTACTGGTGAAATTCGTCTTTGCATTGACTTAAGGGCACTAAATAAGGAGGTGGTTGTTGACAGGTTTCCCCTTCCTAATATAGATGAGATAGTTAGCACTTTAGAAGGTGCAAAGTACTTTACCACTCTCGATTTAGCTTCCGCGTACCATCAGGTAGAACTTGACTCTTATTCACAAGACTTGCCTGCCTTTATCACACCAATGGGTACGTTTAAATTTAAGAGGATGCCTTTTGGCCTCGTCTCTGCCGCCTCTGTTTTCCAACGTATCATGTCAAAGATCTTAAGAGGTTTGTCCGGTGTAAAGTGCTATCAAGATGACTTGCTGATTTATGGAGGTAGTGTTCTTGAGCATGATTGTCGTGTGTCTGAGGTATTAAAAAGGTTGGATGGTGCAGGTATGACCTTAAAAAGATCCAAATGCAAGTTTAGAGTTCAGGAAGTTAACTACCTAGGTCATTGTATTACTGGTGATGGTGTCTTTCCGAAGAAAGAACTTGTTGATTCTATAGACAAAGTTAAGAATCCAACGTGTAAAGAAGAACTTCTCTCATTCCTTGGCATGGTCGAATTTTATGGAAAATTCATTCCCAATTTCGCAGATAAAACCCATAATTTGAGGAAACTTACTGCAAAAAATGTTGTGTTCGATTGGTCTAGTGAATGCAAGGTTGAATTTGAGTGTATCAAGAAGGAGTTGAAAAAGGCTCCTTCTCTTCATGCGTTTGTTCCTGGACTGCCCACTGTCTTGTTTACTGACGCTAGTGATAAAGGGCTGGGTGCAGTTTTAGTCCAGAAGAGAAATGGTAGGGATTTTCTAATTCAGAGGTTCAGAGTTTAATTACTCGGTTATTGAGAAGGAAGCTCTCGCTATCTTCTGGGCATTGAGAAAGTTTAGAAATTTGGTTTGGGGAACCAAAGTGTGTGTATTGTCTGATCATAAGCCTTTGAGAGAGGTCTTTTCAAAGAAGGGTCTTGATGCCATTTCCTCAAGAATCAGGAAGTGGATTGTTTCTTTGCAGGAATTTGAGTTTGAAGTAGAGTATATTCCTGGAATTGCTAACAGGTCGGCTGATTGTTTATCTAGATTGGTTGACAGTGAGAATGCCGATCTTGATGATTTCTGTGAACTTGATGGGTGTACCAATGTGTGTGAAATAACTGATGGTGCAATTGATGAAACTGAATGGAGGTTGGAGTTGGGAAAAGATGAAGAGATTTCTCAAGTTATACTGTCTTTAATGAATAAATCTCGTCTGTCTAAACCTTGGTCTTTAGTTTCAGATGAACTCTCTGTATTTGATGGTCTGTTGACTCGTGGTACTAAACTTGTTCCTCCCTCCTCTCTTAGAAATAAGTTGTTAGCTCATGCCCATTGTGGTCATTTGGGTATTGTAAAAACCAAAGAGTTTCTACGTATGCAATACTGGTGGCCAGGTATGGATCTTGAAATTGAAAGAATGGTTAGAGAATGTCCTGAGTGTTGTTCAAGTGATAAAATCCTGAAGACTAGACAAATGCCAATGGTTAAGAGGGCCTTGCCTGGTCATCCTTGGGATGAGGTGGCTATTGACATTGTGGGTCCTTTAACTGGCATTGCTGATACTCCCTATCTCATCGTTTTAATTGATCTTTACTCGAGGTGGATTGAAGTTTCTGCTGTCAGAGAAATTACCTCTGATTCCATCATTAAGTTCTTGGAACCTTTGTTTTGTAAAGAAGGTTTTCCAAATAGTCTTCTGTCTGACAATGGCCCTCAGTTCTGTTCCTCAGTTTTTGTTGATTTTCTTAAAAAATGTGGGGTTGCCCATAAGAAATGTTCTCTATATCACCCAGAGACTAACGGTGCTGTAGAGAGAGTCAATAAAACACTGAAGGAGTCAATTCAACTTGCCCGTGCCTCTGGTTTGAATTGGAAATCCACTCTCCAAGACAGGATAAATACCTATCGCTTTGTCCCTCATTCTTCTACTGGGAGGTCTCCTTTCGAACTATTTAAAGGTAGAATTCCTAATACCTTGTTGTGTCCTGGGTGGATGTGTCTAAACAAAGGTCTAGTGGATAATGACATAGGTGAATGGAGGGCAAGAGAATTGTTTAAGCAGGATGCACGTAAATCATATTTTGACAAAAAGAAATGTGTAAGTTCTCAGGAGATCAAGGTTGGTGATCTTGTAAAAATAAAGACTCCAGTTGGACGCAAACCGTGGTCCAAATATACCGATGTTAGAGCTGTTGTCAAGGTTTTCAGAAATGCTGTAAAGACTGAAGATGGAAGAATCTGGAACAAGAGTCATGTTGTGCTTGTTAATCCTAATTTATTTGTTGATTCTCCTCGTTGTGATACTGGCTTGTGCAATAATTTTCTTTTTCCTTCCAATTCTCAATCTGACAGGTTATCCTCTCCCCCTACAAGGAGTCAAAGGGTTCGTAGTGCTCCATACCACTTGAAAGATTATGTTTAGCCTGCGTTACTTTTCTTGCTTATACTGTCTAACTTAGTTTACTTCTCTTTTTGTAAAGAAGGGAGATGTGTGATGTTCCTTCTTTCCCTTGTTATCCCTTCCTTCCCCTTTAAGTTATGTCATTCTCCTTTGCATTCTAGTTCTGAGAATGTACCTGTTAACATGATTCTCTATTTGTCAGTTACCTGTGGCTGTTTATGGATGAGGTTTTATTAAACCCACTCTGCCTTACTGAAACGACTTCTTACTCATTTTATTATTTAATTGAACCACATTATAGCGGGCTCCGGGGATTCCTTCACAAAAATTGGAGCCTCGAGCCCCAGCACAGCCTTACAAGCCCCCAGAGTAGCACGCATGACAGCGGGCTCTGGGGCCTTTATTTTTTATTACAAAAGGGCCTCGAGCCCCACCGGCCATGCCTCAGCACAAGTCCCAGAGCCCCTCACATAGCCAGAGGGTTCTGGGACCTTTATTGTATGAATAACGGTGCATGGAGCCCCACACAAATGCTGCCTTTATTTGTGTAAAGCTGCGTGGGGCATGCGGATCCCATACAGAGGACCCTGAAACCACCTTACCACACATCGGAGCATCGCAAGGACCGCCGAGTGCTCCGGAGGTTTATGTTGGACACTGTGACCCCCACAGATAAGGTCACGCACACCACGAGGCCTCCGAGGGCTCCTGGATACCCTGGCTGCCCCACTCAGAGGTTCACGCTGAACACCCCCAGAGAGCCCTTAATTAAACGGCCTTAAATGCAAATGGTGTCTGTAACACCCTCACCCTGACAACGCTGATGACCATGCCTTAACATGGAGCCCCGTGGACACTCCCAGCGCCCCAGGCCCTCCTTGAAAACCCTCCTTGCATACTACTGAGGCCCTGCCAGACCAGCATTCATCTTGTGAACCAGCTGTTGACCCCTGCCTATGCAGTGTCTCTACACATGTTGGTGAGTACTGAGTTGCATTATTTATTTATCTAGTTTGACCTGTATACAATGTTTATTATTTAGGATGCTCTGACACCCATAGCCCCAACATCGAATTGTTATAGGTCCGTAGGCAGTGTAAAAGCCTTACGTTACAGGATTGTTGCACCTCTAATACCCTAAGCATTACTCTCCTTAAATACAGGCCCACAGTTTTGTTAAAATACCTTTACCAGGGCCCCACACCACAAAAGCAGCATCCATAGATATCATAGATACAGCCCGGCCTCGCATAAAATTACCCTTAAAAGCGTAACACAACAGTCATGTACAAACCCTAAAACAAACACCTTTAAGCGCCTTACAGTCCCTTAGCGCCTTTAAAAAACTTAAAATGACAGCTCTCCTTTATACCTCAGCACATCCTGCATTATACACCTTAGACAGCCGCCCCCAACCCCCATTACATATTATTTAAAACATTATGAACCCAGTCCTACATTGCGCTAGGTACCCTTTGTAAAATACAACCTCCTTCACCTTAAAAGGCCTGCTACCGATACTTTTAAATAAAACCTTAAACATGCAACATTGCACCAGCCCCCTGTTTTACTTACATCCATAAATGTGTAGCACGCTGCATCAATCTGTGATAAGTTGTTCTGCTCCATTATTCCCTTTTAAACTCCTGAGATGGGCCTGTGCAGCAAAACAATCCAAGTATGTCGTTCCACCAGGGTTTTTAAAAATGGCTATTTCTGCTGATCCACCCAGAGTAGGCTTTTATACATGGCCTGACCTGCTAATTACGTCAACATCCTTTATGGAGGTGGGGTTTAGAACCTTGTAGTGGGGGTCTTGGGAGGGAACATTTGCTGACCAATGTACATCTTCTGTTAGCCCCCCTTTAACAGCTGTTAATTAAACTTACGGTCTATAGTGGGGATAGCGGTGTAACCAGTTGTGCTCGTGACTGAATCTCTGGGGAAGATAAGCTCCTTCCGTAGTTTAGGGACATGGCGGATGCCCATGTTTTTCTACTCGGGGCTTTGTTTGTTAGATAGACTCTTAGGATTATGACAGCTTTTAAACCTATTGTTTGCTGAGGGGAGGGATGTGTAATTAGCAGTGCTTGGGACTCGTGACTCCTTCTCCTGGGAAAGTGGAGCCTGGTTGAATAGTTTTTCTTTCCTCTTCTCAGCTTTACTCTGCAAACATTTAAACATGCCTGGACATCCCCCCCTCTTACACGAAGCCATTTAAACATGCCCAGACATCCCCCCTCTTACACGACGCCACTTTTTGCGCACACATTTACCTTAACCTAAATGCCCTGCTAGGCTAGCATAACATTTAACATTGTCTCGTGCTCTGGCACACCCCCTAAGCTACATCCCCCACAGCCCAGCTCCAGTTAGGGAGACCACAAATTCCTCATGGCACCAAACTTTTTGCTCACCAGCTGTCACTTTTAAGGACAGGAACACCCTGTCAGTTTTAAGGACACACACACACACAGGCATGTCACTTTTAGGGACCCAGACCTGTCACATTTGGTGACAATCACAGACATGTCACATTTGGTGACAATCACAGACATGTCACATTTGGTGACAATCACAGATCTGTCACTTTTAAGGACACACACTGACCTGTCACTTTTGGGGACACGCATGACGAGGAAAGGTATCCCTACTTTCTACTTATGTGTCAACTTTGTTACCAACAATCCAGCCTTCCAGTGCCTTTACTGAAACGTCCACAAAGTCTACCCAAGACTTTGAACTCAATTTCTGCGTGCCTCTAAACTTCACCCTGTACTGTTCTGGAGTCAGACCAAATCTCTTGACTAAGCATGCCTTCATCTGCTGGTATGATTCTGCATCCTCTCCCTTCAGGGTCAGGAGCCTATCCCTCCCAGCTACTGGAATCAACTCCCACAGGAGTGCGCCCCAATACCTAGAGTGAACCCTACTCATTTTAAGGGCCCTCTCAAAAGCTGCTAGCCACTTGTCAATGTCATCCCCCTCAGTGTACTTGGGTACTATGCCTTTGGGAAGTTTAGGTTCAAATCTACCACCCCTAGACTTTTCAGCATCTCCTTCACTTTCGCTGCCACCATTCCTTTTCTCCTCCCTCTCCCATTTTCTCTTAGCCATTTCAAATTTCTCTTTCTCCAAGGCAATCAACTCTAATTGAGCCTGAAGCTGTCTCTCTGCAAGGGACTGTAGTGGAACATGAGTAAGGGACCCTTCCCCACTCCCACCACCACCTTGATTCACCTGGCGAACACTAGTCACAATGGGAAAGGTCTCATCCTCACCCCACTCTCGGGTGAGGTTGGGGGGAACATCTTCCCACCCCCTTGGGTTCTCCTCTGCTGCCCTGGCCCAGGCCTTTAGGGACTCAAGCAACCCTGCCTTCCTCGTCTTCTTTGCAGGACGCAGCCCCCTAAGCCTACACTGTTCCCTAAGCTCCACCATCTTAAACTGGGACAGTTTAGCCAGATCCAGCTCCATGGTTCCCTAGTTTTGGGCCACAAAAACTAGGCACAATAGACTTAGAACAATTTGGAAAAATCAAAACAATGGATTAAAAACAGTTTAGTCCAAATTCGAAAAATCAAACTCAAAAGTTTTGTTCTAAGTCAATTTAGAGGATTTTTATAATCTTAAAACATTCACTGAAAGGTGTACTTTTTAAACTCAAGTCCTCATCCACACCGCTGAATACCAAATGTTGGAAAGTGGGTTATTGTTGTAGGTCTGCCACTGGCAATAAGGCCACTAACACATGATAGGACTCAGCATAGGTCTTAGAAAAGTATTCCTTTGCTCAACCCTTGGTAACGTGACTGCGAGCAGACAGGCTTAACTTCAAAGACAGGTATGTAAAGCATTTAAAAACACCATTTCAGTAAATAATTAAGACACCACACAAAATAAAAATCCAACTCTAATTTATAAAAATAGGTAATATTTTTATCTTTTAAATGACACCAAAACGAAAATAATCCACTGTAGGGAACTAGAGATATGCATTTTTAAAGATTAGTCACTTTCTAGTGCTTAGAAACCAACAGTGCCCCTTTAAGTCATTTCGTTTTCTCTGTCAGGGACACACCTTGATAAATTGTTCTGAAGAATTCTCACCACTGTAGTGGGCCGCCTTCTTCAGCAAGCGGGGTCCAGTTAGAACACCTTCCTGGCGTTCTGCTTGCAGGTACCAAAGTATCCAACATACAATCCAAGGTTCTGGAATCTCCAAGAGGGTCCTTGAAAGTGTGAAACTTCAATTCCGCAATCCAGTTGAACAAAACCCTTACAAATCCGCACTGGTACTCCAGGCTTTGAATTCTTTGCGGGGCTGTTCAGGTGAGCTCTGTTAACCTGTAGCTTGCAGGGAGTTTCCACTCTTGAGTCTTTTGGCAGCAAGGTAATCCACAGGGCTGTAGTTTCAGAGGGTGCAGTCTTCATAGGTCATGCCTTAGAGTTCCTTGCACACAGCAAAACCTTCAGCAGGGCACTTCTTGCTTCATTCAGTTTCAAGCAGCAGATCTAGAGGGCTCTGCCCCTCTCAGATACTTATTCAAAATTCTCTGGGTCAAGCACCAGGTCACTGCTGACCAATGAGAGCAGGGCAACTCCTCCTAGTTATGACCACATCCGGTGAAGTGTGGTATTTAGTTTGTCCCAGAGTGCATCATCCTTCCAAATCCATAATGGCTGATTTTCCAGCAAGGAGGTAAGAGCTGGCTAAACACACCCCCTGGGATATCTCATTTCCATGGTCCATCACAGTAACATCTGCAAATTCCTTTCTTAAGCCTAGTCCTGACTCTGGGTCACTACTGTCAAAGTGGACTAAAACCCAGGCCTCCCCTCTTGCCTTTGAAGAGCGTAGTTTACGACGCCACCTCCTGGCCTGGAATTCCTATAGAACAGATCACTGCCCTCCCAGCAGCCTGGCTAATCCACTTAACTCTGATCAATCAGGGCAGACCACTGAAAGGCTGAATTTGGACATACAAACAAGAAAGTCTCATAAGTTATGGTATGTACACTTTAGGAGAAATTCAACAATATAATATCGTTGGATTTAATACAACCATTCTGGGAAGTCTTTGAATGGTCCGGCTAGTCCTCTCCTATTAATATTTATTAATCAATCACTTACTACCATGTTAACCTATGGGCCATGGGGTTTGCAATGGGGAAAATGACTTGCCCCACTTTTGTAGCACCAGGGCTTATGAAACCACATTTTATAAGTATTTCCCTAATTTCAACCGCACCCCCACCCCCTGTGCAACTAGGGGAGACTTCAGGGGTTCTGAATCTGCAGAAATATTGCAGATCACCCTTACCCAATTCTTCCAGCATCAAAGTCGAATTTGAGCACCTCTTTAAGACAATGTGGGGAGTGAAATGTAAAATTTCACTTTACCCAGGCTTCTAAAAACTCATTTTATAAGGGCGCTGCTTATAGATAACTGACCCCCACCCCTGGAATACCTAGGGGTGACCCTGGGGGTCCCTTATATGCAAAAACATGGTAGGTTCAAAAATATTAAGGGCCCCTACCCCCAAAGTCGAGTTTGGGCACAATTTAAGGTTTAAAAACTGTCCAGGCCACCAGTGCAGCTTTTAAACTGACCTCAGGCTTTAGCACTGCACACATGCTGGTGCAGAGAATCTGCTGACCTCTAAACTGCCAGGCCCCAGGATACTGGAGACTTCTAGGTAGTTTCAATCCCCTGCCCTATTACATACTAGGGGCGTAGGTGGTAGGTCATGCCAACTACAGTGGTACCCCACCATACTAAAGTGTACCCTAGTGTAGGTTGGGTGTCTTAACTGTGTTCTAATGTGTTCCTTTTGGCTTGGCACTGGCCCTGGGCCTGGTTAAACAGAGTCCAGGGTCAGTCAGAGTCAGTTACCACCAGTTCCAGTCAGCAAAAAGGGCATAGGATGACTTTGCAACACTTCACTTTATATTTATCAGGATAATTAGGAGGGAAGTTCTACATCACATGGGATGGAATGTAGCCAGCCTAGATGAAAAATCTTTGTTGGTTTCTTTGATATAATCTTGATTCAGGCGATTGGGCTGAATTTCATTGGTAGGTAGGCTGGGGGCGATGACCTAATGATCCTTTTGGTGCACAGATATGACCTTTCACTTCTTGTGGAAATTTTAGACACCAGAATTAAATCCACACACCAGGTACTACCCCTTTAACAACTACTTTGAAGAAAAAAATATTGACAACAGCAAATAAAAAACTTTTAAGGGACAGGAAAAAAGATGTGGATGGACGAATGACAACTGACTGAGAAATGGAACCGGACAAGAGGCGTTCAGGAAGTGAAGGAAAGGTATCCCAAAACCGGAAACATGACTGAGAAACTCACAAGAAAAGTTGCAATGCCTCAAGGATCTATTTTGATCTCCTTATATACTCAACTTTAATAACAGGAACGGTTTCCTCCAACACACAGAAAGTAGCTTCCATCATGATACCTTCAGCTATAGAAAGGTAAGAAATAGAACAAGCATTGGTAAATACGGTAAACATCGTTTACCACGAGGTTTTAACAATGCGGTACCTTTAGCACGCATCCCTTACAACGCAAGTCGTTACCACGACTTGAGCTGGAGGGCGCTAAAGGATTACAAATAGTAAATTTACTATCCCAACACCTTCCCTAGGGTCCATGGGGCTGGTGTTAGAATAGTAAATTATACTATTCGAAATCAGCACCCCCAACGCAAGTTGTGGTAACGACTTGGGTTGTAAGGGATGCGTGGTAAAGGGATGCGTTGTGACGGTACGCGTTGTACCGTCATACATCCATAAATAAATTAGGTTTCACTTATGGGATTAATATTACGTATTAGAGCAGTGTATGAGTGCAGGGTGAGTGGTGCATGAATGAAGGTTGATAAGTGTCTGAGTGCAGGGTGAAAGGGCCTCAATGCATGGAGATTGATTTGTGGTCAGTGCAGAATGAGAATTGTGTTAGTGTACAGGGTGAAAGATGTTACCCTGTACAAGCTAAGAGGTGTGTGAGTATAGGTTGAGCGGTATGTCAACAGTATTAGTGCAGGAAGAGCAGTTTGAGGTCAGGGTGAGAGGTGTGAGTGGTATGTAAATGCTGGGTGAGTGCAGAGTCAGCACTGTGTGAGTGGTGGGTGGACAGTAGGACTGTATACACACCGTAGAAGCTACCCTGAAATAATGGTCACCTATGTTATTTGTGGACAGTATGACTGCCAGGGCAATTTCAGGGTGACTATGCAGATTAAATGGTTGGTGAGTGTGCAAGGTGAGCGGTCTCTGAGAATAGGTGAAAGGCATGTAAGTGTTGTGAAAAGTTGCAAAATGAGGCAAGCCATGCTGTGTCCTAATATGCCAGAGACAGCTGCCTGCTAAGTAAATACCAACAATGGCAACCAATGCCATTTTTTCTATTTCCTCCTCGAGCTACGCTGTGCTTTAGAATTACTACACACTCTGCCTCCACTGTGCCTGCATCTCTGTCTGTTCGAAGCCAGCAGCTGTTGAACGCACATACAGACACTGGCACACTGACCACTCACTAACGCTTGTTAAGGTAAAAAGATAGGGTCTGAAACTTTTAAAAGTCATTTATTGTGGGAGAGAACAGAATAAAAGCAAACATTGAACACGCAAACAGCAAGCCTTGTCGCCCCAGATGAATAGCATTGACAAACCCACCACTCCAGGCAAAACCTTTTAAAAATAGAATGTTTTATTTCGGTTTGATTAATTCATGTACGGTGATGACATCCACCTACTGCTATCCACTTTGTAAGAGCTTCTTTTGAATGGGCTCCATTGGACAAAAGTAGCTGTGGGATTGGCAATAGCCTTCCCGGATATTCTAAGGGTGAAAATATAGGGGCATAATATCAACAACTAGCGATATTTATCGCTAAATGAGCTTAGCGATATTTTTTTATCGCCGCGCATCACCGGATTTTAACGCAGAGATAACGTGCTATTAGCAACGTTTATCTCAAATGCAATAAAATATCTGCCGATAGCGGCTCAATGCATGAATATCGCTGGAAATCCAGTGATATTCAGGCATTAACGCCAATCGGGTCTTAACCTGAATATCCAACTCCCATTGGATATACAGGTTAAGAAGTGGTCTGAGCAGGCGTTAGTTTTTGGCGATATTCGCGCTTAGCGATTTTTTTTTTATCGCTGTGCCTTCGTTGATAATAGTCAATAGCGATGTTAGCGACTGCTTTCAGTCGCTAACAGGTTGGTTACGCCCACTTTGCATGTCATTCGCGATAAATATCGCTGACATGCAAAGCGGGACCCAAACCGCTCGCTATCGCCTACAAACTGTCGCTAACTGCTGTTAGCGACAGCTTGCTAATAAGGCAATGAAATTATCTCTGCTTTAGCAGGAAAAAGTCCTGCTAAAGCAGCGATAAGGCCCTTGATAATATGCCCCATAGTTCCTTTATTTAACGTTGATTGGATGCACCAGGGATATGCCCTCTGATCTTGGGTGTGAGGCAAAACTTATATCAGGTGCATTCCCCTGGTAGGGAGTAACGTCCCCTGTGTGCACAATCAAAATAAGCCTTTCCGCATTATTTTCACTATGAGCCCGATTACGATGAGGGTCGGAAAGCTTTCCGAGCCTCATCGTGATTTCAGTTTCGACCGCTGTATGAAAATCAACAGGAAACCCAAAAAACCTCTGCTCCTCATATGAGTTTCATTAACGAATGTGGGTGATTTCTACAATCATGTCATAATTAGGGCTGTGTGAAATTTGCGTAATTTGCCTTTGCATAATTACATGAAAATTCCGGAAAATTATTTAAACAATGTGCCATTACACAAAATGTAAGACCAGCATTTATTGCTATATTTTAGCACAAAATGCATCCTCATGCCAATTTTGGCCTTGAAGACGAATTTCATTTCCAAAAGAAATAGCATCCACTCACAATCTGGCAGTTAGCATTTATCCGGGTACTTGCGTTAAATGTGAGCTTGTTTCCGGTCCAGGGAAGGCATGGCTTGGAAGTTCCGGCTGGACTGTTCCCATGAGGCACAGGGTCAGACTGATTTGCATATGGCCATGTCTGAACTGGGGTGGTGTGGAGTGCAAAAAAACGATGGATTTAGGCCCAGATCTCTGTACTGGGGTGAATGTATGACATTGTTCTGCATTCTGTCCATCAACTGTGGTTTTTGCAAATGTTTGTGTCAGTGCTGCATAATTACATGACGTGATGAACAAGCCTCAATTCTGGAATGTTGGATAACAAGCTTAAAAAAAAAAAATATCTCTATTATTGAAAGCATAAAGATTATAGTTAGAAACTAAAACATTGTTTTCGAAAAGTGCTCGGTACAACAACATCACTTATCAGGATAGAATATATAGATTAAAACTTTTAAGAGTTGCTCGATTTGTCCCAGTTACAATCAAATTAAACTGATGACAACCATGGAGAAATTTAAATCATTAGGCCAACTTGCTGTTGGATGTGAAGAATGTTCTGATTGAACACACATATATAGAGATGACAATAATCAATAGCTCTGAAGTCTGTGATTTGCAGCTTCCAAGGAACCACAACATTTGCACCAATCATCTCTTGCTCTGTATTCTGGACGAAAACACAAGAAGTGAGACTGGAACTCTTCAGACCTAGGGCAGTGGTAACGAAAGTGAGAGTCCTGGGATTTGCTGAAAGATACTAGGCATAGGGTACTAAGATAAAAGTTGGTTCATAAGACTGTGGCCAACTCTGGTTCTATATTCTCCAAATAACACTCAAAAGCAGCTATGGATTCGAACATTAGAAAAGTCGCAGGAAGTCTACCCATCTTTATATTACTCTGATTTTGAATCTCATTCCTATTACTGTGTTTTTATAACGTGTTATATTCCAGCAGAGATCAATGTAGGGAACAACCACATATGTTGAAGACAAATGTGTACACGATGGTCATGTATATATTTAATCCACCCCCCCCCCCCCTTTGAGCTTCAGGTTGTTACATAGGACATCTCTAATAATAAGTTCAGTTCATTAGTACTCCACATTCAGGCCCAATACTTTAGTAGGCTCAACTGTACTAAAGATTCAATACTTTGAAAATCCAGTTCCAGGTGTGAAGAGGAATTGGATGCATTCTGGGGCAACTGCATCGGGGTTTTCTAGAACCACCTCTCTGTGATTAGCCAACATGAATGAATTGAATAAGACATAGGAATGACTGTGGGTTGAACCAGCATCTTGCATAGTTCAAGCACCACAGTCATGGCTTTTTATCCAGTTTTCAGTTCAGTAGTAAGGTGTTAAATTTAGAAAGCTGTTTATGCCACTTCATATCAAGCAAATCCTTATGTAATCAATGCCTGCCACCATTTTCAAGGAGGAATTAATCTATTGCAAATTATTGGTAAATTGTGTGTGTGATTCGATATCCATGAATGTGGAATTAGTAGTATTTGTTTACAAACCACTCGCTTTGCAAAACTTGGAAAACATAATAGGTAGGTTTTACATGCTTATGGCTCTTCGAGAAACATTTAAGGTGCAGGTAAAATTAAAGGGGGAAAAAGCCTATAAAGACCCTACTATGGTTAGTTGCATCCATTAACATAAACAGGAAATGAATCATGCAACGCCATCCCCCCAGTTTCTGCAGCACCCTCTAGATTTTAGAGCAATAAGTATAAACATTTTGTACTTTTTTTGGCTTTTATGAACTATTTTATATTTTTTTGTTATTTTTATGGGAGAAACAAAAAACAGGGAATTGTAAATGGCTCAACTGGAGCAAAAAAAAATCAGGAAAAAATTAGGGTTTTTTGGGGCAATTGTGGTTGTCACCAGCAAGGAGGGTGAGCTTTATGCTCTGCTCACCATAGGAGATGGTCTTACCACAAAAAATACATGTAATCCTGAATTCCCTAAACCGTGGTTGTATGCAAGGGATCGCCTCCCTTGTCTCTGGTCCCGATGGAGTGGGTTGCTTTCTTTTGTGGGTGCTGGTTGAAGATTGGGGAGGGTTACTGGCCAGTTCTCTCACCTCTGCGGCAGCATAGTTGTTCGGATCCTTGCGCTGCATGTATCTAATCATGGTATTATTACCAAATGAATATTTTTTGTTAGGGTTCCCCCTTGAAAGTTCCATGCCACAGATTTGGCAAGTCACCTTGGGCGCATTGACTTTCTTCTTGCCCGCTGGGATAGAAAAAAACTTCCATACAATGTGCTGCCTTGGCTTGTATGGGGTATTGTCTTCTGGCAGCCACCTTCTCAGCTCCTCCTCCTCCTCTTCTTGACCACCAATGTAATGTTGGGTGGTCCTCTTGGTGGTGGTGGTGGTGGTGGTGCAGATGCTCCAGCTGCTGCTGCTACTGTAGCCATTTTAAAGTACAAAATATTTCTGTTAGATCTCCAAAAAGGTCTTCCTCAGTCAAAGGACAAAGTCAGAATAAGGAAAAAAGGTGGGGTCTTTCATCATTTGGAAAAAAAAAACTGTCCTGAACCAATGAAAAGTGTTATTTTCAGGTCACATGACCTGGGCTTTCATCATTTAGAAACCAAAACTGTTCTGCACCAATAAAAAGTGTTATTTTTAGGTCACATGACCCGACGCGCTTACGCGACACGCCCCTGAGCGCGCCCGGGGGCACGCCACGGGGCGCGTTGCGTAAGCGCGTCAGATGATCACTTTGCGCGATCGTATTCGTGATCGTATTCGCTCGAGTATTTCTGGGTGAGCTTACGCCGTGCGTATCACGAGGACGCGGCTACGCGATACGTCATGATGTTTTCGTTCGCGGCAATAGCGCTAACGGGACGCTCACCGTTGCGCGACCCGGGGCGCTCCAAATAAATGCGCTTTCCAGTGCGCACACCGGGGCTCGCACCGGGAGCGCACCAGGGCAAAAAAACAAACAAAAAAAATAGTATTATAGAAATATACAATATAGGATTCATTATAAAAATATTACATTTCATAGGTATGAGGCCCTATATATAGTTAGGAATTAGCATTTAAAAAACCTATGAAATTCACTGAAAAAAACATAGGTTTCACACCAGTTATAGTTAGGAATTAGCATTTAAAAAACCTATTAAATTCAATGAAAAAGCATAGGTTTCACACCAGTTATAGTTAGCTGGAAATTTTACTGACATAAAACCATAGAAATTCCAACGTTATAGTTAGTTGGACTCACTATAACTTGTGCGCCTGCAATGCACGTGCTTTTTTTCAGTGAATGTCATAGGTTTTTTAAATGCTAATTCCTAACTATAACTGGTCTGAAACCTATGGTTTTTTCAGTGAACTTCATAGGTTTTTTTAATGCTAATTCCTAACTATAAGTCTCACTTTATAAGTAAGACTGTTAGCACTCTAGTTGTTTAGAACACTCTGGTACATATGGCTGGGATGCCCGCCACCCCCTCCCAACACAAATTCCCCATGGGAGAAGACAGACACAGGTTTGAACTTTTGGAAGGCGGGGGGGAGTTACCCCCCCGGCCGTATTTATTAAAATATGAAACAAAATTTAAAACATTAAATAAAACGTTTCATGAATTATGTACAATTTTACTTTCATTACATTTTGATGAAGACATGTTCTTTGGCTAACCTTAACAGATCTCTAATACAAAGGTTTCCTAGCCGAGTCTAGCATCCTGAAAATGCATACATTCTAAATTAAAATTGTACATCCTAGCATTAAGGGCCAACGGCAAGGTCTTAACCGGTGCCAGATCCCTACTACCAAAATCCCGCCCTCACGGTGTGAGTGGCGCATGCGCAGAGGACTTTACCCTCATTGCCAACTGTAACTTCCCTTGTCGTGGGGGCCCCCTTTCACTCGACGCCATCTTAAAGGTCGTCCGAGTTCCCGTGTGAGGTATCTGTAGGAAGGACAGCGTGGACTCCCCCCCATCCCCCACTCTCTTCCGCCAGAGCGGATATCCGGCCCACGGGAAATTCGTAGGAGGGGCATCTAGCCGTCTCCCCCCTGGGAGGGGCCTATGGCCGTCTCCCCCTAGGCGACCCATCCTTAGTGTGTGCCGCCTCCCCATGGAAGGGGCCAATGGCCGCCTCCCCCCGGGCGCTCCCATCCATTCTGGGTGGCGCCCCCCTCTAGGGACCTTGAAATTACTGCTCACCGATCATGACCTTACCGCCCGACCAAAAAATAAATACGACATTTGTTTTACCTAATAAGGGAAGAAAAAATTCTGACATAGTTTTGACGAGTCATCAACTTTACCATTCTACAAAGGGAAAAAATTCCTAAAGCAGAAGACAACATCATTATATGAAACACTCCCTTACTTTTCTACAAAGGAAAAAAGGCCTATACACATCTTTCAATCCAAGGCATATATAATTACTGAAGACGTGACTGTATCTCTTTAATACGATCAGATAACATCCACAACTTTATTCAAACAAACATTGCAATAGGGGCTGGTGGATGGGTCAAAATTGCCGCTTGTTCCGTCGAGGGCTCACGAGCGACGAGTGGTGCAGCCTTCAGAGCACAGGAACAAGAGGACGCTTCTTCGGATTCCCGCTCTATTTATCCATCTGCAGGAGGGCGGGGACCCTCCTCAGGTACGCCCACTGGGCGCGGTCTTCCGTGCGGGTGTCTAGGACAACCCCTCCTGGGCGGGAAAGGGCGCGCCCCGGCTACGCCACTTTGGGCATACCAGCCGAGCCACGCCTCCTGCCCAAAATGGTTTCCCGGGGGGATCGGGGCACCCATCCATACGTTTGGGGGGACCGAATGGTCGCCCCTTTCCATATGGCCGGGATGCCCGCCACCCCCTCCCAACACAAATTCCCCATGGGAGAAGACAGACACAGGTTTGAACTTTTGGAAGGTGGGGGGGAGTTACCCACCTGGCCGTATTTATTAAAATATGAAACAAAATTTAAAACATTAAATAAAACGTTTCATGAATTATGTACAATTTTACTTTCATTACATTTTGATGAAGACATGTTCTTTGGCTAACCTTAACAGATCTCTAATACAAAGGTTTCCTAGCCGAGTCTAGCATCCTGAAAATGCATACATTCTAAATTAAAATTGTACATCCTAGCATTAAGGGCCAACGGCAAGGTCTTAACCGGTGTCAGATCTTTTCTACCAAAATCCCGCCCTCACGGTGTGAGTGGCGCATGCGCAGAGGACTTTACCCTCATTGCCAACTGTAACTTCCCTTGTCGTGGGGGCCCCCTTTCACTCGACGCCATCTTAAAGGTCGTCCGAGTTCCCGTGTGAGGTATCTGTAGGTAGGACAGCGTGGACTCCCCCCCATCCCCACACTCTCTTCCGCCAGAGCGGATATCCGGCCCCCGGGAAATTCGTAGGAGGGGCATCTAGCCGTCTCCCCCCTGGGAGGGGCCTATGGCCGTCTCCCCCTAGGCGACCCATCCTTAGTGGGTGCCGCCTCCCCGTGGAAGGGGCCAATGGCCGCCTCCCCCCGGGCGCTCCCATCCATTCTGGGTGGCGCCCCCCTCTATGGACCTTGAAATTACTGCTCACCGATCATGACCTTACCGCCACAGGCCGGATAGTTGACCGACTATCCGGACCCCCCACTCCTCCTAAAGGTCATGCTTCCTCAAACCCCTTAACCATGCTATGAAGTCTCCTATGAGTAAATCATTCCCCTCCCTAGACAGGTGAACCCCATCATTCAGATACATGTGATCACCCCGAATACACCCGTAAGGAATGCTATGCAACTGCGCTGAGCGAAACAATTTCCAAATTTTATTGTTGACCCTCTTCACTGAGTGGTTCAACGCTGACACTGAGAGACCCCCCCGCCAAATCTTCCTGGGGATCATGTGTGACCAGGCAATCGTGCACCCCGGGAGTTTCTTAGCCAACCAGCTAACTGCCGACAGGATGTGTTCTAATAACTCCTGTCTTCCCAACTTCACTAAGTCATTGCCCCCCAGGTGTACTATGACTACAGATGGCGGTGACCTTTGCCGCCCTATAAGTCCCTCCAAAACGATTGAAATTGGTCAAAACAGAGGCCGCCCTTCCCATGAAAGATCACTCTGTACCCGTATTCCCCAGATGTGTGGATCGCGTCACCTGCCTTGAATACGTCTCCGGCGTGCCTCACATATGAGTGGCCCACGACCCATACCACTCTCTCTCCAGTCGGTGATCCTCGACCGCTGGTCTCCTGGTGTTGGGTCGACTCCCAATTCCGCCCCGCGTGACAGGCTTGCGAAACTGTAATTCAAACAAAAGACAAGAA
This sequence comes from Lissotriton vulgaris, assembly GCF_964263255.1. Taxonomy (NCBI): domain Eukaryota; kingdom Metazoa; phylum Chordata; class Amphibia; order Caudata; family Salamandridae; genus Lissotriton; species Lissotriton vulgaris. The sequence continues at coordinate 980,440,563 of NC_141698.1, read as the reverse complement.
GCGTGAGTGCATGTCAATTGACTTTTACAACATGTGCAATCGCACATACCTTTTGAAGCAATTCGAGGACCAACGGCCCAGCTGTTTTACTTCCTCCGCGCTCTGACCCCGGGCCGTAGCCTCAGTAGCAGCCCCTATCCTAAATGAGTGGGTCCCAAAATCGCACGGGTCCATGCCCGCGGCAGCGATTGTCAGTGCTAGCACCCTCTGAAACTGAAATCTCGTCAGTGGGGTGCCATCATTGTGCCTAAGCAGGCTCCCCCCCATGTAGCCGTCCTCTGTGCCAAGTATTCCTCTACACACTTTATCGGACAAGTGGGGGACCCTCGTGCGCGCTGCACGACAACACTATCTCCCATAGCTTCCTGGTCTGTCTTGGACCAGGCTATCGAGATTACCATTGAATCACCCCTTATTTGTACGTGATCCCTGCACAAGCCTCCCTCCATATCCTTCTTGTTCCTCGCCACAAGTTCGCTTACCCGCATAGCCCCATGGAATGCCAAGGCGAAGGCTGCCCTGGACAGAACTGCTTCGAAAGGGGAGGAGCACGTCTCATCCAGCTTTGCTAAAAGCAGAGACAATCTGTCTAAGCCAATCGGGCGCCTCGTATCCTGCTTGCGACCCTCGAGGCGTTGCCAGCCGAGGAGTGCCTTCCTAACCAAAAAGGAACCCGTCGGGTCACTTATGCCGTGCAGCTGTGCCATGAACGAAATGGCCGCCCTATGTCTATTGGCCGTTGCCGCTGATCGGCCTTCTCTGTGCAGCGCTACCAGGAACCCCAGGAAGGATTCCTCTTGACCCCAGCTCTGACTCCCTGTCGGACCCAAAAATGTGCAGTAGGAACGAAACGCTCCTTCGTAAGCCTTCCTTGTCCTGGGAGCTAAGCTGGCTGCCACAAGGTCTTGTAATCCGGGGCACCGATTAGCCATAGCGCTTCGGGGAACGGTGCCGCCACTAGGTCCGCTGTGGGTAGATAGCCCCTGAAAGCCTGCATGTGTGAACGAGAGAGTGCATCAGCTGCATTATTCAGTACACCTGGCACATGTTTTGCCCTGAATTGTACATTCAATTTCATGCAACGTAAAACAATTTATTTTAACAATCTCAGGATCCACTTGCAGCGGGCTGCCTGCTGATTAATGCACTCAACCACAGTCATATTGTCGGACCAAAACACAACTGATAGGTCCCTAAAGTCGTCTGGCCATGCCATCAGAGCAACCCAAATGGGAAATAGCTCCAAGAACCCAATGTTACCTGTTAGACCGCTGGAGTGCCACCACGTCGGCCATACTTGCGCCGACCATCGGTTACCAAAGATGGCGCCAAATCCCACGCTCCCAGCTGAATCGGTCCACAAACCTAGTTCATCCGATGATGCTGGTGGTTTGTTCCACACAACTCGACCTTGAAGTCCGCCAGAAATGCCAACCAAATGCGCATATCCGGCGAGCCTCTGCCGACAGTCTCATACGGTGGTGTCCCTCCTTGAGGCCAACCATAGCTTGTGCAATAGAGCGTGAGAAGGGGCGGGCCATTGGTATCACCCTTAAGGCAAAGTTAAGCTGACCCACTGTTTGCTGTAACTGGTGCAGGGTCACTTTCTCCTTGCCCAGGCTTTGCGTCAAGGAAGCCCTAAACTTGGCCACCTTTTCCATTGGTAAACGGAAACATCCTTCCACAGAATCGAGCTCAATTCCCAGAAACTCCAGTGAAGTAGATGGTCCAACCATCTTACCTGGTGCCAATGGGACTCCGAATTCCCGCATGAGGATGCAGAAGTCCTGCAGCGCCTGCGCACATTTCGTGTCGTCGGCCGCTCCCAAGAACAGGAAGTCATCTAGATAGTGCATAACGTGCGTATGCCCCGTGGCCTCAGTGAATGCCCACTCTAAAAAACAGCTGAACATTTCAAAATAGGCACAAGAAATGGAGCAACCCATAGGCATGCATTTATCCATGTAATAACTCCCCTGAAACGCAAAACCTAGCAAGCGCTGGTCCCGCGGGTGTACCGGAAGCAACCTGAATGCCGATTCGATGTCCGATTTCGCCATCAGTGCTCCGGAGCCCAGATGATTCAATATGGCAACGGCATCGTCGAATGATGCGTACCGAACCGAACAAATATCCGGGTTAATGGCTTTGTTCACCGAGGATCCCCTTGGGGCAGACAAGTTGTGAATGAGTCTAAATTCCCCCGGGTCTTTCTTTGGAACCACTCCTAGCGGTGAACACACAAAATCCGCCACAGGCGGGCATTGAAAAGGCCCCGCCACCCGCCCCAAGCTGACTTCTTTGGAAATTTTCTTTGCTGCTACGCTTGGGTTATGTTGGACAGATAACTGATTTTTACAAAAGGAGTCCCCCCGAAAATCCCCCGCCGGGATGTTGAAGCCATATAGGAATCCATTCCTCAAAACCCCGGCGGATACATGATCAGGGTATTTGTTCAACCAAGAAGTCAGAGCCATGATGTCGACAGGTGTAGGCAAGTGGTTCCCAAGCATCACTTCACTCTTGCTTAGACCTCCCTTTTCCTCCCGTTCCGCTGTTCTTTGATCTACAGCTACTCTCTGGGTGTGAGGAGTTCCCACAGCCCGCACACGCATGCCTGAACCTACATGTTCCCTGGGGCCTGTTACAGTTGCCTCTATTGAAGCCCCAACAAACCCCCCGCTTGCCGCCATTTCCGCCGGTCTTGGGCTGAAATTCCCCACCGGCGCCTGCTCAAAAGGGCAACGCAGGCTTTTGGTGAACTGACCCCGGCCCGCTCCCGCCCGGCGAGGACGTACCCGCCGCACCAGGCAAGAGCTGCTTGTGCCATGACACCGAGTCGAGGCAGTCCCAGGTCAAAGTTGCATCAAACTCTTTCGCTTTTCGGAATTTCATGTCATATCCTTTCCACTCGTCCCCCCATACATGGTTTAAAAATCCATAATCCTATTCTGGTAACAAGACAACTCGGTCATTACTTCTGGCTTTCGTTCACCCATGACTGCCGTAAATATCGAAAAGGCCTTCACCCAGTTCGCTACGGTCTCATCGACCCTAAATTCCGCCATCTTGGCCCGCCATACACTAGAATGCCATAGATCTTTCTGGGATTTGGCATATTCCATCTCGCGATGGTCAGTCAACAATGAAAACATATTCACATATTTTTCCCCCCATATCATTTCCTTTGTGGCCGCTGGGATGTGCTTGGCCACCCTTTCGCACCTTGAAGGTAATGAACCTTCCCCTGCCATTGGCAATGGTTGCTTACCAGGTTCAACCGTCGTGTCTGCTGCCTTTTCCCGGCTAACCGCTGGTACTCCTGGCGCCACCTGTGGGGGAACAAAAGGAACATTCGCCGTCCCGGCTTCTCTCGACTGCCGTAACTGCTCGATTATTAATCTCGCCTCCTCGGCCGCGGCCACTGCCCCCCGCTTTCTTCTTGAGCCAGGGTAACACTGCCGCTAATTGAATGGCCAGTTCAGGGGGCATTTGATCATCATTAACCGGGGTAATTACTACAGGAATTGGCAAGCCTATATTCGGAACCGGTACCGGGGTGTCCGCCGGCGTGATGGGGGCAGCTGGGGGCACCTCACGAACCGGATCCTCCCCGGAAACCGCCCTCCTCTTAATACGCTTCTCCCTACCCTCAGGGAACACTCCCGGCAAGGCCGGGCCTATTATCTTCTTAGGGCAGCCTGAGGGCTTGTTTTGGGCCGCTAACTGCTTTTTGACTTCGGCCAAACCTCGACCGATCGAATCAACTTTACCGAGTTTTCGGTCCATGATTGCCATTCGGTTCGACAAGGTGCGTAGTACCTTCTCCAGCTCGGAGCTCTTTCCCGCTTTTTTGCCGGCCATAGCTTCGTTTACTGTGCTCAAATCGATCAACGAGGTCCCAGATCCTTCGAACTCTCGATAACTGAAAGAGAAAAAACAAGATTACAAGTTCTCAAAATTGCCGCTTGTTCCGTCGAGAGCTCACGAGCGACGAGTGGTGCAGCCTTCAGAGCACAGGAACAAGAGGACGCTTCTTTGGATTCCCGCTCTATTTATCCATCTGCGGGAGGGCGGGGACCCTCCTCAGGTACGCCCACTGGGTGCGGTCTTCCGTGCGGGTGTCTAGGACAACCCCTCCTGGGCGGGAAAGGGCGCGCCCCGGCTACGCCACTTTGGGCATACCAGCCGAGCCACGCCTCCCGCCCAAAATGGTTTCCCGTGGGGATTGGGGCACCCATCCATACGTTCGGGGGGACCGAATGGTCGCCCCTTTCCATTCTGTCATTGGGCTACAGTTGGGCTACATCTGGCTGATATTTGGGCTATATATTTTTTTTTTGTCTCTGGTGGCCATCTTTGGGCTACATTGGGCTACTTTGGGCTACATTTGGGCTACATTTTGGCTCTAACATATATATAGCCCTATGTAGCACAATATATAGTTTTTCAAAGTACATTTTCGTAAAAACCACTTAAGAATAGGACCAGTCCCTACAATTTTTCCCAATTTTTTTTTTTTATTTTTTTTTTATTTTTTGCTTTGGAGCGCTCCCGGTGCGCGCCCCGGGGAGCGCCCCAAAAAGCGTACTTTTATAAAGCGCCCCGGGGCGCGCTCCGGGGAGCGTCCCGTAAGCGCCAATATCGCGAACGAAAACATGATCGTGACGTATCGCGTAGCCGCGTCCACATGATACGCATGGCGTAAACGCACCCGGAAGCACTCGAGCGAATACGATCGCGCAACGTAAACATCCGATGCGCTTACGCGACGCGACCCGGGGCGCGTAGCGTAAGCGCGTCGGGTCATGTGACCTGAAAATAACAATTTTCATTGGTTCATAACAGTTTTGGTTTCATAATGATGAAGCCCCTGGTCATGTGACCTGAAAATAACACTTTTCATTGGTTCAATACATTTTTTTTTTCAAAAGGAAGAAAGACACCACCTTTTTTCCTTATTCTGACTTTGTCCTTTGACTTAGGAAGACCTGTTTGTAGCTCGCTCTACTTTTTTCTCAAAATAATGGCTTCAGTAGTAGCAGCAGCTGGTGCATCTGCACCACCACCACCACCAGAACCACCAAAAGGACCTCCTCAAGATATCATTGGTGGTCTTCAAGAAGAGGAAGAGGAGGAGGAGGAGGAGGGGACTTCAAGATGGCTGGAAGAACACAATACCCCATACCAGCCAAGACCACACATTATTTGGGAGTTTTTTACTCTCCCAGAGGGGAAAAAAAAGTAAATGCACCCAAGGTCAGTTGCAAAATTTGTGGCATGGAACTTTCCAGGGGAAACCCAAATAAAAAATATTCATTTGGGAACTACACAATGATACGACACATGCAGCGCAAACATCCTATAAACTATTCTGCTGCAGAAATGAGGGAACTGGCCAGTAACCCTCCCTGATCAACAAGAACCAGCTCAAAAAGGAAACAACCCATTGCGTCTGCACCAGAGGAAAGTGAGACGATGCTGTGCATTCAGCCCCGATTTGCAGATTTCAGAATTATCTGTAAATTTTGTGGGAAGACCATCTCCTACGGAGAACAGAGCGTAACGCTCATCGTCCTTGCTGGGGACAACCATAAATGCCCCAATCAACCCTAATTTTTTCTTTTCTTTTAGTTTTTTGCTCCAGTTGAGCCATTTTCAATTCCCTGTTTTTTCGTTTTTCCCCATGAAAAATACAAAAAAAATCTAAAACTGTTCAGAAAATCCAAAAAAAGTACAAAATGTTCAAAAAACAATATAAAAAATATAAAACAACAAAAAGAAGAAAAAAACAGTTCTTTTTAGAACTTCCTCCAATTTTTTAAAAAAGGCTACATTTTTTAAAAACTCTATCATTCTTTTTTCCCCATGGAACGCTTCCTGGTACGCTCCGCGGTGCGCGTACCGGGCGCTACCCCCGCGCAAATAAAAAAAAAATATTTTTTTTTGACCTGCGGGGCCCTTTTATAGCCCCCACATCATACCTAGGGGGTCAAGGGGGGTCTACTCTGCCCCCTTATGGTCATTTCCCCCTTTGTTTTTGCCACCTCTTGTGTCTTGATCCTACCGAGACACAAGATGGCGGCCGCTCCGGACTGTTTGGAATGTTGACAGACACCCGAGAGCCAATCACCTTTCCGCGCACGAACTTGCGTAGCGCGCTGGTTAGCGCCAAGGTGCGCGTACCGGAGAGCGGCCATAGATATATATATTTTTTTGAACCTATATTACTAAAAATCCACTGGAGCACATATCTTGAGACATAGCAAAGGCACATTGGGCTACCAGTCCCTACAATTTTGCCAAGTTTGGTGCAAATCCATTCAGCCGTTCGGGCTAAAAGTGAGGTCGACCGCCCTATGGAAATTAACATGGGAAAAAAACGTTTTGGGACCCCCCATTTATCTCGGCCCCCGCTTGACAAATCCCCCCCAGACTTTTAGGGAAGGACCGGGGCGCCACGAGGCAAATTTGAGGAAATTTTCAGGCAGATTCCTCAACCGGCGCCAAAGGTATTCACAATAGAATGGTGAGATTTTGTATTGAAAATAATCCTAACTATAACTACCTACCTGTGAATCAGTCCCCCTCTCACCCTCCTACCAAAGTCCAAAACTTTCCCCAATGTGATTCAGATTGGAGTGGGATTAGCAAATCTTACTTCTACAAAGACAAAAACATTTCCCAGTAGGTTTGAATAGGAACAGTAAATCTGACACCCAAAGAATACTTTCCCCACTGTGGTTAAATTTGGAGTTGGGAGTAGTAAATTAAGCCTTCCCCTAATTAGTACACTTTTTTTAAATGTAGCTTAGTCTTTATTGTGAATAGTAATTGTGATATCCATGAAGTATTGGAATTGTTTTGTCTGTTTTTACTGTGTACATTAGGAAATTATAGTATTTTATATCATAAATGGATTCTTTGGCCTTATTATGAGTTTGGTGGTGCTGGAGCGGGACCACCCTGCACTGGCACTCCCAAACCAATGTACAAACTGTCCGCCAGATTAGAAGTTTTCTCCTGTCTGGTGGGTGGTTTACTGGCATTCCCAGGGCAATGCCTATGAAATAGGCACCACAATGGAAACGTCAATGGCAGTACTGGTGTGCATGCACACAGGGAGGCACAGCTTGCATCTACATGGCATGAGGCACCCTTTGTTTCCTTATGCCACACTTTTCATGGTGGTCACACTGACATGAAAAGTGTGGCGGTGAGGAAACTTGTAATATGCATGGCTGGGCCACAGCGGCCTCAATACCGCCACACCAGGTTGTGGTGGTCCCAGGGTAATGTTTGGGTTAGGGATTGTTCTACTCTTAGGGCCTATTTACGAGTTTGTTGGTCCATCAGTCTGCCTAACCTAGGGCGGAGGTACGGTGGTGGCTGTGGACTGCCCCACCAGTGGTTCAACAACCATATTACAACTATGGCAGTCAGACCTCCATGGCACCACATAAACTGCCAGGGAACCTAGTTCCATTGTGGTGGCATGGTAGCGTGAATCCGCAATATGCTTGCCAGGCTTGCTGCAACCCCATTATCATATTTGCGAGTTTCCTCACTGCCAGTAGTCTCATGGCAGTGTTAACGCCAATAAATAGCTGGTGGTGAGGGAACTAAAGGGGGCATGCAGGGCACCCTGGTGCCTCATGCCATGAGGATGCATGCAGGGGGGTACATGATGTGCCTCCCTGTCTGCATGCATGTACAGTTCCTGCATGGCATGGAATTAACAGTCCATGCCGTGCATGATCTTGCTTTGGCATTTTTTAAAGGCACCGCCGTGGGAATGCCAAAGTACAGCCTGCCAGACCAGAAGAAAACTTCCAATCAGGCAGGTGACCAGCGGTTGACTTTGGCGGTGGGGGAGTGAGGCGATAGCGTGCCGTCCCGCTGCCACGCCGCCAAAGTTGTAATCCCCCCCTTAGCCCCTGGTAGCTATGTTCTTTTATGAGGGTGGTTTCTTCTAAGTGTTCCTTGCAAGGAATTGCCACCCATCTGCTGTGTTATTTGCCTTTGCTTTTTGGGACATGGTGGTGTCATAGACTTTCTGCCATGGAATGTGATATTTGAAATTGGATCTGTGGCTTGATTGGTCCAGTACACAAAACAAGTATCCTCAAAATAATGCATTAGTGTAGCTAACTTTGTTTCATATTATTGGTACTAGGGGGATTAAATTAGTTTCAACATGTTTAGTGGTTTCTGTTACTGGGAGACATGCTATAGCTATCAGCTTTTTTATCTTGTGTGCAAATTCTAGGCTAATTGCATCCTATACACTCTTTTTTGTAGGTGCCTACATATGCTCTGATAAATTTACAGTAAAGCTCCTGAATTTACAATGAGTGGGTACATTTTAACTATAGTCAAAGTCATTGCCTGTTCAAATTTTAGGATGAATTTTGTGGGCTGTAGTTGTTAGTTTGTTGTTTTCTATACGTTAGCCTTTAATGATAAGTTGCATTTTGTTTGTTTGGTACAGTGCATACACTAACTGGATTTTGGTATTGAGATATATTGTACACATTTGACTGAATGATGGGAGTCATGACTTAGAAGTGCCATCCATGTGCTACATTGCATTTGTACATTTTGATTGGTACCATAAATGATCATTATTTTAATATGATTAAGGCTGTTGTATAATAAAAAATGCTGCATTTTATGTGTGGCTGGTCAGTGTTGGGGTGTGTCTATATATTACTTTTTTTAGGCATTAATTTTTTTTATCTGGTTATTCTACCTGTTCTGGCAATTGATCACATTCTGATTCATATGCCAGGTAGTTGGTCTGATGCTTGTTCAGGAAAATTTAGTATGATATTTCTAAGTATCATTCCTGTTGTCTCTTCTATTTCAGTAATATTAAGGGGATGGTTATGTTCCTTAAAGCTTTAAACTACTTAATTTTTATTAGTAGCCTTGCCATAGTATGCATTTGAATAATATTTGCTGCATTTCCAGTTTGTTTTCTCACTATTGGTGCTCCCCTTACTATAGGTTGACCCAATAATCTAACAGCTTCCCTTTTTGGGATTCAATGAACTTTGTTGTTTAGGTCATTTTATTTGAGGATTTAAAAGTATGTATTCATTGTTTACATGAGATTCAATTTATTTTGACGTTTTTACATTGTAGCTACACATTTTACTGTACATTTTCTATATTGCCTTTACTTAGTTTAAGTTGTAGATCTTTGATTTACATGCCTGTTTGGTATTGTTTGGGCGCAGTTTTCTTTAGTTGCAGTCTGTTGAAGGGAAAAATTATATTAGTTGTCGAGGGTTGATTTTTTATTTAAAATGTACTTAGTAGTTTGTTATTTTTACTATATTTTTAAAAATATATTAAAGTGGTATTAGTACTTTAATTTTACTTTTATGCTTTAGTTACAATATTTACCTTAATATTATTTTTTGTATTTGAAGTAATTTGGTGTCCCTACTTTAATTCTACTTTGTGTTATTGCTTTTTCCTTCTTGTAAAGGACACTGTTTCAGTTAGGAGAACTGAATATATAGAATAGTTGAAATTATTTATTATCTTAACAGTTGTAGTTTTTTTTATTAATTTTGCTAGCTTTCATTTATTGTGGTTCACAAAAAAATGATGGATGATATTCTTGAAATAATCTGAGCCACTGGAAATCCCTCAAGGCCCCATCACAATTCATCATTATTTTGCTCACCATGCCACCTATGTTTGGAGCAGCTATATGCAAATTAGCATTGCCCTGCTCCAATGGGAACAGTTTAGCACTAATTTGCAGGGCAGGTTCTCCCTGTACCAGAATACAAGCAACCCATGAACGGTTTCCCCTTTTTCAGGGCTTAACAGCCTGGTGAAGCTTGTCTCCAGTGACACGGTGTGCACAGGACGCACTTAGGGCAATACACTGTAGAGTACAAAGAAGTGATGGATGTAATGCTTGAATTAATCTCAGCCATGAGCAATCACTCAGGCTGCATCCCAATCCTGTGTTATTTTACAACAATCCCACCTCCGTTTGGATCCAGTCATATGCAAATCAGTCTTGACCCTGCACCAATGGGAAATGTCCAGCCTGAACTGCCAAGCCATGTCCTAACTTAACCAGAAAACGAGCAACCCAGTACTGATTGCACCCTAGTTAGTCAATCATCAACCAGTAGTAGGGTTCCACTGAAACAGTGTACACAGGACTTACGCCTGGGCTTACCTGTCCCACTTAGTGTGACAAAAAAGTATATAAAAAAGTGATGGATGGAATGCTTGAATACCTTTCATCTACTGGTAATTGCACAGGTTTGCATCCCGGTCCATAATCATTTTGCACACCATTACACCTCAGTTTGGACCAAGCCATGTGCAAATCAGTTTCAACCCTGATCCAATGGGAGCAGTCCAGCCTGAACTTTCTGGCCAGGTCCAACTAATGGCTGAAGTGGTTGGTGTGCCAGTAAATAATGGACTTGGATGAAGTCCTGGTATCAGTGGCTGAGGTGAATTCCAGTGATCCACCCATCACTTTTTAGTATACTTTAGCATTCATTTATTATCAGACTTACTTTGTAGAATATATTGGTGATTGAATTTCTGTAGTCTTCGTTTGTAGATTTGCAATCCAGCAGAGTGAGCCTGTCCTGCACTAATTATTCTTTAGGTTGCATGTTGTGTGTTTCGTGGCAGTGGCCAGAATTTTAGTACTAGCACAGATCAGCTTGATTAATTAAAGTCAGCCACTACGCTGGCAGAATTAAAGTATACAGTGGTTTCTAAAGTTTAGAAACCACTGCACACCTCTTGGCGTCCTTAAATTCTCTGCAGTAATTAACTTTTAGTCACTGCTGAGTATTGTAAGGGTGCAGAGTGATTAATGTGGTGGTTTCTAAATCCACTCGCTGGCACCCCACATAGATTAAAAATGTTAAACACCACAAAGTATGTAATGGATGGACACAGAGTGATATGCGGAGGTTTAGAATCCACTGCATATCACTCAGTAAATTTGGCAGCGCTACTTTCATAGCACAAAATGCACCCTTCTATCCATTTTGGACACCAAATGCCCACTTTGCCCCACTGCAGAATCCCTCGAATCTTGAGGAATTTGTATGTAATACAGTGGAATGAAAATCCACCAATTCTGCCCACCCTTACTTTTTACACTGCTTTTTATTTGGACAAACCATTCTGTTTGTGAACTGTTTTTAAGTTTAATTTTAAAGGCTGTTTAGAAACTAGTAAGACTGATTTTTTATGCACCATTCATAATAATCGCTAATTAGTGTTTTCTTTATATACTTAATGCATATTAATTATACTTTGACTTATTTTTATGTCTGTATTTTATGTAAGATAATTTGTTTTAAATATACATATATATATATATATATATATATATATATATATATATATATATATATATATATATATATATATATATATTTATATATATGTATATATATATGTATATATATATATTATATATGTATATATAAACAAGCAAGGTCCCAACCGCTCCTGGTAGCAGTTCAAATGAGCGCAGACCTCCACTCCACAAGTTGAATGTCTGATGTTAAATCACCAAGCCATCACGCCGAATAAGGTGTCAGCAGTACATATTTATTTAGCAAAGTGAAAGAGCAAGTGCCCTCCCTGACGCCAACAGATCCGGGCTTGATCCATCACCGTTTTTTAGCTCACTGCACCATCCCAGCTCAGAACCTGTCCATCACCACCCCCTTTTCTGAATCGTTTTGTCCACCATGAGCGTGGAAGGGTATGCTCAGACATGAGTCCCTTGCTCACTGCACCATCAGGATTCAAGCAAGCCTGGCCGAAGACGGCTGTAATGCCAGAAATCGGTCCCCAGAAGCTTGTTTCCTTTCCAGTAAAAGAATTGGCTTGCTAGTTTGGTCTGCCCTGTTCCCATGATGCACTGGGCCAGGGACAGACTAATTTGCATGTAGCCAGGTTCTGAGCTGGGATGGTGCAGTGTGCTCAAAAACGGTCATGGATCAAGCCCTGATCTGTTGACTGGGTAGGAGTGCTCTGTTTAATTCAGATACTCTGTCCATCACCACCCCCTTTTCTGAATCGTTTTGTCCGCCATGAGCGTTGAAGGGTATGCTCAGACATGAGTCCCTTGCTCACTGCACCATCAGGATTCAAGCAAGCCGGGCCGAAGACGGCTGTAATGCCGGAAACCGGTCCCGGAAGCTTGTTTCCTTTCCAGTAAAAGAATTGGCTTGGTAGTTTGGTCTGCCATGTTCCCATAATGCACTGGGCCAGAGACAGACTAATATGCATGTAGCCAGGTTCTGAGCTGGGATGGTGCAGTGAGCTAAAAAACGGTGATGGATCAAGCCCGGATCTGTTGACTGGGTAGGAGTTCTCTGTTTAATTCAGATACTCTGTCCATCACCAACCCCTTTTCTGAATCGTTTTGTCCACCATAAGTGTGGAAGGGTATGCTCAGACATAAGTCCCTTGCTCACTGCACCATCAGGATTCAAGCAAGCCGGGCCGAAGACGGCTGTAATGCCAGAAACCGGTCCCCGGAAGCTTGTTTCCTTTCCAGTAAAAGAATTAGCTTGGTAGTTTGGTCTGCCCTGTTCCCATGATGCACTGGGCCAGGGACAGACTAATTTGCATGAAGCCAGGTTCTGAGCTGGGATGGTGCAGTGTGCTCAAAAACGATCATGGATCAAGCCCTGATCTGTTGACTGGGTAGGAGTGCTCTGTTTAATTCAGATACTCTGTCCATCACCACCCCCTTTTCTGAATCGTTTTGTCCGCCATGAGCGTTGAAGGGTATGCTCAGACATGAGTCCCTTGCTCACTGCACCATCAGGATTCAAGAAAGCCGGGCCGAAGACGGCTGTAATGCCGGAAACAGGTCCCGGAAGCTTGTTTCCTTTCCAGTAAAAGAATTGGCTTGGTAGTTTGGTCTGCCATGTTCCCATAATGCACTGGGCCAGAGACAGACTAATATGCATGTAGCCAGGTTCTGAGCTGGGATGGTGCAGTGAGCTAAAAAACGGTGATGGATCAAGCCCGGATCTGTTGACTGGGTAGGAGTGCTCTTTTTAGTTCAGATACTCTGTCCATCACCACCCCCTTTTCTGAATCGTTTTGTCCACCATAAGCGTGGAAGGGTATTCTCAGACATGAGTCCCTTGCTCACTGCACCATCAGGATTCAAGCAAGCCGGGCCGAAGACGGCTGTAATGCCAGAAACCGGTCCCAGGAAGCATGTTTCCTTTCCAGTAAAAGAATTGGCTTGGTAGTTTGGTCTGCCCTGTTCCCATGATGCACTGGGCCAGGGACAGACTAATTTGCATGTAGCCAGGTTCTGAGCTGGGATGGTGCAGTGAGCTAAAAAACGGTGATGGATCAAGCCCGGATCTGTTGACTGGGTAGGAATGCTCTGTTTAATTCAGATACTCTGTCCATCACCACCCCCTTTTCTGAATCGTTTTGTCCACCACAAGCATGGAAGGGTATGCTCAGACATGAGTCCCTTGCTCACTGCACCATCAGGATTCAAGCAAGCCGGGCCGAAGACGGCTGTAATGCCAGAAACCGGTCCCCGGAAGCTTGTTTCCTTTCCAGTAAAAGAATTTGCTTGGTAGTTTGGTCTGCCCTGTTCCCATGATGCACTGGGCCAGGTACAGACTAATTTGCATGTAGCCAGGTTCTGAGCTGGGATGGTGTAGTGAGCTAAAAAACGGTGATGGATCAAGCCCAGATCTGTTGACTGGGTAGGAGTGCTCTGTTTAATTCAGATACTCTGTCTATCACCACCCCCTTTTCTGAATCGTTTTGTCCACCATAAGCGTGGAAGGGTATGCTCAGACATGAGTCCCTTGCTCACTGCACCACCAGGATTCAAGCAAGCCGGGCCGAAGGCGGCTGTAATGCCAGAAACCGGTCCCCGGAAGCTTGTTTCCTTTCCAGTAAAAGAATTGGCTTGGTAGTTTGGTCTGCCCTGTCCCATGATGCACTGGGCCAGGGACAGACTAATTTGCATGTAGCCAGGTTCTGAGCTGGGATGGTGCAGTGAGCTAAAAAACGGTGATGGATCAAGCCCGGATCTGTTGACTGGGTAGGAGTGCTCTGTTTAATTCAGATACTCTGTCCATCACCACCCCCTTTTCTGAATCATTTTGTCCACCATAAGCGTGGAAGGGTAGCCTCAGACATGAGTCCCTTGCTCACTGCACCATCAGGATTCAAGCAAGCCGGGCCGAAGACGGCTGTAATGCCAGAAACCGGTCCCCGGAAGCTTGTTTCCTTTCCAGTAAAAGAATTGGCTTGGTAGTTTGGTCTGCCCTGTTCCCATGATGCACTGGGCCAGGGACAGACTAATTTGCAAGTAGCCAGGTTCTGAGCTGGGATGGTGCAGTGAGCTAAAAAACGGTGATGGATCAAGCCCGGATCTGTTGACTGGGTAGGAGTGCTCCGTTTAATTCAGATACTCTGTCCATCACCACCCCCTTTTCTGAATTGTTTTGTCCACGATAAGCGTGGAAGGGTATGCTCAGACATGAGTCCATTTCTCACTGCACCATCAGGATTCAAGCAAGCCGGGCAGAAGACGGCTGTAAAGCCAGAAACCCGTCCCCTGAAGCGTGTTTCCTTTCCAGTAAAAGAATTGGCTTGGTAGTTTGGTCTGCCCTGTTCCCATGATGCACTGGGCCAGGGACAGACTAATTTGCATGTAGCCAGGTTCTGAGCTGGGATGGTGCAGTGAGCTAAAAAACGGTGATGGATTAAGCCCGGATCTGTTGACTGGGTAGGAGTGCTCTGTTTAATTCAGATACTCTGTCCATCACCACCCCCTTTTCTGAATCGTTTTGTCCACCATAAGCGTGGAAGGGTATGCTCAGACATGAGTCCCTTGCTCACTGCGCCATCAGGATTCAAGCAAGCCGGGCAGAAGACGGCTGTAAAGCCAGAAACCCGTCCCCGGAAGCTTGTTTCCTTTCCAGTAAAATAATTGGCTTGGTAGTTTGGTCTGCCCTGTTCCCATGATGCACTGGGCCAGGGACAGACTAATTTGCATGTAGCCAGGTTCTGAGCTGGGATGGTGCAGTGAGCTAAAAAACGGTGATGGATTAAGCCCGGATCTGTTGACTGGGTAGGAGTGCTCTGTTTAATTCAGATACTCTGTCCATCACCACCCCCTTTTCTGAATCGTTTTGTCCACCATAAGCGTGGAAGGGTATGCTCAGACATGAGTCCCTTGCTCACTGCACCATCAGGATTCAAGCAAGCCGGGCCGAAGACGGCTGTAATGCCAGAAACCGGTCCCCGGAAGCTTGTTTCCTTTCCAGTAAAATAATTGGCTTGGTAGTTTGGTCTGCCCTGTTCCCATGATGCACTGGGCCAGGGACAGACTAATTTGCATGTAGCCAGGTTCTGAGCTGGGATGGTGCAGTGAGCTAAAAAACGGTGATGGATCAAGCCCGGATCTGTTGACTGAGTAGGAGTGCTCTGTTTAATTCAGATACTCTGTCCATCACCACCCCCTTTTCTGAATCATTAGATTGAATCCCTGTCACCCTATCTCTCCCCTCCCCGTATTGACCCTTCCTTAACTCTAACTCTATGATGGGGCACGCACTACTATCATTACTTTCAGCTATTACCGATTCGTACTGTGCTGGCTTGGTCACTTGGGCGTTATGCTCCTGTTCTTCAAATCCTATTGTCATAATGTCACCCGTTTTGTATGTACCCAAACAATTTGTTAGGTTTGTGCTATCGTAAAAAGGCAAGGAAGGAGCTGCTACTAGATAAACCTCGGACGATATCCTAGAATCTATTTTCATAAATTCCACCCCAGGTACCCATTCACCAGCACTTTGGAGAACTATAGGCCCTTCGCTAATTACCGACTTTCGGGCAACAGTAGCTATCAATTGTCAATCCACATCCTCCAATAAATATAACGGACCGAACCTGTTTGAGAGTTCTAGGGTGTATCTTGTATGATTATTAGGAGGGATAGCAGCCAGGGCTATATTATGATTGTCTAACATATTTGGCCGATAAAAGAAACCCAGGGGTAGCTTATTTATCCCCTCTGCCGTTAGTCTACTAGAACCCGACCAGGCCAACATTTTTTGTACTAAGGGAGGCTAGCCTAACGATAGGACTATACAATCCCCTGATTATATATCATTAATTAAAGGTCTTTAATATCAGACTCCAAAACATTGTATCACTATACCACCTAGCACTCCATCTTCAAAGTAATAACTACTCACAACTCCACATACACTTACCTTGACATTTTCGTAGTAGTCGATGCCGTGGATGCAATATTGTGATAAAGAAATCTCCTACCAACTGAATCACAAAGGGTCTATTTGTCCAATGCCGTCCACTCATGGAAAATGTAAAAGAAGACTCCTTGAAACTTGATACCTTGAGGAGGCTGAACAATCACAGTAACAAAATATAGCAATGACCCTTTGATGTAAGTAGGACTTCATCTGTTTTGCTAAGATGGTATTGCTTCCTTTGTGTGCAATGAATTCTTGTTAATATGTGTGATGAAAGCCTGGAGGACACTGTAGCTCTGAGAAAATTTATGATACATGGGAGAGAAGTCGTTGTGAGTAGAGTTCTGGGTCAGCACCAGTTTTCTTCATCATAGGCATTTTGGTGGAGTGTTTGAATTTCTGGTAGCTTCTAATTCATGGAATGATGCGCTGAAGAGACTGCTTATGAGAGGTTATAGGATAAGGTGATCAAATGGGGTTATTCTGATGTTCACTCATAAGCAGGTGATGACAATGAGTTGATCTGAATAAGTATCTTGCCATGTGTTTTAGAAATGGTGGTAAACACGCCAAGAATTGACTGCATGTTTCTCTGGCAATTGAAGCCTGAAAAGCAAGATCAAACTGTCAGTGTCAGAAATTAGCATGTTGAAAGCCTTGCTTGCGGCTCTCAGACAATGGTTAGGAAGAAGGCAGCCAAAAACAGCAAGTCAAAATATCTTTTAAAGAAGAAACTAGACTACATTCCCTATCATCAGTCTCCACAGAAATGGCATCACTGTATTTCCCAGCATCCATTTGTGACAGCACTGGTTTTCACAAAAAGACATCTTCAACCTCTTGATTACTAGGTATTCCTCATTGGTCCTAATCCTTTTTTGTATGGTAGGAGTAGCTTGTGTCTAAACCTTCTAAACAGTTTGTCCACAAAAGGTATTGACACCAAATTTGCATTCTTTTTTCCAACAAGATGGGAATTCTAAAGGTATCCAGGGTTTGTAGAGTCCCATGGAGAGAACCCAAAACATTGTTTGTGGAAAAATTGTTTAAGAAGTGCTGCACACAAAATCATATCTGAGAAAATTGTTTATGGGAATTGAAGGGAGGAAGGTACTGTGCAAGAAGGCATAGGTATGGCATCAATAAAAGGAACAAACAAATTTGTAGCAAAAAACTATTTTTTTACTACAGTTTTAGCAGAGCTTGTCCATTTTTCCAAATTTTTGTCACTTTAGCCTACTAGCAGTTTGTGATGGAAACAGATATGAAACCAACGGTCTTGCCACCCCTGCTAACCAATAATAGGAAGCTCCAGTAAACCCACCCCTTTGTGCTTGGGCAACTGCTGGTGACGATGGGCAAATCATGATCAGCACTTCCTGCTACCGCATCAACAGCCTTCTGTGACCGCGAATGCAAACCTCTTCCTACTACAGTTATCGATATCCGCAACACTGGAATTAAGAAGGTAACTCTTTCAGCTGGACTAACTTGGTCAATATATCCTGCCTGCGCTCTAGCGAGGTCAGCCTGAACTTCCCTGTAAACCAGCTTTGCAAAACCAGATAACCCCAGGTGACACATTGTGCTTTTGGGTGCTATACGTACATGAACTGTTCAAAATTGCATATCTCTGATTCTACTCTTTCAATTTTGTAAATTTGGTGTGAAATCATGTATTGCATTATACTCTATATTCCAAATTGGTTGTGTGATTTTTCTTGTGTTGTGTTTCCAATGTATTACTGTTTGAAATGCTGTGTAAATACTCTACACATTGTCTCTACATTGAGCCTGGATGTTCTGTGCTAAGCTACCAGAGGGTTGAACACACGTTAATTAGGGTTTGATGTGCCTCACCCTGACAAGGATTGTGGTTGCTGCTTGAGTATGGGTTTCATTTCCCTCAACCACTAGACCAAATTCTTACAGTTGAGCACAGGTTAATTTAGGGTTTGCTTGTTTTTTACCCTGAAAAGATTTGTGGTTGGTGTTTGTGTAGGATTTCATACCATCAAGCAATAACTGAAAAATGCATGGTTTTAGGAAACTGGTTTTGACCCTTTTGCTGTGGCAGTATGGGCCAATGTCCAATGAAAGGGTGGGATGCCTGTTCCTTTTTTGTTTGCCTAAATGTAAACCTCCTGGTGCCTAGTGGACTTTCTGCTCCTGGGGAGAGCAGATTGGTGATAATCAGCCCTATCTATTTTATTTATTTATTTATTTGCGGTTTTATAACGCGCTAGGATCACCTTCCAGAGGAGTATCTCCGTGCTTTTGGCATACTTCCTAAACATAGACAGTGAGTACATATCCTATCTGTTAATTTTGAAATAAAAAGGTTTTTAATTGTTTCCTAAATGGAAGGTATTCCTTACAGAGTCTTAAGGAAACTGGGAGGCTATTCCACAGCGTTGGACCCGCGATTGAAAGGGCTCTGTCCCCTTGTCTTGTCTTTTTTGCTCTTGGGACCTGCAACAGAGCTTGTTCACTGGATCTTAAGGATCGCAACGGTTTATAGGGGAGAAATTTATTAAACAAATACCCAGGGCCTTTCTTCTGAAGACACTTGTGTATTATGCAACAGGTCTTGTACTTCACCCTTTGCTTGACAGGAAGCCAGTGTAGGGTGTTCAAGAGGGGTTTAGAGGGGGTGCGAGGAAGCTGGTTTAGAACAAGGCAGGCCGCGGTATTTTGGACCTCCTGCAATCTAGCAATTACTCCCTCATTAGCTGATAGAAGCAACCCATTACAATAATCTAAACGACTTAACACCAAAGCCTGCACTAGCATCCTCCTGGTAGAGTCAGGGAGCAATGGAAACACTTTCCTTAACATTCCGATGACATGGAAACAGGAGCCCACCACTTGGTTGCTGTGTTGCTTCAGGGACAGCTCCTGGTCCAGACGCACACCAAGATTTTTTACCACCTGTTTAGGCTCCGGGACTGGTCCCAAATCCTGTGGCCACCAGTCAGGGAACCACAGGAGTTTGGCCTCACCGAACAGCATCACTTCCGTTTTAGCAACGTTACATTGCAGGAAGTTAGATGCCATCCAGTGTGCCACTGCCTTCATCCCCTGGGAGAAGGAGTTCCTGACCTCATCGGTAAAGTGTGTAAAAGGGAAGAGGAGTTGGGTGTCATCAGCATATGACACAGGGATAAACCCATGGGACCTCATGATGTTCGCTAGGGGGGCCACGTAGATATTGAACAAGGTAGGGCTCAAACAGGAGCCCTGTGGCACCCCCTTCGAGATCTCCAACTCCTTTGACCGATAGGCACCCAAGGTGACTGTTTGGGTGCGGTCTGTCAGGAAGCTCCTCAGCCACGCTAGGGCCTCACCTTCCAGGCCGATGTTAATAAGCCTGGTGGTCAAGATGTCATGTGACACGGTGTCAAACGCCGCGGACAGATCCAACAGAACCAGGATAACAGAGTAGCCTTTATCCTGGAACATGTGTAGATCGTCCGCGACTGACAACAAGGTGGTCTTGGTGCTATGTCTCGGCCTGAAACCCGACTGGGATGGATCCAGTCCATCTGTCTCCTCAACATAGTTGGACAAATGTCTATTAACAAATTTCTCTATCACTTTACCCATAAAGTGAAGGAGAGAAATAGGTCTCAGGTTGGTGAGTTCCGTCCAAGGAATGGTGGTATTTTTCCTCAGCGGTCTCACAAGTGCCCTTTTCCAGTTCCTCGGGACCTCTCCCGTACTTAGTGACAAGTTGATTAACTGCTGGATTTCTGGCCCAGAACTTCCGCTAGCATGGGCATGATGCGGGCAGGGATGAGGTCCTCGGGGCTGCCACTCTTAATCTCAGTCATTAGAGCAGTGACCTCTAAGGGGATAGGGGGAAAGTTCTTTAGGTACTTAGCATGTGGCTTGTGTTGTGTGTTATTATGGAAGAGACTATTGGGATCGACCACCTCAATATTTTTTGAGGTCATTATTTTTCCATAGATAGCATCTATCTTCCTCATTAAGAATTGAGAGATCCCGTCGCATAGGTCTTGAGATGCAACCTCTGCGGTTTCACATGCCCTAGGCTTAGTAAAAGTTTGTAAGATCTTGTATAAAACTTTTGAATCTTTCCCTGCCTTGGTGAGTTGCGTCGCGATATGATTTTTCCGAGCTGCCCTTACGGCCTTGTGATAAGACCTGAGAGCGGTTATATGGTGTTGTTTATCCTCCAGTCTCCGAGACTGTCTCCATACTTTTTCTAACTTTCTGGTTTTTTGTTTCCTCAGTCTCAGATCCTCGGAGTACCAAATTTCTTGCTTAGCTGCCTGGCGGGGTTTATATATTTTCAGCGGGATAGTATAGTTAATTGCTTCGCTGACTGCCTTTTCAAACCGTTCAAGTTCATTTGACATAGTTCACATAATCTAAGATTGTATTGTCCCCATGTGTGGTGGGGCATGGCCCTAGGCAAGGTTGGGCTGCCCCCACCACTTTTCCTTTTTTTCCATGGTCTCTAATGGGATTTCTGCCCCCTGTGGCAAACAACCCAATCTGCCCCCTAAGTAAGAGGGATAGTAAGACTCCTTTGTGCTTTTTAGAGTGGAGCATGGCTCTGTGCATTGTAGACAATACCCACCCTTGGTTTGCTTTGGGTAAATTATGCCTAGTGGGCATTCTCCCCCCCAAGGTGGGTAGAAAGACTGCAATACCGCTTTTTAGGGTGGGGAACGGCCCTGAACATGGTGGGGCACCACACCCCTTTTTTCTATTTTGTATTTTTTTATTGAAAAGAAGGCACGTTACATAAGAAAGGCAATACTAGGCAAACTATCATCATAAGTTACACTGTGAATGGTACCCTGGAATACACATGTTACAATACAGGTGAACAATATACATCATACAGTGTCAAGTCCCACCAGTAATGTCCTCTCTGAACCTCGGAGGTTCACAAATTTCCCTACTGTAGACATTCCACTGCCCCCAAATTTGCATCCATTTGTTTGAGCACCCCCTGGCTTCATATATGGATTTTTCTGTCACCATACACAATCCATATCAGTGGCCCAGTCTGCTATTTACGGAGGATTCTGGGCTCTCCACAACTGTGCAATATTCCTTTTAGCAACCATAAGCCACAATGTGACCCATATTCGCTCCTTGGAATTCAGGTCTGTAGGATCCCAGAAGTTCAACAATGCCAAATTAATATTACAGTGGATCTGTTGCCCCAATACCTCTTCCATTTGGCGCACCACTCTGTCCGAATACCTCTGGACCACTGCGCACTCCCAAAGTGTGTGAATAAAGGTGCCCTCTTGCCCACATTGTTGCGCACAGCTACTGTCTTGGGTGTAACCCATGCAACCCACCTGACTTTCATAGATCCCCCACCTTGGAGGTACTTATAAGGTCCCATCTGTCAAATCCCTTCGAACGGATCAGCCTACCCAGCCCAGACTCCTGTTGGCTACCTTCCATATAAGCATGGCATGCCCATTTGAGCCAGTTAAAGCCGGTCTCAAGGGTCATGTGTATATTGCACCCTCGAAACCACCTCCCATTAGGAGCCACCTGTCAATCCGAAAGGCTGGGTTGTCCTGCGATCTATATATACATTGGTTAATTGCTGCAAGTTGGAGCAACCCTTGACCCTGTCATCAGGCAGGTCACTCCCTCACACTGCACAGTTCCACTAGTGTGACTGAGTGCCTCTGCTGCTTGACACTGCTGCTGCCGCAGGTTCGAGGCCCCTCTGCCTCAGTAGTCGGGTACTGCTGTATTCATTGTATTGCTGCCTCTTATGTATTTTTGTCTCCCACTGACCTAACTTTTCCTTTTTTCCTTTTGCTATCTCTGTGCCCCCCTTCGTTTGGCCTTCTGTGCCCCCTGGTATCCTTTGCCTTCGTTCGCCCGTTTTCCCGCCACTGAGTCCCCTGCGGCCCTGCCCCCCTGCACGCCCATTCATTGCCCCACTCCCACCTCCCAGCTGCTCCTCCCTACCACCTCCCCTTATATGGCAGCTGCATGCAGCGGGCGAGCTGTTGGCGCGCCTAAGGCAAGCCCGTCTGTGCTTGTCCGTGCCTGGATGACAACTAGCACCACTACAATGCCAGCACCCTCCACGCTCTCAACACCGGACAATCCCACACCTGCTTCCAGGCCACTCCGAAGCGCACCCAGGGACCCTTCTCCTGCCGAAGCTGCAGCTTCACCAACCTCCGAACCACCAACCTGCCCACCGAGACAGAACTCAACCACCTCAGATGCTTAACACCCGCTCTGCACGCAAACACGCCGTCAAACTCTGGGACCTGCTCAACTCATCCACCCAGACGTTGCCTTCCTGATAGAGACCAGGATAAACGCCTCCTCAGGCACATCGCCATAGCCATCCCGGACGGCTACAAGATCACCGCGCCAACAGAGGAGGAGGAGGAATCGCCATTGTACACAGGAACACCCTCAGGGTCTCGACCAGCACAGACGACACCCTCAGCACCGACAAACACCTGCACTTCCAGATCCACACTGACCCCCAACACCATCCTCAAAGGAATGCTCGTCGAGTGGGGGCGTCCTCTCACCCGATCAATTGCACTTCTAATCGCGCCAGCATGGCAATCATTTTTGCTCCATTTCAAACCATATATTCTTGTTTATCAATTGTAGACCATCAATTTAAACCTTCTTTTGTGTTTCAACTTGATTCTTGAATCTGCACTCGGAATAGTGTGCCATTTTCCAAGTTTCTATTATTCATGCTGTGCCCATCCGGACCTCTTGCAAAAACAAGACTAATGCAGGATTCGTCCAAAGCAGTGTGTTTATTAAAAACAAACAATGCATTTCAGGCTACCAGCACCCTTCATCAGGGATCACTCTAGAAAACAACAATAATTATTACTTTCTTGAACAGTATTATATGTTTTTTGCTCAAACATTCACTGCAGGTTAATTTCCCTTAATTTTATATATAACATGTGACGATGTAACTGTCATATGCCCCCACAATAAGTCCTTTGCAAATCATTACCACCATTCCTAAAGTAAACCCATTTTACACTTTAGACATTAATCACTCTGGTATTACAAACCAATCTCCACTGCCTTCCTTCCCCCAACCTACGTTCTAACCATTATATTAACAGCTCACTCAAACCCTTATCTACTCCCTTCAACTCCTTCTGACACCACTAACATCCCCCCTGCCTCGATTCTTATTACTATTAGTTCCGTACCTATCATAAGTGTTAAAAAGCATTGTGCCTGTTCTTCTTTCCCGAAAAGTGATTTATCACCACCTCTGTCCCTCCCCTATTTAACCATCATTAACCACCCACCTACTTCCTGATTGGCCGTCTTTTCCCGCCATCACTACTAATTACGATAGTTTTTTCAAATCAAAACACTCCATCTCCCATAATGCAATAGACTTGTCCGAGCTAGTATTATCCCCTCATTGTTACATTACTTAGTGGCCCACAGTAAATAATAATAATGATCATATAGCTACATTACTCAAACTGATCATCATATGGTAAGTCAATTATAGTGTTTTAGAGTTCATTTTCATTTAATGCTTACGTCGAACACTTGTGCCCTTTCTTGGAGTAGGGTGTAGCTCTGCTCATGGTCGATCGCACCCACTCCTTTGTTTTTGTCCACTTATCTCTGGTGTCTTGTGGACTTTACATCCACTAGTAGGAAAAACTGGGGCGCAAACTCACTAATCATGTATGCCCATGGATGAGTTACATAGAAGTAATCCACAAACATTAATGCCAGAACCCTCATGCTAGCTAATCTAGGGGCACCATTATCACAGGTGTTCAGGCCGGCACCTACATCATTGACAAACAGTGCAAGAACACAGCCCTGCCTAATGCCCCTATTGACTAGAAAGAGTGCTGTCACTACTCTTAACTGACCACAGCGCATCTGGCAAATGTTCTGTTCATGCAGCCTTTCAATGGTTCAGCATCAATACATTGGAAAACACATCTCAGGTATCACCTTCCAAAACACATTTTTTGGAACCAAATGCAGATCTTAGATCTACACATTTCATGTAAAGTGTGCACCTTTAATGAACAATGGATTTCCAATATATTAGCTGCAGTCTAAATACTTGATCTATTGTTGATGTGAGGTTTCAGCATCCTACTTGCATAGTACTTAAAATGTTGTTAGCCTCTAGCCATTCTAGGAGTCTTAATAAAATGACTACTAAACTACTAAAGCATTTCTACATGGTGCCACTGAGGCTAATAGGCTTTCAGGTTGCTGGCACTAAGGTGGAGGGGGAAATCTTAGATTTAGAACAGGCAGTGCGGATGCAGGGCTCGGGGGGGGTGTCAGAAGCTGCACATTAAAATTAAGGAATTCTCCGATCTAGCTACGGAGGCTGCCAAGACACACCACAGGGCCACGCTCAGCAGAATCTACAATGTAGGTGATAAAGCAGGCAAGTTACTTCAAAGGAAGTAGGCATGTTGTGGTTGAGATTGAAACAGACTCACAATTCCACCTTACTGCGCTACAAGATAAGCGGATTCTTTTGGCCAGTACTACCAGTTGCTTTATGCATCCCACACGGCACATACGGAGGAGGAGGCTTCCTCTCTCATACATGATATCTCAATGCCATTTCTTACTAAGGAGAAATGCTCTGCTCTAGATCTCGACATTATAGTAGCTGAGGTCCAAAAAGCCATACATGACCTGCGTGGGGTGAAAGCGTCAGGCCCCAACGGTATCCCCATTGAATTGTTCAAGCTCACAGCAAGAAAGACTGCACCCTTTCTCACTGAAATGCACCGGGAAAGTAAAAAAGGGGGTATCTTTCCTGAGGATTCAAGACTGGCCAACATTGTTGTCATTCATAAGGTGGGCAAGCCTGCCATCAAATGTTCATCCTACAGGCCCATATCCTTGCTTAACGTTGAAGCGAAAATTCTGGCAAATGTTCTTGCCACTCCCTAGCTCAGGGTCCTGACCCGCCTTGTCCATCCGAACCAATCAGGGTTTACGCCTGTAAGAAATACCTCCCTCAACCTGCGCATGCTCCACAGAGTGATGGGCAGAGTTGACACAATCAGGGAGGATGCTGTTGTGGTGTCGCTAGATGCTGCATTGGCATTCAACACCATCGAACGGCCCTACATGTTCGCTGTATTCCGCAAATTGAGTTTTGGGCCTGAATTTATTAATTGTGTGCCGTTTCCGTATTACCAACTGCTTGCTCAAGTAATCGTCAATAATAGGAAATCCCCTGTTTTTTGTTCTCAGCAATGGCACCAGGCAGGGCTGCCCCTTGTCACCGCTTCTCTTTGCTTTGGCCCTGGAACGCTTGGCGACGTGGGTTTGAAAAGACCTCGCCATCAGAGGACTTAGGTGGATATCAGGCTGGGAGGACCGCATCTCACTCTATGCAGATGATATCTCGCTATACTTGGCCTCACCTGCGGCCTCCCTAAATGTGGTCTTGGATATATTCTGAGTGTTTGGCAGGTCTGCGGGATATATGATAAATTGGTCTAAATTAGTGTTCAAAATCCTAACTTTACTACTACTAAATGCCTTCTGTGAATACCACAAGTAGTAACTTT
This sequence comes from Lissotriton vulgaris, assembly GCF_964263255.1. NCBI lineage: Eukaryota > Metazoa > Chordata > Amphibia > Caudata > Salamandridae > Lissotriton > Lissotriton vulgaris. The sequence goes on along the minus strand of NC_141698.1, from coordinate 980,414,699 downwards.
AGGATTTTGTCTCAGATTAGTTCTGTGAATCGGCCCTATTGTGTGTGTGCTCAGGCCTGTATTGACATTAACATGATCCCCATGGGTGGCAAATTCAGATTGGTGGATGACTCCTCCTCCCTTGATCACCAAAATATAAACACGACAAATACATTTGATATCGTAATTAGCGAGCGCCACAACCACACGGAGTTACTTCATCCTAAATAGTTGTTAACTTTATGAGCAGTTGATGAATAGTGAACCTTCAAGAAAAAAGTGAGGTTTAAGACATCTTGGGGGAGGGATTCGTGATTACGCTACTTTGTATGACTCTGTGGAAAGGTACAGTCAAAGTAAGCCTCTTACTGCATCTCTCTTGCTTCTTCCTGCACTTCTCTTTCTTTTTTCTCCACCTTTCTTCCTCTTTAAGGACTTCTGTTGCCTCTTTCTGCATTTTTCTTGCTTCTTTCTGAACCTTTCTTCCTCTTTCTGCACTTCTCATCCATCTTTCTGCACTTCTCTTGCTTCTTTCTGTGCCTTTCTTCTTCTTTCTGTACTTGTTCTACCTATGTAGGCATAGTTGGAAATTAGCATTTAATTTGGCTTCAGAAAATCCATTTATAACAGGAAATGTTGAGGATACCGGTGCTTAGGTTTAGTAAAAAATAAATTTTTTATCTAGATGGATGATGACATGAACATGCCCATATACCGTGCATACACAAGCAACATGTACCATGATAAAGAAAGAGAAATGAAGTAATTGTTCCATAAATTCACCAGGAGATTAAAAAACGTGGGCCTTGTTTTCGAGATTGGCAGAATGGCTACTCCATCACAAACATGATTGACATCCCATCTGCCATATTACAATTGCCATTAGATATAATGCAATTTTAATACGGACGGGATATCTATTATGTTTGTAAAGTAGTAACCTGTCTGCCGAGCTCTAAATTAGACCCATAGCTATTAAGGATATTGTTATCCTAGGAATCAACAACCCCATGTACACATCTAGTGCACTCTTTAAGATTTACCCCATGTCCTATCAGTCACTGTTTCACTGCTTATTCTCCATTAGCTTATCAAACAAATCATCACAATTTGTCTCAGTAAATATATGTAACTTTAAATTCACATAGAGGGTTCAGCCAGGGCAAGAAACTCACAGTGTGTGTCTTATCTCAGTCAGCCCATCACTTAACATCTTTATCTTTCACTTGTCTGCTTTTCTAGTATCCGATGTCTCGTTCCCTTCCAGAAAGAGGAGTGATCATATTCAGCACTTCACACATTTCAGCCAACATGCACAGGCCTTGTATATATTAAGAATTCTCTTCACAGCTAAGAGCAGTGCAACATACTCTGTTAAGCAGAGATGATCTCCCTTCTCCTTTTACTCTAAGTCTTGGAGTTGGAGGACGTCCTATTCACTCTTCCCAGCCACATGGTGGATAGCAGTTGTGGTAAAGTCCTGGGACTGAGCGATCTAGTTAACAATTCATGTGCCATGGGTTGGTGTCAACTTGACAACTGTGTGATTCCTTCATGAGCTCTGCACTCATTAGACCTGGTATGTAGTGGGTCTGGATCATAATATGCTTTATGCAGTGTGATGGGAGAAAAGCATGAGTATCACAATACCAGAGGAGCACAGCAAAAATTAGTGGAGACTGCACTTTTTTCCTTCTCCCTGCTCTCTCACCCTTTCTGTCTTTTAAGGCAGTGAACTTCTTGACAGTGAAAAGCTGGAAACAGTTTTCCCTGAACATAGACATGCTGGCCTACAAGGAAACTAAAATATAGGTGAGTGCCTTTGAAAATGCATTGTGGCAGAGGGGAAGTCAGGCACAGGTGAGAAAAAAACACTTCCTGGCTTGTACGGCATGTTGAGAGCCACTTTCATTGTATCAGCAACTGTCACATATTCATGAGGGTGTAATGATATTGGAAGAACCGTTGCCAATCAAGAAGCACTATAGAGGTACCTAACAGTATGCTAGCATATTAAAAGTCCTACTATGACAGGATAAGCAGCTCTGTAACATGAAAAACCACTACAATGGTAGGAAAGCAATCTACATCAGTGAGAATCACATTTAGGCCATCATTACGAGCAGCTACGATCCCTGAGGAAATATTGCTCTAGCTAGTAGAAATGTTCCTCGGCCTAGACTTATTGGTTCCATCTACTTTCTGAACTGATAATTTTGGGCCAGGAGAGGCCAAACATGTGAAATAGAGCAAGTGGGACCCTTGTGCACTTTATGAGTCTGCTTGGGGGAGGGGGCTGGCAGCAAGAACACCTCCCCTACTTCTCCATCTCTTCCCTACTTGAACCTCACAGAGGCCGTTTTTAAAGTCCTATGCACTCATAGGCCACCTGCTCCAAGCAGGAACGTGGATTCTGGCTCTCTACAATCACTGCATCTATTCACAAAAAACTTATACTGAGGGCTTAAATGAACTGTTAGCACACACGTTTTGCCATATCGTTTAATGCATACTCCTCTTTCTCAGGTCCTTTAGTTTATCACCCCCCCGGACCTATATTGGAGTTTAAGTCAGCCATTTTTGAGGCTGTAAGCTCCTTGGCATTGACAGCTAAGAATTTCAGCCTTATTGGAGATCTTAAATTCCACTTTGATTGTCCTAATGACCCTGAAGTTGGCAGTTTGCTTGCAGACTTGGCCACTTGTCAATTTAGCCTGTTGATGGTGGGCCCCACCCACTCTGCAGGACATTTACTTGACCCGGTTTTCTCAAACATCTCCTCTCTTCTGGTTAAGTCACCCAGTGCAGTGTGTTGGACCGACCACTTCTTAGTTACTATCTTCTTTCCACTCTCCGAGCCTACATTTAGAACTTATCCTAAGGCTACTCTTAGGTGCTACTGGCACAAATTTAAAATAGAGGATCTGCTCTCTATCCTGGCATCTTCTCCTTTTCTCTTAGACACAGACCCTGAGCAAGCGTACAAATCATCCTGTCTCTAGATATCACAGGCCTTGGACACTTTGATCCTTGCCAAATGGTCCATAGGTTGCTGCGCCAATTCCAACCCCTGGTATGACGATTCATTGGTAGCCCTGCGTTGTAGCTGTAAGAAATTAGAACGGGCCTGGAGAAAGGTCTATGATCTCTGGACTAAGAAGTTGTATTAGGATGCTATCAAATACTACCATAAGGCAATACATAAGGCTCGGTCAGCTTACCTCACCGATGAGATTAAGTCAAGTAAGAACCCGGCTAAAAGCATCTTTAAATACTCAATGACTTCAAAACTAGGAAGGACCCCTCAACGCCGTGGATCACGTCTGAGCAACAATGTCAGGATTTGGCTACTTTTTTCTTGCAGAAAGTTGAAGCCATCTATAAATCATTTCCTATCTGCCCACTGGACACCATGTCCATGTCAGCGCCTCGGTCCATCAATATCCTGGCTGTTAACCCCTCCATCTCCCAGGATGAGTTTTTCACCCTGAGTAAAAAGATTAAATTCGGCTCTCCTATAGATCCCATGAGGCCTGCCCAATTCAGGGATACTCTACTGGCTCTTATAACACCTCTGCGGCAGATCATCAATGCGTCCTTTACTATGGCAGTGGTGCCTCCAGCATGGAAACAAGCCAGAGTTGTCCGATTCCTGAAAAAACCATCACTTGACCATACTAAATTGGAAATTTTTTGACCCATATCCCTTCTGCCCTGGGTCGCTAAAATTGCCGAAGCCCACACTAATACCATCCTTTCAGGTTATCTGAATCACACATGTTCTTTGGACCGTTCCTAGAATGGTTTCTGCCCGGGTCCTAGTATCAAGACCACGCTGCTAGCCGCGAGTGAACACCTGCGGACCATCCTGGATGAGGGTCAAACTGCGGCCCTTATTTTACTCAACCTTAGCGTAGCGTTTGACACGGTCTCCCATCAGATCCTCCTGCGCCGGCTGGAGGAGGCCGGGTGGTGGGCCAGGCCTTGGAATGGTTTCGCTCCTCTTTATCTGATAGATCATTCCAGGTTTCGCCCCCCCTTCTCTCACAAGCCCATGTCATCAAGCAGGGGGTTCCCCAAGGCTCGGCCTTAAGCCCAGGGTTGTTCAACCTTTACGTTCAACCCCTGGCGGCGGTGGCGAGGGATCATGGCTTGACCATGATCTCGTATGCCGATGATACGCAACTAGTGGTGGCCCTCTCCGATGACCATATTCTGGGTGCTGTACGATTCCAGGATGGCCTAGCGGCAGTTGCGCATTGGATGACGGTAAACTGCATGCAACTCAATGACAACAAATCAGAAGTCCTGCTGGTGGGGAAGGATAAAGGGATGTGGAGCAAGCACTGGTGGCCGGCTTCCCTGGGGACTGACCCCAACCATAAGTCTGCAGTAAAAAATGTAAGTATCTGGTTTGACTCCACTCTTAGGTTCCAGGAACAAACAAAGAAGATCGCCGGTACTTGCTTCGGGCTTCTGTGGGGTCTGAGGCCCCTACTGGGCTTCTTTGATCCTTCTATCGACAGTTGATAGTCCAGGCGACAATCCTATCTAGATTAGATTATGCCAACTCATTGATGTTAGGCGCCAATAAGGTTGAAGTTACTCGCTTGCTGTGAGTACAGAACGCGGCCGCTCAAGTCCTGCTGAGGCTCCCTAGGACCAGCTCTGCGTCAGGTGCCTTACGGCACCTTTACTGGCGACCCATGCCCCAAAGGATTCAATTTAAAGCTCTATGACTTTTGTTCAAGACTCTAAAGCTGTCTCCACCTGAAATCCTGTCAAATCTGGTAGTTCCCTATGTCCCTACTCTCCAACTACGCTCGTCAAAGCTATCCCTTGCAGCCGTCTCCCGTGTGAAACGCCTCAGAGCAGGGGGCAAGTCATTTCATTATCTGGCCGCTAGACTATGGAATTCTCTTCCTGTTCAGATCCGGCGTTTAGATTACCTGCAGTCCTTCCGCAAGGCTATCAAGACCTACCTATTCCATACGATCTAGCCCTTGCTTTCCATTAGCACTGCTGCAAGCGCCGGGACGTCACTTCATTGAGACAGCTGTGTGCTATATAAAATTACATAATAATAACAATAACAATAACAATAACACCCGCATGTTACAATCTGCTATAGTGGTGCAATGATGGTACTGGCAATGTCAGCACTCTGACAAGTTAAGGACCATTCTAAATTGCTACTAAAAGTATGTTTGAAGGTTAGACTATAAGTCACTAAAATATAGCATAACATACATTTTGATTTGGAAATAGCATCATAATTATCAGCTTTATATTACATACATAATATGTACAGTACACAGATGTTCAACTACAAAAATGTAGTCTACAAAAACATGGAATTCATATACTTTAAAATATTAGATATATGTTTATTATAGTAGCTAAATTTTAAATAAAAGTGTGGTAAGGTTTAAACCATTTCAATTTATTATAACTTGTACGAGAAACATAAACACAATGTAATTAGAAAAAATATGTTTCAAATAAAAAAAAACATTAAAAAATTACATTTAATTTGACCAGTTATATCATTTTCTCTCAATGTTATTTTACAATATAAATTATAGCAAATATTATTTTTCTCATTAATACCGGTGTTGAATAAAATCACCCACAATATAAACATATGTGATTATTAATAAAGTTGTACCTGTTTTATTTTTTCTAATATTCTTGTTTTAAACCATTGAAAATCTAATCTAAAAATCCTTTAAAAAACATCAACTTTAAAAAACATTTCTGAAATGTAAATCTACATATATAAGAATTCACAATTAATAATACAAACTGTAACTGCAAGATCAGCCAACTAATAAATATACATTAATGTTTACAATCCTCGAAACAATAATAACATTGGGGGTTGAGTTTTCTCTTCTAACTCCAGTCCAGAATAGATGGGAGGACAGTGCACACAATTAAGAGATTCAGATTTACTATTGCACACTCACCAAGCAATCTGGACAACCCACCTATGCTGTGGTTAGATTGTGCTGGTGCTTGCAAGTGACTGGCAGTGATTTCCCCTTTTGGGACAGTTACCTCCATTTCATGAGGAGACCACCTGGAGCAGGAGAGTGAGGGTAACATCAGAAAACGCAAAAAGGAAGAAGACACATGTAGAAAAAAGAGTCACAAAGATAGAAATCGGGCAGTAAAAAGAACCTGAAAGAGGTGGATTATAAAACAAGGATTGTAGGGTGGTGGAAGAACGAAGCAAGAGGTGGAATCAAAACTAAGGTACCCTAATATTGGGCAAACACTGGCATTCTGCATGGTGGCAGGCTCATAAAAGACATGGCCTTGCGGCTTTTAATTTTGTTTACAAATTACTAACTACAGCGAGGAGGCAAAATCAAAATACAGTAGACATTTAGACTCATGCCACTAATAATTCATTGGTGCATTCCATGTCCAAGCCCTCTCTCCCTTCTGCGAGGCAGTTTAGTGTGAGGGGCCTGACTGACCCAGGCAACCTTTCAAACAGACACCTCACAAGGTGGTTGGATGAAAGTTAGATAATGTTCACACAGTAATGTTGTATATGATAAATAACCCGTAGCTTCTTTTATAATTGGTGTATTTGTGAAAGCAACTCTGTAGCAAGATCCCCAAAATGTGTTATTTTATTTTTATAGGATAAGCTACTAACAAAAAATGTCATATGCAATGAATTTTACAAGTCAGAAAAAGTCATATTACGTAACCCAGGTATTTCCATCCTATGGCTCCTTTTGCAGCTCTGTAAACATTACATTTCGAGGGCTCCTTTCGGATTGGACCTATTTGATTGAAGCGGCTCAGCTATATTAATCCACTGGAATATCTGTCTAACATTCCCGAAACACGTGAGATCTCATTTTACAAACTAAAAGCATGCATGTCCCTCGCGGGCATAAACACGGAAATATACTCACAAGATTGTTTTCCTGTCTTTAATTGATTTAAGTTACAGGATCTGCCCATCCAAGAGAAATAGCTGACTCGAAAAACGGGAAGCAATTAATCACAGCCGCTATATTAGATGTCTTATCGGCGTTGAATGCTGAACACAACACACGTTTCTACTGTAACACATTTCAAACATATGCTGATCTTGTTTACAAATATTGTTGAGAAGCTCCAAACAATTACTTCGGCGAATTCCCTTCACTGGCAAGGCTTCCTGAATGCTGTTATAAGAATTACATTTCGAGTAGGAAAACTTTTTGTTAAAAATAAAAAAAAAAGAGACTAAGCTTGGTAGAGCCATTGATCTTTTGTGCTTTTTTACTCTTGTGTAAGTGCACAGAGGCCACATTTAAACACGCAAAATAAATTTTATATGAGCATAAACAGAAATTTATAAAACAATTCCAGGAGTGCTTTTGGAATTGTATGACAGAGGCCTTTTCTTCCTCCTGGCCTTCTCTGTGAATTTCAAAAATGTTTGAAATGTAGAGTTCACTAGGAGGAAACTTACTTAAGTACAGTTCTTGCTGTGTCTGTGGATCACAGTCTGTTACAAATGGGATTTATGGTTGGCAAAGCTATGCACACAGGCCAGGCAGAACCCACCACTCTAGTCAGGGTAAGCTAGATATGCAAATAAGATAACCTGTGCTCACCCTCTGGTAGCTTGGGCAGAGCAGACAGGCTTATCCAAAGACGCAATGTGTAAAGCATTTGTGCCACCCACACATACACTAACACAATGAATACACCACAAAAAGACTCCACACAGGTTTAGAAAAATAGATTATATTAATTGGAACAAGACAAGATCGAAATGATAAAGTTACGATCAACACTTCTGATGTGTTGTAAGTTTCACATGATATCATATTAGATGCAGGTTGCCCACTTATTGAAAAGAATTGTATTAAAGCTGATCATCAAAGTTATTCTGGTAACCCCTTGTGCAGGGAGCCCTGTGATCAAGTGGCTACAGGATACAGTGAAAGGCTTCTTTGTTGCTGTTACATGCAAAGTCAGTATTTTACGAGGCACTCAGGGGGCTCAGAGAGCGCGCCCCTCGGGGCAGGGGATGTGAAGAATATTTACCAGCTGCTAGTGCTTCGAAAGTACCTGGGCTCTGGCTTAGAGAGGCAGGTCATCGATGTCTTGCCCAAAAACTGGAGTAGAAATGGCTGCAACACACGAAAGGGATCACCAATGCTGCGATTTTTTCACCTGCCCAGCCCTTCCATTGGGAGCTGTCGTGGACGCTGACGTCAGTGTGCAAGGCAACCTCAAGTGGCACGAGAAGGCAGACTGGATCCTACACCAATAGGGGAACCCTGGATCACCAAGGCAATGCTGGTGCTGCACTAGCAGGCTTCTCACGGCACTTTGGCCTCCACTGGAATACACAAATGGAGGTTCTAATTGGACCCTCGGTGCCATTGTTCTGAGCTTGAATTTTGCGGGTCAAACTGTGGAGTTTATGGCCCTGGGACTTTGCAAACAGGACGCAAGCCAACAAGCTCTTGGGCAACACGTGTGAGCACAGTCAAAAAGGCAGCAGACCAGTACATCAAATAGGTTTCAGAGTGGCAGTCCCTCCTGCAGCACAGCACTCTGCCAGCACTACACAGGAGATCAGTTAGTAAGGAGGCAAACCCTCCAGGAAGCACAGCATATCCGGATGACAATGTGTAATTGTAGAAACAGCAGCATCCGGTTACAGGTCCAAAAAGTGTCTGATTAGAAGGGGTCAAAGTCCCAGTACTACTACCCTAAAATGCCTTTGTAGAAATTCCATGAAAAGGACACGTCCTGTTTCAGTCCAGTCCTGTCTGCCAGGCTAACCCAGGGGAGTTGATCCGTGCTTTGTGTGAGGACAGGACACTGCCTACAGACGTGTATGTGTAAGTCCCTCCCTTTCCCTTTGCCCAAGAAGACCCATCAGTGTGCAGATGAATGCAAATGCAGCTGTGTGACCTGTGCTTGTGGTTGTGGTTGTCTAGAGGGAATGCACAAAGTGGAGTTATCATCCTAACCCAGACATGTATTGGAGACAGGATGGAAAGCAGACTAGGAGCTAAGAGCAGAGAAATGCCCACTTTCTGAAAGTGAGGAAACCTTGGGAGTTATCGTCCAAGAGTAGCCAGGTCTGGACGTATATATAACTTGTAAAAGAGATAAAACAACCTGGCTGTCAGTTTTGTGCCTCTATTTATTTAGGCGGACAAAAAGCAAAGACTGTTAAGTTCATATGCTCTCAGTGTTTAAATCACAATTCTTAGCATGTTCAACTCATTATTTATAGACATTTAACTCATGTCTGAGTTGAATACATTACAGATACAAATCATATGGAATGCATAAAAAGTGTTAAGTGAAAAAATAAATTGACCACAATACAAATGTGCAATCAAATGTCAACAAAAACGTGAATAAACATAATACAGAAAATTAAATAGAATTACACCAGCAGAAAATTGGTTCAACTCTTATTACAAAGCAATTCCTAAAAGCCCTTTGACTTGGCGTCTTTGTGTGAACTGCAGCCACACGGGGAAGATACTACTCTGTGGGGTGCTCTTTACATCATGTGTCCTCTCCAGAGGTCCAGAATTTTCTGAATGCCTTTTGTGGCGAGGAAAAGGAAATGCCGACGCATGTCCAACAATACACACAGCAGCTACTTTTTCTCTGCAATCAGGAATTACAGCTTTAAAGTATATTAAGCAATTCCCAAGAGTCACCTATGAGAGGAGCAGGCTTCATAATAGTGAAAAATAAATTTGGATGTATGTCACTACCAGGACATGTACAATATAGAAGTACATAGCCCACATTTTACTTATATAGTACCCTGCCATTAACATTACTTATGGCCTCCCTTAAAAGTGACTTATATATAATACAAATTGCATTCAAGGCTTGAAAAGTGTTTTTAGATGCCAAGTCGAAGTGGCAGTAAGCTGCACTTGCAGGCACTGCAGTGGCAGGCCTGAGACAGGTTTGAAAGGCTACTTATGTGGGTGACACAATCAGTGCTGCAGCCCCACTTGTAACATTTGAAATACAGGCACTAGTCATATGGTATACCACTTTATAAGGGATTTACCAGTAAATCAAATATTCCAATCAGGTATAGGGAGAATTACATGCACGTTAGAACTGGTTAGCTGTGATAAAGCGCTCACAGTCCTAAGGCCAACAGAAAGAGAATCACCATAACAGGAGGTAAAAGGCAAAAGGTCTGGGGAAACACCACCAAAAGGCTACCAGAACTAACACAGTTTGTTCATTCTTTCTACACAAGGTTCCCAAAGATCTCACTTGTGTGCAGGACTGGCTACGGTAAACAGAGTTGTGTGAAAGCAGCCTTGAAAACCTCTCACTCACTCTCTGTGACTTACAAAACCACATAATACTCTTCATTATGTGTAAAGCCTTCTCTTGCACCACCAAGGATCAAATTTATCAAGGTTTTGCATCGACCTTTCACCACACACGGGAGCAGAAGGGTGATGCAATTCCTAAGTGAGAGTTAACCAGCCATGCAAGGCCACCTCACATGGTCATGCATGACTTGATAGATCTAGAGTAAGGCAACGCAGCGCAAATTGCTGCCTTGCATCACTCTGCTCCAGGCAGGTGCTCCACGGGTGGAGGGTGGGTGTTCCCCTGGGTTTTGGCGCAGTCCCAGATTTACCATTAGTGGTAGACCTGAGAATGCGTCAAAATGCTATATCTTCATTTCTCCCTAAAAGAGGAAAATGACTCTGAGGATTGTTTTTGTGTAGGAAGGGGTCCCTTCCTGCACAAAAAACAACCCTGCCTACAATGCATTCACCCTTGCACCATAAAGCAAGTGTGACTGCAATGGCGCTTGGCAGCCAAAAGTGTGCCAGTGCTAGGAAACGCCTGGAATGTGCCACATAATGTGAAATATTGTGCATTCCTGCTCTTTGCCTTTTTTGCAGTGCAGTGCAGCAAGGTGGCTGGCTGTGTTGTGCTGCATGAAAGCTTGATAATCCTAGCTTCTATGGTACATGCAGAGGCTGTTCTGCCATTACTGCGTAAGACTTATTGGTAGCCATCTCATATCTGATCAGTCTAAGAGCCTCCAAGAGTCAAACACATACAGGTTAGTTCCCTGAAGGTTCACAGCAACAGTCTGCTAGGCCCATAGGAATGAATGGGAAGGTACTTTAGGAACCTACATACTTTCCATTTTGCGAGTCCATAATAGCGAATCGCTAAAATGTGTTATTAAGGACTCGCAAACTGCAAAGATGATACATCTCCCCCTAAGTTCTACATTTCTTTGGAATAACAAAGCACCACATAATTGTTATACTAACCTTAAACTTTCCAAACTTAATGGGTGATTTTGCTTGCCAGATTTTTTTAAATATCAGAAGCATTTAGTTTAAACCAAGGTTCACTTTGGTTTACATACATTGATCCTAGGCATTCCCCTAAAGGGCTTTCGATATAACAAAGTTTTGTTTTGTTATGTCCTCTTCTGGGATTGGTGTCATTACAACGCATACATTTACAACGACATACCATTACAACGGAACTTTTACAACGCAAAAACTTTTACAACGCATGTATTTACAACGCATGTATTTACAACGCAGGTAACTTTACAACGCATACCATTACAACGTAAGTATTGGTAAATATATATTAATTTTATGATCGTAAATTAATTGAAAAAAAATATAATTTAATGTAATTTAATTTAATGTAATTTCATTTAATTAATTTAATTTAAATTTAATTTTAATGTATTTTTACCCTGTACCCCTGTACCCTAAAAATCCAAAACTAACCCTGAACCCCAAAAATACCCCTCTACCCAAAAACTAAAAACTGACCCTGAACCCCAAAAATACCCCTTTACCCAAAAACTAAAAACTGACCCTGAACCCCAAAAATACCCCTTTACCCAAAAACTAAAAACTGACCCTTAACCCCAAAAATACCCCTTTACCCAAAAACTAAAAACTGACCCTGAACCCTAAAAATACCCCTTTACCCAAAAACTAAAAACTGACCCTGAACCCCAAAAATACCCCTTTACCCAAAAACTAAAAACTGACCCTGAACCCCAAAAATACCCCTTTACCCAAAAACTAAAAACTGACCCTGAACCCTAAAAATACCCCTTTACCCAAAAACTAAAAACTGACCCTGAACCCCAAAAATACCCCTTTACCCAAAAACTAAAAACTGACCCTGAACCCCAAAAATACCCCTTTACCCAAAAACTAAAAACTGACCCTGAACCCCAAAAATACCCCTTTACCCAAAAACCCAAAACTGACCCTGAACCCTAAAAATACCCCTTTACCCCAAACATATAACATTTAAAATATAATTATATACTTACCAATACTTACGTTGTAATGGTATGCGTTGTAAAGGTACCTGCGTTGTAAAAAAATGCGTTGTAAATACATGGTTGTAAAAGTTTTTGCGTTGTAAAAGTTCCGTTGTAATGGTATGTCGTTGTAAAAGTTGTGTTGTAAGTGATGTTTCCCCCTCTTCTGTTATTATTATCTATTGACAACTCAAATAAACATCTTAAATCATCATCCATTATAACTCATACTAAATTAATTATTACTGATTTTGAGACTTCAGTTTCTTCACATATTTCCGACTCAACCAAACTTTCCCTTTGGCACAATCCTAAAATAAATTCTAATTGTACTATCAAATTCTAGACCGTATTGATAAATGCTTGTATTTTCTCCTACGGGAGTTTTGTAGTTATTCTCTGAATTGCAAACTAAATTTATGGTACCTGATACCGAGGCACCTAAGTATGACACTCTTTGTAAAGTCAGTCTAGTACCCCTGAATCGGAACTCTGTTTTAAGGCTTTCTCTGCCTCCACACATACGGTCTCCAAATTTAACAAACAGCTAAACTGAACCAGTGCTTCCAACTTGAATTTTAAACCCACCCATTGGAATACAAAACGTTCTACCAATTTTTTGTGAAATGATTATAGCCGAATATGGACAACTAACATTTCTGGATGGTTTACTGTATCATTTTCACAAACTATTAATTTTATTCTACTTAAGTGTTTATGGACTCCATGTAAATTATATAAGGCTAAGCTTGTTAATTCACTACTTTGATGGCATTGTAAACATTATGAGGTATCTTTAAAGCATGTTATATTTGAATGTGTGGCAATATTAATTTTGGAAACAAAATTGGGATATTATTGTTAAATAACTTCCTATTACTGATACTCTTGCAAATAGCATGTCTATTTGTAAATCTCATTCATTATCTTCCTATCACCATTTTGATTTTGATCTCCTCATTTCTATCATCATAAAATGCATCACGTCATGTCTAATTCTAAATCAGTGGATGCAGTATCAACCCAGGCTTGGTGGTCCTATGTCACCTCTGTTAGATCTGGTGCTCAACTATCCTTTACATGAACATTCAATATACTGCTTCATTTCAACAGTTATGGAGACCGATTGATGATTATATAGCTACATACATGTAGAGTATTTAGTAATTATACGTGTTGCTTCTCATGGATGTGGTTGAAAGCCTAATACATTGAGAAGAAGCCATTGTTCATTCTTTTTTTACCATTTCTTTTCTATTACATTGAAGACAATTACGTAATTTGTATATGTATATATATATATACATATATATGCAGGAAGAGTATTTAAAAGTTATAATGTGTTTATTATATATACCAATAATGTATAGTTTTTTGTATTGTATTTTCACTTCTAAAAACTGAAAAAGTATGTTAAACACGAGAACACTGCAATAATTATTATTTGGAATTTTGTATAGCGCGCGGTTACCCTCGGGCATCCCAGCGCTTGTCCAAGGCTCCGGAGGCTAGTAATAGAAAGGAAACATTAAGCGGCGAACAGGTGGGTCTTGAGTAGTTTCCGGAACCGCATAGTACAGGTCTCAGAACGTAGATTCAAAGGAAGCGCATTCCACAAAATGGCCGCGTTCACTGAGAATCTTCTGCCACCCGTCCGGGCTCTTTTCACTCTGACAGTTTGCAACAGATATTTATGATCCGAGCGCAAGGCTCTGGTAGCCTTATAGGGGAGCACCATACTCCCCAAGATGGGAGGTCCCTTCCCTGAAGGATTTTGTGAGCCGTACAGAGGGATTTAAATTTTACCCTCTCCCGCACCGGAAGCCAGTGCAGTGCTCTTAATGCCGGTTTAGCTGACTGCCTCCTAGGGATGTTCATCAGCAGCCTTGCCGCTGCGTTTTGCACCTGCTGGAGTTTATTGATCGTTGCTTCCGGAGCACCCCAAAAAATCGCATTACTATAATCCAGCCTCGATACAATTAGTCCCTGGATGAGTAATTTCCTGGAAACCGGTGGAAGAAGGGGCAGGACCTTACGGGCTGACCGAAGAAGGCTGAAACAGACTCCTGCGTTTTTTTTGGCATGGGTCTTAAAAGATAAGTCCTATTCCAGCCACACCCCCAGGCTCTTGATCTCCTTTTTGGGGATTGGGGGATCGCCGAGACAACTAGGCCAGCTGCTTGGTGGCAAGGAGAGCACCGAATGGCCCAACAGCATCATCTCTGTTTTGGAGCCATTCAGTTTTAATGCTGAGTTGCACATCCATGTGTGCACCTTGGACAAGCATGAGTGAAGTAAGTCAGGTTGATTCACCAGCTGGGAAAGAGCCATCACCAGCTGGGTGTCATTAGCATAACTGATAGTTTTAATACCGAATGGTGCCACCACACCCTCCAGCGGGGCCATATAAACATTAAACAATGTAGGGCTCAAGGAGGAGCCCTGGGGCACACCACACTGGAGGGGGATCGATGCTGACTGTTCACTACCTTCCCAGACTTGATAAGTCCGGTCGCTCAGGAAAGACGCGAGCCACTTCAGGGCCATCCCTTTAATGCCTACATCTGACAGCCGCTGGAGCAGCACCTGATGGTTCACGGTGTCAAAAGCCGCACTGAGGTCCAGGAGGATCACTGCCACCGATCCTCCTGAATCCAAAATGCTCCTGGCTTCTTCCACGACTGCCAGAAGGGCGGTGTCGGTGCCCTGGCCTGGCCTGAGTCCCGTTTGGGAGTCCCGCAACAAGCCATTAGAGTCCAGGTAATATGACAGTCGACGGTTCACGAGCCTCTCCGCGATCTTACCGAGCCTGGGAAGCAAGGAAATCGGCCTGAAATTTGCCAGGTCAGATGGATCCAGACCAGGCTTTTTCAGGAGGGCCTTTACTACTGCTTTTTTCCAACTGGGTGGCACCACCCCCTGCATAAAAGATGAATTGATGAGATCAGTTACTGGGGCGGCGATGGTAGTTGCTACCTGTTTCAGAAATCTCATCGGAACAGGATCCCTAGGCGAGCCACTCTTTATGACCCCTAGCACCTTAAGAACTTTGTCGGTGGTCACTGGTCCAAAGGCTTCAAGCTCAATTTCCACAGCACCCAGCTGGTTACCTATATCTAATTCCTGGGCCGGTCGAGGTAGGGAGCTTAAGATATTTTCTACTTTCATGTGGAAATAGTTGGCCAGTTCCTTACATTTCTCTCGGGGACTATCATGGTTAACCGGAGGTTCGGGGGTTTTCAGGAGATCTCTGAAAACTTTAAAGGACTCTCTAGAGGAGTTAGCAGAATTGCCAATTCTCTCCTCAAAGAACTTAGCTTTGGCGTCCCGAGAAGCGGCTTTATATCCTTTAATTGCCGCGCAATACTCTTTCCGGCTTACCTCCCCCCAATCCGTTGTCCAAATCCGCTCCAACCTCTTGCAGCCTTTCCTAAGAGTTCTCAATTCCTGGGTGTACCAAGGGGCTGAGCACACTCTCATCTCCCTCTTCAGCATTCTCTTTTTAGGGAGAATGGCGTCCAGGGAGCTGGCCAGCCAATTTTCCAGGTTCACATCTGCGATTATTGGATCCAACACTGGGCAGGGGCACGTAGCTTCAAGGTTAGCATTCCAGCTATCTACTGGCAGCCTAGACCAGGTCCTTTTAACAGTATAGATCCTAGGGGTGGCTGCATCCATTAATTCACACTGCCAAGTGAGAGGAACCAGAAAATGGTCTGACCAAGGCAAAGCCAAGGAGGGCAGGGCTTTAAGGTGGTCAATATTAGAAAAGACTGGGTCGAGTAAATGACCCTTACTATGCGTGGCCCCTGAGTTAATTAGCCTCATCTCGAAAGCTTTTAGATCGCACTGCAGGTCAACAGCCAATGCGTCTGCTGGATCGTCAAAATGGAGATTAAAATCTCCAAGTGCCACAAAATTGGCTGTCGACGATGCCAAAAGCGTAACAGTTTCCATGAGCGAGCTGACAAAATTGCCCACACACCCCGGTGGGCGATACACCAGAAGGCCTGATACCGAGGTCGTGGACGACATCCGTAATGAAAATTGACAGCTCTCACAGTCACGAACCCCCCCATCCTGGGCTCTACAGGCAAACGTCTCCCTATAGAGGATGGCAATACCACCTCCCCGCCCCACAGGCCTATCCAAATGGTATATTAGATAGCCAGAGGGGAGTGCTCGCACCATATCTGGCCCTGAACAGGACGTGGTCCAGGTTTCTGTTAAAAACAGAATATCCAACTTGTGATCTTGCATGAGTGAATTAATTTCTATGGAATGACTAGGAAGGGACCTACAATTCAGCAAAGCCATTAGCAAGGCATTTTTTCCCTTTACTCTCAGGCCCATCCTGCATATCCTGCAACTTAAAAAAGGTTTCTCTCCTTTGTGGATGTAATTGCAGGTCGCATCTTTAGGGGGTCGTAGTAGTATACGGTCATTTCTAGTGTATCTGATACCGACCTCTGGGAAATTTGCCAGTGGGTCTAGCCCTGAGCCCGTCTGGGCCCGGACGGGCACAGACGGGCTGAACTCTGACGTAACTCCAGTGGAATGGCGGCGGACCCGCTGCGCGAGCCCGCTGCACGTTTGCATGGCCGTCTTTTGTAGAAGGTCTAGCGTCCTTGTGACGACTAGACCGTGTGAGGAATGGCGTCCCGCTTACCCCCAATATGGCCGCTGGAATCAGGAAGGCAAGGAGAAGGACCCGCAAAGAGCGGTGGGTTTCCAAATATTATAGTGCAAGTAAGTGGGTTAAAAACAGGGGATAAGCAAAACTAAAATTTAATTAATGGACAAAACTGGCGTTTTAAAACTGATGGCGATATACAACTCGCAATTCGCACTAATGAGCGCAGCACGCTTTAAACTACTGCAGCGCGCTTGCACTACTGCCAATGCCCCCGAATTATGAACAAGGCTGAGCACCTAGTTTGTCTGCCTTTTGTAGAAGGTCTAGCGTCCTTGTGACGACTATACCATGCGAGGAATGGCGTCCCGCTTACCCCCAAGAAGGCAAGGAGAAGGACCCGCAAAGAGCGGTGGGTTTCCAAATATTATAGTGCAAGTAAGTGGGTTGAAAACAGGGGGTAAGCAAAACTAAAATTAAATTAATGGACAAAACGGGCATTTTAAAACTGATGCCGATATACAAGTCGCAATTCGCACAAATGAGCGCAGCACGCTTTAAACTACTGCAGCGCGCTTGCACTACTGCCAATGCCCCCAAATTATGAACAAGGCTGAGCACCTAGTTTGTCTGCCTTTTGTAGAAGGTCTAGCGTCCTTGTGACGACTAGACCGTGCGAGGAATGGCGTCCCGCTTACCCCCAAGAAGGCAAGGAGAAGGACCCGCAAAGAGCGGTGGGTTTCAAAATATTATAGGGCAAGTAAGTGGGTTAAAAACAGGGGATAAGCAAAACTAAAATTAAATTAATGGACAAAACGGGCATTTTAAAACTGATGGCGATATACAACTCGCAATTCGCACTAATGAGCGCAGCACGCTTTAAACTACTGCAGCGCGCTTGCACTACTGCCAATGCCCCCAAATTAATATGTCTAACAGGTAAGGTGGAATAATTAGATACCCTATCATCCGTACTTCACAATGTATACCTGGCATCCTGACATCCTTTTACACCACCAACACCACCATTCATTGGTAACCACCCAGTCCTTCAAATAGGAGACATATACCAGGCACCCTGCAATCCTTCCGCAAAACTCTGGATAATTCCCTTACCAATCCATTCAAATATTAAAATAAAAATACAGAAAAGCAACATATTGTATGCTGCCCTCTCCCACACTACCGTTGAAAACTTGACATAAAATGTAATACCTGGCATCCTGCCACCATCTCCCTGACCGCTATCTCCAGTTGCCTGCCCTTTTTGCCTGAAGCTACACTGAGAAAGTCAGAGTGGTGCTAACAACAGATCTCCGAATACCTCATCAGCAAGGCATGTGGGGGGATATTATCAAGAAACGGTGTTAAATTATCGCAGCTATACCGGCAGGAATCTGCAGCTAAAGCGGTGATATTGGGCTTGATAATATGTCCTTGTGAATTCCAAGAGAAGCCCATGTTCTGGTGGGAACATGGGTTTCTATTGGAATTCTCAAGGGCATATTATCAAGCCCATTATCGCCACTTTAAAGCGCTGATAATTTTATCGTCGTTCTGGATAATATGCCCCGTGGATTCCTTTCAGCTCAGGTCTGTTCTGATTCGTGACTGACAGGAGGAATTAAATTTGGCTTGGGACTATCCTGGGTCTGTGAAGTGGGATAGTGCAAATCAGGAAGGACACACGGCCATCAGCGCCCATTCACAGAATCCCTCCGGTATCTAAACTGCAAGGACAAATGGTAAAACAGCATCTGCTAGAGCTAGAGCTTCAGAGCCTGGTTTGAAGTCAGAGCACTAAAAAAACCTCATTTTTCACTGCTAAGATGTCAAATCAATATTAGCTGGATTTCGAAACCTCTGATACTGATTATAGCTTACTAAGGGGGCAGCTATGACAGTAGATTGATCTCATTTTAGTTAATGTCTATGTAAACATATTTAAATATTGGAAAAACAGCAAATCTTTCTTGAATCTTTCTTGATTCACAGCGGAAATGGTCAGCTCAAGCAATTACATGAATTTAGATGGTGCTTTGGGGGTTTGCCTCGCTGTACAGAGTTGCCTTCGAGCCTAAAGGTATTTGTGGAATTCAATCAATTACAGATGCAGTTTGTCAAGGATATCTCAGAAAAACGCATTATATGGGCACCAATAGGCAGTTCAAGAGACCGCGGTGAAGGTTTTTCATGATGAAAAACAGAGGTAAAGTGGCCTACAAGGCTTGGGTAACTGCCTTTTGTATAAACAAAAGGAGAAGTATCACCAATGGACCTGAAGGGGTCCTATTGGGAAAAAGGGGAAAGTCCAAAAGAAAGTTGTTCTTTTGTTAGAAGACCCCTTACTCACCACCCTGTCCAGATTATAGCCACACCTTTGTGGCAAAGTTCGATCAATAAACAAGAGAAATACCTTGGAAAGATTGATTTCCTCACATAAGGTAATATAAGTCTCAAAATATGCAGAAGAAGGGAGTCTGAGGCTTGTAACATATGAAAGAAACTTGGTAACAATGTTTGAAAAAAGGATGAAATACATTTTGAAAACTTCATTTGAAAATGCAAGGGCCCCCATTCAGTTTGCACTTTTATAGAAATGCAAACTTTGTTGATTTGGCAGAGGATGTCTGGTGTAAATCTATAGTCATGGTTTTTGACGGTTAATCATGGTTTGGGCATCTGCAGAACATTTGTGAATCAGAGTCCATGTGCCTTTATGCAAATTTAGCAATGCATGGAATGCTCTCTTTTCTTCTAACTGCTAAACATTTATCTGCACACTTTGGCTTTCTCGTGTATTGATAAACCTTCTCGGTAAAGGAACAAAGGCGCTCAATTGGTGGAAAAACACAAATTCAGCACACTTTAAGGCTGTGCACACAAACAGAAGATTGGAAAGTGACAAGGCAGGATTAATGTGAAACGCTGTAATGTACTGTGAAGCAGAGCAACATCAAAAGGTGCAATCAATAGATTAACTGAACCGCTGAGAGGCAGCTTGCAGAAGTGTAGTACAGCGTGAAAACAAAGAACTCAAAATTGACATTGCAGACTAGAAGCATTTTACAAATAAATAACCCTGACTCCTCAAAGAACAAGCAATGTATTTCAATTTTACTAGGGTTATTTTACTAATCGAAACATCGTTGTGTCTATATAGGAGAAATACAGGCATTAACCATAATCAGTGCAGGAATATGGCTTCCCCCTGTTTTCTTTCCTCTTCAGTTTTCAAACAATGTGCATTGGTTTTCCAGACCTGTTGGGGAGAGAAATAGCAGTGTGTTAAGATCTATATTCATTGTTATTTACTAATTACCTTTTGTTCTCGAATCACCTGACACTAACAACCATTATATAGTCCCTTTGTCCAGTGTAATAATAATTGTAGCTAATTGTAGCCAATAAATACGGTTTATATATCTAAAAGATTAATTTAGAAAAGGGAGGTCATAGAAAATGTACCAAAGGTGCAGATTGAACCTCCACCCTTCTGGCAATATATCCACATGATTTTGATTTTGGCACACAGTGGATGTGCTGTGGTAGGAAGTCTTGTGATTCTACCATCAGTTCCACTTGTGCCAGAATGGTGACTATGAAAAATGATTGATCCACAACCATGTCTAGAAGAATATACCTCCACGTATTTTACACAAAGGGTTGTCAACACTCCACCAGCATGTATGGGAAACTAGGGGGCACATTTACAAAAGAAGTGATGGAGAGTGACGTTAGCCTTGTTGGCTCTGCCACTTCTGAAATGCAAGGTTGCACTGTTTTTACAAGAATATGGGGCAGCCCTTCATTTTTCCCTGTGCTGGCGCTAAATTTAACAGCCTAGCGCCAACGCAGGTACCATTTCACCATAGCGCAAGGGTGCCTGTATTAAGGGAAAGGATTGTTTATGTGCAGGAAATTGCATTTTGTAACTTCTATGTGTGCTGCTTCGTGCCGCACACATAGAGGTTTGCAACTTGTCATTTTCTTATGATTCTTTATGAGCAGGAAGGCACACCTTCCTGAACATAAACGATCAATGGCGTTTTGCTGATTCTCTGTGGACTTCACAATGGAGCGTTCACAGAAACAGCAAAAAAAGAGGAGAAATAAAGCATTTCTCCTTGTTTTGCCAGGGTAAGACCTGGTTTTTCATTGTCTTAATTTTGACACTGCCCCATGTTTACGCCACCCTTGTACATATGGGGCAGCCTCAAAATCAATAGGGTTTTGTGGTGAAATGGTGCCTTATTTACAAGACGGTACAAAACAGGTGGTGATGGACGGAGCATCTGAACCAATCAAACACTGAAACCCAGTCAACAGATCTGGGTTTAACACATCATCGTTCTTTAGTTCACTCTGCCACCCCAGTTCAGACATGGCCATATGCAAATCAGTCTGACCCTGTGCCTCATGGGAACAGTCCAGCCCGAACTGCCAAGCCATGCCTTTCCTGGACCGGAAACAAGCTTCCGAGGGCCGGTTTCTGGCATTTCAGCCGTCTTCAGCCCGGTTTGCTTGAATCAAGTGGCAAAGTGAGCAAGGGACTCACGTCTGAGCATACCCTGCCAACTTATGGCGAACAAAGCGGTACAAAAGGGGTGGTGATGGACGGAGCATCTGAACCAATAAAACACTCACACCCAGTCAACAGATCTGGGTTTAATCCATCACCGTTCTTTAGCCCACTCTGCCACCCCAGTTCAGACATGGCCATATGCAAATCAGTCTCACCCTGTGCCTCATGCGAACAGTCCAGCCCGTACTGCCAAGCCATGCCTTCCCTGGACCGGAAACACGCTTCTGAGGAATGTTTTCTGGCATTTCAGCCGTCTTCAGCATGGCTTGCTTGAATAGAGTGGCACAAAGTGAGCAAGGGACTCACGTCTGAGCATACCCTGCCAACTTATGGCGAACAAAGCGGTACAAAAGGGGTGGTGATGGACGGAGCATCTAAACCAATCAAACACTCACACCCAGTCAATAGATCTTGGTTTAATCCATCACCATTCTTTAGCCCACTCTGCCACCCCAGTTCAGACATGGCCATATGCAAATCAGTCTGACCCTGTGCCTCATGGGAACAGTCCAGCCCGAACTGCCAAGCCATGCCTTCCCTGGACCGGAAACAAGCTTCTGAGGAATGTTTTCTAGCATTTCAGCCATCTTCAGCATGACTTGCTTGAATAGAGTGGCACAAAGTGAGCAAGGGACTCACGTCTGAGCATACCCTGCCAACTTATGGCGAACAAAGCGGTACAAAAGGGGTGGTGATGGATGGAGCATCTAAACCAATCAAACACTCACACCCAGTCAATAGATCTTGGTTTAATCCATCACCATTCTTTAGCCCACTCTGCCACCCCAGTTCAGACATGGCCATATGCAAATCAGTCTGACCCTGTGCCTCATGGGAAGAGTCCAGCCCGAACTGCCAAGCCATACCTTCCATGGACCGAACACAAGCTTCCGAGGGCCGGTGTCTGGCATTTGGGCTGTTTTCAGCCCAGCCTGCTTGCATCAAGTGGCAAAGTGAGCAAGGGACTCACGTCTGAGCATACCCTGCCAACTTAGGGCGAACAAAGCGGTATAAAAGGAGTGGTGATGGATGGAGCATGCTCAGACATGAGTCCCGTGCTCTCCACACCACTGGAGTCAAGTTATCCTGGCTGAACACGGCTGATAGACAGAAACCGGTCCTAGGATGCTTGATTTAAGTCCAGGGAAGACATGGCTTGGCAGTTCGGGCTGGACTGTTCCCATGAGGCACAGGGTCAAGGCTGATTTGCATATGGCCATGTCTGAACTGGGGTGGTTTGGAGTGCAAAAAAACGATGGATTTAGGCCCAGATCTCTGTACTGGGGTGACTGTATGACATTGTTCTGCATTCTGTCCATCAATTGTTGTTTTTGCATTATTTACAAGACAGCATTAAGCCATGTTAAGTGGTATAACGCTACCTTGTAAATAAGGTGAGGCCAATATAGCCACAGCAATGTCACTGAAAATTACGTTCCTTTGGCGATAAGGCTTGTAAATATGCACCTCGATATATTTTGATTTATATGGGTCACCGTTGAAGACGACGGCAGCGGCTGTGATGGCGACGCGCTTCTTCCTCATTGCGAGATGCTTCTCTTGATGCGGTGCAATGCGACAGCTACAGCAGCGACATTCAAGATGTGACAGGAGTGGCTGCAACGGCGGCACGCTTCTTCGGGGTTGTGGGAAGTTTCTTGAGATGCAGTGCAAGGTGACAGCTACAGCGGCGACATCCATGATGCGATGGCAGCAGCTGCAACGGCGACATGCTTCTCCCTCTTGAGTCACGCTTCCAGCTCCTTGTGACACACAGTCCCTCAACCCCAGTCCCAAAACAGCAGCAGGCACTTCCAAAGGACTCTTGGGGAGCTGGGGGTTGAAGTCTGTTGTCCCTTAGACTTCAGCAGGAGGCAAGCTCTTCTCTTAAGCCCTTGGAGATCCTTACAAGCTAAATAAAGCACACAAAGTCCTTTCTCCTTTCTTTGGCAGTCAGGCAACCACTGCAGGCCAATCCCCCAATCAGCACTTAAAGTTAAAGTTAAAGGTAAAGGTTTTATAAAGCGCTCTTAGACCAAGCGGTTTCTTGGCACTGAGGACAGGAGTATAGAGGGGGCAGAGGGGTGCCGCCTATTCGGCAAAAGCTTGTGAGAAGAGGCGAGTCTTCAGGGCCCTGCAGAAGTCCATATAAGAGGCAGTTGTCCTAATACTAAGGGGAAGAGTGTTCCAAAAGGAGGGGGCCATAAAAGAAAAACTCATGCCACCGTGTTTCTTCCTTCTGAAATGGGGGACGCACAGAAGGTGCTTAGAGGAGGACCGCAGGTCCTGGTTGGGAACATAAGCCTTAAGTTTGGAAGTGTGAAGGCAGGCGCTGTGCCGGCAAGAGCCTTGATGATCAGACATCCAAGTTTGAAAAGGAAGCGTTCAGAAAGCGGAAGCCAATGTAATGTTTTTAACAGTGGGGTGACATTGTGGTGTTTGGGGAATTTGTAGACTAACCTGGAAGCCTGGTTCTGGATTAGTTGGAGACGACGGAGCTCGTATGCAGGAATGCCAACATACAGAGCGTTTCCGTAATCCAGACGGGATATGACCATGGCTAGTAGAATAAGTTTCAGTGCAGCAGTAAAGAAAAAACTGGAGATATTACGTATAATACGCAGCTTAAGAAAGCAGGATGACACCATCCCACTGATTTGAGAGTGCATGATTGCTGACTCTAATACCAAGGGTTTTAACAGAAGCAGAAGGAGAGGAAGGGGAACCAAGGGGAAGGGGCCAGAAGGAGGAGGACCAGGGACTGGAGACACCGCCAGTAAGCACTAACTCGATCTTGTCAGGGTTAAGCTTAAGGTGGTTAAAATGTATCCAGTCACTGATGGAGGTCATAATTGATTGAAAGTTAAGAATAGAGGAGGAAAGAGAAGAGATATTGAAAATAAGTTGGAGGTCATCGGCATAGTTAAACACTGTGACATCTAATTTCTGGAGGGCGGAGATAAGGGGAAAGATATAGAGATTGAAAAGAAGAGGAGAGAGAGACGACCCATGGGGGACACCATAGGTGATGAGGCGGGGAGCAGCAGAAAAGCCTGCCAGCTGGATAGCCTGCTGACGATTCTCCAAAAACGAGGTGATCCACGCCAAGGCGGATCCCCGAATGCCTGCGCCCTTGACACGATCGATCAAGATGGTGTGATCCACCGTGTCAAAGGCAGCAGACAGGTCAAGGAGAACCAGGGACCGAGGAGAGTTGGCATCGGCACCACCTCTAAGCTCGTCCAGCACCGAAAGGATGACAGACTCTGTGGAGTGCGCCGGACGAAAGCCTGCCTGATGGGGATCTAAAAAGTGCGTGTTCTCAATGAAGGAGCTGAGACATGTTGTGACATGGCTCTCCAGGATTTTCCCCAGAAAAGGGAGCAGAGAAATAGGACAAAAGTTAGAGAGAGAGGACGGATCGGCCCCTGTCTTCTCCAAGATGGGAATAATTTTTGCGGATTTCAAGAGGTCAGGGACCGTCCCCTGTAGGAGGGAGTTGTTGAGGAGCAGTAGCGGGGGGTCCGGACAGACAGAAAAAATCTCTTTGAGTAAGTGAACAGGGCAACTGTCAGAAAGGGACCCAGATTTAACTTTGAGTAGGGAGGAAAACGTTTCCCCAGAGATCAGGGGGAACTGCTCCAAAATGTGGGGGTTTGAGAGAGGCTCAGGGCAGGTAAAGTAGGGTAAAGGAGGGGGAATGTTGACTTTGATTGTGGTAATTTTGTTGATGAAATAGTCATTTTGGGAATTGCAGAGGGCTTGCGAAGGAGACGGCTTAAAGGTGACTCTTTCAGAGGTGGGCAAGTCGTGAACAATAGTGAAAATGTCTTTAGGCTTAGTGGCAGAGAGAAGGATTTTAGAGGTGAAGTAGTCCGATTTAGCCTGCAAGATGGATTTCTTGTAGTCATGTAACAAGGTAAGGTACAATGACTTTAGGGTCGGGCAGCACCTCAACCACCAGTGTCACTCCGTCTACCTAAGAGTCATCTTTTTAGATTTAAGTTCGGAGGTAAACCATCTATTGGAGTCATGAGGGAGCCGCGTTCTGAGGCGTTTAAGAGGGGCCGAATGATCATAGGCTAAGGAAAGCC
The DNA here is from genome assembly GCF_964263255.1 of Lissotriton vulgaris. Classification (NCBI taxonomy): domain Eukaryota; kingdom Metazoa; phylum Chordata; class Amphibia; order Caudata; family Salamandridae; genus Lissotriton; species Lissotriton vulgaris. Next base: position 980,389,065 of record NC_141698.1, on the reverse strand, counting down.
AGCTGTTGACTGCGACAGCCTGAGAGTGGGGAAAAAGGTCATGTAGGTTAGGGGGTGAAGATGAGAGGGAGGAGCAGAGAAGAGGTATGTCCACTCATCCCCAATTTCGGGCCCAGGTGTTGGATGGAAGCGGAGGTTTGCTAGCCTCCCCTAGGTCAAAGGAAAATGAAATAAAGAAATGATCAGACCAAGGGGATGGGCTGATGGCAGGAGTAGGGATGTGCAGGTTAATTGACCAAACCTGGTCAAGGATGTGACCATGAGTGTGGGTCGGGGAATGTACGTGCTGGGAGAGATTCAGGTTACAAAGTAAGTCAGTAAATTCTTTGGAGAGAGGGTCCTCCCGGGGATCGGAGGGCCAAAAATTAAAGTCGCCCAACACCAGGACAAGGGAGTTGTTTACCACCTGCGTGGCCAAAAATTCCTCGACTGCCTAAAGGAAAAGGGGCATAGACTGCGGCGGACGATAGAAAAGGTGGAGTGGATGACAAGATAATCAACCGCTGCAATAGTAGGGAAAGACAAAGGCAAAAACTGAAAATTAGAATGAATGATTGTTGCAACGCCACCTCCGACCTTCCCCTCTGGGTGGTCGGAGTGTAAAATATAATAAGGGTCAGGGATTGCTGCTAATATGTCTGGCGAAGAGTCAGATGCGAGCCATGTTTCAGTAAGAAACAATATGTCCGGTTTAACAGTTCCTAAAAATTTTAAAAGTTTGAGTTGGTGTTGTACTGCTGAGCGAGTGTTGAGGAGGTAGGCTGACATTGTCGTGGAGGTAGGCAGAGCCAGGGGGGCTGGGGAGGCACATCTGCCGCGTGAGGCGGGAAATGATTCAGCTGGCCTAACTGAGATGAAAGGGAACCACGGGGTTTGGGTTTAAGATACCCATGTCTTTGATGCATGAAAGAGTACAGTCTGGTAGAATCCAGTTGCCCCAAAGTGCAGCTAGTTCTCGGGAAGCGTATCTAGGAAATCAGGATAGTGCCTGGCCCCTAGCCCAGGCCAGCCGCGGACGGGCTCAGACGGGCCTGCCTTTGGCGCTCCACCGGCGCATCCGCTGCGCGTGCATAGGCTCGAGCGCCGACCTGCCAGGAAGTGAGTCTGACCTCCCCGGAAGCCCTCCGAACAATCAGCACTCAGCCGTGTCAGACCGGGGCTAGGGGGTAAAACAAGTTCGAGCGAGAGAAGAAAGGTTTTTGAAAAAGCTAATTGCTTACACACAAAATCGTAAAACAATGCTGAGCATCCACATGAACAACTAGCGTCAGCTCTCTGCCACCTGGAACTGATCGCGTCCCTCCAGCTTAGGGATAGACTCTCCTCAGTTTCATCATGTTCCTGTCAACAGCAATGGTTTGTTCTAGTTGTTCAAAAGTGATCTAAATTCTTGGGATCAGGGTCCCAATACTTATACCCCAAAATAGTTTTTCCTCGGAGGGCAGATGGGCCTTTGCCTAGTCCAAACCAGTTCTTGAGCACTCTGTTTACATGACTCCTTCTTTCCTTTCACAGTGCAGGGCAGAAACATCAGACGCCCCACAGGAGGTGGAGCCAGCATTGTGGAGAGAAGGCACAGCCCTGGAGTACTCTGTTGACATGAATCTTTCTCTCCTTTCACAGTGCAGGGCATTGACATCAGACGTTCCACAGAAGGTGGGGCCAGCATTGTGAAGGTAAGGCACAGCCCTAGTCAGGTTCCAGGTACAACGCCTCCCTCCCATCTAGATGCAGGTCTCTCTATTCACCACTGGGCTGATTCACCCTGTCTCCTGGAATCCCCCAGCCATGTCACTCAAACGCTAGACAAGGAATACAGTATACACAACCTAGCACAAGCAGGCTTGGATAGTTAGACAAGAAAATACCTACTTTCTAAAAGTGGTATTTTCAAACACAGAATGTTAAAACTAACTTCACTAAAAGATGTATTTTCATGGTCCCTGAGTCAGTTAGGATTATAAAATGTAATAATCTTACTGCCCATTCTGGCCTATGGAGAACAGGTACCTTGCAATAGTAAAAAACGAAAATGGCTGTAATAAGATAGGGACCGGCCCTACCTTATACTTACAATGCACCCTGCCCTTGGGCCTACCATAGGGGTGTCTAATATGAAGAAAAGGGAAGGTTTAGGGACTGGCAAGTGGGTGCACTTGCCCAGTCAACATGGCAGTACCAAACTGCACACAGGCTCTGCAATGGCAGACCTGAGACACACTTTTACAGGCTGCTTCTGTGGGTGGCACAACCAGTGCTGCAAGCCCACTAGCAGCATTTGGTTTACAAGCCCTGGGCACACTCAGTGCACTGTACTATGGTCTGACCAGTAAACCAAATCATGGAATTACTCATTCATACATCAATTTACAATAGGGAGCACTTGCAATGTGGCACTGGACAGCAGTGGCACAATGCCCAAAACATCTAACACCAGCAAAAACACATTAGGCAACAGCAAAAATGGAAGGGAGCATAAAAATTCAAAAGAGGGTTGGGCGCCATACCACAATGCACTGGAAGTAGTCTGTCAACTCTTCTATGGCACCATAAAAATCTCACGCTTCATCGTCTTTACAGCAGCTCTGTAGTGCCTGCACCAGAAACATATGACTCCTAAGATACTAATAGTTTCTCACACATCAATTTTTCTAGATCAATGAGCCAAGGAAGGCAAAAGCAATATTATTTCTTTCAATTACATAGCAGGAGGTGATGCGATGGCGCTGTTTCTACACAATTACAATAACAGCCCCAACATAAGAGAAACTGCATCCCCATCCATAATTGTAAAACTAACAAAGTTTTGAGTGAGTCTCGAGCTACCTTTGTTACTCCTCTCCTCTGTTGCCAGCGGGCCTTACGTCGAATGAGCCATTTCACAACAGCGCCCAACACGGTCGCACTACAGCCCTACAATCAACTGGCAGATGATTTTGGAAGGCTCCCACTCGCTGAAAGATTTCGAAGGTGGCAGAGTTTTGACAGATACTGGGACTTGCATCTGAAAAAATAACCCCTCAGATGCCACCTACAGCTGCTACTCCTAAAACACAACAAACCATTTAAAAATGCCATTTTCGAGCTAGTGTTGCATGCCTAATTATTTCAATATTCTTTTCCTGCCTTTTTATCTTTTCTAATTTTCAATTGTTTAGTTGGTTCGAGTCTTAAATTACAGACCCCGTGCACCTCCGAGACACTAGGTCCTGTCCTCACCTCCCCAAATCATGTGTTCAAGATTCATATGCAAAATGAGGGGCAGATTTATGAGTTCTGGCGCATCTCTGCAAATCAGCATGGATGCGCCAGAACTGATGCGTCACGCAATTCCCTCCTTGCGGCACCACAGATGCGCCGCATTTACAATGCGGCGCACCATGGTGCAAGGAAGGGCAGATGCGTGACGCATCTTGTGGTGTACGGGCGGTGCATTGCTGGAGTAGCGTCGCAAGTGCGACGCAACTCCTGCAATGTACAGAGGCCACCCATACATAACGTGGTGCGTCACTCCTTACGCCTGCTTCAAGCAGGCGTAAGGATTTGACGCAGCAGCCTTGTAAAACTGACTCAGTGAAATCTTGTACATTAATGCGCGGGGACGAAAACAGTGAACTCCCTTTGCACAGATGAGTCAAACTGCCCTATGAAAACACCCTCATCCTTCCGAGCGGTCACCTCTGCCTCGAGTCCCTTTGTGCTTCCTGCGCCTCTCTGTGCTCCCTCTGCCTCGAATCCCTTTGAGCTTCCTGCGCCTCTCTGTGCTCCCTCTACCTCGAGCCTGTCTGTTCTTCCTGTGTACCCCTCTGTGCTCCCTCTGCCTCGAACATTAGCTAGAAATGTAAGTTGTGTTTAAGTTCCACGACCCAGACAGGCAGAAAGCAGACAGCTGCAAACAGGGTATAAAACATCCCCCAGCCGTCGCACCCTGACCCAAAGGAAGAGGAAACCCCACCAGAGAATTCCATCGACACTCTCCTGTGACCTTACACAAGAGACCCATGCCTGCTCCAAAGAGGGATTTCCAATCATTAAAGATGGGAGATCTGTTCTGAAACCAATCCTTGTTTGTATCCGAACATTGGGTGGCCGAAGCCCTCTCCAGGTATAGGCACAGACATTGTAGAGAAACGACCGGGGTCCACCCCTAGGACTGACTATGTGCCTTTCAGAACACAGGGTGACCTCAACCTCCCCAAGGTGTGATACTGTGACCACCCGAGGAGACCCGAGACCGGTTCTCTACACAGAGAGGTACCCCGCTGCACACTGAGAGGGGATGAAGCGTTGGACATGGAGGAGAGAGGACCAGAGGCGGAGGTACATTTATGGCGCCCAGTTACTCTTTCTTTTATTGCATTCCCATATTATTGTTGCCAGTGCGTTGATCACACTCAGCTGTCCAGCATGATGTCATTATTGTTCGACACAGTCATTAAAAGTTGACGGTACCGTATGTTTAAACAGTTTAACAGCATGTTTTCTTATCTGCGAGGTACCTGTCGAGGGAACCCATGCATCTTGTATTAAATCATTGATGAGTCAACCTTTCCCGCCCAAAGTATAGAATTTTAGGAGTGCACCTGATGCTGTCCACATAGGTTTCGTTGTTACTTTCAAAATTGTAATATTGGCACTCCAGTGATCATGTACATGTATTAAATTACGACACTTGAGGGGGTTTCCTCATCTCCAGCACATATTCTTTGCCCTTTGGAGACATGATGCCAACAGAACCTCGAGCGGCAAGTAGCATCTACTAATTTGCTATTTTTTGTGAGCCATTTTCTGCCACTACTGATTTGCACAGACCTTGCCCCAGACTAAAATTGGAGTTGAGAGGCGTTCTGCTTCTTTCCTATGTTTTGAAACTTTGGGGACCATCACCCAGTGTCAAACGTGAGGCTGCATGTGCTCCCATCTGATCTGGGTGTTTGGTACTTGATAGAAACTTCGGGTTTACAAAACCTACTTGACTCTCCGTGTAGATTAGTCGAGGAACAGTTCATGGGAGGTGGTGTTAATGTTATGTTATGTTATGTTATGTTATGTGACTTTTATATAGCGCACGGCTACTCCAAAGGAGTGTCCCGGCGCTTTCCACCTGCAACTCAAGTAAAAAATAACACAACACAGCGGAAATGAGAAAGAAACAGAAAAGAAAACAGCAAAAACAGTAACTAGTAAAAACAGACTAGAGATTAAAAAGCCAGGTCTTCAGGCTCTTCCTGAACTGGAGCAAGTTAGCAGTGCTACGAAGCGAAAGGGGAAGCGAATTCCACAGCTGGGGGGCTCTGCAGCTGAAAGAACGCCCACCCATGCGAGCCTTCCTCACCCGCGGGACCACCGCTTTATAGAGGGATTCCGAACGCAAAGAGCGGGCTGGTCGATAGAAAGCCAGTCTCCGCCGCAGATATCCAGCCCCTGATCCAAACAGGGCTTTGTGCATCAGAGTAAGGGATTTGAACTGAATCCGCTTCCGAATGGGCAGCCAGTGTAACGCCTGTAGCAGGCCGGAGGCTCGGGCTCGTCTGCGCAGGCCAAAAATGGCCCGGGCAGCAGAGTTCTGTACCACCTGTAGGCGCTGAACCAGGTAGTCAGGGAGGCCAATAAAGAGGGCATTGGCATAATCTAACCTTGAGCCTACAAGAGCCTGCACAGTAATTCGCCTGTGCTCCTCAGACAGCAAGGGCAGAAATTTACGGAGCATTTTCAAAATTCCGTAACAAGCGCCAGCCAGACCAAGAATATGTGTTCTCAGGGACAGCTGGTTGTCAAGCTTGACACCCAGATTTTTGGCCACCACGGAGGACTGTGCAGGAGGGCTCATGTCGGACGGCCACCATTGCTGCCACTCCGGATCGACAACGCAACCAAAGAATAGAACCTCAGATTTGCTTGAATTGGCCTTCAAACTGTTCTTCCGGAACCAGTTGAAGACCAATGCAAGACAGTCCCAAATTCTCTCTCCGTCAAACTCTTGATTTTTCCCGCAGGTGAAGAGGAGTTGCGTATCGTCGGCGTAGGAGACGATCTGGGCCCCATATGCCTCCACCAAGGCCGCCAAAGGGGACATGAAGATGTTAAACAGCGTGTGGCTCATTACAGAACCCTGTGGAACCCCGACTCCCAATGGCGGCATCTCGGCAGAACTCTGGGAAACCCAGACCGTCTGGCGGCGGCCTTCAAGGAAAGATGTGAACCATGTTGTGTCAGATACCTTATTTAACGGTTAGTTATTACATACAATAAAGATAAGTGCCCAGTTACTACTTTTTCTTTGAAAAGGAATAATGGTTTAGGGAAACCTAAACACTTTCATGGTTAACAGTGCCGGTGAGTGAGTGCACGCTCTCTGTGTAATGTGAGTGCGTGGTCACACTATAGCAGTATACTCTGAGAATGAAAACCTGGTTAGTGTGAGAGGAGCCTGCAGGAACACTGCAGGTGAGTGAGTGCGCGCTCACTGAAGGAGGACGGAGCATGTTCCAGCAGGAGGTCAGTGCAGGGATATTCTGAGCAGGTGAGTCCACGCTGTTTGTGGGATGAGTGCACGATAGCACTGTGCGTGTGAGTGCAGCTCTCTGTGAGAGGTGAGATCGTGGCTATCACCTATGTTATCACAATCTCGCCAGTGCAGCGATGCGCACTAGCACTAGGGTATTATTTGTGGAGTTTCTCCAGATGTATATACCAGTCCTACAGTAATTTAAAATGTGCTTCTTTGCCAGAAAAGTGTGGAGTGCCTCGTTTGGTCCCACCTTAGGTGTGAATATTGTTGATCTGTAGGCGCCTCCTCTAACAATGCATTCCATCTATTTGTGTATGGGTATTAGTTTGATAGTGTCTCTACTAGTAGTAACTGGTATAGTTTGGAGATAATCCCTTTTGGTCTTTAGCTTGCCTAATACATTTCTCTAGATGTCATGTCTCTGGAACCACGTCCTTGATAGTTGAGGGCAATACCCAAGCCTAAGCTGTGCATAGTGGAACCTTTCTGTGTATGCAAGGTAAAGTTCTGTTTGCAATTATTACACATCTTGACATTTCCCATTACTATATAGGTCACTCACCATAAGAGAGTCGCCCTTCCTCCAGGCCTCAACGGGTCCAGGACTAAATGCTGGTGTGAAGGACTGGCTGAAATGGATGGGTGTATAAGGGAAGGTATATGTGGTTTATGCTAGTTTCATGAAAGTCTTAAAGTCTGAATTCAGCACCTGAGCGTAATAGGATGGAATGTATGAAGCTCTGTGGTTATACTGAATAAGCAGCTACCTATGTTATGCCATCTATTAATGTAATACCTGCACTTTCTCAATTGCTTTATTAACCTTCCTGCTTTCTCAAATTTGCTTGAAAATGCACTATTTTTCTTCTTTTTTTGAAACTTTTCTTGGGGGGTAATCCACCCAAACCCCCCTTTTGGGGTTCAGGCCCGCTCGCTACGGTGCAGTATGCTAATCACTTTGCGCCTCACCACTTTCAAATGTCACCCACCGCCCCTGCAAAACATGATTGTTTTCGAAGGGCATTTCTTCCGGTCACACAACCGATTTGTGGTATCCACGGAAAATGTATTACATCACACAGCGGTGCTAAGTTTGATTATTATTTATTTGTTCTTTATCTGTTTTTTTTTGTATCTGTGTTGCAACGTGTGTGCTATGGTCGAGTTCAAGAGGCTGCAAGCTTCCAGGTGAGTTTGTAACGTGATAATCAGATCACCATCATATTAGAAGCGTTTAATATAATTTTAACTTGTATGCACACTCAAATGTATTTGTATGTGCAAACTAGTTTTGAACATTTCAAGAGGATTCCTTATACGGCTCTCAAGTTATTAGCAAAACAAACAAGAGCAGTTAATGTTTCACCGCCGCCAGCCGAAAACCGGACGTTCGGGAACGTCAAGCCTTTTGGGGCGGGACTTCCACCTTCTGAGGGAAGCCCGCGCCCACGGAATGGCTGGCCCAGAGGAGCAGTGGTGACGCGGGGCTCCCATGAGTGAGGGAGAGCCCTGCGTGTGCCAGCAGACGATCAGAAGGAGCAGAAGTGGCGGCTGAGGCCGCCAATGCAAGTGCGGGGCTCCCATGAGTGAGGGAAGCCCCGCGTGTGCCAGGTGATGTGGCACGGAGCCTGTAGCAGTGCAGCGAGGAAAGAGCCCGTGAGTGGGCTGGAGTGGTGGGGGTGTGTGTTTGTGCGTGCGTGTGTGTCTGTGTGTGTGTGCACGTGTATGTATGTGTGTGTGTGTGCGTGTGTGCATGTGTGCATATGGCTGAGATACCCGCCACCCCCTCTCGACACAATCCCCAAGGATGGGAAACCGGAAACGGTTCTGAACTTTTGGAAGGCGGGAGGGAGTGACCCTCCCGGCCGTATTTATTAAAATATGAAACAAAATCAAAACATTAAAATAACAGTTTCATATTATGTACAATTTCATTTCCACATTACGATGTTTGGCTAACCTTAACATATTTCTAATACAAAGGTTCTCCTAGCCGAACTAACATCCTACAAAACATTTAACTTGAAATTGTACATCCTAACTTTTAAGGGCCAACGGCAAGGTCGTAACCGGTGTCAGATCCCTAAACCAGAAATACCCCCCCCCACTTGTGAGGGGCGACCGCACAGAGGCGTACCTCAAGTGCATCTACCAATTTCCCTTGACTTGACGGGGGCCCCAATGAACTCGACGCCATTTAAAGGTCGTCCGAGGACTCGTGTGAGGTGTCTAGAAGGTAGCGTAAACCCCCTCCCCACCCCACACAACTTACCACATCTGCCGTCGCAGGTGTCCTGGCCCCGGGAAATTCCCCAGGAGGGGCCCGTAGCCCCTCCTATCCAGGAAGGGGCCTTGACCGCCTTTCCTTTCCTTTCGGCGGCCCATCCTTAGAAGGGACCGCCTCCCCGTTGAGGGGCCAATGGCCACCTCCCCCGAGCGCTCCCATCCGTAATGGGTGACGCCCCCCCATAGGGATCTTCCAATTACTGCTCACCGATCATGACCTTACCGCCCGACCAAAATAAATACGACAATTTAACTAAAATTACTAATTACAAAACAACCATAACTATTTCACGTATGATTACTGATCAACACTAGTGCAGAATCACTTTATTCGAAAAAACATACTGTAAATGACCATTCTTTATTGCATAATCAAAATAACACGACAATCATCACAACCTGTAAGAAATAGAGTTACCACATCAAAACTTTATTTAAAACAACTGGCTGTCCTCAGGGGCTGGTGGGTGGGTCCAAATTGGCTCTTCGTTCCGTCTCGAGCTCACGTGCAGCGGGGAGGTGCAGCTTCAGAGCACAGGAACAAGAGGATGCTTTCTTGGCTTGTTGCTCCTTTTATCCGTCTTCGGGCGGGCGTAAACCCGCCTCCGCCTGCCTCCCTGGGCGTGGCCGGCCGCGTCAGTGTCTAGGACAACCCACTCCAGGGCGGGAAAAGGCGCGCCCCGGCTACGCCGCTTCGGGCATACCAGCCGAGACTCGCCTCCCGCCCAAGATGGCCTCCCGGGGGAATCGGGGTACTCCACCATACGTTCGGGGGGACCGAATGGTCGCCCCTTTCCATATGGCTGAGATACCCACCACCCCCTCTCGACACAATCCCCAAGGATGGGAAACCGGAAACGGTTCTGAACTTTTGGAAGGCGGGAGGGAGTGACCCTCCCGGCCGTATTTATTAAAATATGAAACAAAATCAAAACATTAAAATAACAGTTTCATATTATGTACAATTTCATTTCCACATTACGATGTTTGGCTAACCTTAACATATTTCTAATACAAAGGTTCTCCTAGCCGAACTAACATCCTACAAAACATTTAACTTGAAATTGTACATCCTAACTTTTAAGGGCCAAGGGCAAGGTCGTAACCGGTGTCAGATCCCTAAACCAGAAATACCCCCCCCCACTTGTGAGGGGCGACCGCACAGAGGCGTACCTCAAGTGCATCTACCAATTTCCCTTGACTTGACGGGGGCCCCAATGAACTCGACGCCATTTAAAGGTCATCCGAGGACTCGTGTGAGGTATCTAGAAGGTAGCGTAAACCCCCTCCACCCCACACAACTTACCACATCTGCTGTCGCAGGTGTCCTGGCCCCGGGAAATTCCCCAGGAGGGGCCCGTAGCCCCTCCTATCCAGGAAGGGGCCTTGACCGCCTTTCCTTTCCTTTCGGCGGCCCATCCTTAGAAGGGACCGCCTCCCCGTTGAGGGGCCAATGGCCACCTCCCCCGAGCGCTCCCATCCGTAATGGGTGACGCCCCCCCATAGGGATCTTCCAATTACTGCTCACCGATCATGACCTTACCGCCACAGGCCGGATAGTTGACCGGCTATCCGGACCCCCCACAACAACTCCTGCCTAAAGGTCATGTTTTAAACTCTTTAGCCAAGCTATGAGGTCTCCTATGAGTAACTCATTTCCCACCCGGGACAAATGGACCCCATCTCCCAGGTACATACTTTCCCCCTTAATACAACCATGCGGAATAGAATGCAGTGTACTTGAACGAAACAATCTACCCAATTTGTTATTTACTTTCTTCACTGAGTGATTCAGAGCAAAAACCGAATTCGCCCCCCGCCACACTTTCCGTGGAATCATATGGGACCATGCAATTGTGCACCCTGGAACTCTTCTCGCCAACCAACTTACTGTGGAGAGCATTGCCTCGAGAAGAAGTTGTCTACCAGTGGTCACCAAATCGTTGCCCCCAAGATGGACTATGATTATAGACGGCGGTGACCTTGTCCGCCCTAACAAACCCTCGAAAAAGGATTGAAACTGGTCAATACAGAGCCCGCCCCTTCCGTAGAAGGTCACCCTGTACCCGTATTCCCCAGCCATGTGAATCATGTCACCTGCTTTGAATACGTCCGCGGCACGCCTCACGTATGAGTGGCCCACGACCCACACCTCTTTTTCCGCAGCCGGTGATGTCTGACCGCTGGTTCCCAGGTGTCGGGTCGACTGCACAGTCCGCCCCGCCTCGTAAGCTTGCGAAACTGTAAACCAAACAAAAACAAGAAGCGTGAGTACATCATTACAGCTTCACAACATGTGCAACCGCACATACTTTTTGTAACAATTCGAGGACCAACGCCCCAAACGTTTCACTTTTTCCACACTCAGACCCCTGGCTGTAGCCTCAGTAGCAGCCCCTATCCGAAAGGAATGGGTCCCGAACTCGCCGGGGTTCAAGCCCGCGGCCGAAATTGACATCGCAAGCACCCGCTGGAACTGAAACCTCGTCAGTGGGGTGGCGTCAGCGTGTCTCAACAAGGTCCCCCCCCATGATGCCACCCTCTGCGCCAAATATTCCTCTACGCAAACAACAGGGCACATGGGAGACCCGGGAATCCTATGTATGACTATGCAGTCCCCAATCGCACCCTGATCGGTCTTGGACCTGACAAACGAGACAGTCATCGTCTCCACCTTAACCTGAATGTGCTCTCGGCACAGTCCCCCCACCGTATCCTGCTTGTTCTTCGCCACCAGTTCGCTTACCCGCATAGCCCCATGGAATGCTAGCGCAAAAGCGGCTGTTTCATACTGGGATGAACATGTCGCAGGGAGTACAGAAAATAACAGGGCCAACCTATCCAAGCCTATCGGGTGTCTCCGATCTACTCTGCGACCCTCCAGGCGTTGCCACCCACGTAGCGCTTTCTGCACCACGAAAGATGCTGTCGGGTCCCGGATCCCATGAGCCCTTGCCATAAAGGAAATGGCGGCCCGATGCCTCTGGGCCGTAGCTACTGATTTGCCTGCCCGATGTAGAGACAGCAAAAATTTTACGACAAGCTCTTCCTGGCCCCAAAGCTCCCCCCTAGCAGAACCCAAAAAGGACCAATAGGAACGAAACGCCCCTTCATATGCCTTCCTTGTCCTGGGTGCTAAACTCTCTCCCACGAGGTTTTGTAGTTCGGGGCACCGAGAGACCAGAGAGCTTCGGGAAAGGGTGCCGCCACCCGGTCCGCTGTGGGCAGAAAACCCCAGAAGGCCTGCATACGGAAACGAGAAAGCGCATCAGCCGCTTGATTCAACACCCCCGGGACATGTCGCGCCCTAAAGAGCACATTCAACTGCATACACAATAACACAATTTCCTTGAGCAGTCTCAGAATCCATTTGCAACGTGCTGCCTGACTATTGATACACTCAACCACGGTCATGTTATCAGACCAGAACACCACAGAGTGATCCCGGAACCCCTCTGGCCATGTTTTCAGGGCCACAAAAATAGGGAAGAGTTCGAGAAAAGCAATGTTACTCGTCAGCCCGCACTCGTGCCACCATGACGGCCATTTTTGAGCCGACCATTGCGTACCGAATATGGCGCCAAAACCTATACTCCCCGCCGAATCTGTCCACAGCCCCAGCTCCTCGGAGGACAATGCCGGTTTGTTCCAGACAATTCGACCATTGAAATCCGCCAAGAATGCCAGCCAAATGCGCATGTCCTGGCGAATCTCTGCCGAGAGCCTCGTGCGGTGGTGTCCCTCCTTCAGGCCGACCATGGCTTGTGCAATCGAGCGGGAAAAGGGGCGGGCCATTGGCATTACTCTGAGGGCAAAATTCAACTGGCCCACCGTTTGTTGCAATTGATGCAGGTTTACCTTAGACACTCGAATACATGTTTCAAGGGATGCCCTGAATTTTACCACTTTTTCTTTGGGTAACCGAAAACAACCTTCCTCCGAGTCGAGCTCGATCCCCAGAAACTCGAGTGAAGTCGAGGGACCCACAGTCTTACCTGGTGCCAATGGCACACCAAAATGATTCATTAAGACACAAAATTTGTTTAAAGCCTGTCCACATTCTGGATCCCCGGCTGCCCCCAGGAACAGAAAGTCATCGAGGTAATGCATAACATGCTGGAAACCCGTCTTTCTTGTGAATACCCATTGTAGAAAACAACTGAACTTTTCAAAATAAGCACAAGATATAGAGCATCCCATTGGCATACATCTATCCATATAATAGCGACCCTGAAACATGAAACCAAGGAGACGCTGATCGTCTGGGTGTACCGGGAGCAACCGGAACGCTGACTCGATGTCTGATTTTGCCATCAGCGCCCCGGGCCCCAGGCGATTCAACATGGCGACGGCCTCATCGAATGATGCGTACCGCACCGAACACACTTCCGGGTCTATCGCATCATTCACGGAAAGACCTCGTGGGGCTGACAAGTTATGTATTAGCCTGAACTCACCCGGGTCCTTCTTGGGGACCACCCCTAATGGGGAACAAACAAAGTTAGCAACTGGTGGAAAATCGAATGGACCGGCAACACTCCCTCGAGTCACCTCTTTCCCAATCTTTACCCGTACCACCGCCGTATGCTGCAGGACCGACAGTTGGTTCTTACAACTTGCTTCACCCCGAAAATCCCCCACTGGAATGCGGAAACCATATAAAAAAACCGTCTCGCAACACCCCAGCGGAGACATGATCCGGGTATTCGTTGAGCCAAGGAATCATTGCCATGGTATCAATCGGGGTAGGTAAAGGCGCCCCTCGGACTATTTCAGACCTGTTTGGCGCTTCCCCTACCACCGTTATCACCCGTTTTGGCTCTGCACATGGTCTCAGGATGGGAGGACTGTCCACACCCCCCACATTCATGTCTAAACTTGCATGACCCCTGGGGCCTCGTACATTTTCCCCTGTTAAAATTCTAACAAATCCCCCTTTTACCTGCGTTGCCACTCGACTTCGAGTGGTGCTCGTTACCTGCACCCGTCCGAAAGGGTGTCCCAGAGGATTGGCGGGAAGACTCACCCCCGTTACTCCCCGACAATGGTACTTTTAACATGCCTGAATTCTCCGTTTTTTGCCAAGAAATGGAGTCATAACAATCCCATGTTAGAGCTGGGTCGTGCTCCTTAGCCTTCCTAAAAATATTGTCATAACAAAACCACTGATTGCCCTCGTATGCTAGAGAATACTCCATGATCCGTGTCTGGTAAATAGGCAACTCCGTCAACAATTCAGGCCTTCGCTCGCCCATAATGGAAGTAAAAATGCCAAACGCTCTGCCCCAAGTACCTATGTTTTCGTCGACCTTAAAGACGGCCATTTTTGCGCGCCAAACACTCGGATGCATAAGCTCTTTTTGGCCCTTCACATGCTCCATCTCGTAATGGTCAGTAAGCAAAGAAAACATGTTCACATACTTATCGGCCCAAATCTTTTCCTTAATTTCAAGTGGAACATGCTGGGCCACTTTCTCCCTTCGTGAGGGTACAGACCCCTCCCCCGCAATCGGCAGTAGCCGCTTACCTGAACTAGGTGCTGTACTTGCTGCCGGACTCGCGCCTGCTGCGATCTCAGCCACCGGAACCTGTGGGGGAACAGAAGATGGTGCCTTCGCAGCCTCTCTAGATTCCCGCAGTTGTCTCATTACTGCCCTGGCGTCGTCAGCCGTGGTGCCCTCACTATCTTTTCCCAACCACGCTGCCAGTTGTGCCGCCAACTCGGGAGGCATATCCTCTCCGTTCACGGGGGTGACTACCACGGGGATCGGATGCCCCTCCTTCGGAACCGGGATAGGCTCCTCTATCGGTGTATCGGGAACCGGGGCCTCCCCCCCAGGTGCCCCCCTCTTGGACCTCTTGCCTCTCCCGCTAGGGGCTACTCCCGGCAATGCTGGTCCGACGATTCGCTTCGGTCCTCCCTCCCCGTTCTTTACCGCCATCTGCTTCTTCAACTCAGCTACCTCCTTTATGAGCATGCGGAGCATCTGATCGGTCCCGACCCGCTTTCCGACCTTCTTGCCCGGCATTCTCAAACGAAGATATCTGTAAAACAAAGACAAAATTACAACGCTCCAAATTGGCTCTTCGTTCCGTCTCGAGCTCACTTGCAGCGGGGAGGTGCGGCTTCAGAGCACAGGAACAAGAGGATGCTTTCTTGCACTCCAGGGCGGGAAAAGGCGCGCCCCGGCTACGCCGCTTCGGGCATACCAGCCGAGACTCGCCTCCCGCCCAAGATGGCCTCCCGGGGGGATCGGGGTACTCCACCATACGTTCGGGGGGACCGAATGGTCGCCCCTTTCCACATGTGTGTGTGCGTGCACGTGTGTCTGTGTGTGTGCACGTGTGTGTCTGTGCGTGTGTGTGTGCGTGTGTGATTGATTGCAGGAGGCTGACTTGCTCAGAAGCGGGACAGGAGATGTGCACAGCACGTGGGTGTACGTGCACATGCACATGCTCAAATCGTAATGCGCATGCCCATCCCCTGTCCCACTTCCAGAGCAAGTCGCTAACAATAGAGGCTTCGCTGGACAGCAGCTCGACCTAAAAACGGGCGGTCAGAAAGCAAATCTCAGGGGAAACATGCCATGTCTAACCTGCACTCTGGATTTTCCCTATGGAGGCTGAATGGTCACCCTAAAGGGAAGTAAACTTGAGGGTCAAAAAAACCCCAGCAAAGGAACCCACACCGGAAGGACGAACCAAGGAGCAACAGTAACTGCTTGGGGTACCAAAAACGATTCATCACTGGAGCCGCCAAGTAAAATCATAGTAGACATATCCAATGGAACGAACCAAGAGGTGGCTATCATTCTACTAACAGACTCATCACACATGACTCACAGTGATGCACAGGCAGACCCCTCAATCATAGAAATCTCAAGTGTTTCAGCTGCCCTCAACGCAGTAACAACAAAACCCCCTGAAATATGCCGTGAAACAAGGCAAATAACTAAAGAGCAGTACAATAATTTGACATCTTCAAAGCAAGCTTCACATGGACTTTCACATGGCTGCAACGTTGAAGAACAATCCCGGCAAAACAGAGGTTATGACATTGGCAATAACCTGGAATCCATAATCTCATTACATAGTGCACTAGGGTGCATATTGGAAACTTCAATCAAAACCCTTAATATGCAATCTGATAAACTGGACATTCAAATACACCTAATGAGCACAATGGCGGAATACATAGCTAACATAAATAAAAAGCTAGATGACATGGCCAGTGTTTTTGAGAGTATTAGGGATCAGACCCGACCATGGGTACAATCTCCAACCTGCACTTGCCATCCAATATTGGAAAAATTAAAGAATTTGCCATCGATACTCACAGATATACTTCAGGAATGCAAACACGCGAATCACGGCGTCAATAACACACCAATTGAATGTGACCTTATCCTTATTGAAAATTCCAAGACTCAACAAAACGAACATGCGGACCAATCAAAAGATTCAGTAAAGCAAATACCAATGGGAAAAACTGCACTGCATAAGCCGCATTTGAAACCTGTCGATATATTAGAGGAACCTGAAGCAATCGGCGCAACATCCCTTATTGCACAAAACAATTATCACAAACAACTAGGACCACAACCACTAAACCGAGATGGGTCGAATCAAAATGATCAGAAATGCCTAACCAAGAGGCAAAAAAAACGGGCAAGGAAAATCAGAAATCAGCGGTCAAACTGCCCACCAGCCAGCCAACAGATATTGAAAACATTCCCTATCTTTAATCAGGTAAAACCCAAACCAAAGCTCGAACCTGGCCCCACACCTGGGAAACCTAATCCATCCCTTAAGACACAGACGGAACATAAAAACTAAAAAGACAACGAGGATAGTCAAATACGACCGTGGACAAGCCCCAAGTCCATATCTCAAGCTACAACAAAAAAAAAGTCTTCACAAATCGAGGGAGTGGGACCGGTTAAAAACTTAGAAGCAGGGAACGCTAGTAATGCGGAACTTTGGAGTGCAACATCCATTGTGAATATCACTGATAATAGCATGGGTCGAGGGTCCGGAGTAGCTACCCATTTAAATAAAACCCAAGATAATCTTCAGGACGAATCCCGATAAACTGAGTCCGTTCTCAAACAAACATGGTGCACCACTTTGGATGATAAAAGGAATCCCTCAAATAAGGCAGTGCAAATGAATAGATATGATCTATGTAACAAGAAACCTCACTGGGCAGTACTTAAAGACACAAACAAAAATCAAAAATAAGTCTCCTCCATTCGTGTCACATTTCCAAGCAACAACGCAAACACAGGGAAAAGTATCATCATTCCGCCTGACCATCAAACTCCGGGGAAAAGTGACCAAAAGAGTCTTAGGCAAATAAGAATAAAGGCTGATGCTCATATGGATGACCAACCAAAACTTACAATACACATTGGTACTAATGGTACTCAAGCATTTTATGAGACTGCAAATGCGGAAAGGATAGGTCAATGTCTTGGACCTGTGACTATATCTAGTGGGCACCACAGAGAACAGGCGGGACCCAACAGATTAGCTCACGAGGCACAAACCACGACAAACACGCCACTAGTACTAACTCAGAATGAAACGTACAATCAAATAGGACAATACCTTCACCTTAATGCAGAGGCTTACAATGATCAGAAATTTGCCACTAATGAAACAACCCAGATCAGTAGCAAAGCACCCTCCGAGAAGGAACCAGCCAAAGCGGGGAAGATATTGTTCATCCCCAGCTACGAGCCCCAAGGTACCCAAGACTACCTAAACCGAGGGAATATTCTCCACCTTAAATCCTCCATTCCCAGCCTAACCCATCTAACGTCGGCTGACCTATCATCAATCAAATTCATCACGTTAGGAGAGAATGCCTCTAGGGAAGGCACACTTACCACCTGGAGGAGCTTAGAAGTGACAAAAAGCATCCTGGCAGAAGTAAATAAATTTGAAGAGTGGGGAATATCTCTGAAAGAACAATCAAAAAAGGGCTACCCGTCACCATTGCTAAAAAGATGTCGGAAAAGAGAAGACTACACAATCCCGACCACTCATTCAATTCTACACGGTGCCAGGGGGGCCGAAACATCAATAAAAAGTCACCAGAGACAAATGCAAGCCATTAATGATAATTGAACCTATTACGAGGCCGGTAAAACTGAGGAAAATATCATAAAACTGCTCTCATGGAACATCGCAGGAGCAAAAAATATCCTAAATCAAAGCAGGAAAACAGCTACCTGGGATCAATACGATATTATAGTGCTGCAGGAAACTTGGTCAAATGAGCCAATTGATGTACCGGGAAGATTATGCTTCCATGAAAACGCGACACGCTGTCAGTGCTACGGCCGTGCAAGGGGAGGTCTATCTATTTACGTTTCCACCTCATTAAATATCAATGTCTCGCAAATGCCTGCTTCAGCAATGGATATGCAAATCATCAAGCTGGAGAGCACAATCAAATGCGTGCCAAGGACAATTGTCCTAATCAATATATACGCCCATCCGAAAAAACAGCAAAAAAAAGAACTGTTCCAACGTGTAGTAAATGTTGTAAATTCCATCCGTTTAGATCACCCAAGTTGGGAGATTATTGCTACGGGCGACTTTAACTCCAATCTTTTGCATCAATCGGAGGAAGAGGACAATATTTCAGTGGCAAATGAAATGTGGATGTCGAACCTCAGGAGATTATATCGCCCGTGAGATCCGACCAACTGGGTAAGCAACTGGTTTGGGACCTGGAACGACTCGATCTACGGGTATTAAATGGAAGATCGAAGCATGACAAACCGCCAGCTGCTGCATACATAGGCCATAATACAAACTCAACTCTGGACTACACATTAATAACATTGCCCCTATTGAGCCTGGTCAAAAAATTTCAAATAATTGGCACTCTAGACAGTGATCATTCCATGCAACACATTGAAATTAAACTAAGCTCCCCTAGGTATATAATGGCTCCAAAAATACCAGGTCAATTATCAACCTTCAGCCTGAAGCGGCTTAAGTGGACAAGCAAAACACTATTTCAAATAACGTTGGATGCCAAGAAACTATTACAAATAGTCATGGCAGAGAATGACCTTTGTTCAGAAACCTGGGCTAACTTCGTAGAAAAATTGCCAAAATCGAGCTGTAAGGCCAGGAGGCATAACAGTCCCACGACCAAAACCAAATTTTCAACAACCACTCTAGTTATGAAGAGCCATCTTCAAAAGCTCACAAGACGGGTACAAGGATCAAGGACAAAGCAAAGCACCTGGCAAGAAGTTCGGTTCATCAGGAAAGAATACAAAAAGTTAGTATGGATGGAAAAAAGGAACAAGCACAATGACTTTTGGGCCAAATTGATGCATAACATTAAAAAAGCAGACTCCAGAGCGTTCTGGATGCAAATTAATGCAATCAATAAAGCAGTACAACCCACAAGCATGACATGCGTCCCGGTAAACCTTTGGGTCCAACACATAGTGGATACATTCGCGATAAAACCATTGGAGCTCCAGGCCACGATGACAACAACAACACCTGAAACTACAAGTACTAGGGTCAAGGAAACCAAATCCTCCTCCAGTCCCAGAGCCATATCTAATGGCAAGGAGGGCTTGGACCAACCAATCTGGTCAATTGATGATCAACAAATATGCTCTATAATAAAGAAAGGCAAGCAAGAGAGTGCACCGGGGCCAAATGGCATCCCGCAGGCGATCTATAAAGAGGATCCTGAATTCTGGGCACGGAAATTTAACCTTCTATTCCAGTCCATTAGCAACTCTGGTCGGGTGCCTGAAAGTTGGAGGGGTGCCATCATCAACCCCATCTATAAAGGCGGAGATCGCAAAAATCCATCAAACTACCGCTTAATTGCCCTGATTGATGCAGAGGCAAAATACTATGCATCCCTGGTGCTAGCCGATCTGGTACAGTGGTCTGATACGAATAGCAAGGTCCCGTTAAACCAGACAGGGTTTCGTCGCGGAACTGGCACAATGGCAAATGCAATGGCGCTGTGCATGATTGGCGAAAGCAGTCTACTTAACCATCGGGAACTATATACCTGCTTTGTCGACTTTAAAGCGGCATTCGACCGTGTTAATAGGAATTTGCTATGGGCCAAACTGAAAAATCAGGGCCTGCCGGAGTCAATCCTAACGCCGATTATTGACCTGTATAGCAACACCTGGATGCAGGTAAAAATCAACAATGGGCAAAGGCTAACCAGGAAGATACACACCTTTGATGGGTTGAAGAAAGGTTGTGTGTTCTTCAATTTATTTATGGCCGATTTAACACCAAGGCTCGATTTGGTCAATGCTCACCCCCCTCGGCTGGGGACGCTTTGTGTAACTCACCTATCTTACACCGATGATGTGGTCCTGTTAAGCCAGACTCGAATAGGCCTGCATCGGCTACTACTTGAGCTGACCAGCTACACAAAACAGAATATGATAGAAATAAACTGCGCGAAAACAAAAACCATGGTCATAACCCGACGCCACAAACCACCACAAACATTTACTATAGACAATGTCAAACTTGAATCGGTGGGAAGTTACAAGTATCTCGGGATACTGCTGGATAAGCGTCTTAACTTCCAGGCACAATTCAACAGCATGGAAAAGAAGGGCATGGCCCTAATGCACGCCTTCACAAGCTTAGCTACCGAACTCAAAAGTCCTTTGGTCTCGCCATTGCTAACAATAATGAAAGCAAAACTTATTCCAACGATAGCTTACGGGAGCATATTGCACCATGGAAAGAGTGCATAACTTTTGGATAATGTGCAAATGAGAATTTACAAATGCATCTTTGCTCTACCAAGTAAAGCATCCCCGGCCCAGGTAAGACTGGAACTGGGCCTAAAATCTCAAGTGCTACTGAGGAAGTATGATACCATAAAATTCTGGTATAATGTCTGGATGCACCAAGAGATCATGCTCTATCGTGCTATGCGGGAAACCATCATCAAATGTCCAAATTCAAACTATGCCAAGTACCTCAAAATCTCAATGGAATCAACAAATCTGGTTGGACTCTGGGAAACCAAGCTCCAAGTACCTTTATTCAAACAGGTGGTCAGGAAGGCAGCCATCAAACACTCATTTTTGGATGACAAAATAGCTTTCAGTCTCAGGTCACATGCTTGGATGACTATCCAATCATACAAAAAACTAGTGCCGGCGCACTACCTGGACCTGACCTTTTCGCCTTATATCAAACATAAATATCTTAATATAAGGCTGGGTAGTTTGCCAACCAACGCTGAGCGTCCGAAGTGGAAGCCCCAAGAAAGTGAAGGGTGCGGGCTATGTGGTGCGGCAAGGCAAGATTTTATCCACCTGATTTGCATCTGCCCGGCTCTCATACAGGAACGTCGGAATTGGTTGAAAGCCAAGTTCAAGCAGTTTGGAACACGTACCTGTAGGTCTGCGATTATACAAACATTATGTACCACAGACCCCCAATTCATTTGCAGATCAATCAAATTTATCGAACATTTTGAGAAAAAGCAAAGATTATTGGCAAAATCTTGACCATGGACATTGTTTTACCCCAGAAAGACATTTGTTTTTTTACTACCAATTTTAAATTCTATTACTCTCACATCAGTGTGTTTTTAGTATATTATCATACCTGTATTTTTGTAATGGTTTTAATTAACTATACAATAAAGTTTCTTCATGGTCGCCCTAAAGGCACCTGGCTGGGCGCCATCCGCACAAATCACAATGCTGTCATTGCAGCGTTGTGATTGGCTTAGGGGAGTGGAGGGAGATTGCCTGCTTCCTGGTGTGGGACCCGGCCAGGAGCGGAGGCGGCGTGGGACCCGGTGAGTGAACATTTTAAAATTTCATTTTAACCCTCCCCACGTGGATACCAGTGCCGACCCCCGTGCAAGCCCACACCCACCCCCTCACTCACGAGGCATGCGAGCTGTGACTGCACGTGGAAGGCACAATGGCTGTGAATACTTTTTGTGCTAAGAACTAAACTCTACTATAATCCTTAAAAAAAGAAAATAAAAAGACATGTCTACAATACCATGAGGGGGCTTCTTCTCCAGTAGTCCATAAAAAAATATGAATTGTTCCTGCTCCACACTCTCTGAAAACTTTTGCAAAAACAATTGTCAGATTCCATAGACTTCTAAAGCCTTGAATATTCCAGTGAATGAGAGTTTGTCTTCTTGGCACCAAATGGTTGCTAATTTCAGAAAGATACAACAAATTCATTGAGTTGTTTTACCATTATGTTACATATTAACGTCTACGTTCATTCAGTCTCATTTTATCATGATATTCATCCTGATTTTTTTTCTTTTTTATGGTCTAAGACACAGGAGATGTTACTCACTACCCCATGTTTCATGGATTATATCATCAAGCATTGGGGTTTTAAGGGAGCGACAGGAAATTGGTCACATCAACATTTCTAACCATAAATTGATAATCCTAGTGTAGTGGTAAAAACAAGGCTGTTTTTCCTTAGGGGAGTGTAGCAATGAGGCAGAAAACAGAAGGGGAAAGAAGAAGCAAAGTCATAGAATGTAGCAAGTGATGACAGCTTATGAGAGTTCGTATTCAGCATTATTTGGCAGACAAAACAACAAATAATTGTACACCTATAACACTTTCCAGCTCCCTAAAAAGCCACTGGTTACTAATTCTAGGTGCTCGTGATTACCACTTGCTTACAACATAAAAATGTAAAACTGCTTTCTTCTGATTTACTCAACTACTACTGCACCTTCAATGAACCCATAAATGTGAAAAGAGTTGTACGCAGTATTATGACAGCAGTTGCATGTTAATGTTGATCAATATGACCTCCAGCATCTCAATTAATGATTGGAATCACCCTTGGCACACAACCACACACAACCACAGCCACACACACAACCACAACCACACACACACGCAATCACAACCCCACAACCACACATACAACCACAACCACACACAACCACAAGCACACCCACAATCACACACACACAACCACACACACAACCACACACACACACAACCACACATACTTAACCACAAACACAACTACACACACACTCAACAACAACCACACACACAACCACACACACAAACACAGCCACACAACCACTCAGACACAACCACACACACAACCACCAGGCACAGACACCATCAGTCGTCAGTGCAGGCTTTCATCTGGCACAAACATCACCAGCGGTCAGCGCATGCTTCCACCCGGCACAAACACCACCAGCCGTCAGTGCATTCTTCCACCCAGCGCACACACACCACCAGCCATCACTGCACCCTTTCACCAGGCTCACACACACCTCCAGCCATCAGTGCACGCTTTCAACAGGCACACACACACCACCAGTTGCCAGTGCACACTTTCACCAGGCATACACACCACTCGCTATCAGTGGTGCACACTTCCACCAGGCCCACACACTACCAGCCGGCATTGCACACTTCCACCACCACGGCTACTGTTGAGTCAGCGGATGCTGCTCGCAATTTGGGAGTTATTTTTGGTCCTCATTTACAACTGGACGCCTATGTGAATAAGACCATTAGCACATGCATGATGCTGCAAAGAATGCTGCGCAAAATCCTCCCAATGTTGCCTGCTCCGGCCAGACCTGAGGTAGTGCGTGGTATCATACTAAGTAGACTTGACTACTGTAACGCACTGCTTCTAGGTGGCCCCAGCTCTCTGATTAAACAACTGCAGCGGATCCAGAATATGGCAGCCAAGTTGGCGCTGTCACACGTGTGCTCCGCTTTGTCATCCTTGGCACTCAGGGACCATCATTGGCTGCCTATAAATCAGCGGATTTGCTTTAAGGCCTCCTGCATTGTTTTCAGAGCACTGCATAGACTGGGGCCTATTGCACTTCAGAATTTATTTAAATGGTACTCGGCAGCTAGACCCTTACGGACTTCCTCTGCTTTTTTGGTGGCAGCTCCTCGAATTCTACGGACACGGATGGGTGGTTGTTCCTTCAGTTTTACTGCTGCTAAGTTCTGGAATGCTCTCCCACTTTCTTTAAGGAAGTTGAAGGAATTGTCTTTTTTTAAAAAGGGTCTGTAGTCCCACCTTTTTCCCAGGGCTGTTTGATCCTCCTCTGTATGTGCTGTGATTTGGAGTCAAGCGCCAGGATACCCTCTGGGTGACAGTAAGCGCTATATATGTATGCTATACATACATACATACATACATACACCAGGCACACACACCACCAGCCATCAGTGCACAATTTCTACAGGCACACTCACCACCAGCCATCAGTGCACACATCAATTGTTAACGCATCCACAATTAACTATTGCAGCAATCGCAGTATGGCGCACTTTACTTTTAAACATATTCATCTAAAGCGCAGCAGGCCATCATTGCTACAAAAATAAATACACATTTTTTTGACCTACAATTTATAGACTTTTGTTGCAATTGGTGTTGCAATATTTAGCAATGCCAATAGCTCAAACTTAATTAATGTGAGACCTATTGCATTGCAAATGCTTGTTGACTCTGTTTTTGCTGGCTTAGTGTTTCTGCGCACTTTTCTCACTGCTTATCAGTGATAAAGTGCAAGTGCTGCTAAAGTAAAATGTGTTATGGATTGGAATTTCCATGATTGGCCTATTTGATTTATCTGTCAGTCCCAAGTAAAGTGCACTGGGTGTGTCAGGGCCTGTAAATCAAATGCTATTAGTGAGCTGCCAACTAACAACAGGAAGTTCGGCCCATCAACAGTAAGGCTGGGCACATTAATCCTAAACACCACCAGAATGTCAATACTGTTCTCTTGTCACTCCATTATTTATGGAAGGGACACATAAACCAACTTAATGTGACAACAAAATTCACTTACTTTTTCATTTTAGATTTTTTTAAAATTGATTATTTCATTCCCATATCAAAACACGTTCGAACAATCTGCACATATCATATTCACAAACCAGACCCACCATTATTTACAGTTTTACAATTCATATATAGAACAGTTAAATTAATTATGACCTAGACACAACATGAAAAAACATAAAAGGACAATTCCTAACAATTTTTTGACAAAAAACACATCACATACAAAAGCATTTATATACATACAGTAAAAACTCCCTTTTTTGGGCTGGGGGTTTGATTTACTCAATATTACATATATACCCAACAGTGCCTTGTTCTAAATGAACCCACTGCACGTCAAGCGTCACAGTATATCCAATTAATTCTTATGCTGAAACGTGACTGGGGTAAATTTATTTCCGCTGAACTTGTTGAAAAAACTGAATGGTCTATGAATTCACAGGGTTCTCATCAGGACCGATAGCTGAAAAAATAGAATTTAAAATCCTATTACTAACTGTGCTATACCCATATAGATTACACCTACTTAACTAACGCCACCTCTTCGTAAACCTTGTTTACCTTTGTCGAGAGATCAGCCGATCTCATATGTTCCACTTGTGAACTTTGTATCTCAAAGTAAAAAAGAAAAAAAGAAAAAGAGAAAAGGAAGGTTCGTCAATGCTGTCTAACTTTCTCCATCTGTTATTACTAGTTTGTGATAGCAAGCACTACTCACATTTGTTGAATTGTGCGGGGAGTACTTTGGAAGACTTCTTGTTGTAGTTCCAACTTCTCTTCAAAAAAAGAAGAACGACTATTTTTTAGAAGAACAACTACATGACCAATGGTGGAATATTAGTTCTTTTTTTAAGTATGTTAGTGGGCTTCAGCACTGGATTGTGCCACCCATATAAACAGCCCGTAAATGTAACTCTGGCCTGCCATTGCAGAGCCTGTGTGCAGTATGGTACTGCCATGTCGACTTGGCAAGTGCACTCACTTGCCAGGCCCTAACCTTCCCTTTTCTTACATGTCAGTTACCCCTAAGGTAAGCCCACGATACCCCTGAGGGCAGGGTGCAGTGTATGTGAAAGTAGGACATGCCCTGGTGTGTGTAGCATGTCCTGATAGTGAATTACTGCCAATTTCGTTTTTCACTATTGCAAGGCTATCTGTTCACTTAGGACAGAATGGGGAGTTTCTTTGTTCATATAATCTTATAAACATAACTGGTCCTGGGAACTAGGTAGGAAAATAAGGTTTACTATGGCTGAACTCAGAATCTAAAGATGCATCTTTTAGTGAAGGTGATTTTTACATGCTGTGTTTAAAAATACCACTTTTAGAAATTGGTATTTTCTTGCTCAGCCATCCAGCAGGCCTCTGCTGGGTTTGTGGAGTGGCTGTCTGTATTTTGGATGACAGGGACTAGGGAGCAACAGAGGCTTGGGACAGTCTAGGTGGGTCAGGAAAGGGCTGAATAGACCTGGGCTGCATTTAGAGTAGGGGGACAAGATTTCCTTGCACCTGATTGGGCCTGGTCTGCCTCTGACAATTCTGTTTCCACCTCCTGCCAGGAGGCCACACCAGAGATGGCAGAACTGGTTCTGGCTGGGCCCAGACATTGTCTCCCTGAGAGGACAAAGGATTTTGGACTATAAAAAGTGGAGCCCAAACCCCTGAAATTTAAAACTCTTTTGAACCAAGAAGCCTGCCAAGAAGAAGAGCTGGAGAAGCTGTGAGGAGGAACTACCACTTTGCTCAGCGTTTTGCTGTGTTGGCCTGCTGTGGCTGCTTTTGTTTTGGGCAATGAAAGGACTGGACTGAACTTTCTGCAATCTTCTTTTGTGAGTTTCTCCAAGGGCTTGAGGTAGAGCATGCCCCCTGTTCAAGAAGTCTCAGGAACAGCAAAGACTTCCAGTTCGTCTGCCCTCAGCACTGGGTATTGTGTGTTTTGTGTGGCAACAGAAGAAAAAGCAAGTTGGCCCCATCTACAACGCCGCTGTTGATTCCATGTCCTGAAGGCACCACAGAGGGCACCGCTGCAATGCCGCACCGCGACCCTGGTCTCACTGATGACGCCTGCTGATGCCGCCACGGAGCCACTACTCGCACCAAGACCTAAGGGCACCGCACTCTGCATCGCCTCACTTCACAATACCAACTTGGTATCCCCGACGTCGCCGCTCCATGCCGAAATCGACACTGCTGCGTGCACTGTGGTTCATGGGCACCGCTCGTAAAGTTATATGATGCACCGCCCTCATCCCGCACCGCAACCTTGGCCGACCGACACGGGCACCATCGACTCCAGTTCATCAGCGGACAACAGCATTTCAGCAATGACAACGCCGCTGCTTGCACAGTGACCTGCTAGCACTGCGACAAGCACCGCATAACTTTGCACCGCGACCCTGGTCTCACCGACGACGCCATTTGAGGCAGCCACTGACCGCTGCTTGCACAGCAACCTTAGGGCATTGCAAACCGCACTGCTGCACTTTGGGCCGCAGCACCCAATGCCTGCCGATGTCAGCACTCCTCACTTCATCTGCAAGTAGTTCGATCTGCAAAGTGTGTGACTTCAAGGGACTGATGACTTCTGCACCGGCCTCCGGAACTGACGCCTGCAGACGCTGTGTTTTCAGAAGTTCAAGAGAGGTCGCTGACGCCCTACATTTCTAAAGGTACTGTTTTGCGGGTCTTCCAGACACCGTAGCTGGCCCCCGATGCCGCGCTCAGCCAGATCTGTTTGGATTTGTTTGTTCACAACGCCGGGATAGCCCTTTACAGAGCTATCGGCTTCAAGAACTGTCTTTAAAGGTTATATTGAGAAGTACTGTATTGTGGATTTTTATTGTTTTTTGTCTTGTCTTAAGTATATAAAAAAAATGGTTAATTTTTCTAAACTGGTGTGGTGTCCTTTTGTAGTGCTTACACTGTATTACTGTTAGTTATGTGTAAATGCTTTACACACTGCCTCTAGAATAAGCCTGACTGCTTGTTCCAAGATACCAAGGGGGTAAGCAGGGGTTATTTTAGGAGTGTAACTCCCTTATCCTGACTAGAAAGAAGGGTCCCTATTTGGCAGAGGTACCTACCTCTGCCAACTAGACACCCCCATTTCTAACAGTGTGCATGACTGGTTT
The DNA here is from genome assembly GCF_964263255.1 of Lissotriton vulgaris. NCBI lineage: Eukaryota > Metazoa > Chordata > Amphibia > Caudata > Salamandridae > Lissotriton > Lissotriton vulgaris. The sequence goes on along the minus strand of NC_141698.1, from coordinate 980,361,276 downwards.
GGTCAGCCACAGAGGGACAAACAAACAGTCATTGCCCATTACATTGGCAAGCCACTCCGCCCCACCTGTAAACCCGCCCGCCCCCAAACAGTCATACTGTTCTGCTTTCTCGCAGCGAGAAGCAGAAACATAAAATGTTTTTTAAAATACCATTTTATGTTTCTGCTTCTCGCACTGCAAGAAAGCAGTGGGGCGATGCTCCTCCGCCCTAATGGAGGAGCCGCCTCTGATGGTTAACACATAATATTCTGAGCAATGAGGTGGATGGTTAAAAAACAGAACTGCAGGGCAGCCAAGAAGAAAGACTGGAGGAGTCACTTAGACATATAACCCAATAACATGCAACTCCACCCTAGAAACTAGCAAAAACACCTATTAGCAGAATGTATTTTCAAGATTGTAACCTTGATGATAAGTAATGGGGAATGATTTGAACAAGTGGTTCTTGCACCCATATTGTCTGCTTCGTTATATCTCTCTAGACGTAATGGATGGCATGTGCCTGTTCAAAAACAGTGCAATTTGTACTGACCTTCTAATGGGGTACGTTTTTAGGCAAAGGGATAATTAGGTGTGGTAAAAGATGGACCATATTAATGTGAAACATGATTCCCTAAAGTAGACAACGTGTTCCATCAATGTTTAAAGCACACCGTGCTCGACTCTCTTGGACTGCTCATAGTCATCACTTATGATCATGGTGTCCACTACTTGTTATCGCCTTGGAACTGTTTCTGGACTTCTATGGCCATTAATAAAATATTGTAAGCAAGCAACCACCTATGGTCAGATAGCCAAACTCAAAGTACTGTCTATTTCTATTATCGATATTTACAAGTCTGTGTACTAAAAATGTACTCTTAACACAGGGGCGTAGCTAGAGCTTGTGGTGCCCGGGGCTACCCCTCAGATTGCCGCCCCTTGTGGGCGGGGGCTGGGGAAAAAGGACGGTGAGTACTTGAAAGATGTCTGAGTCTCCGAGGAGAGACACGTAGTATTGCTGATAACAGTTACCTCGATCATGAAAGTTACATTTAGTTATTTATAAAGTTTTATATAGCGCAAACTTGAACCCGAAGGATATCAGAGCGCTTTACAATTTGAGGCAAAGGTAACAAATCAGAACATTAGTCCAACATGTGGAATCTAATGGGCATTGAGATGTTTACTCCTCTCAAAATCGGAATGGTTGTTTGTTAGAAATGGGGGTCTCTAGTTGGCAATGGCTGGCCACTGTCCAAGTGGGGACCCTTCTTCCTAAGTCAGAGTAAGGGGGCTACACCCTTTGATAACCCCTGCTCAACCCTGTGGTAACGTAGCACGAGCAGCTAGGCTTATCTCAGAGGCAGTGTGTACAGCATTTCTGATCATACATAGTAACACAGTGAAGAACACTACAAAGGGACACCACACAAGTAGTTATAAAAAATACGTATCTTTATGCCTAGACTTAACACAAGACCAATAACGATAAAAAGCCACAATACTGTAAACTAGGGATACTTTTGAGATGATGGAAAAATAGTTCAAAGTGTGCAAAAATGCACATACATGACACGGTCAAAGGCTAGACAGTTGAATACACCGGTGACTGGCAGTACAAAAGAGAACACACAAACTGCATGATCTATCTGGGGACTCAGAAAAACCACATGTGACATCCATCAGAGAGCTGTGTGAACATGAACAATTACCCCTAGCACAAAGCAAACATGCACATACATGACACTGTTCAGGGATCCATCATCTACAGCTGACCATTAAATGACCATACATCATAGTCCCCCCATTAAAGCAGTGGAGACCTGCACAAACGTGATGTGCTCTGGGGACCCAAAACCAACTTAACAGTGTTGAAGCCTGTGTTTCTTTACCTTTAAAAAACAGCAAATTAATTATTATCACAGGGACTGACTTACTGTGTGCTCCCTTAGAACTAAACACAGCACTAAGGGGTCAGTCAGCTCCACCATGCCTACACAGCCCATTCTGGTGGCCCAAAGGCAACAACCAGGGGTCGCGCCCTGTCATTACTTCTAAGCAGCAGCAACCAACTCCCAGGGAATGAAAAGACGTGTGCTCTTGGGACACAAAACCAGCTTGTATTAGTGTATCTCCCCTTCAGCTCCTGATGTTTTTCAGGGCCTCTTTAAGGTCTGAAGTCAGGCCCACCTAGCATGAATCCAAGTTAGGAGCCTTGCAGTCATCCTAAGAGGCCCACAGCCCTCCATCATTCTTGCTTTACATTGGCTAAGATGAGCAGACTGCTGCATTCCGCAAACTCACACTGTTATGTTGCTCCAAAGCTGCAATTGGTGGGAGTGTGGTAGTGCAAGCCACAGCAAACGCTTACTGGCACAGCACAATTAAGGCCACACCACTTCATACAGAAATGCACACAAGACCATTTTGCATGTAATAATACAAAAATGCACAACCAGAACTGTACACCGTTGCAGGTATCCACAATTTGGGCATAAGAATGTACTCTTTCTCCTTCAAATACATTCTGGGTAGAGCCACTAATGAATGTATGCAAGTGAATTTTTTTAAAATAATCCCTAAAGGATTTTATTATTGCAGTAGTTGATGCAGAGCTTTTAAATCCCAATGGCGGTTTTGAGAAAATATGTTTGTGTGCAAAAGCAAAATGTGTTAGGATAGACTGAAGAACCCTGCAGTGCCACCTATGCTAACTCAATACAGATTGAAAAAGGAACATGTTGAGTTAGACCTTTGACTTAGATATGGGTGAATTGCATATATACTTGGACCCTGCTCCATAAAAATCACTGAGAACATGTGAGCATCTTCTATTTTCACAAATGCATGGGTACCACAGGTTTCATATATTATAGATGGGAGTTACATAAGTGCGAAGATTTTAATATGTGTAATCTTAAAGCTTACTACTCCCTTAATTCTTTGTGTAGGTGAGTCAGCTGACTCTGATTAATTTATGGTACAGGCCTGAGGCAGCTTAGCTCTGTGTTAGGACCATCACATCCGGTTTAGGGTCCTATAGTTCTGCAGTCTAAACGCTAGTCCTTGGTCTTCATGGTATTCATTTTTAGAAGAGCCACGTGACCTGTTTTAGAGATGTCCGCTTTTTATTTAGTGGCATCTGAGGCTGATATTAGTAGTTACTTGAAACGTCTTACATATTACAACATTTGCTTATGAATCAGGTAGCCCCTGCAGTGCAGCTTTACCAACTACGTTCACAACAGTCCATGAGATAAACCTTTTCCCATCACATTCATTTTTTGCATGATCCCGACTTGGACAACAGCCATCACATAGTTAAAGTGATTTGTTTAATTCTCCTTGTTTTAACTTGCTCCTTCTCTTTTATTTTTGCCTAAACAGCGTTATTTTCGCCTTTTTCCTTATTAGTCAATACATTATGAAGCCTCATAGGTTAAGCTATCACTCCTGCAGATGTCCGAGTGTGTGCCACAAAGAGAAACAGGGTAATACTGACTTGTGTATTTGTATTGCCTTCAAAGACTTATTGTTTAATATCATGGGGCCCCAATTGTTTCACAGGTCTGTCATTCTTGGAAGGGGCAGTACATTAGTGACTTTACATTTCTGCGTTTTTGCTGCGGTTTCAAAATGTTTTTAGAGCTTCTCATTGCTCAACGGGATATAATTTCTGTTATTTATCTAACTTATCATTGCTTGGGTTTACATGAGAAAAAGTGCTACTTTAAGTGTAACCACATATTTGGTTGTTTAATGTCACTCACAAGTCCACTGAAACACATATGCAGTCTGAAAACTTGGCAGCACTGTCTCTGAGTCGGCTATCGGGACTAAGTAACTATCATAATTTATTAGCATGCAGCTGAGATTATCCGCACCGGGGCTCTAACAACCCATTTGGTACAGTCGGGTCCTACCGCACCATTCCGTTTCTGGTGCTCTGCAGCCGTTTTAAGATCTTCTTAGAGCTTCTCGTTGCTCAAATGGATGTCATTTTTGATATTTATATGTTTCCCTCGTCATCATTGCTAGATTTTACTTGTGAGAAAGTGTCACTGATAGTCGTTGAATGTCACTCATAATTACACTGCAATTATAATAATGTCACACATAAGCAATCTGAAACCTTGGCAGCTATGCATACTTCCTATCGACACTTCAATCAATCACTGACATTTATAGAGCGCACTACATACCCGTAGGGTCTCAAGGCGCTGGGGGTGGGGGGGTGCCGCTACTGCTCGAACAGCCAGGTCTTCAGCTTCTTCCTGAAGGAGAGGTGGTCTTGGGTCAGGCGCAGGTCGGTCGGGAGGGAGTTCCAGGTCTTGGCGGCCAGGTAGGAGAAGGACCTTCCTCCTGTAGTCGCTCTTCGGATGCGGGGGACGGCGGCGAGGGCGTGGTTGGCTGATCGGAGGTGGCGTTTGGGAGCGTAGAAGTTGATTCGGCTATTGAGGTAGCTTGGGCCTTGGTCGTGTAGGGCTTTGTGTGCGTGGGTGAGGAGGCGGAAGGTGATTCTTTTGTTGACGGGGAGCCAATGCAGGTCTCTCAGATGTCCGGAGATGTGGCTGGTTCGTGGGATGTCGAGGATGAGTCTGGCTGTGGCGTTCTGGATCCGCTGGAGCCTCTTCTGGAGCTTGGCGGTGGTACCGGCGTAGAGGGCGTTGCCGTAGTCCAGTCGGCTAGTGACGAGGGCCTGGGTGACGGTCTTCCTGGTCTCGGTGGGGATCCACCAGAAGATCTTCCGTAGCATGCGTAGGATGTTGAAGCACGCCGAGGAGACGTTGTTGACTTGCCTGGTCATGGAGAGGGAGGAGTCCAGGATGAAGCCCAGGTTGCGTGCATGGTCTGTCGGTTTGGGTGCGGTGCCCAGGGCGGGAGGCCACCAGGAGTCGTCCCAGGCGGAGGGTGAAGAGCCCAGGATGAGGACCTCTGTCTTGTCCGAGTTCAGTTTCAGGCGGCTGGTCGTCATCCACTCGGCTACCTCTTTCATCCCTTCGTGCAGGTTGGCTCTGGCGGCGGCGGGGTCGTTGGTCAGGGAGAGGATCAGCTGGGTGTCGTCGGCGTAGGAGATTATGCTGAGGTTGTGTTGGCGTGCGATGGCCGCGAGGGGGCTCATGTAGACGTTGAAGAGGGTGGGGCTCAGTGAGGATCCTTGGGGGATGCCGCAGATGACTTCGGTGGCCTCTGACTTGTACGGTGGTAGGCGGACTCTCTGTGTTCTTCCGTCGAGGAAGGAGATGATTCATTCCAGCGCCTTGTCCTGGATTCCGACGTTGCTGAGGCGCTGTACTAGGGTGCGGTGGCAGACAGTGTCGAATGCCGCGGAGAGGTCTAGGAGGATGAGGGCCACTGTTTCTCCGTTGTCCATCAGGGCTTGGATGTCATCGGTGGCGGCGATGAGGGCGGTCTCGGTGCTGTGATTGGCTCGGAAGCCGGACTGTGAGGGGTCGAGGGATCCATTCGTCTCGAGGAAGGCGGCCATCTGCTTGTTGACGGTCTTCTCGATGACTTTGGCTGGAAACGGGAGGAGCGAGATGGGGCGGTAATTCTTGAGTTCGGTGGGGTCCGCTGTGGGTTTCTTGAGTAGAGCGCTGAGTTCGGCGTGCTTTCAGCTCTCAGGGAAGGTGGCGGTGTCGAAGGATGTGTTGATGATGTCTCGCAGGTGGGGTGCGATGACAGCGTCGGCCTTGTTGAAGACGTGGTGAGGGCAGGGGTCGGTCGGTGATCCGGAGTGGATGGAGTTCATTGTGCGGATGGTGTCTTCGGTGCTGATCGGGGTCCAGGCGTGGAGGGTGGTGGTGGGGGGTGGTTGTTCGGTCTTGGTGTGCGTTGGTTGGTTGTTGAAGCTGTTGTGTATGTCCGCGATCTTGTTGTGGAAGTATGAAGCGAGGGAGTTGCAGAGGTCTTGCGATGGTGTGATGTCGTTGTTTCCTGTGCTGGGGTTGGATAGCTCTTTCACGATGTTGAAGAGTTCCTTGCAGTTGTGTGCGTTGTTGTCCAGCCGGTCCTTGAATGCAGTTTTCTTGGCAGCGCGGATCAGCTGGTGGTGCTTCCGGGTGGCCAGCTTGAAGGTGGTCCTGTTGTCCGGTGTGGGTTCCCTTCACAAGACTTTCTCGAGGGCTCAGCAGTTCTTCTTGGAGCTCTTGAGTTCGTCGGTGAACCACAGGGCTTTCTTGCTGCCGGGTCTGCTGGGCGGGGTCCTCAGCGGGGCGAGCTCGTCCGCGCAGATGCTGATCCACTTCGTGAGGTTGTCGGCGGCCTGGCTGGGGTTCGCTGAGCTGGCAGGAGGGTGCTGGCTCAGGGAGGTGGCGAGCTGGTCTGCTGTGATCTTGTTCCAGCTTCTGCGGGCGGCCTGTTGCTGGTGGTGGTGGGTCGTCGTTCTCTTGAAGGTGAAGTGGACGCAGCTGTGGTCCGTCCATTGAAGCTCTGTGGTGTGGCTGAAGTCGATGTCTGTGCTGGAAGAGAAGACTGCGTCGAGTGTGTGTCCGGCGAGGTGGGTGGGGGTGGACTCCAGCTGCTTGAGTCCAAGATTGGCGAGGTTGTCGAGCAGGGTGCTGGTGTTGCGGTCGTTGTTGTTCTCCAGGTGGAAGTTGAGGTCCCCCAGGAGGATGTAGTCAGCGGAGGGGAGGGCATGCGGGCTGACGAAGTCGGCGATGTCCTCGCTGAATTGTGTGCGTGGTCCCGGGGGTCGGTAGATCAGGGTGCCTCTGAGGGTGGTGTTCGGGTCGGTGTGGATCTGGAAATGCAGGTGTTCCGCAGTGGTCAGGGAGTTGTCGGTGCTGGTCGTGAGACGGATGGTGTTCCTGTGGATGATGGCGATGCCTCCTCCCATCTGGTTGGCGTTGCGGTCCCTCCGGACGATCTTGTAGCCCTCTGGGATAGCGATGGCGATGTCGGGAGCTGAAGAGGCGTTCATCCAGGTCTCTGTGAGGAAGGCAACATCAGGGGCTGTGGCGTCTAGGAGGTTCCAGAGTTCGATGGCGTGTCTGTGGACGGAGCGGGTGTTGAGCAGGATGCACTTGAGGTGGGTGCTGCTGGAGTTCGACTTGGCGGGTGCTGGTGCGGGGCAGGTCCGGATGCAGGTGAATTTGCAGGCGTGGCAGCTGAAGGGTCCGTGGGTGCGTCGTGGTGCGGCTTGGTGGCATTCTGGGAGTCGGCCGGTGTTGAGTGCGATGAGGGTGGCGGCGGAGTACGTCACTTTTATGAAATATATAAGTATGGGCATGGTCTTCAAAGCTTTGGCATGTGAAATGATGCCCACCCTCTTTCATAGCTGCCAAGGTTTCAGACTGCTTGGTGACATGATTTTGATAATTTAGTTCGTAATTGTGAATCAGCCATCTCAGGAGTTTTAAGATCTTCTCAGAGTTTCTCTATGCTCAAGACAGTGAGTCTAATTTCAAATATTTATAAGTTTCCCTCGCTGACTCGCTCGTCTTCATTGTATGATACTCTGCTTGCTAGACAGTGTTACTCATAGTAGTTGAAATGTCATTCCTAATTACACTGAAATTATGAAGATGTTGTCAGACAGACATAGCGATTTGAAACCTTGGCAGCTTAGCTATAACGCATCATAGCCCCACCACCCTGGTATGTCTGCCCAGGGCCGGGGCCCCCATCTGACTGGACTCGACTCCGACGTCCGACCCGACTCTCTCTCACCTCAATCAATTATTTTATTGCCTGTCGCGCAGAATGCCGCTGGCCCGCAGCCACAGCCCACAGAGAGACAGTACTGAGTACTGTAAAGTTGAGCAGCAGGGCCAGGCAAAAAGAATAGTGGTGGTCTCCACACTCCTCGATTGCTCGACACAACGGGAGGGGTGCTGGGGCGGTGAGGTGAGCACGCAGCGCGTAACGCGTCACACTACGTTGCGGCGGAGAGAGGGCTGGCCCCAATGTTACAGGGCCGTCATTGGTTGCAGCTGTGTGCACCGCGCACGCTACCACTGATTGACGGCCCTGTGAGCGAGGCTGGGAGGTGGGGGCCCCCCAACAATGGTCGGGTTCACACTATGAATTCACGTGATTGATTCGGAAGTCGGAACCAACATTTATTGTGTGCTTACTGCTTAGCCTTAGTGCTGCGTGCTATTTACTTTAGATATTGAAATCAGATGAACCGACGACTGGGCGGGTGACGGGTCTAACTCAAAGTGTCAGGTGATAACATGTCTGCATGTAAAGCACCATGGGCCACCGCACCGCCCTACAGTCACTCACAGGCCTCCGCGGCCGCAACGGGCCTTGGCCGGGCCTCCTCAGTCAGTCAGTGAGTAAGTGAGTGAGTGCCGGCCCGCCCGCGCGGCAGCGGCCGCCTCAGCCGCCTCAAAAAGGTGCCCCCTGGGGCGGACCGTCCCCCCCCCCCAGCTACACGGCTGTCTTAACAACATTTGCAAATAATAATAATAATAATAATGAATTTCTACCACTAAATCAATTTCACAATGGAATGTGGACTCTGTCACTAAAATGCTGTCTCTTAGGACGAGCATGAACTCAGAACAAAAGGTACAAGTTAAAAAGCATAATTATGCAACAAAAAATAGCTCCTCAAAATTACTCTGAGGTAAATAAATAGAGGGATTTATTACTATTATTTAGAATTGCAGATCTAGAACTCCAAGACTGGTTGCTGGTGAAAACGTGCAGTAATGGGCAAGGCTTGCAAACAATGTTGGAGATGGGAATTCCATTGTGGATGCGCTACAATCAAGACCCTCATTATGAGTGACCCTGTAAATAGGCTGGATATTCCACACCCGCTGTGTTACAGGTTACTCCAGGGGTGAGGAAAATGGAGCCCAATACAAGCAGGACCTGAAATGGCCACCAAGAGAGGAGGAATTACTGGGGGAATCAGTAATTCTGGGTTTGAATTTACTGGCAATTCCATATTTTAGGAATGACTTACTCCCAGAGCAACTAAAATCTTGTACGTAATATGCTGCTTGTAATGACTCAAGAGTATAATCAATTTCAATGTGCTTCTTTATCTTTTTTCCGTAAATCTAATATTCCTTATTTTCTTCATTAAGCCTTTCATAAGCATTCAAAGCACACCCAAAAATCAATTCCGACAGCAATAAGTGATCAATTAGAGCTTAAAGTGAAAGACGTTTTCATAGCCACACATATTTAGGCCGTAAGGCAGATTAAAAGAGTTAGATCACAGAGGAAAAGTCATAGGATTCTGCTGGCCACGCACATGTGTTTTGGCTCATCATTTCACTGACACTATCCTCAGAAACCAAGCACTTTTAATTGTATTTGAAGTAATACTGTAATAGGTTCTTCAAATATGGACAAGCGGTTAGTAGGTAACGGGACACTAACATCCACTCAACTGGTTAGTTGAGCACAGTTGGACATGTGCCATGCCTCCCATTTTTGTAATTTCAAACAGGTCATAATATATTTACCCCCACTTCACAGACAGTGTAAGAGAAGCATTCCCAAAAAGATCAGTCCCAAAAGGGTAACAAAACAAAATAAATACAAACATTGTATGCTCATGACTTCATTCACTCTTACTTTACCTTAACAAAAATGTAGACAATAAATCAAATATATTCCTAAATACATATTTTATCTACTGATAATTATACATCTTGCACATACATTTTCTAAGTAAAAGTTCAAAAGTATAATTACATTTAAAAGACTACTCACATACTTTCACCTCTCTAAATATGATTAATTATCATCCCACCCCCTGCAGAAACAGGGATTCCGCCTGGAGGTCCTATCATGTATGCACCAAGAATTAAGGGAAAGAGCAGATCTTACCAGAGTTTATATCATTTTGAAAGGGCAAGTACTCTCCTATGCATTATTCTTCAGCGCATTGCTGCATGTTGCACCATTATGAGAGCAGGACCTTCTGTTTGTCAGATTCATTCCAGTGCCTCTGTAGGGGTGGTGGGCCTCCAGAAAATCACATGGATCACAGATTGTCCAACATGGGCCTTTTTTTTCTTTGGCATCACGGATGCCATAAGTTTCCTGTTGGCAGAGATAGGTACCTTTGACCAAATAGGGAACCTTGCTTCTAGTCAGGGTAAGTGGGAAACACACTGTAGATAACCCCTTCTCACCCCCTTGGTAGCTTGGCATGGCAGACAGGCTTATTCCCAAGGCAATGTGTAAAGTATTTGCACCAACACCCACAGTAACACAGGGAAACACCGAAATTGAACAACACACAGGTTATTATAAAAATAGATATCTCTTTATCTAATTTATGCAAGACCAAAATGACATAAATACAACATACATAATTAGCTTTTTCTTCAGGAATATCTCTTATAGTGTTTATGTTAAGAAAAAGGGAAAAAAAAGCTTGTGGAGTCAGTATGGATGCAACTCTGTTTAGACATGTGAATGTCACTTAGAAAACAAATTGCGGGCTTTAAATGGTGTTGTCCGCAATATTGGGCACGTACCTCTAGTGAGTGGAACCCTTCTACCTTTGATATGTTGTGGGCGAATTACTGGTCCCCCCAGCTACGTAGGCAGTCGGAATGCTGACTCTGTCATCAGCTATTGCAAATAATAGGTCCAAAAGTACTGCAGGAATGCACAGATTGCCCCCAACACAGACCCCGGTACTGCCGCTCCTCCAGGGGCAAGTATGGGCCACTTCAATCCCCCCGGCTCGCTCAACAAAGGCGGGAGGCCGAGAGACTCACGCAGACCCGCACCCCCACCCCAGACGGTAACAACCACTCGCTCCCTGGACTCAATCCAAATGGTTACCTGGAGGGGTGCGGTCTCTCTCTTTCTGTGTCTTCACCGGCAGCAGCTGATCGTCGGGGCAGAGTAAGGACACCTCGCGCTTTCCGGAACTCATTGCGGCTCCTCTGGGTGACGAGCCCCTCATTGCCGGGAAACACTCCACGCTGGCACCAATCCCAACGCTGCCTCCCCGCTGACGTAAGTGAACTTGGGTGGGTGGCAGAGAAGCGCACAGTGCTCTGGAGGCTCCCGGGCCGATGGTGGTAAATTGCAGGCACACAGCGCTTTCCTCCAGTCACGGGCCGGCAGCGTTGACACACACAGTGACCTCGGGGCTCACGAGCCAGTGGCGGTGAATTGTAGGCACACAGTGCGTTCGGGCTCACGTCCCTGCGGCGGTGAATTCCTCAGTTTGGTGATGGTGATTCTGTGCAAAAGCATGCAGGCGCGGTGTGTCTCACGAAGGGCACCAGTGACGTCTTGGGACACACAGTTGTTTTTAGAGGCAGTAAGGAAACGAGAAGTCTCAAGATCCTTGGAAACTTTTGTAACCCTGTGTTTTAATAGCAGGAGGCCAGCTCTCCTCAGGTCCTTGGTGACTCTTTACTTCTGGACACAGCAAACAGCAAAGTCCCTTGTCGTTTCCTTAGTCAAAATGCAGGCCAGCCCCAGAGCATACAACAAGGGCAGTACTTCTCCTCAGTCTTCTTCAGCTGGTCTTCCTCTGGTTCCTCTAGATTACTAAGTAGTTTAACTTTACAGGGGTTTCAGCTCTTACTTTTATACCCCAAAATTATTTGTTCTTCATGTGTTAGGGGTCCTGTACCCAGTCCAAACCAGTTCTGGGTGAACTCTGCCAGTGCACAACTTCTTCCTTTGTCAGTGTGGGCCAGGGTCATCAGACACATCGCAGGAGGTGAAACCAGCATTTCGCTCCGAGGCCACCGAAGTCATCTGTGGCGTCCCGCAAGGATCATCACTCAGCCCCACCCTCTTCAACGTCTACATGAGACCCCTCGCAACCATTGCACGCCAACACAACCTCAACATCATCTCCTACGCTGACGACACCCAGCTGATCCTCTCCCTCACCAGAGACCCCGACACCGCCAGAACCAACCTCCACGAAGGGATGAAAGACGTCGCCGAGTGGATGAAGAACAGCCGCCTGAAACTGAACTCAGATAAAGCCGACTGACCACGCACGCAACCTGGGCTTCATCCTGGATGTGGTACACAAACAAGGATGCGTAGTCCAGGTGTAGTAGAAGATCCCTCTTTATTGACAGGTAGTTAGGTGGCAGGTTACAGGATAGGAAGTTACAAAGAGAAACCCCACCAGGAGAGAGCTACCAGCTCCTCAGCCTCAGATGACCAACTGACAAACTCAACACAGGGAGGCACACTAACATTCCATGATGTCACAGGACAGGTAGAGAGGGAAAATAATAGAACCATTTACCACACTGGACTCCTCCCTCTCGATGACCAGACAAGTCAACGCTGTCTCCTCCTCATGCTTCCACACCGTCCGCATGCTCCGCAAGATCTTCCGATGGATCCCGATCGAAACCAGGAAGACAGTCACCCAAGCCTTCGTCACCAGCCGGCTGGACTACGGAAACACCCTCTACGCCGGAACCACAGCCAAGCTACAGAAAAGACTACAACGCATCCAGAACGCCTCCGCCCGACTCATCCTGGGCATCCCTCGACGCAGCCACATCATTCTCCGGCCACCTGAGGAACCTGCACTGGCTCCCCGTCAACAAGAGGATCACGTTCAGGCTCCTCACCCACGCACACAAGTCTCTCCACAACCTGGGCCCCAAGTACCTCAACGACCGCCTGACCTTCCACACGCCCACCCGCCAGCTACGGTCCGCTAGCCTCGCCCTCGGCGCCGTACCACGCATCCGAAGAGCCACCGCCGGAGGCAGATCCTTCTCCTACCTGGCGGCCAAGACATGGAACTCCCTCCCCATCCACCTTCGGCTGACCCAGGACCACCTCGCCTTCAGGAGACAGCTCAAGACCTGGCTGTTCGAGCAGTAGCGGCCCCCTTCCCCTAAGCGCCTTGAGACCCTTCCGGGTGAGTAGCGCACTATACAAGTGTTATGATTGATTGATTGATTGATTGATTGGAAGGCAGGCACAGCCCTATTCAGACCCAGGTGCTACTCCTCCCTCCACTCCAAAGGCAGATAGGTCTATTCAGCATAGTGCTGACTCACCCAGACTCCTGGAACCACCCCAGCCCCTGTCACTCTCAAACCAGACAGTCAATCCACAACCAGGCAGAGGCACACAGAAAGGTTAAACAAGAAAATAGCCACTTTCTAAAAGTGCTATTTTCAAACACAGAATTTAAAAACCATGTTTACTAAAAGGTGTGTTAATAAATTCTGAGTTCAGGGATGCCAGACTCCAATGGCCTATCTCACTCCTAGGGGGAGATATGCAGGTAAACATGTTACACAGCATTCCCCTTCTGTCCTATGGGCAAGATGGCTTCTCAATAGTGAAAAATGAAACTGGCAGTATTTCACTAACAGGACATGGTACACACATCAGAACATGTCTTACCTTTCACATATACTGCAACCTGCCCAGGGGGGTACCTTGGGCCTGCTATAGGGGTGTCCTATGTGCACAGAAAGGGAGAGGTATGGTCTGGCATGTGGGTGCACTTGTCAGGTCAAGATGGCAGTTAGCAACTGCACACAGGCACTGTGGTGGCAGGCCTGAGACATCTCTTTGGGGCTACTTATGTGGGTGGCCACTTAGTGCATTTTATTAGGGACCCACTGGTAAGACAAATATGGCAATCATGGATAACCAATCACCATAACAATTTATACAGGGAGCACTTGCACTTTGACACTGATCGGCAGTGGCAAAGTGTCCAAAGCTTCTAATCCAGCAAAAAAGGAAATCCAGCATAGCATCAAAAATACAGGAGGTAGAGGCAAAAAGTCAGGGCAAATCATGCTAAGGATGCCAGGCCTAACACCAATCAAGGGAGGAGTTTGATAATATAAAGTGCTCAATCCAAGATATATTTTTGTCCCAGATTTTTCTTAGCAAGATTGAATTATTCCTTTGGAATTATCATCCTGAATCTGTTATCTTTGCCATCTTTTGCTATTGTCATTTTTTCACAGGGAGTTGGCATCAACTTCCTTGTTGATCTTTTGACTCTGCACCTGTATATTACACAACCGTTTCTCCTTCCTGATGTCAAAGGAGTTTGGTGACTTGCTGATTTTGCAAACACAGTCTACATCCTCAATCGAGAACTTTATCAATGCCAAAGGCCTTGTGTGTTTTTTTAGCTGCTAGCTTTGATCCTCTAAAGGAGACACCCATCACATTTCACCTATAACAGGAGTAGAGGGTGCCAGTGTGGTTTCTGGGAGGAGCTCCATGGCTCTAGCTTTCATCCTCAATCCCTCAAGAGAAGCATCCCCTATGGGGAATTTATAAGAATGAAGCGTAATTGTTCTGAACCTAGAGAAATGAAAAAAAGTTTGAGGAGACAACAATATGCTTCCTCAAACGGGGGTAGAACTACAGTGCCATCAAACGAGGAGAGAAGAAAGTGAGACAACAAAGCAGAGCACAAACGTTGGTGGACAAAAAGCCATCAAACAAAGCAAATGAAATTCAAGAAGATACACCATTTTTGATCCCAACGTACAGCAAGGAAAGTTATAAAATTCAACAAATCCTGAAGAAATGTTGGAATGTGTTGACCAAGGATCCAGACATTGGTACTAAATTAGGCAACTGTCCACTTGTAGCATAGGCACCATCTATATCGGATACACTGATCAGAAGCCATTTTGAAATTGCCAAGCAAACCACCTGGCTGGAAGCCAGACAAAAAGGATTTTGCAAATGTGCAACATGCCAAGCATGTAAAATTGGAAATGTAAATGTAAATGTATTTGAGCTTATATAGCGCACAGCTACCCGCAGTGGGTTTCCCGGCGCTTGCTTAGGGAACCCGTCCTGGCATTCCCCTGTGAGATAACCCCGGCAGGGTATCCACAAGGTGAAAGCCAGGCATCCCGCCGCGAGGGGCCGTTGTGGAGATTAAGCAAGCTATTGCCCAGAGTCGCAGAGTGTGAACCCATGAGTTGAGAAGGCACCGGAGCGAGAATTATCGAGTCCGTGGAATTTTTAACCCAAGACCCGCCGAGGCGGGGAATTGAACCCTGGGCCAGGGCCGATCTCAGCTTCCAGGTCTGCCGTCTCTAACCCCTGAGCCACACTTCTCCACAGAAAGAACCTTACCTCTATCAAAGATCCAATGGCGAGAATATTTGAGATCAAGGAAAACATTACCTGTGAGTCAACTTTTTTACGTATATGTAAAAGAGTGCTTCAGTGGCAAAAGGTATATAGGAAGCACCATCTGCCCCCTAAAGAAATGTATACTCGAACACATCAGAGCTATACAAAATGAGGATTTGACCTATGCTGTTGCCAAACATGAAAACCCATGAGAACCCATGAGAACCGAACCTGGCTGGATATGAAATACTCTGGACTGGTCACAATACCTCCGCATGAGAGAGGAGGAAATCAAACACTGAAACTTAGGTGCCGTGAATCCAAAATGATCATTAGATTTAAGAAAAAGATCCCCATATATACATCTATGATATACCTAAAGAACTGTTGTTGTGAACATGGTTACTTATCGACAGACATTATAGTCAGCTTACACAATTGTATCATCTTTAGCTCATACTTCATTGAAACCATGAACTTGACCTGAGAAAAGAATAAAAAAACAGAAAGTTAATGATCTAGTAGTTTTGTTGTTGCGAACATTGTCATTTGTAAGAAAATATTGTGTCATGCAACAGCCACAGTGGCATTGGGGCACTCAGCCCAAGTATTAGAAAATGTCACATAGTCTGTATCAGTAGGGCAGATGACCTAAGACGCACGTCTCCGTCACCAAATATGGAACCCCCCATTGTCTTGAATACATGTCTTATGAGGTGCTCATAAATAGCGCATTCAGCGCACAGCACAAGACTTTATAGAAAGCGACGATCGGATAGCACAGAAAAGGTGCCGGTACGATATCAAATGTACACATGTGACTGATACAATATGGCCGGAACTGTGTGGTTTTGCATTTACAATGAATTTGCTACAATTCGATTTTGTAAGACTGTATTAGTCAAGTGGTTTACATCAGGAACTACCATTACCCACAATGCCACAATGCCCAGGGGCTCTAATTGAATGTATGCTGGGGGCTCACAGGCCCCCCCGCAGCCCTGGGGACCGCCACCCCCCGGGGCTTCTTTGAAATGCATGGGGGGCTCTCAGGCCCCCCCCAGCCCTGGGGACAGCTACCCCAGGGGCTATAATTAAATGTATTCGGGGATTTAATGTACCTCCACTCTGGGCCGGGTTCACTCCACTTGTGACAGGGAGACTGCACGGTCACGGACTGCTGCCTTTCCAGACCGCCGATCGCCCAGATTGTGAATCACATGCGAATCATGCCGGCGAATCCTTAACTTCAAAGTGACTATCAAGCACTAAATTGAGAATAAAGGACCCCAGGGACACTGTTTTGCTCACCTACGGAGGCATCCTTGCCCAGGCGGTCTGCTTCCCTTTCCTTCCTTTGACGGTGCCGCATCGCACAGGAGTGCGTGGAACAACGTTTGCCTGCACAGAGGAACAGCAAGGGGGCTTGGGTGAGAGGCTCGGCGGGGCTGCGAGCGTGCAGGGGACTCCAACTACCAGGAGTCCCTGCTAGACCGTTAACCACCATCCGGTCCGCTCTCCCTGCTGCCACGCCCCCCGCCCACCTGAGGGCTGAAAAGGCGCCCTGCTCCTCTCCTCGGCGGGACACTGTTTTGCTCACCTACGGAGGCATCCTTGACCAGGCGGTCTGCTTCCCTTTCCTTCCTTTGACAGAGCCCACTTCTCGCCGCACCCGCTCCGCGGGTGCCGCATCGCACAGGAGTGCGTGGAACAACGTTTGCCTGCACAGAGGAGCAGCAAGGCGGCTTGGGTGAGAGGCTCGGCAGGGCTGCGAGCGTGCAGGGGACTCCAACTACCAGGAGTCCCTGCTAGACCGTTAACCACCATCCGGTCCGCTCTCCCTGCTGGCCCGCCCCCCGCCCACCTGAGGGCTGAAAAGGCGCCCTGCTCCTCTCCTTGGCGGGACACTGTTTTGCTCACCTACGAAGGCATCCTTGACCAGGCGGTCTGCTTCCCTTCCCTTCCTTTGACGGAGCCCACATCTCGCCGCACCCGCTCCGCGGGTGCCGCATCGCACAGGAGTGCGTGGAACAACGTTTGCCTGCACAGAGGAACAGCAAGGCGGCTTGGGTGAGAGGCTCGGCGGGGCTGCGAGCGTGCAGGGGACTCCAACTACCAGGAGTCCCTGCTAGACCGTTAACCACCATCCGGTCCGCTCTCCCTGCTGGCCCGCCCCCCGCCCAACACGCCTCCTATATCACAGCTGCAAACTCCCGCAGCGCGGGACGCAGCTCGGGGCGAAGACCGGGCTAAGAGCGGGCCGTTTGAGGCCGTTCGAGGACTGAGAGGACTGGACTGGGCCATCCCTCTTGGCCCTAATCCTCGGTCCATTTGACCACCCATTATGTCATCCCGTGAGTACAAAGAGAGGGCTGCCAAATCCAAATTGAAAAATGGTACCCTAGATGACTTTATTACTAGGACTCACACAGCCATAGACACAGAGATTGCCAAAATGCAGCACCGAGTTTCTATTGAACTGGATGTTGCAAGGAGACTGTCACAGGAGTTAGCAGCGGCCAAAAAATCTTCACTAGGGCCCATAGCTTTTGCAAAAACCCCTGATCGTTTAGTTGGCCCACCTCTTACCCTGATTGAAACTAAGGCAGATATTCACCAGCCATTAGTACCCACTATATCCTTACCAAAGGAGGGCTTACCATCAGTATCCTCTAACTCTTTAGAAACTCCTATGGTCGGGTTAGAAGGGGAAATGAAGGAGTGTAATGGAGGTTCCCCGGAAATGGCGCTAAGATCAAAATCTATGAAGCAGAGTGAGGGAATTTCTGACATTAAACAGCAAGGGCCATATACTAAAAGGAAGCGTAATAATTTAACAGCATACGTAAGAAAAAAGGCTAAGATTGCGAAGGCACAGTTATCCACCAAGCCACCATCTCCGCCCCCAATGATCAACACGCAGCCTTCTGATTTGACACCAGAAGTTGATATAGATTCGCTGGTGGTAACTCATGATAATAAGAATCTCGTAATAGAGAATGAAACTAGTGGGGTGCCATTCTGCATCATAAAAGGGAAAGACGTTGAATTCCTGACTGTGGTATGGGAAACACTTAAAAAGCTCCTAAATCCCTTTGAAGATAGACTTTCACAGATAGGATCCCAGCTTTCGAACATGGAAAAAAGCATTTCAAATTTAGATAAAAAAACAACTTATAAAGAAGATAAGGACCTCATGGCCAGTCTTGAAAAGTTGACAAAAAGTCTGCTGAATCCCCTGATGGAAAAAACTCAAATTATTAATCTAAAATTAGATCAATTAAAGTTTTTAACATCTAAAAACACCGCTTTATTGGAGAGTCTTGTAGGTAATAGTAAACAACACGTTACTACTGGTGGCCACAATAATAATACTAGTTTAGGAAAAAAGGGTGCCAAGAACAACCAGATACAACTACAGCAACCTAAATCTGCAGTGTCTACAGATCTTAACGGTATCACCCCTTGTATAGCACCAGCCACTTTAACTAAAACTAAGCCGGCGACTACTGCAGGCTCTAAGTCTAATAACTCTATGGTGGTGGCTACACCAATAAACACAGCTTCCCCGACCCTGCCAAATACTGAAGGGAAAGAAACTCCAGCTAGTAAACATCTAGTCCCTAGTAAAACCCCCTTACAAGGTAAACAGATTTATGTAAATATACCCCGGAGTCTGCCCCGTATATGGCAATTTTGACAGGTGTTCCATTAATTCCAGAGAACAAATATGAGAAAAGGGAGGACCTCTTAAATAAAACAAAATTTTGGCTAAATACTGATAGGCCTTTAACCGAAGATACTGCGACAAAAATCTTAAGTGTGCGGAGGGTCCCCTGGGTCGGGCCAAGCAAAAAAGACCTGGAGGGAGATTGCATCTTGATTAACTTTAGAGACATTTGGGTTAAGGATATCATTTGTAGTAAAGCGAGGTTTGGTAGGATGGGGGATATTCAGTGTGTGGGACTTGAATATTTCTATCCCAACCTTTATCAGACTGCCCCAAACCAAAACCCCAACCATTGTGGGTATAGAACAAATGGTAAACATCACATGGGCTGGGCACATAATCTGAACATGAATCAAGGCCCACAAAACTATCACGCCCCTTGGTATGAGACAAATGGCCCGTTCATGGGACCACCAAGTATGGGCCCCTTCACACAAGTTCCTTTTAACCCACGAAGACAAAGGTTTCAAGGTCTAGATTACCCTGGATGGTTCTCAAATAATAATAATAATATCCCATTGATGAACCGCTTTGACCCATTAATGGGTATGGATGGGGTAGACTGACTACTAACTGGGACTGAAGGCATTGCGCCTACCACCCTAGATTTGGAAAAGAAGGAAGACTTAGGGACACCTTGCAATGATGATTCAGCGTTGGTGACTGTTGATTGTGACATTGTGAGTATTGGCCCCCCTCACGTAGAGAATGCTGTCACGTTTGGGGGAAACATCTCCTTGGGTTATGAGAAGCATATATCATTATTGCCTGAACAAGACCCCTCCACTACAGGAGATGCTTTGGGAAGCAACCATGGAATACAAGGGCCATCTTTAATATCCTTAATATCTTGGAACATCTCCGGACTAACAAGCAGACTGGAAGATGAGGCATGGTTGGATTTTGTGGAAGCCCATGGAATCCTGTGTTTACAGGAGACGTGGACTAGGACCACCTGCGACATTGAGGGTTTTCAATCATTCACTGTTTTGGCTGTTCCATCCACATCTGAAAGGGCAAAGGGTGGTATAACAACGGCGTTGTCTATAAAACTACAGAAGTTGAAAACCTCGAAACTGGTGGAGACGAACTGGTACCAACTGCTGTTATTAGAACATCTTTTCCCAGAACCTGTGTTATTAATTAATTGGTATTATAACATCTTTAATGGACATGACATCTCGATAATTCAAAGTTTGGAGGATGCACTGGGTAAAGCACGCAGCAGGCACCCTTCATCGTCTCTCATTTGGGTTGGCGATTTCAACTGCACCTTGTGCAGTTTTGGAGGCTCGAACGTGTGTGGATTAGAGGACTCGAACGCTCAGCCTTTGATCCACTTTAAACACACACCCCAGGGGGATGCTTTGAATAATATTATCATCATGAATGACTTGTGCGTGGTAGACCCTTGGTCTGCCCCCGATACCCCGCATATACAAACTTTTCAGGGTACAAGGGGGGAGATGAGCACAATTGATTTTGTCCTGGTATCCAGCAGCTTTTTCAAGTATGTTGATAAGTTGGAGGTGGTGGCCAATCCCGCAAGTGATCATAACCCCCTAATGTTGTTATTGTGCGTGCCAACACAAGAATCACCAAGGATCTGGGAACAGCCGATTAAGTACAATAAGAATCAGGGTGTCACATTGAAATGGGGGAAGGTAAACGCGACAAAACTGGAGGAAGACATTGTTGTTAATTGTAAAACGGAAATGGAATCATGTCTAGCCCCAGTATCTGACGCCCATCAGGTTATTGAAAGCTTTGAGAAATTGTGTGGTCATGTAGCAAAGCACCTTAGAAAACCCAAGGGGAAGGGAGGCCAAAAGGCCTTTAGATGGTTTGATTCCGTGTGTTCTGCCACACACCGATTGCTAAAACTAGCTCTGCGCCAAAAACCAAGAAATAAAGAGCTTGTAAGGACTAGCAGAAAGGCCTATAGGGATGCTATTGCAAAAAGAAAGCAGGACCTAAAAAACATTGCCTGGGAAGACCTTGAAAAGGCTGCAGAACTAAAAGATAGTAGACTCTTTTGGGAGGTCCTAAATCGACCCCTTTTTAAGAATGACAATAAAGAATCTATAGTTATGCAGGTCACCGCCGAACAATGGGTTCAACATTTTACCAAGATTTTTAATCCCAATTCCATCTCAATAATGGTAAGTACGGAAGGAACAGGGGATTTGGTGGCACCCCCCTCGGCTTTGACCCTCAGCTCTACACTCACACTGACAGAGATTGAGGAAGCCTTAGGGAAGGGAGCATCACTAAAAGCTCCAGGCCCAGATGCTGTCCCCTTGGACCTTTTTAAATCTAATGTTAGCCTGTGGGCACCCATATTACTGAATGTCTTCAAGGCTGTTGTGGTTGGGCGCATCCCTGGTACATGGGAGGAGGCAACCGTAGTGCCGATTTTTAAGAAGGGCGATAGGTGCGATCCACGTTGCTATCGCCCGATTTCCTTAATAGATGCCTCATGTAAAATTCTGGGTAGGGTAATCCTAGCGAGATTAGAAAGTTGGGCAGATTCTACAGGACTTATAGTTGACTCTCAATATGGTTTTAGGCGTGGAAAGGGGACAATCGAGCAGTGCCTTAATTTGGCACTAATTTTAGGCAAGTACATGAAGGCAAAAAAATCCTCAGTCCATCTTGCCTTCATGGACTTGACAAGTGCATTTGGCACTGTTTGCAGACATAAGTTGTGGCGGATGATGGATGATATGGGCTTTGAGGAACCTTTGGTCACATTGCTCCGCAGGTTACATGCAGCAACAACTGTATCCATCAGATTTGGTTCTGGAGGTGAAATAACAAAACCAATACCTTCAACTGAAGGTGTGCGTCAAGGATGCATTTTGGCGCCTTTTCTTTTTTTGGTTTACACAAATGGATTAGAAAAGTATCTATTAAACCAGGGTTGTGACTTCCCAAAAATTAATGGTAAAAGTATTCCCATGCTTTCTTATGCAGACGATACTGTCCTAATGACATTAACAGGAAATAGCATGCAAGTGTGTTTAGATGCCTTCAATACATTCATGCTTGACCTTGATCTAAAGGTGAATTTTGACAAATCCTTTGTAATGTCCTGTGGCCCCAAGGGGTCAAATATTAGGAAATTCGTGGTAAACAATCGCATAATTGGAAAGGTGGGAAATTTTAACTACCTTGGTAACTTGTTTAATAGCAAATTAAGCTGGACGCCGGTCATGAAGGTTCGAGCCCAGAACATGACACGGGCCATAGAGGGTATTTTCCGTTTCTGTAATAAATTGGGGCAAAAACATGTTATGCACCTCAAAACCCTCTACACTTAAAAATGTCTATCGGTAGCCACCTATGGGGCAGGGGTGTGGGGGACCGAAACACCATCTGTGATACAGGTGGTGGAAAATAATTTTATAAAAAGGGTCTTATCAGTTCCCAAAGGCTGCTCAAACATTTTCTGCCACAAAGAAATTGGCATGGTCAGTGTTTCTGATACAATTCGCCTGTCCCCTCTAATGTTATGGGGTAAAGTTTGGCAATCTGAAGACCTGCAACTTACTAAAGACATTATCACCGATTGCATGGCTTTAGAAAACTCAAAACAGATCCCCTGGTTGTCTTATGTTTGTAATATGTTAAACAAGATTGGACTGGGTTCCTATTATGACAATCCGGAAAAAATCGAGGGAAACTATAAGGCGACATAAAGGCAATGTATTGGAAATCATTGAACCCACCAGCTTTGGACAATGCTACTGTGTATGCTTGTAAACCCCAACCTCAGTTTTACCTAACATTTACCCTCAATGCTCAATGGCGATTTCTACTAACAAGGTTTAGACTGGACATTTTGCACTTTTTGCTTGCATTCCCGAAACAAGGGGGTTGGTGTGAGAGGCTGCCCCCTTGTCCATGCAATAATAGGGATAGTCAAAGCACTTTACATGTGGTCCTTTTTTGCTCCTTATATCAAGATCCAAGACTCCGGTTTATTAAACCAATCTTGAAGGGGAGGCAACCTTGCACCTATAAAGAAGGGTATGAATATCTGTCAGCATTATCCTCCGTAGAAACCTGCTGTTCCATGCTAAATTTTATTAGAATTTCACTAAAGATCAGGAAGGCCTATGGGTAGTATTACACTGTATAGAATATTCCCTGGTGAAAACCATGTTTCATATATATTTTTATGGTCATTATTATGTCTTTTTATAAATTGGAAAATTGTGTTTTTAAACAAGAACTTTCTTATCCTATGAGGTATGATGAATTGTATGTTCAATACTTTTATGATCCATTTTATGAATCGAATAAAGTTTTTGAAACGTATTCGGGGAGCTCACTGGGCCCCCCCCCCCCCCCCCCGCAGCCCCGGGGACAGCCACCCCGGGGCTTAAAAACATTTGGAAAGGGGGGCCTGAGATACTAGTGTATGATAAGATGTATCAGATTTTCACGTGGATGATGTCATCAGTGATGTCACTGACCATGTCATGAATGATGTAATATGTGACATCATCAGCAGTGGATTGCGGGTTTGCGAGTTATAGTTAGTACAACTAACTATAACGCAGGAATTTCAATGGTTTTGTTCGAGTGAAATGTCTAACTAACTATAACACCCCTAAAACCTATGGTTTTTTTCAGTGAATTTCTAAGGTTTTTTAAATGCTAATTCCTAACTATAACATGTCTGAAACCATTGTTTTTTTCAGTGAATTTCAAAGGTTTTTTAAATGCTAATTCCTAACTATAACATGTCTGAAACCTATGTTTTTTTCAGTGAATACAAATATATATATATTATTATTTTGTGATCAATGCGGTGTCCCCCATGAGAAGGGACGGAAATAGAGAAAAAGCATTACGAAGATTAGAGACTCGCCTGATTTTAGAACTGGATAGCAAAAGTCCGAATTGGTTAAACATCACTGAAGATTTACACAAATTGTATGTTTAGATTTTTTACTTATGAGAATGCTTATGTATTTATTCATTTATTTATTTAGGTATTCTTGAATATATATATATATATATATATCCAGCAAAACAATGATGAGCATTGATTTTTAACTGATATTCTGGTATAAGGATAAGATGGTCATGACAGGTTTTGATATAAGAGTTTTGAAATTCTGAACACAAGGATTGTTCCAAGATCACTACCAAATGGTTGAAAGCATATATGAAAGAAAAAAAAGTTATGATGATATTTGGTAATTTATCCTAAAAAGTAACCGCTAGAACTTGCACAAATATGGTATATTTTAAAGATTTAGGTGTGTATATATTTATACATTTTTATGAAAATTAAAAAAAATCTCTTTTTTTCAGGGGTACACAGTAGGTTTTTCCTAAGAACACAGTAGCACTTTTTTTATGTATATATATTAATCACGTAATCAGTATATATAGGCCTCCATGTAAACTAATTCAGAAAATGTTCAAATTGGTGTAGGTAAAGTGGCTTTTTGGAAATTGTGGAGAACAGCATTTTAGCAGATTATAAGAGAGATCCAAGGAAGTCTTTTCTATGAGCGGCAAATTCAGAACCGATGTAAGCTTAAGCAGGTTTATTTAATGACCCTAAATTGCGGATTTTGCACAAATTGTGAATTTGCACATTCAACATGTTTAGGTATGTATTTAATGAAATATCAATGTGTGACGGTTCTTTATACAATAGCTTAGGTTCTTATACATATGCATTTTTAAACCGGGTTTTATCTATAGTTATATATTTATATAATTTCATAGTATATGACCCAATAGATTTATGCTCAAACTCATGCGTGGACTAATTCTATGTTTTTTAATAAGAATTTGATTGGCAAACCTTGAGACTTCAGTAAGAATGGCTATTCTAAGTTTTGACGTTTGATTCAAGCAGCTGTAACAAAGCATCTAATTGCTGAAGGATGAAAGAAATAATTGTATACTCTTCTCCAACTTTGTAAATTATGCACATCCTTAGATCTTTAACAAAAATATATTTTTTGAAGAAATGCTATTTACATTTTCTTTTGACTGAAACTTTCAATGCAAGCAGTGTTTTTTGCGCTTACAGGTTCTTGCCTGTAAAATTTAACTCTCATGCCTCTTACGATTGAGTTGGACCTCAGAAAGGTCTGCAAAAATCCCACAGGCATTTGCTCTGACCTCATAATGTTTGTTTCTGTCTATTTTTGCTGTTCTTTTACCTCTTCTGTGGCTACACCAGCGCTCAGAAGCGGCCATTGGTTTCCTTAGCTCTTTACAGAATCACTAAATAAAACCGAACATAGGGGGTCATTAGGATGGCGGACGGACCTGCGTCCGTCCGCCACCCCCGAGGTGGAGGTCCCTCCATGCCAATTAGGATGTGACCGCCACCCTGGCGGTCACATCCTGTATCTTTAAATTTGCGGCGGGTGCTGCTTCAAGCCTGCCGCTTTGTGCATGCAAATGCAGGGGGGTACAATAGGTACCCCCCATGTGCACCCCCACTCCCCCTTCACAAGCAAAGGTCACATGCTTTTCCACGGCGGAAAAACCGCAGCGGAAAAGCATGTTTACACATGCTTCCTAATTTGGCTGCCGGTGTCTTTCAGACACCGCCACCAAATATCAGGCTACACCCCGTGGATCAGCGGCGGAAGGACCTGCCATCCGCCGCTGATCCTACCGCCATCCTGATCTGGGGGGTGGTGTTCACAGGGACCGCAGCGGTAAATCCGCATCCTCCAGGCCGGTGGTGGCTTCCACCGGCCCGGAGGATGCAGATTCACCGCCATCCTAATCGAGCCTTAAGTTTGAAAGTTGACACAGTTTAATAGCAGAAGGATCATTTATACATCATATCGTTAGACTGAAGGTCACTCAATAGGCCTTAACTAATTTAAATAAATGTTTTTCAATCATAACTATTGTTGTGATTGTTTATTAAATGGATGTTCCCTTTAGCACGAGTCTTAAATGCACTTAAAAAGTGATTTAGGTATTCACCTAATATTAACTATGCATATATGTGTATTTGTAGTTTCTTTTTGAATTTATAAAATATTTTATATTCATGTTTTTATATAATGATGTCATCTAGAGCCCTAAAGATTTTCGATGAATGAATCACATTGGTTGTGGTAGTTTTAAAGAATTAAAAGAGATGAATTAATAAAGAAGTGATGAGGCAACTCAAGAACTAATGTGACTATATTTATCAAGACCTACAGAGTGCTCCCCATCCTAAAGACATTTGTTTCTCTGCTCTTGTGACAGCAGTGACTTCAGCAGCTAGGTGTCTTTTGGGTGGAGCACCTAAAGGAAACATGTGAGACTGACATGAGTGCTGTTGTGAGGGTCATCTCAGATTTGTATAATGTTTGGCATGTACACATAATGGTGACATGCAAATCACTGCTACACGTTCATTGCCCAGTGCCCTTGTTTATCATGATGAATATCAATTAATTTCTCTGTACCATTGCTCACACAATTATAGGCTTTATCTATAGTTCAAAGATCTGCTGACAAAAAGAGATAAACTATGGCCCAGCTTCAGATGATCATCACACCATTGAAAACAATGAAAAGTGTAAGAGTTTGGACAGTGGCTAAATACACGTCACAGAAGTTGTAATTTATAGGGCACAATCATGACGAATAATGTTGATTTCAACAACCTACCCCTGTTTATTGAGATACATAACTGCATACATGATAAAGGCGGATTCACATGGGTCAATAGTAGAATCAAAGAGAGTGCATTGAGCTCAGTCATTCCAGTTGGACCGTGGTAATGTAATGAAATGGCAACAAACATGTAGCCATCAAGCTAAGAAGTGACAACAACACAGGAAATAAAAAGAACTGAGAAGAATAATGCGTGTATTTCTCTACCTGAGGCTCCCATGGTTACTAGTTCATGAAAATTGAAGATGATGTATAAAATACAGGACCCGTCTTCAATCAAGGAAGTAAGACATGAGCACTGACAACAAGACATTCCTAGCAAGCAATCTTGGGAAGAGCGAAATGCCAACTGCAAAAAGACACGTTTGTATGGGAGCAAATTAACGACCCGTCTAGGAGAGAGCGTATGCGTCCGAGCCACTCTGCAATAACGGAGACATTACATTTTGAAGACTATTTTTGGCAAGAAAGCATTGTTATAGACATTTCGTTTAGCTTTAAGGTGTACTTAATATCACTCATTTAGTATGTGAAAAAAAGGTATTTATCGGTTTCTGTGACTTCTCTGAGCAGTATATGTGCCTGTTAATAACAATTTATGTAGATATGTAGGCTGAATTCAACCGTTTATAGAATAACCAATTATTCATTTGATGAAAGATGGGTCAGGATTAAATATTGCTAAATTCTGATCCGAAGCATAAAGCTATTGATTATCCGTTGGGAAGGCCATTTCTCCAGAAACAAAAGTCACACCTCTGCCGCGTGTGTAGTTGATTAGTGCGCACTATATACATATACTATCTACAGCCCCATCAAATGTTATAACGCAAAAATTACTTTGTTTAATTTTCACAGGTGACATTTCAAGAATGGGTCGGTATTCATTATAAGGGAGTGAGAACATGTTATCTGTTTCATTCCAATTTAAGTGTGGCAGCGGCTACAGCTGGCGAGTAGTTGAATAATGTCATACACATTATTCTGCTGAAACAAATGCATTTTCATTACTTGTGTTAATTAAACGCTATTTCCAGAAACTGTGACCTCTATGTAAACCTATGGCCACCAAGGCCCCAGATGTCAGCTGAAAGGTGAAAGAGGAGGGCAAGCCAAAAACCAGATGGCAATGCTCCCATCCCTAATGCAGCCTGTCAAACTCTTGATCTGTAAGAATGGAAAGGGGCGACCGCTCGGTCACCCCGAACGTATGGTGGAGTACCCCGATCCCCCCGGGAAGCCATTTTGGGCGGGAGGCGAGTCTCGGCTGGTATGCCCGAAGCGGCGTAGGGGGCTGTCCTAGACACCTACGCCGTTGGCCACGCCCCGTAGGCGGATTGGAGGAGGGTACACGCCCGCCCGAAGAAGGATAAAAGGAGCAACAAGCCAAGAAAGCATCCTCTTGTTCCTGTGCTCTGAAGCTGCACCTCCCCGTTGCACGTGAGCTCGAGACGGAACGAAGAGCCAATTTTGAGAATTTAATTTTGTGTTTCTTCTTTCAGCGAGTTCGAAGCTTCCTGACCTAGGACCTTGAGGAGTATCCGTGGACGATGCCTGGCAAGAAGGTCGGAAAGAGGGTCGGAACCGACCAGATGCTTCGTATGCTGATAAAGGACATGGCGGACATGAAGAAGCAGATGGCGGCAATGAATGGTGCGGGTGGACCAAAGAGAGTCATCGGACCAGCATTGCCGGGAGTGGTCCCTAACGGGAGAGGTAGAAGGGCCAAGAAGAGGGCATCGGGTGGGGAGGCCCTGGTTCCCGAATCACCTCCAGCGAACCCGGTCACCCCGATCGAGGCCCCAGTTCCGGTCCCGAACGCGGGACAACCGATCCCTGTGGTGGTCACTCCTGTGAACGAGGAAGATATGCCTCCTGAGCTGGCTGCCCAGTTGGCGGCATGGTTGGGCAGAGAGAATGAGGGGGCCACGGCTGAGGAAGCCAGGTCGATAATGAAGCAGTTGCGGCAATCAAAAGATGCTGTGAAGGCACCCTGTCCTCTTGTTTCCCCGCAGGCTCCCGTGGAACAACCAGTATCGGGCGTTGGGTCGGCAGCGACAACGGTCACAGCTACCGGTTCAGGTAAGCAGCCATTGCCAATGGCGGGGTAGGGATCGGTACCCTCAAGGAGGGAAAAAGTCGTTCAACATATCCCAATTGATGTGAAAGAGAGGATTTGGGCGGATAAATATGTGAACATGTTTTCCTTGTTGACCGATCACTATGAGATTGAGCATGTAAAAAACCAGAAAGAGTTTTTGCATCCTAGTGTATGGCGCGCAAAGATGGCGGGTTTCAGAGTAGATGAAACGATCGCCAATTGGGCCAGAGCGTTTGGGATGTTCACTGCAATTATGGGTGAACGTAGGCACGAATTATTGGTGGAATTAGCCGTTTATCAGACACGTATCATGGAATTTTATGAAACATACGGGGGCAATCAATGGTGTTGTTATGATAGCATATTCCGTAAGTCCAAGGAGCACGACTCATCCCTGACGTGGGATTGTTTCGACTCCATTTCCTGGCAAAAAATTGAGAGGTCGAGCACGGCGAAGTCGCCATATTTAGGCGGAAACGGGGTTGAGCCTTCCCGCCATTCTTTGGGGGTGCCCTTTCGGGCGGGTACAAGCAGTGATCAGAACACAAAGAATAATGGCAACTCGGGTAAGAAAGGGGTCTGCTGGAGCTTTAACAGAGGCAAGTGTTCCAGGCCACAAGGTTCTTGCAGGTTCAGGCATGAGTGTGCAGGGTGCGGACAGTCCTCACACCCCGAGAGTACGTGCAGAGCCAAGACTGGTGATACGGGAGGTAGAGGAGGCGCCAAACAGGTCTAAAGTAGACCAAGGGGCGTCATTACCTACCCCGGTTGATATTATGGCACTGATCCCTTGGCTGAACGAATACCCTGATCATATCTCCGCCGGGGTGTTGCGAGACGGTTTCTCATATGGTTTCCGCATCCCGGCGGGGGATTTTCGGGGGGAAGCACAATGTAAGAACCAACTATCGGTTCAACAGAATGCGGCGGTGGTACAGGCAAAGATTGGGAAGGAAGTGGCCCGAGGTCGGGTTGCTGGACCATATGACATACCACCGGTTGGCAATTTTGTTTGTTCGCCTTTGGGAGTGGTCCCCAAAAAGGACCCAGGGGAGTTCAGGTTAATACATAATTTGTCAGCTCCTAGGGGCCTTTCGGTGTACGATGCGATTGACCCAGGAGTCTGTTCGGTGCGGTACGCATCCTTTGATGAGGCCGTCGCCATTTTGAATCGCCTGGGGCCCGGAGCGCTGATGGCTAAATCAGATATCGAGTCAGCGTTCCGATTGCTCCCGGTACACCCAGATGATCAGCGTCTCCTAGGTTTTATGTTTCAGGGACGCTATTACATGCATAAATGTATGCCAATGGGTTGCTCCATCTCTTGTGCGTATTTTGAGAAATTCAGTAGTTTTTTGCAATGGGCGTTCACAAGAGCCACGGGCTTTACGCATGTTATGCATTATCTTGATGATTTTCTGTTTCTGGGGGCAGCCGGGGACACGGAATGTGCACAGGCCTTGAGGGAATTCTGTAATCTGATGGAGGAGTTTGGCGTGCCGCTGGCACCCGGTAAGACGGTAGGGCCATCTACTACACTCGAGTTTCTTGGAATTGAGCTCGATTCTGTAGAGGGGTGCTTCCGCTTGCCCAAAGAGAAGGTGATGAAATTCAGGGCCTCGCTAAAGACTTGTCTCGGCGAAAGGAAAGTAACTCTCCATCAGTTACAACAGGCTGTGGGTCAGCTTAACTTTGCCCTGAGAGTAATACCGATGGCTCGCCCCTTTTCCCGTTCTATCGCACAAGCCATGGTGGGCCTCAGGGAAGGGCACCACCGCACAAGACTGTCAACTGAGGTTCGCCAGGATATGCTTATATGGCTGGCATTTCTGGCGGATTTCAACGGTCGAGTTGTGTGGACCGATCCACCAGTTTCCTCGGAAGAACGGGGGTTGTGGACCGACTCGGCGGGGAGTGTAGGTTTTGGTGCCATATTCGGCAATCAATGGTCGGCACGAACCTGGCCTGATTGGTAGCACGATAATGGACTCACTGGTAACATTGGGTTTCTGGAACTGTTCCCCATTCTGGTGGCCTTGGAAACTTGGCCAGAGGGGTTTCGTGATCGCTCTGTGGTATTCTGGTCTGATAATATGACCGTGGTTGAGTGTATCAATAGTCAGGCAGCACGCTGCAAATGGATTTTGAGATTACTGAAGGAAATTGTCCTACTATGTATGAGACTAAACGTCCACTTTAGGGCAAGACACGTGCCAGGGGTACTAAACCAGGCAGCTGATGCGCTCTCTCGTTCCCATATGCAGGCCTTCCGGGGTTTTCTGCCCTCAGCGGACTCGGTGGCGGCACCATTTCCCGAAGCTCTCTGGTCTCTCGGTGCCCCGGATTACAAAACCTCGTGGGAGAGAGTCTAGCACCCAGGACAAGGAAGGCATATGAAGGGGCGTTCCGTTCTTATTGGTCCTTTTTGGGTTCAGCTAGGGGGAGCACTGGGGCAGGAAGAGTATGTCCTGAAATTTCTGGTATCTTTACATCAGGCAGGCAAATCAGTGGCTACGGCCAATAGGCACCGGGCCGCCATTTCTTTCATGGCACGGGCTCATGGCATTCAGGACCCCACAGCGTCCTTTCTGGTACAGAAGGCGCTGCGTGGGTGGCAACGCCTTGAGGGTCGCAGAGTGGATGAGAGGCACCCGATAGGTTTGGAAAGGTTGTCCCTATTAATGAATGTCCGTACTTCCTGCGACATGTTCATCTCAATCAGAGACAGTGCTGTTCCGGGCCGCTTTTGCATTAGCATTCCATGGGGCTATGCGGGTAAACAAATTGGTAGCGAGGAACAAGCAGGATACGGGGGGAGGTCTGTGTCGAGAACACATTGAAATTAAGGGGGAGACAATGGTAGTCTCAATTGCCAGATCCAAGAGCGATCAGGGAGCGATCGGGGACAGTGTGGTAGTTCAGCGGATTCCTGGGTCTCCCATGTGCCCGGTGAAATGCGTGGAGGAGTATTTAGCGCAGAGAGCGGCATCATGGGGGGGGAGCTTGCTGAGACATACCGACGCCACCCCACTGACCAGGTTTCAGTTTCAGCGGGTGTTGACAATGGCAATCGCGGCAGCGGGTTTGAACCCGGGCGATTTTGGGACCCACTCATTCCGGATAGGTGCTGCTACAGAA
This sequence comes from Lissotriton vulgaris, assembly GCF_964263255.1. NCBI lineage: Eukaryota > Metazoa > Chordata > Amphibia > Caudata > Salamandridae > Lissotriton > Lissotriton vulgaris. The sequence goes on along the minus strand of NC_141698.1, from coordinate 980,329,618 downwards.
GCTACAGCCAGGGGTTTGAGTGTGGATAAAGTGAAACAGTTGGGGCGTTGGTCCTCGAATTGTTATAAGAGGTATGTGCGGTTGCACATGTTGTGAAGCTAATGTCATGCACTCACGCTTCTTGTTTTTGTTTGGTTTTCAGTTTCGCGAGCAGGCTTTGCGGGGCGGACCGTGCAGTTGACCCGACACCTGGGGACCAGCGGTCAAAGATCACCGGCTGAGAGAAGAGTGGTGTGGGTCGTCGGCCACTCATACGTGAGGCGTGCCGCAGATGTATTCAAAGCAGGTGACATGATTCACGTGGCTGGGGAATACGGGTACAGGGTGACCTTCTACGGAAGGGGCGGGCTCTGTATTGACCAGTTTCAAAATTTTATGGAGGGTCTGTTAGGGCGGACAAGGTCACCGCCATCTGTAATCATAGTGCATCTTGGGGGCAATGATTTGGTGACCACGGGTCGGCGAGTACTTCTCGAATTAATCTTATCCACAGTAAGTTGGTTGGCGAGAAGGGTTCCGGGGTGCATGATTGCATGGTCCCACATGATTCCACGGAAGGCGGGGGGCTATGTCTGTGCCAGCTTTAAACCAGTCGGTAAAGAAAGTGAATAACAAACTTGGTAGGTTGTTCCGGACATGTACATTGCATTCTATTCCTCATGGATGTATCAGGGGGGACCATATGTACCTGGAGGATGGGGTTCATTTGTCCCGGGAGGGGAATGCTTTACTCATAGGAGACTTAGTAGCTTGGTTAATGAGTTTGTGCAGCCATGACCTTTAAGTAGGAGTTTTGTGGGGGGTCCGGATAGCCGGTCAACTATCCGGCCTGTGGCGGTAAGGTCATGATCGGTGAGCAGTAATTGGAAGATCCCTAGAGGTGGGGCGTCACCCATTATGGATGGGAGCGCCCGGGGGGAGGCGGCCATTGGCCCCTCAAACGGGGAGGCGGTCGCCTTCTAAGGATGGGGACGCCGAAAGGGAAGGCGGTCAAGGCCCCTCCCTGGGGAGGAGGGGCTATGGGCCCCCCCTGGGAATTTCCTGGGGCCAGGACATCTGCGACGGCAGATGTGGTGAGCAGTGTGGGGTGGGAGGGGGGTCTACGCTACCTTCTAGACACCTCACACGAGTCCTCGGACGACCACTAAGATGGCGTCGAGTAAACAGGGGCCCCCGTTAAGACAAGGGAAATCGGAAGTTGGCACAGAGGTACAGTCCTCTGTGCGCCCGCCCCTCACAGGTGAGGGGGGAGTTCTGGTATTAGGGATCTGACACCGGTTACGACCTTGCCGTTGGCCCGTAATGTTAGGATGTACAATTTCAATTTTGAGAAATGCATTTACAGGATGTTAGTATCGGCTAGGAGAACCTTTGTATTAGAGATGTGTTAAGGTTAGCCAAGAACATCGTAATGTGTAAATGAAATTGTACATGATATGAAACTGTTATTTTAAGGTTTTAATTTTGTTTCATATTTTAATAAATACGGCCGGGAGGGTAACTCCCTCCCGCCTTCCAAAAGTTCAGAACCGTTTCCGTCTTCCCATTCTTGGGGATTGTGTTGAGAGGGGGTGTCGGGTATCCCAGGCATCGCTATCGTCCATAAGAAATCCATCCGCATCTCAACCAGCTCAGACGTCAATCTCGCCAACTCTGAACACCTTCACTTCCAGATCCACATCGACCCCAAGACCACACTCAGAGGCACCCTCCTTTACAGGCCACCAGGACCCCGCGCACAATTTAGTGAAGACATCACGGACTTCATCACTCCACACGCGCTCCCCTCCGAGGACTACATCCTTTTGGGAGACCTCAACTTTCACCTTGAAAAGAACAACGACCGCAACACCACCACCCTTTTGGACAACCTCGCAAACCTCGGACTTAAACAACTTGTCACTACCCCCACCCACGTCGCAGGTCACACACTCGACCCTATCTTCACCTCCAGCAAACATGTTTCCTTCAGCCACACCACAGCTCTCCTTTGGACTGACCACAGCTGCGTTCACTTCACCTACAACAAGCCCACATCCAACAACCAGCCCCAACCCACTCTGCAAAGAAACTGGAACAAAATCACCATCGACCAGATCTCCTCATCGCTTCTTCAAAAGCCCCCCGCCCACTCCTCAAACACAGACCAAGCAGCCACCAACCTCACCCAATGGTTATCCAACAGCGCCAACATCCTAGCACCACTGAAAAAACGACAAATCAAACTAGGCAGCAAGAAGGCCTCCTGGTTCAACGATGACCTTAAGAAATCCAAGAAACTCTGTCGCTCCCTCGAGAAGGCCTGGAAAAAAGACCCAACCACCAGCACCAAGGACGCCTTCAAAAACGCCACCCGCATACACCACCAACTAATCCGAAATGCCAAGAAAGCAGCCTTCAAGGACCGTCTAGATAACAACGCCCACAACAGCAAGGAATTATTCAACATCGTCAAGGAATTTACCAACCCCTCAGCCAACTCCAACGACATCACCCCCTCTCAAGCCCTCTGCGACTCCCTAGCCTCATTCTTCCACAACAAAATTGCAGACATCCACAACAGCTTCGACAACCAACCCGGAGACCAACCCACCCAATCCCCTGCAGGACCCCCACCCCCCCTGAACATCCTCAATGACTGGAAGCCAATCTCCACTGAGGACACCATCCGTCTGATGAACTCTATCCACTCAGGATCCCCCACAGACCCTTGCCCTCACCACATCTTTAACAAAGCAGACTCCATTATTGCACCGCACCTCCGAGACGTCATCAACTGCTCCCTCAACTCCGCAACCTTCCCGGAAAGCTGGAAACATGCCGAACTCAGCGCCCTCCTGAAGAAACCCACAGCTGACCCCACCGAACTCAAAAACTATCGCCCTATCTCACTCCTTCCATTCCCGGCCAAAGTCATCGAGAAAGCTGTCAACAACCAGCTCGCCGCATTCCTCGAAACCAACAAATCCCTCGACTCCTCACAATCCGGCTTCCGAGCCAAGCACAGCACCGAAACCGCCCTCATCGCAGCAACAGACGACATTCGAACTCTACTGGACAATGGAGACACAGTCGCCCTCATCCTCCTCGACCTCTCCGCAGCCTTCGACACAGTCTGCCATAGCACCCTTCTACAGCGCCTCAAAAACATCGGAATCCAAGGAAAAGCACTGGAATGGATCACCTCGTTCCTCTCCGGAAGAACCCAGAGAGTCCGCCTTCCACCTTTCAAGTCAGAGGCCACTGAAGTCATCTGCGGCGTACCTCAAGGGTCCTCACTCAGTCCCACCCTCTTCAACGTTTACATGAGCCCCCTCGCGGCCATCGCACGCCAACATAACCTCAACATCATCTCCTACGCCGACGACACTCAACTGATCCTATCACTCACCAGAGACCCTAACACGGCCAAAACCAACCTACACGAAGGAATGAAAGAAGTAGCCGAATGGATGAAGCACAGCCGTCTGAAACTGAACTCCGACAAAACAGAAGTCCTCATCTTAGGTACCTCCCCCTCCGCCTGGGACGACTCTTGGTGGCCAGAGGCCCTTGGAAAAGCACCCATCCCGACGGACCACGCACGGAACCTGGGCGTCATCCTGGATTCCTCACTCTCAATGAACAGACAAGTCAACGCCGTTTCTTCATCTTGCTTCAACATTCTTCGCATGCTCAAAAAAACATTTCGCTGGATCCCTACCGAAACTAGAAAAACAGTCACCCACGCTCTGGTCACGAGCCGACTGGACTACGGAAACACCCTCTACGCCGGCACCACCGCAAAACTCCAGAAAAAACTACAACGCATCCAGAACGCCTCAGCCAGGCTCATATTAGACATCCCGCGTAAAGAACACATCTCTGATCACCTGAAAAACCTCCACTGGCTCCCCGTCAATAAGAGGATCACTTTCCGGCTCCTAACCCACGCACACAAAGCACTCTACGAAATCGGTCCCGAATGCCTCAACACACGACTATCCTTCTACACCCCCTCCCGCCAGCTACGATCCTCCAACCAAGCCCTTGCCACTGTACCTCGCATCAACAAAACCACCATGGGAGGTAGATCCTTCTCCTTCCTAGCAGCTAAAACTTGGAACTCACTTCCCACTCACCTTCGCCTTACTCAGAACCACCTAGCATTCAGAAAGCAACTCAAAACGTGGATATTCGACAAGTAACTACCCACCCTTCTTCAAGCGCCTTGAGACCCTCTGGGTATGTAGCGCGCTATATAAATCTTTTGACTTGACTTGACTTGACCGCTCGGTCCCCCCGAACGTATGGTGGAGTACCCCGATCCCCCCGGGAAGTCATTTTGGGCGGGAGGCGAGTCTCGGCTGGTATGCCCGAAGAGGCGTAGTCGGGGCGCACCTTTTCCCGCCCAAGAGGGGGCTGTCCTAGACACCTACGCCGTTGGCCACGCCCCGTAGGCGGATTGGAGGAGGGTACACGCCCGCCCGAAGAAGGATAAAAGGAGCAACAAGCCAAGGAAGCATCCTCTTGTTCCTGTGTTCTGAAGCTGCACCTCCCCGTTGCACGTGAGCTCGAGACGGAACGAAGAGCCAATTTTGACCCACCCACCAGCCCCTGATGACAGCGATTTGTTTTGAATAAAGTCGAGTGACATGATACTGTTTCTTTTACAGGTTGTTGTGAATAAAGTTGATGAATTTGATATGTAATAAAGTGGTTGATCTTTCAGCATGTATTTCGACAAAGTAATTGCAGCAGAGTTAAATGTAGTGCTTAGTAGAAGCTATACTTTGAATTGCTCAGTATAATTGTCTGTTGTTTTCTCTCTTAGTTTAAAATGTCGTATTTATTTTTGGTCGGGCGGTAAGGTCATGATCGGTGAGCAGTAATTGGAAGATCCCTAGAGGTGGTACGTCACCCATTATGGATGGGAGCGCCCGGGGGGAGGCGGCCATTGGCCCCTCAAACCGGGAGGCGGTCCCCTTCCAAGGATGGGGACGCCGAAAGGGAAGGCGGTCAAGGCCCCTCCCTGGGGAGGAGGGACTATGGGCCCCTCCTGGGAATTTCCCGGGGCCAGGACATCTGCGACGGCAGATGTGGTGAGCAGTGTGGAGTGGGAGGGGGGTCTACGCTACCTTCTAGACACCTCACACGAGTCCTCGGACGACCACTAAGATGGCGTCGAGTAAACAGGGGCCCCCGTTAAGACAAGGGAAATCGGAAGTTGGCACAGAGGTACAGTCCTCTGTGCGCCCGTCCATCACAGGTGAGGGGGGGAGTTCTGGTATTAGGGATCTGACACCGGTTACGACCTTGCTGTTGGCCCGTAATGTTAGGATGTACAATTTCAATTTTGAGAAATGCATTTACAGGATGTTAGTATCGGCTAGGAGAACCTTTGTATTAGAGATGTGTTAAGGTTAGCCAAGAACATCGTAATGTGTAAATGAAATTGTACATGATATGAAACTGTTATTTTAATGTTTTAATTTTGTTTCATATTTTAATAAATACGTCCGGGAGGGTAACTCCCTCCCGCCTTCCAAAAGTTCAGAACCGTTTCCGTCTTCCCATTCTTGGGGATTGTGTTGAGAAGGGGTGTCGGGTATCCCAACCATATGAGTCTGATATTCAATTGGACAGGTAGGGAGGAAAGATGGCAGTGGGGTTTGGTGGGAGACCCTGCCCTGCATATTCATAACTTAAAGTATTACCCATCTCCACCTTGCCATGCCTCGCAGAATAACTGGCTTGTCCCTAAGCCTAGCATGAGTACCAGGTTGCAATCTATGAAAGAGGGAGATGTCTACAAGCACCCCCATACCAAAAGGCACCATGGTAATCTTTAAGATTGCCTTAACTGGCTTGTGCAAGGATCCTTCGACAAGAAGCATTCCCTGGCTTTGCATTATGTCAGGAGGTACTTGTGTTGCATACTCCAGAGACAGTAATGATACAAATATAGAGGTACCTTTATAATACCTTCTAGGCATCAAGAATTTTTTTCTCCTGGGGATCTGTCTTAGCCACCAGGAGCATTTTCCTCAGGCCTTTTGGCCTTTAAAGGGGTACATTTTGCAGGGAGCTGTATTTTCTGGTTCCCTGCACTACACCTCTCCTCTACCTGAGACCCTGTGCTTCTCTCCTGCTGATGGTGGCATCTTGGACAGCCTCTCTGTTGCCAACTATCAATGCCGCCTCCGTACTGTTGCGTGTTTATCTAGGTTCCTGATCGATACTGTGACCTTATGCCCCTATTCGGCTATAAATCCATTTATTCCCTATATTGGCATAACCGTTCAAGTGCGATTTTCTGAAAAGTCATCTCTGGCCTCACACGAACAGAGCCACATTCCAGCATGACTCTCTGCTACTTCCTTTGCGACCAATTAGTGCAATGACAGTGCAGCAGTCCCTATCTGATATTCCTAGATAACACTCCAACAAGATAAAAACTTAGCAAACCTGGAAATCCCCGCTTGCTATGTTTTGATTAGTAATGGAACTCTAATGAGCAACTGATAACTATCACTTCCTAGTGACATCTTTAATTGACGTCTTATGTCCAGCAAACTTGCGTCAAACCCGGCACCTGTCAGGTATAAATATTACCAATGTTGCCTTAAGCAATGTTCGTTGCCTGTTGCTGATGCCAGCTGCCTGCATGACCCTGTGTTGGTAAATCTAGCACTCTGTCGCTGCAGCCTGCTATCCTGTGGCGGTGAAGCTGCTGATTACCATTATCGCCGCTACAGCGCATACTATGGTGCAGTACGCTTAAGGAGCTGAACAGCCGTCCTCTGCGAAGACATCCAGCAGATTCCAGCTGCCCGCGGACGCTGTCCCCCCTCCTTCCTCGACGCGCTGAAGAGAAGCCGCTGCCTTTCTCGTGCAGAGAAATCCAGTCCCGGCGCTTCCGGTTTACCCTCGCGGGTGACTGGGATATCGAGAGAGACCCCTGAAGGAGATACCAATCCTCCATCATTCTATTCAGAGGTATGTTGTTGACTAAACCCTTAGACGAGAATTCTTGAAACAAACCTTGGCAAAACCAACTTAACTTAAAGCTACTTACTTACTCCCCTTTCACGTGTTAGGCTTAGGTCAGGCACACTGGGGTAGGCTTAGTTAGAAGCACCAGTTGAGTATGTTAGCCTAATGTATATATGACTGTATATATGTTTTATTACTTTTAAACCATTGTATGGCTAAGAAACCATATCAATGCTTTTACAGTTCTATTTCGCAATACTTATCTTACTGTACGTACTTTTTATAATAACAATTATTGCAATTGTGGCAATACATTTCTCTTGTACGAGAAGAAAGACTGTTCAATAAATGTTAACCTTTATTGATACACGCCTGTCTCTCTATTCTCTACATCTCGTGAAAGTAAACTGCACTAGACAGACTGAGTGAAATCTATGTCTATTGTTTCACACGACCCTAGAGATTGACTCTTGATCTGAGGAGCAAAGTTGTCATGTTGCACGGTTGTTGGAAAGCTGAATCCCTTCTTGTCTGTGCCAAGGAAGCTGATCACTTCCTATGCAGAGAAGAAAGTTTCCAGTGACCTCTGAGCTAGTTGGTAACACAACCCAATTAAGTTTAGCATAGTCAGTGGAGGCCTGGAATATCCGCAGTTCCACGTCGATACTACTGTTTATGTTATTCCAATGCGCAGGGCCTAGTGGGAAACTAGGAACTACACTACATGGCGCCCAACCGTTTGGTAAGGCGATAAACTAACGCAAGACTTGTAGAGTAACTCAGTCGTGCATATTTCACACCCCTTTCTCCCGTAAATACTCCAATAGACGTCTGGAGTGGGTGAAAGGTTAAAATCCGCCCGAACTCAGTAGGAAGAGATTCCTATGTAAAGCTCTGGTTTATTCAACGTTGAAGGATACAGTGTTCCAAAATATTGTGCATCTAATCTTTGTCTCCTTGGAGACCTACTCTGCAAACTTCGCATTTTTACAATGCCAGAAAACGGAACCACTGGGGCCGCAGCAGATGCGACTCAGCAAGGTCCCGAATACACAGACCCGGATGCAATAATCATCCCGGCACATTTAAGAAAATCTATAACTTCAAAACTTATAGTAAACGGAATGACACCTCAAGGTGGTACAGTAATTTTCGTGATAGTGGCTCACGAATATCGGCAGACAGAGGTATTCTATTCATGGATAAACTTTCCAGCGGTAAACGCTATAACAAAAGAGTTTCACTATTACAAAATAGAGAAACCTCCGGAAGAGTACGCTCCTTTCGAGGAGATTGAAATTCCACTTAAATTTCAAGAGCACCTGCTCTGGTTTAATGGCGCCCTAAAACACACTGATCAAATAACTAGGCTCGGTCCACTAGGTAGACCAGGAGCCACGTGGCCGGTTCTAGCCAGCTACACACCACATCCTGACATTGCAAAAATGTCTAAGGAAGAGCTGTTAGCACAGCTAAACACATTAATAAAAATACATAGGCAATTAGTCCAATATGTAATGCGGACTGCAACAGTCCAGCCAGCTGTTAATTCACACCAGCTGACCCCTCACCAGGGGAACACAAATAAAATTACACCACAGAACATACAGTCATGTCTTGGTAAAACACCCGTAAAACGGGAACAAATTCCTTTCTGGTTAGCACAGAAAATCACTCAGATAGAGGCAGTATTTCCTGATACTACCCCTATTGAGAAACACAGAATCTTGACCATCTGCCTTCCTATGGGAATCGCACCACACGTGGAGGACTGTGACACTTGGGGTACAGTCTTTGCTTCCATATACACAAAAACACACGGTGTTCCGTCTATGGCGGTAATACCAGAAGTGCTAAAACAGATTCAAAATGAATTCGGTCCAGAGCCCGCTTTAAATCTAGGTATGAAATTACTGAAAGACTTCAAGCAGGTCACGGCTATATTATTAGCCAATATTAGAGGAGAAGCAGCATCTGTGGCAATCCGCCAGAAGTTGAAGGAAACAGATATAAAAGATCCTGTTGAGCTTGCAAAAATCATAGAAAAATGCTATGAAGAATTAGGTAGAGACAGCTTGGGTGGGAAACCAGTTAAGCCCCAACTGCTCGAAAATCCTGAAAAATTATTTATTAAAAATAATTCAAACACTCCTAAAAAGAGCTGGGATGAAAATAAACAATCCACTCCCAAGGAAAAAGTTTTCCAGTCCAGAGGAAGGTCTCCTCGACGGAGGGAAAGAACTCCGACTCGAGAACGCCAGTCTCCCCAACGGGAGCCCTCTGAGAAAAGATATAACCTTAGAAATAGGGATAATATAAAAAAACCTGATAGATATCAAAGTATTGATACACGTCCCTCTCGATCTCTTCCACAGAATTCGGAAAGAAGAGGACGGTCAGACCCAGGAGAGCACACCAAGTCCAAAGACAAGGAACCTGCTCAAAATAAGAAATCTCAATTTCAGACAAAGAAGGTAGCCAGTATTAGAGTAATCAACCATGCCGAGAATACTGAGGACACAGTTGAAAAACGGGGAGTGGGCATTGATAATGTTGGACAGTGCAGCAGAAATCAGTATAGCGTGCAAGATCTTGATGAGTCATCTGGAGACAGTGGACACGAATGAATACATTCAAGTTGAAACTGCCGACGCCAGGCTTAGCGAGCCCCATAAAATATACGAAATAACATTGCGTATAGAGGGTGATAAGACTAGGAAAATTAAGGGTCTATTTTGGGATAAGCTCTCAAAAGGCTATGATATTCTGTTAGCTGAAAAAGATTGGCCCCCAGAGTTTGTCAGGGAGTGCCCTCGTGGCGAAGAAGTGATTATGCCTGCCTTCTCGAATCACATTCCGATTCACAAAAAATACACATATGCAAGGAAATGGGCAGTAGCCCAGGCACCTGCATTATACAAAAATCATGTAGGATGGGATGAGGATTCACCACCTCACAAAATCCAATTAAAAAGTGAACCAACTGCCCAACAGCAGTATCCCATAAAGCAAGAAGCTAAAAAACAAGTCAGGGAGATCTTAGATCAACTTGAGTACCAGGGGGTGATTGAAACATGCACCTCTCAAATGAACAATCCTTTGTTTCCTGTCTCCAAGCCAGACAATTCATATCGTCTAGTTTTGGACTACAGACACCTTAATACATGTTGCAAAACTTTTGCAGTACAAAACTCGCATAATGCAGCCCTAATGAATAACATAGTTAGGAAAAAATACAAAACGACATTAGACATATCTAATGGTTTCTTTTGTCAAAACATTGCACCAGAAAGCAGATATTTGACCGCTTTCTCCGCATTTGGGTCACAGAAAAAATTCTGTCGACTCCCACAGGGGTTCAAGAACAGCCCAGGACTATTCTCAGCTAGGGTAACAGAGTTACTACAAATCTATTATGATAATGCATTATCTTACGTAGATGATATTTATCTCACAGACGATGACTTGGATACTCACTTGAAAAGAGTGAACACCATTATACTTGGGTTCGCAGCAGAGGGTTACAAATTCAACTTTAAAAAGTCCCGAATTGCCCATCTGACAGTACTATTCTTAGGGTACGAATTATCAAGTGAAGGGAAAAGCCTAGCGGACAACTTCTTAGAGAAGTGCGCTGTACTCCAAGCTCCAAAAATGCTGAAGAATTTACAATCAATACTAGGTTTTCTGAATTTCGGAAGAACTTACATTCTAAATTACGCAGAGAGGGTTAAACCTCTCTACAAATTAATAAAACCTGATTTAAAACAAATCAATTGGACTCAAAAACACACAGAAATTTTGAGATCACTGCAAACAGACATGTTAGCAAAAACAAAATTAGATACACGTGACACCATGATCGATCTTGTAATCCGAGTCATCCCAGGAAGATGCGGATTCACGTACCTGACCTCTAATGAGGGAGAAAAGGTACCAATTTCAATTAAATCTCACTTGTACACACAAGCAGAAAAAGCATTCAGTCCCACAGAAAGAACTGTGAAAGCAGTGCAAATCGCATTAGCAAATGAACGAGAACTAGCACACAGCAAAAGGATTAATATCCTCACAGCGGAATCCGCCTTCGAGGCGCTATTCAGCCCAGTAAACCTGCCTACAGTGTCACTGGACCCGAAATGGATACAGTGCATAGATTCTCTAGGAGCGGAAGATGTGAAATACTATTTCGCCCCGCAATTTGAAGAACTGAATGATTTAGAATATGAAGAAGAATATCCTCTGCCAATCGAAATTCTGCCTCTCCCACAATACGTCTCTATAATCTATACAGATAGCTTTGTACAGCATTTCAACGTAGAGAGAAAATCCTACGATGCAGCATGTGCGATCATTAAAGGTCGTTGGCTGTGCGGTAAATTCAGACCAAAAGTAACAAAAACTGAATCTGTAAGAAACTGTTCGGTTCAGAGAACTGAAATCAGATCTTTAAAGATGGCGCTCGAAAATGCAGAACGTGAATTCCCGACACTTATAGTGTGCGATTCTCATTTTTGCGTCAACTCTTACAACAATAAACTGCAAAGTTGGATCGAAAACGACTACAAAGATGACACAGGTGCCACAATAAAGCATAAATTGCTCTGGAACGAGGTAGCTCTTTTACACAAAGAACTACAAAAGACTCACGTGATTCACGCACAGAGTCTTCAACGTGATGGCGTTCACGTTGCAGGGAATTCATTGGCTAATACAGCCACCGCGGAAGCAACTAAACCGGCTTCCGTAGCCACAAAAAAGCGTACAGATAAGTACATAGACGGGGAAACCCTGCTGGCAGTAAAAACGACCGTAAAAGGCGACTGTGCAGCACTACCCGTAAACTATCCACTCAATTATGCATACATAATCGATGCAAACTCCGTTCCTTTTGCTCGAATCCCTGGAGTGGGGGACAGAGTAATTCCAAACATGAACAGGAGAATATTTTTAATAGCAGACGCACACATGGGTTTGGGTCTAAGGCACAGAGAGATCAAGGAATCACTGACTGAATTACAATCAGTATTCTGGTGGCCGGGAATGAGTGTAGAACACCAAATATATGCAAACAACTGTGAAAACTGTAATAGGGATCGCAGTAAGGAACCTTGCTATCGGCTACCAGTCAGAAAGAGCGTAACGCTGCCTACACCCCATCCTGCGTCCTATAAACAGTTAAGACGAAAAGCACTTAAAAAAATGAGGCCTCCAGCGCTCGGCTGATGCTACAACGGTTATAAAAGATTTGCGAGTCAATATCGGCACATACGCAATTACCACGCTCCATTCTGACCAGGGTCCTGCTTTCAGCTCTCGAGCCTATAAGGAGGCCATGGCTAGCATGGGAATTGGGTTGCGGTATTCTTGTCCGTCGCACCCCGAAGGGAATAGTGTGGTAGAAAGAAAAAACCGTGACATAAAGCAATCTATAACAGCGAAGGTATTAGGTTCAGGCGCTGGGTGGGTCAAACATTTAATAAGTGTCCAGACTAGTCTTAACAACATGCCAAGAAATTCTCTAAAAGGTTTCAGCCCATACGAACTATTGTTCGAAATTAGAATGCGCGTTCAGGACCTCGATAGTCAGATGTCAGTGGTACAAGAAGAAACAACGCACTTTGATGTAAAAGACCGTTTGGCTGTTTTACAGGAACTGAATGAAACACGAAAATCATTAAGCAACATAAAGTTAAAGCAACAGCCAAGTACCACTGACGAGGCACCACCCGCAACAGCCCCAGCAAGGCCTGTCTGGATTCCAAAGATTGGGGATCTAGTCAGAGAAAAGATCGCGGTAAAGAAGGAATTTGGGCCTTCTTACAGAAAAGCAGTACCTGTCTTGGCAGTCACCGGAACAAGATCAGTTGTGCTACCGCCCCTTGCTGGTAAAAAGGAGAACAGAATCGTGTCTATTGATCTGGTAAAACCACAAGCATGTGGCCTATAATCAACAGTAGGCCCAGTGGACTCCCAAGAAACAACAGAATACCCAAACTTGCAACAATCCAAGAGGTTCAAACTGAAAGACTAATCACATTCGATCAGCCTGCAGTGCACAATGAAGGACTATGCAATAATGCCATGGAACTCGTGCCTCTTGAAACACAGATTGAAACAGTTCGTCAAGAAACAACACCAGTCTACAATGATGTGGCATCAGAAAGTGCTACCGAGAGACAGATTGAAAGAACAATCCCATCAATTGACAGAACTGCCTCTGGGTATTTCATCAACTTCGACAACTTCTCTGAAGATTTAAATGACCCCGAAGTGATGCCAGAAACAAAAAAGTCTTTTAAAGAAAAAGCAACGGAACTCTTTCATCAACTGAAGGAAATCTACCTTATTTCCCCTTGGCTAGAGTTCTGGTTCGGTCTAGGTATATTTTTCATCCTGCTTTGGCTCATCATGGTACTGTGTTTGGGAAAATTCATTGAAGGAAAATATATTACAATGGACACAGCAAGTCAGAACATCAACCTAGTCCTGAAACCACACAGATCATCCCACGTGAAGAAAAGAGAACTGTCAACAGTAAATGTCACAGCAATTCCAATACCTGGTGGGGTAGTATGGGAGAAAACAGACTATGAGATCTATGGTCCGGTCGAAATCCTGAAGTATCCTCATCAACTAAAGGTTTCCTTAAGTGACTTTGTAACACCGAGTACATTCTCTGATGATTGGGACTTTAACAGTATTAATGACATGATGTCTGATTTAGTAATGTCAGCTAGATTCACAGATCATGATTATTTACAAGGTTCATCTAGTTATGAGCAGTTATTCTGTTACACCCATTATGGGGATCATTACTTGCATAAATCTGCACAGCCTAGAAATGTTTTTATGTATAATCAATGGGAACATTGTTCTACACCACCTAAAAGCAGTTCTAAAGCATTTTTTGAGAAATTCAAATACTTCTCAGGGTTTACCACAAGTAATGCAGAAACGTTTTATTATAAACTGTTAGATAAAACAGGAATGAAAACAATGCTGACAAATTCTAAATTGATATATTCAGAAGCATTTTATGACAAAATGATGACATTTGGTTTTGATTATTGGAAAAATAATATTGAAACGAAAACAATTTGGGGTACAAAAGATTGGCAGGTGCAAGGCATTGAAGCACTATTTAGAACCTGCATGATACCTGAACAAATGTTATTTTTAAATGACACAATACACCAAACATCTTGTCTTGGCCTAGCTAAGATCAAAGACCTCTGAGAATACAACCACAGATATTGAGTTAGACGTGTCACAAATTTTACATTTCAACAGAACACATCCTGATTGGAAAAAGTGGTTAATCTGGCCTACAGACACAAAGAGCTGTCAAGATAGGTTCCTTAATAAAACACAGGGGTTAAAAATGACCAGATTAGACCCTAGATACTCCCAGAGACAACATCCAGGGATTATAACAACATACAGTGTAGGGAAGCTCTGCCTTGAATGGCTAAAATCATCCACACTGGCTGAAATTAAGCAACACTTGTCTTTATTAAAAGATGGTGCTGATTTGCGCGATTTCATTCTTGGACCACGCAAACAGCGTCAAAAGCGTTTCATAGCGACCAGCATCTATGCTGCTTACAACGAGGCTTGGAAAGTAAAGCAAATTGAAACTGCTGAAAAAATACGAGAAATTGATCGTATTAATTTGGAGAAATCACTTTCTGTGGTAGACAATGGGTTAACGACTCTGTCTTCCAGAATATATTCTTTGGACAATATTGTATCCTCTGCCTTTGATGTGATAGACAGAGATTTGCTAATGTTACAACATGGCCAGTCTCAATTACGCTCTATTATAGAATTAGGCTGGACGCTGCAAAATCTTCGTTCAGGCTATGTGCCTTGGCGTTTAATCAACACAACGTCATTATTTTCCAGTTTTAACCTTACTGATAAACAGATCAGTTTGGCACAGAAAGGAGCAGACTATACAATCCTGAGCATCGAAAAACTCGAGAGATTACCATTGACAATGTCAGAGAGTCCTGTCATTGAATGGATAATACACGGAATTATCACAATTCCGATTACTACTTTCCGATTTAAAAAGTGCCTTGAGTACATACCTGCTGGCCAATATGAACAATTGGGTAAGGGATATGTAAAATCCGAATGGAAATTACCATACACTCATTCCTGCTATAGTGACAGCGACAAAAATGTATTTCTTAGTGGTAACAACTGTAAACATTCACTAAGCGGTATACTTTTGTGTCAGGGTATTAATTTACACGGAGCATGTGATGGAAATTCAAACAACCTTTCATGCCACCAGCTAGTCACACCTGCAACTCAGATAGAGCCCTTCTTTATGCAACTCGCAAACGGGAGTTACATTCTTAGAACGGATCACAGATGTTGTTGCCTGACGCCAGGGAAAAGTTATCTAGTACAAGTAACGTCCATGGTCAAATGTTGTATGCAAGCATTGTTCCCGAGCGGGCCTCCAGACATAGTGACTCCCCTCTGGCCTCGTCTGAATCTCTATTCTATATGAATTGATACATTAAGCAAAATGAAATCTGTACTTTTACAGACAACAGTGCCTATAACGTCATCTAAAGAGACGTATGATCTTCTAGTCGCAAGGACGGCTACTGAGGTTCATGACCTTTTATCAACAAATTGCCCCGTGCATTTCGTAGAAATGTTCAGCCAACTCCTTAACATGTCTAGTGCAACAAGCATCCCAGGCATATTTAAGACAGTCTTTACGGGACTGCTAACACCCTTCCAGGCAATTTTGGGAATCTTTCCTAATTTTGTGCACTCCATTTTTGGCGGCATACCATTATTTTTGGGACTTGTTGCAGGGATTCTATTTTTGATCCTCCTGCTACGTTATGGCAAGCCTCGGCTCAGACATAGCTCCCATGGGAATGGAAGAGACAATCCTAGCAATGCGCTACCGGGACAGGATAACTAACGTCCTTGGATTGGCCAGGCTGAGAGATCTAAACATGACCTGGTTCCTTTCATTCAGACCGATATGGCAAAATTGCATTTTACCTGTGCTACGGTGTATGCTTTGTGGCGATGAATGCGTGTTGGACATCTGTCTTTCACTTCCATCAGCAGTACCAATGGACGTCGATACTTTGCTCAGTCCAATAACGGCTCACGCATTGTGTTGTCCCCAGCGGCTACCAATCCTGATGACGGCATTCGTGGAGACTCCTGTACTACAACCAAGTGGTAACAGTGGAGCGAGTGACAAAAGCAACATCATCCAGGTACAACGTTCTGTGAGCATTGCTGGTCCTGCCTTCGATGACAGCAATCATTCTCACACCTGCCAAGTTACAGCGCTATCTAATTTGGTTGAACTATCACCTGAATTTGTAGACCAATTCTTTGAGAGCCTGTCTGATACGATGTTCTCACCCATAGAGAAACAATAACTTTTTAGAAGCTTTCCGACACACAGCGTTCCCATGAACTCTGAATTCGGCCTTCAGTTTTGATCAACAAAAACTGCCAAGAGCTTTGGAAATCTATTTTTCCCCGTTCAAGCAATAATTCTTTGAATTGGACAATTTTTCTAATATTGACCCTTTTTGGCACGAACAATTCTTTGCTTAACGTAAAAACTATTCATAGAGAACAGAAGCTTCACACTTCTATTTCTAAAAACACATCTAGAGACATAACATCATTACACCAGCCTCTAGCACACATGTTATTACAATGCATTTTTATGTGATGATTTATCTCGCATTTCTTCTGTCAGAGATACTTCATGTGTAATTCCTTTTGCATAATCGTTCATTGATTTCATATGCGATAAATTTTGAATGATTACTATGCTTTAAAAAACGTACAGTACCTAAATTCCATGTATTACAAGTACGCCTATTTCGAATGCATTTATGTATTTTGGGGTGGGCAATGTTACACATGCATCTAATTGCTTAGTTTTAGTAATTTTGATGGACATTAACCCGTGGAGTGGGTGTTGCGTGTTTATCTAGGTTCCTGATCGATACTGTGACCTTATGCCCCTATTCGGCTATAAATCCATTTATTCCCTATATTGGCATAACCGTTCAAGTGCGATTTTCTGAAAAGTCATCTCTGGCCTCACACGAACAGAGCCACATTCCAGCATGACTCTCTGCTACTTCCTTTGCGACCAATTAGTGCAATGACAGTGCAGCAGTCCCTATCTGATATTCCTAGATAACACTCCGAGTTCTTCAACAAGATAAAAACTTAGCAAACCTGGAAATCCCCGCTTGCTATGTTTTGATTAGTAATGGAACTCTAATGAGCAACTGATAACTATCACTTCCTAGTGACATCTTTAATTGACGTCTTATGTCCAGCAAACTTGCGTCAAACCCGGCACCTGTCAGATATAAATATTACCAACGTTGCCTTAAGCAATGCTCGTTGCCTGTTGCTGATGCCAGCTGCCTGCATGACCCTGTGTTGGTAAATCTAGCACTCTGTCGCTGCAGCCTGCTATCCTGTGGTGGTGAAGCTGCTGATTACCATTATCGCCACTACAGCGCGAACTATGGTGCTTAAGGAGCTGAACAGCCGTCCTCTGCGAAGACATCCAGCAGATTCCAGCTGCCCGCGGACGCTGTCCCCCCTCCTTCCTCGACGCGCTGAAGAGAAGCCGCTGCCTTTCTCGTGCAGAGAAATCCAGTCCCGGCGCTTCCGGTTTACCCTCGCGGGTGACTGGGATATCGAGAGAGACCCCTGAAGGAGATACCAATCCTCCATCATTCTATTCAGAGGTATGGTGTTGACTAAACCCTTAGACGAGAATTCTTGAAACAAACCTTGGCAAAACCAACTTAACTTAAAGCTACTTACTTACTCCCCTTTCACGTGTTAGGCTTAGGTCAGGCACACTGGGGTAGGCTTAGTTAGAAGCACCAGTTGAGTATGTTAGCCTAATGTATATATGACTGTATATATGTTTTATTACTTTTAAACCATTGTATGGCTAAGAAACCATATCAATGCTTTTACAGTTCTATTTCGCAATACTTATCTTACTGTACGTACTTTTTATAATAACAATTATTGCAATTGTGGCAATACATTTCTCTTGTACGAGAAGAAAGACTGTTTAATAAATGTTAACCTTTATTGATACACGCCCGTCTCTCTATTCTCTACATCTCGTGAAAGTAAACTGCACTAGACTGACTGAGTGAAATCTATGTCTATTGTTTCACACGACCCTAGAGATTGACTCTTGATCTGAGGAGCAAAGTTGTCATGTTGCACGATTGTTGGAAAGCTGAATCCCTTCTTGTCTGTGCCAAGGAAGCTGATCACTTCCTATGCAGAGAAGAAAGTTTCCAGTGACCTCTGAGCTAGTTGGTAACACAACCCAATTAAGTTTAGCATAGTCAGTGGAGGCCTGGAATATCCGCAGTTCCACGTCGACACTACTGTTTATGTTATTCCAATGCGCAGGGCCTAGTGGGAAACTAGGAACTACACTACAGTACCACACATCCCTAATACCAGAGTCTCCTGACTTCTTGAAGGTAACCTGTATGTCAGCGGGGTCCGGGATCAGTCCACAGGAATCCTAGAGGAACCTTCCAGGGTCCCACAGAACGTTCATTCTCCAAATGTCCTCAAGAGGCATATGGAGACCAGTGCCACTGCCCCTGGAAAGATTGACCCAAGTCCTAGGGATCATCTGGAGACTTAACACATTCATTGCAGGGAATCAGGTAGCTTCTCCTTCCAGCTAGGTATCTTTTACTGTCATCACACCTGTGTGGAGAGTCTTCTAATTAGGCACAGTTAGCTTAACCAGAGCAGTACTAAAAATAGATTGAAAGAATTTGAAATATATTCCTGGGAAACATGTTAAAAATATTTGTCATTTTTATATTTCCAGCAACTCTCATAATGAAAATATGCTGAATATGTCTTGTGGTCACAATACATGTACTAAGTAGCTGGATATGGCTAGAAATGTTTTTCAACACACATTGTGTCAAAGTTAGTACACATGTTTGAGTGTGACATTCTAAGCACAAAAAGGTGAGGGTTCCAATCACCACTGCATCCATGAGAAAGGATATGTTTTGTTAACCAGAAAGCACTCCTCCCAGTGAAAAAAGGCTGACTGTAGATCTGCGGTAAACCTGATCTGTCTTTCTCATACATAGAACATTGAAATAAGTCCCCAGTGTTATGGGGTAAGGGAATCTAAACCTGTATACTTAGGGCCAGATTATGAGTCTGGCGATCCTTGGACCAGTGCCACTGACCCTGGACTCTTGGTGGCACAGCTCTGAGGATCCAGCCTCCGCCATACCACGGTCCGACTGCCCGATTACGACTCGGGCAGTTAGACCGCACTAGTACTGCCGGCTCCCAACAGCATGCTGCCCCGCAGCCCTCCAGCCTCTGCCTGCAGTGCAGCTAATTCAGGTTGCCTATCTCCTCTTCCCCGAAAGCAGCAAGGGTCACAGCCGACAGGATCCCATCCAGGCTGCTCCCAGTGGAGTCTCTGCAGGGTTGCCACCGCCGCCATCATGGTCTGGGCTCAGTGACGTACCGCCTCACCATGCTGCATCATAGTAAGTGAAGCTACGCAGACTTAGTGCAGGTCAGGCAGCACACACTCAAATATGCCTGTCTTTTGAAGTTAATAAAAAAGTGCACTTGTTCCTATAGTCTACGATGATTTCGATACTCATGAGCACATGTACGCGAGCTGGCTTCCAGCAGTCCACTGCTGCAATGCAAATTAAGCATTTTCTAATTATCGCAGCAGGACTACCATGTGCAATCCATACTCCATAATAATAATCCATAATCCAAACTCATTTGGTGTTTTTTTGGCCCTATTTTTAAGCAGGGTGTAGCAAAAGATCGCCACTAGGCTGCCAGGTATGACACAATACTTGGGTAAAGCACAGTAAAGGCTAAGGTCGTTATCATGGCATAGATGACTCTCTTCATTTGCACTACCCAACACTAATGCACCCCCACAGAGAGAATTGCATGCACACTGCTACCACAAAGAAACTCATATTTCACACAAACTCAAGTGCATATGCATGTACAAGACATGTTCATTCCTATACACATACAAACACGAGCACACATTCACCTTTGACACACAGACAAATAGAATCCAGCCAGATCCCAATTAGATAACAGATATACCTGGACTTTGGATACTGTGATCTTTATTTTTATCCTGTGTTTCATAATTGCATGAGGATACTGGGTCATGACAAAACAATAGTAGGGAATACTTCTCACCTACAGTTTATAGGGGTTGTGTTTGTGAGTTAATTTGCTTTTTGAAACTATGGAAATTAATTGACTGTAATCTGTACAATCTTTGTGGTCTTTTGACTGTATATTCATATGTATTATTGCACTTGATTTGTTAAGATTTGATAAAATTGTATACATTTTTTTTATTGATGTATTGCTGACAGTGATCTGAATTTTAACCCAAGAAACAAGATTTTAATAAAATACAAAGACTGTAAACGTCATATTTTTGTGTTGGCCTGACATATAATAACAACTGTGTCATTGAAATGATTGATGTGTATGAGATATTGCTTGTGGAGAAAAACGTATATAGTCCAGGGATTTCCCTTTGACTCAAGTTGTCGACAGTACCCTGTTCCCTGGAACTTAGTGGGGGTCTTCTCTTTTGTGAAATCACACATTCACCTTTGGACATAAGCACACACAATACCTCAGTTGCCAGTTGCCCTTCCCAATTACTGTAAACTGGCGGTGCTGGCTTTTTGGGGCTTCTGACAGATATGGCAGCACTGTATCCTATCTTGAAAAACAGTCCCACAGAGTGCTGAGAATGGATTCTAAAGTAAACACCCTGTGCAGATGAGTTTGGTTCCTTAGACAGCAAGAAAATCATGCTGCTGCCTGTCACCTTTATCTGTGAGAATTTCCTGTGATCATCCACAGTAAAGGGGTGTGATAATGAAGCTGTTGCTAACTGTGGAGGCTGAGGTGTTGGCTGTCATTGAGCGTGACTCAATCCCCTTTTAGTGCCTCTTCTGCAAATATTGTACCTCGCCCAACCTACCCCTGCCCATGCCACAGTCTGTCCTGCTAAATGATTGTCATACTTTAGATGCTGCTGCGTAAAAGACCAGGAGCAAGCCACACGTGCACTTCATAGCATTTTTTGTTCCTACACCTCTTTGTATGAGTTATTTTTTGTGCTTGACAGTGAAACTAGATATGCGGAGAACTCGCAAAGAGTAGAATGTGTTTGTTATTGCACGAGTGACTTGCATGCCAAGACCATCAGGCCATTTAGTTTATTTATTTCAGTCTTTTGCTCAGCTTCTTATCTGTCCCGTGGTCATGCAGTATTATTTAAAAATATAAAATATCACTCCTGGCAGAGTGTGTAAGGGTGGGCGGCGGGGGCAAACTACGTGGCAGTATCAGAGTTTATGACGAACTCCGTGCTTGCCAGTGAAATCCGAATCGCACAATTCCCCAAACTGCACACGCAGAGCGGATTTAACCATCCACCCATTATAAGTTATGCCACCACAAAAAGCATGCCGGAGAGGATACAAAGGGGGCCATACAAGACACCCTGTGCCAAAAACATTTTGTGGATGTACACAGGGGGGGCATAACATGTGCCCCCCGGTGTGCAAGCACATACGTTCCTGTATGGGATGGACTTACGAGTCAATGCCGTGCAGGAACCTTGTGAGGCGTTCCCATTGGGGTGCCTTTCTAAAAAGCATGCCACCTTTTATAAAAGGCACCACAAGGGGAACTGCCATGCCGCCAGACTATGAGTGGGTCATATTCTGGCAGACTTGCAGCACAACTTTGGCAGAGTGGTTTCAGGGAAGATTTCTTGGCTGCACCACCAATCCAACCAAATCTTGTAATTTGACCCTTAGGGTCTACCCCTCAGATACATAACAATATCAAAACAGTTAGAAGAAGGACTGCCTTGTTGTTTTGCTGCCAGAAGGGCTGCCTCTCTGCTGCCATGCTACTCTGCTGCTTTGCTGCTCTGCTTGCTGGGAAGGAAGATTGAACCTGCACCCTTCAACTCAGGCTGAAGGGACTCCAAGGGTCAGCTAGTTGGCCTCCTGTACTGAGCTACAGGGACATAACAAGCTCCAAATGCTCCATGCACCTTCCCAGCTAATTTGCTGTCTGGACCAAAAACTGGACTTGCCTGAGACCTGCTGGCCTCTGCTGGAATGAGTTTCTGACTCTCTCAAGTGGTGCCCCACATGCTCTGGACCCTTGGTGTGGACTCAGTTGAGTTTCCCTGAAGTTTCTAGGCTCTTCACGACCTTGCCCATACCACGTGCGAGAACTGCCAATGCGAAGTTCTGGCGAGCCAACTCTTCAAGCGACAGCATTAATGGCTGTGGTGACCACCAACACGAATCTCCAGCCACGATTGTCTGTGACACCGACTGCATCTTTGTTCTACAGCAATGATCAGCTGTGATGTCCGGTCTGCCCTTCATGCTTCTTCGATGGACACCAGTGATTCTCTCCTTGTACATAACTCACCATTCCACCTCAAATGAAACTTGTTGCTCTAGACTTTAAGGTAACTCTTTCAGCATGACTAACCTGGTCCCTGTATCTGACCTGTGCTCCATCGTGGTCGGCCTGAATTTGTGACTTTAAGCTAGTCTCGCACAACCTGATAGGCATGAGTGGCACTTGTATTTTTGACACTATTTTTTACTTAAACCTTTACAATAGCAAATCTCCTGTTCTACTGGTTAGAGTTTTGTTGTTTTGGTGTCAGATTACTCATTAAATGTTACACTATTGTTCTAAAAGGGTGTGGGGTTTTTCTTGTGGTGTGTTTTCACTTCATCACTGTTTGAAGTGCTGCATACATTCTTTACACATTGCCACTAATTTATGGCTGACTGCTCTGTGCTAAGTTACCAGAGGGTTCCGCACATGTTAAATTACAGCCTGCTTGTAATTTTCCCCTGAAAAGGAATGTGGTTACTGTTTCAGTAGGGTTTCACCGCCCTCCCTCCGACCAGAAAGGCAATTTCTTACACCTACCCACTAATTAGCACACCCCACAGTACCTGGAAATGATGGTGCACAATTAATGCATCAAATTTGCCTGACTACAACACTGGGATTGGAAATTAGAGTGTATGAAGTATTTCTGGTCATCAGCTTCCTAATTCTGTTTTGTACCATTTTGTAGTACTAACTTGCCAATTTGATGCCACATCATAGTACCTCAGAGGCAATTAAAGTGGATACAGACATCTAGCACAGCCTCAGTAATGTTAATGGCTGCATTTACACAGAGATAACTATCATATCTATAACTTAGGCCTTCGTTGTGAGTGTTTTTTTTAATTCCAATGGAGCCAGTTATACAAGTTGATACTGAAATTATGAGAAATTATGAGATCTGTAGGAATACCACAGATCTGTTAGCTTGCATCGGGATATTTTATTGAGAAAAAAGCTGAAATATCAGTGTGAAAGTACATGGGGAAATGAGGAATTACTGAAGAAATTGGACACAGAATTACAGATTCCTGGGTAATTCCTCATTTCTTAGTGGGCCCTCATGGTCCCATTTGAAATGGAATAGGATGCTGACACCCTTGGATATACTGGTACCCATGGAATCTATATCTCCAGGGGTGTGGAAAGTCAAGCCAATTTTCTGGGACACTGATCCCTCCAGGCTCAGCAGTTCCTAACCTTTTGATTTCTGTGAACCGCTTCCAAAATGTTTCTGAAAGACTGAGACCCCATCCTAAGGAATTTCTATTGTTTGAAGCCGGAAACAAATCACAAAAACATAGAAGCAATATACATCAAACAAATACATAAATAATTAAATATTTTATTTAAATCATGAAAAAATATACAAAAACATAATTTCTATTTATTTGGGAAGGTTGGAGGTTCTTTTTTTTTAAATTGCTTTTTCCTAATGCATAATTTCTTTTTGTTGGCAAAAGTCCATACTATATTTTAGTTTGCTCTACTTGTGCCACTCACACAATCAAACTGAAACAACTTAATTTTTAGTCTCCAAATTTTAAAATGTGCAATGCTTTTCATTCATACATGCTCTATTAATATGCTAATGTTATTTAATTTTCTAAACAGTCAAAAAAAATAAGTATCTGTCCCAGACCTCCAAAGGACCACAGATCACATGTCAAGAACCACTGTACACAACTATGTTGCCTTTTTGAGTCCTAATCTAATAATAACTTGCCAAATGTCACAGCTTTGTTGTGGATAGGAATAAATGCAAAGTATATCCTGAGCTAACAAACATTAAAGAGTATATATAAGCAAATGACGAGTCGTGTGTTTCTTCTCTTCTTATTTTATTTTGCAGTGATCCTTCTTAGTACAATCTAGCCGTTGCCAACACGTGTTTCGTCTTATGTGGACCACAGACTTCTTCAGGGCTAAAAATGAGGCTCTCAGTTCCTATGCCTATAACCCAGCTGATAATATGCTGGAAAGTGCAATCCTAATAACTCCAAAACTTGTGTTTCCCAGATTCGTGTAACTGCAAATAAAAAATATACTCCAAATATAGGGAGAGACCATGTGTATTACCAAAAGCCGAAGTAACGTCTTGTTCGGAGAAGGATAACTGGCCAGAAGAAGAGAAGAAACACACGACTCGTCATTTGCTTATATATACTCTTTAATGTTTGTTAGCTCAGGATATACTTTCCATTTATGTTTATAAGGTATTGACTTGCTCATACCTATTTGGTTGTAGATGGATGGCCTAAACCTTATCCTTTGAGCTTTCTTTATTGTTTACATTGCTCTTGCTATCACAATAACCCAGCGCAATTATCACCCAGCCATCTAATCCTGTTTTTGTTGTTGTAGATAGGGTTTTGTCATGGCTCTTTGTTATTCAGGATGGAATTGGTTCACACATAACTTACTGGATGATGAACGCATTTTGTATCTGCAAGGTTTTCAACAGTTTTCAAGAAACAGTTGATTATGTTGGAACAGAGATATTGATTGCATTCTAAAGCAAAGCACTACAGGGACCTCAAGGTCCTGCCTTCAAGAAATTTCCATTTACACTTATTATCGATGACCATCAAGATATGATTGTACCTATTTCCAGTGAGACATGAAGAACAAGGATAGTTCATTATCAGAAAGAAAGCCCAGGCCTGGCTCTTCATATAAGCACCTTGGAAACCACACACCTACGCACCTGCCATAAGGCCTAGATACCGTCTCGTGTGATTAGCACACTATACAAATCAGCATTACATAGCATAATGTAATGTAACATAATCAAGCCTAGCATAAAATAACATAACATATAACATCAAGCATTCCCACTGGGGAAGACTTTGCAAATGTAACTTCCTTGACACGTGTGATGCACACAATTATTCAATTGCTCCTACCCTCTAATTTTCTGATTACTCCATCCAAAAAATACAAGGTATAATAGCCGTTTTCACAAATAACCAGGGTAAGCAGAGCATCAAATTAGCCATCTCTAATGAATCTCTCATGACATCAAATTCCCTCTTCTTTTTCTTAGCAACAAACATTGTGATCTTATCCAGATCCAATATAGCCTCCAATTCCCTTTGTTCAATAAAGAATTAACCTTCTCTGCATTTCATTAGTTCTGAACTTTCAGCGGTATGCAATCTCTATTTTGAATTAGGCAAGATCACAAATTCCTGGAAGAGACTATTTTCAACAGGTTACTGAAAAAGGTAATGCTGGTCCTATAATCTCATTTAAGTAATGACCAAAATCTCTCTTACCCTCTTCTACTATATACTTCAGAAAGCATTGTAAAGTGCCAACTCACGTAATTTAATTAATCCAATATATTGGAGATCCTTATCAGTGTGGCTTTTGCCCATCCTACAGCAATAAACTCTACAAGTTACATCAACGAAGGACATCCGTTCAACCCCAAAAGGAGATAATCTTGCTTCCTTTATGTTAGTAGATCTATCTACAAATTTTGACACCATATCCCACACACTGCTAAAGCAGCGGTTTAAAGATAATTGCACCAAGTATCAGTCATTAAAAGTGGATCTTCTCTTTTCTAACAGGTTGCCATTAAGCTGTGCCCCTTGTACTGACTATCTCAGAATTTAAAGAGATTGTCTGCTTTGTTCTATAAGGTTTTGGCTTGAGTCACAACTATTACATATTTAGGCATTACCTTTAGCAGCTCGAATACATAACTTTGGTGTGAATTGTACACCTATGAGGACGGCACCCAACTGATTGTCCATCTAGACTATACCAATCAACACTCAATCCAAACCCAAAGACTGATTTTGGGCTGTAGCATCACGGATGAACTATAACACCCTCAAGATAAATACAGACAGGTTCGAAGTGGTTATTTCAGGAATATGTTGTCATTGATCTCCACATTATTGGTGGAGAGAGTTGGACAGCCTCTATTCCCATCTTTTTCTGTACAAATCCTAGGAAATATTTTTGACAGAGATCTCGCCTTTCAAAGTCATATTGATAAGATTTTGAATACTTAAATTACTTATCCTAAGCAAAATCATACATCTTCTGCCAGCAGTGCACAGGACAATAGTTGTGTTGTCTGTTCAATGGTGATCTTATATCTGGACTACTGTAACTCGCAGTATGTGTCCTACCTGCCTATCTCATACTCACTTAAAATGCATTCAAATGCCATGACACAGTATGTTCGGGGACTCAATCCACCGGTTTCCAATTAGGAAGAGGTGTACATTTAAGTCACTGCATCTCTTTCATGAAGCTATTCCTTGGGCTACTTCACAGTACAAAAAAAACCTTGAATCCATACATTCCTACAAGATGTCTACAATCACTAGAAGCTAATTATTTTGAGGCTCCCCATTTTGCTAGAGTATGCCTGGGTGGTCATGTCTTTTCTGTGCTTAATGGTAGATCCTGGAGTTCTGTTCCTAAGGGACTACCAATCACCTCCAACATTTTGCAATTCTGGAAAATTCTAAAACCCATTTATTTAACTCTTCATAGACTGTTCTTCAGTTTTTCTTCAGGACTGCACTTTTTCGCAGTGTCTGTATACCCTCCTTTTAGTTAATTGTATGCTATACAAAACTGCATGTCAAATTAAATCAATAGGCCAACACAAATTATAAAACAATGCAGCCAAAGAAAGACAGAATGAAAGGCATCTTGAAACATAAGTGTTAACAAGAAAAGCAAAAACAAAAAATAACAAGAACGAGTTTGATTTAAGTATGTATGACAAGCCACACTATAGCTAGTAGCAAAAATGAATGCCAAGTTCTACTGCCTACTACCAATAACTCACAGGTCACAAACTACAAACTGGTTACTTGCTAGATGGACCACAGAGATTTACAGACTGCAATGCACCACTTTCAGTGTGGGACTGAAGGATGTGAAATGTGCATCAAATCTGGGCCTGTGTTTCTTTGAAGGAAAGACATCTGAATGTTGCTTTATTTTCTCAGAACAAAGGCTTGAATGTCAATTAGGTGTAGCCGAGGCAGCAGCTACTTCCGTATTGCTCTATGCTACTCTTAGCACTGCCCTTGCTTCCTCTGACCTCATGGTTCATGAAGGCAGTGGATGTAAAAGAATATAAGCAGGTCTACAAAAACTGGTTCACCTTCTGCAATATTCTTTAGTTTTGTTTCCTTGTCTTTCCCTTTGGCTGTAAAAGGGACAAGGGGTTATTGTGGTGTCAAGTAAGTTCAAAGGGTTCACAATGTCACTTCATTGCTACTAGAATTGCGGTGAATGGACATCCAGGAATGCAAGACAAAACACTTCAGAACATTGAAAGACACACTGGCTACATATTGTATCCCAATAACTATTGTGGACGTGGAAATCTTTGCTCTATTATTGGTAAATGCAACCAAATCTTATCACCAAATCTTATCAATTCGAAATCTTATGGCTTTTGTAATCATTAAATGAAAATAAAATAAATACATTGTCTCTGTATCAAAGCCAATGCACAGTAATAGACCATAGTTAGACCTGTCTGCCTTGGGATGGTCTTTCCTGGCACTTTGTATTTTCCTCTTCCATTTTTGCTGATCTCACTTTTGCTGACCTTAGGACTCTGCTAACCAGTGCTAAAATGTATACACTTGCACATAAAACATGGTAACATTTTCCTTCCCCCGATATATTTAATTTAAATATAAGTCCCTAGTAAAGTGGTGTTACATGTGCCCAGGGCCTATAAATGATAATGCTAGAAGTGGGCCTGCAGCTCTTATTGTGCCACCCACTTAAGTTGCACTTTAACCATGCCTCCAGCCTACCATTACAGCATGTGTGTGTGCCGTTCTAAACTGCCATTTCGTCTCAGTAAAATAAACTTTTTGCCAGGCCCAAACCTTCCTTTTTAATAAATGTAAGTCACTCCTAGGGTAGGACCTGGACATCCTATAGAGTAGGGTGCAGTGTATTTAAAAAGTAGGACAGGTGCAGTGTATTTAAAAAGTAGGACATATAATTTAAAGTTATACATGTCCTGGTAGAAAAAAAACTCTTAAATGTGTTTTCACTACTGCAAGGCCAACCTCTCCCACTGCACAGCATTGAAGTTAACTTATTATATTTAATAAGATGCAATTTTAAAATGGTAATATGTTACCAGTTAATATTGGTCTTTGGAATTGTAATGAAAAATCCTCTAGCATGATGAACTCAGATTTTAAAATATAAAATTGAAAAGGCCACTTTTAGAAAGTTGATATTTTCCTGCCTCAGCCATTTAGTGCCTGTATCCTGTCTCTAGGCCACATGACTGGGTGTAGCTGACAGTTGGATATGTGTATTCCTCCTGGAAATCCACACACTATAGAGAGCTTAGAGGCGCTTGGATGGGCAATCACTAGCAGGATGGGAGGGCGGAGATGGGCCCAACCCTCCTTACAATTGAATAGGCTATGTCCTGCATTCACACAAAGGGTTGCCTATTGTCGAGGCTCAACTTACTTGAAGTCTCTAAAGAGCGGGAACGAATATGGTCCTCCCTCTACCTCCAAGGAGCAATCCCTAGCAGAGTTATAAATAGTGCCAATGGCTATGCCCAGAGGAACAGGGGTTAAGGAAATGGGAAGGAGAAAAGGGAGAAGCAAAGATTACTATTTGAGGGTCTGTACCACAGCAAACACTCACCTCAAATGGAAATACCTATGCGTGATACTCTGAAAAGGAAATACAAGAATACTGTTAGGGATGACGTACAACAAACAGGCAGAACTGAGACTTGATTCCTTCCCCTTTATCTCAGGACACAACTCACCTAGGTTATCCAAGAAATCTGCGCACTATAGATTGGAGGTACTTGTAATTTCAACCCAAGGAGAAAGAACATAGTTTTTCATAGATCCCAATCATGGGAAGGTGAGGTATTACCCATGGCATGTGTTCAGGGCTATAACTCTTTCCAATGCTGTTCCATCTATAGCACATGCATGTCTTGGCAAAGTCTTAGCAGTGAATAGATGGAGCAACAGGCTCAGTGCACTGACCTGATAGGTATTGATTGTATTTTACTCTTTCAGCACTAGGAATGTGATGCAAAAATCCCAGTGATTCCCAGTAAGGATAACAATGGCCATCCACAGTGCAGTCAGGTAAGTAAATTAAGTACTCCTTGTGTTTACTTTGTTCGCCCTAAGTTGGCAGGGTTTGCCCAGACGTGGGTCCCTTGCTCACTTTGCCACTGGATTCAGGCTAGCCTGGCTGATGATGGCTGTTAGCCAGAAACCGGTCCCAGGATGCTTATTTCCGGTCCAGGAAAGACATGGCTTGGCAGTTTGGGCTGAACTGTTCCCGTGAGGCACAGGGTCAAGACTGATTTGCATATAGCTATGTCTAAACTGGGGTGGCCAAGTGAGCTAAAGAATCATGATGGATTCAACCCAGATCTGTGACTAGGGGAGAGTGTCTGAAAAGTTTCAGCGCTCCGTCCATCATCTCCTTGTGTTTGCTTTGTTCGCCCTAAGTTGGGAGGGTATGCCCAGACGTGGGTCCCTGTAGTGACCGGATATTTTGTCCTATTTCTGAGTGATGGTGCCTTTGGTCTACTACCATCCTAGTATAGTGGTTAGATCCCTATTTTTAGCCTATTTGTAGGGCTTGCCTATTGGCTTTGGCATGATTCTATGTCTCTTTTGCCTCTTTTCGGGCCTAGAGGCCTAAACTAGAGGGTAGCCATCTTTCCTTTGCAGTATTTATCTATTTGCAGTGTTTGCCTATTGGCTTTGGCATGATTCTATGTCTCTTTTGCCTCTTTTCGGGCCTAAAGGCCTAAACTAGAGAGCAGCCATCTTGTCCTCCTGCCTCAGTTGTGTGAGGCGCTTGTAGGTCAGAAGTGATGTTTAGAGTTGAGCCTGCTATTCACTAGTTAGAAACCGGTGAGGACCGTCCCTTATCGAAGGAATGTGCTTACTTCCCCGGGCTCTAGACGCAACTACAGCTGGCCACTGTGGGAGCGCAGGGAGCGTGGGGCCTGGTACAGGAATTCGGTGGGAGGCAGGGTGCTTGCTGGAAATTTCCATGAGCAGAGAGCCTCCCATATTATCAGAGAACAGAAGAGCAGAGAGGTCAGATGGTTTTTGGAATTGAAGCAGTCAGATGATTTTTGGAATTGAAGAAGTCGGTTGGATCAGTTTGGTCAGACGATTTTTGGAATTAAAGAAGTCGGTTGGATCAGTTTGGTCAGATGGAGTCAGTTGGTTTGCAGAGCTGGAGCTGAGAGCTGGAGCTGTGAGTTGAACAGCTGATCTGTGGAGCAGTTACCAGGCAGATGGAAGAGTTGGAATTGTTAGTAGACGATGAAGTTACATTTGGAGTGCAGTTGGAGTGAAGCTAGTACGCTGGTGATGGTGAAGTAGAGAGAGTCCTGATTCCACC
Source organism: Lissotriton vulgaris (assembly GCF_964263255.1). NCBI lineage: Eukaryota > Metazoa > Chordata > Amphibia > Caudata > Salamandridae > Lissotriton > Lissotriton vulgaris. The sequence goes on along the minus strand of NC_141698.1, from coordinate 980,298,691 downwards.
AGAGAGAGGAACAGACAGTTGGACCCTCCTTAACAGGGTGAGGTATTCTTAGCTAGTTTTCACTATATATAATCATTCATCCCCCTTTTGTTTTCTAGGTTATATTTAGGTTATTATTGCAATGTTTTCTTTGTCTTGTTTTCTGTCTAATAAAGACCCCAATACCTGCCTGTACATCAGGATTAATCACTTTTCTTTCAGCCATGTGTGAATTGTTATTTTAGTGATAAAGCTTCCTTCTTGTCACTCTAATAAAGAGACCCCAATGTGCATTAGTATCATTTGTATGTTTTCCTTTGGGAGGGAGTAAGTGGTCTTTTCATAGCCAGGTGCTGATGTACAGAAGGCTGGTGATCCCCTTCTTACAGTTGACTGAAGACAGTGAAGTGTACTGCTTCTGATCAGAGAATAACTGCAAATGCATTAGTCAGATCTGTGTATCTTTTAGGTGTGTATGTGTGCATTCTCATGATTAATTATTTTCCCTTTCATCTATATTGCTATTCCTCCTTGTCATCCTGTTAGTGTGTAAAGAGGCCCCAATATGTAGTAATTGCACTTGAGAGTTGTTTACTAAGACAGAATTAACCTTTCTTTTTAGCCAGGTGCTGTCGTATAGAAGGATGGGCAATTCCCTTCTTACAGGTAACTGAGAAATGGAAGACAGGGTAGTTTTGATAGGAAATAACTTCCATTGAATATTAGGTACTTAGGAACTTCCCAAAAGAGAGAGAGAGAGCATAAGGTATTAATAGGACAGTGAGATCGCTCAATATAGGGTGTTAATGAGAACACCAAATGGGATTGGTGTGTAATGAGATTGCTCAAAATAGGGCATTAGTGAGAACACCAATTGGGATTGGTGTGTAATGAGATCGCTCAAGATAGGGCGTTAATGAGAACACCAATTGTGGTTGGTGTGGTAGAGTGAGCTGCTTTCCACTATGAGAAGGAGGGTAGAATAGTCCGGGCCAGATTGTCGCGGGGCTATAAGGTAAGATCATAGGATGAGACATGGAATTCCGTAGTTATTATTGACTATTCTTAGTAATCCCTTAGATTTAGCAGTGTTTTTGATGATATAAGCTTGTATATTGCGAGTGCCCCATTCCTGGGTAAGTACTCAGGAACCATTGTAAACAGGGTCCGGGAAGGGATGGTGTTACGTTTTGGCCGGGTTGGTTGTATCTAGGTGAGTGGGTGATTTTTGGTCCGAGAATCCGGTCATTACAGTCCCTTGCTCACTTTGCCACAGGATTCAAGCTAGCCTGGCTAATGACGGCTGTTAGCCAGAAACCCGTTCCAGGATACTTGTTTTCGGTCCAGGGATGACATGGCTTGGCAGTTCGGGCTGGACTGTTCCCATGAGGCACATGGTCAAAACTGATTTGCATATAGCTGTGTCTGAACTGGGGTGGCAAAGTGAGCTAAAGAGTGATGATGGATTCAACCCAGATCTGTGACTGGGGGTGAGTGTCTGAAAAGTTTCAGTGCTCCGTACATCATCTCCTTGTGTTTGCTTTTTTCGCCCTAAGTTGGCAGGGTATGCCCAGACTTGGGTCCCGTGCTCACTTTGCAAGTGGATTCAAGCTAGCCTGGATGATGACGGCTGTTAGCTAGAAACCGGCTGCAGGATGCTGATTTCTGGTCCAGGGAGACATGGCTTGGCAGTTTGGGCTGGACTGTTCCCATGAGGCACAGGGTCAAGACTGATTTGCATATAGCTGTGTCTAAACTAAATGTGGACGAATTTGTGCGAAATGGCAAAAAAAATCTGCGAGTTCGCAAATTTTTGTGCCATTTGCACAAATATGTGACCACGCGTGCCTGTAACTTTGCCAGCGCGCCAAAAGGCGCCTAGGTACTTTGAGTGAGCTGGACATTATAGTGGGGACAGGCAGGAAGACGTTTTATAACGCTAGTGTGTGAGGGACAGGGCCAAACGGGCGGGGCTTCTATGCGAGTTCACATGCATCTTGTTTATAAAGGGTCAGAGACCGAGCAGAGCAGCAGATCAGGAGAAAGCAGCCTTCTGGTCACAGGAGCTACACGGGGATGGCGCTCGGGAAACTCATGGATGCAAAAATATGTTTGGCACAGGACCCCAGAATCCTTCAGATGTCCAAGATAGCTCTGCTGCGCGTGTTGGTTCAAAGCCATTCGGATCCTGCTCAGTGGGTTCAAGAGCATGCAGCTGCTGCTGCTGGATAATGTCCCATCTCATACTAAACTGCCCCGTACAGGCATATGCTGGCGCTGGGCAGTAGGGTACATGTGCATACCGGTGCCAGGGGGGACACGTGTTTATTGGTGCTGTGTAGCAAGTTATGACTTTACATTTTGACTGCACCAGATGGTGGTACCACCCACACTGATCAGGAGCATCCAGGCACCAGACGTCATGGTGCAAGAGCATAAAGGTGCCGTGCGGTACGGATATATATGTACTGGGGCAGGGGGCATTTAGCATAATTTGTGCTCACACCCAGAGGGCTCCCAGGTAATTGAGCACAAATGATTTTCAAACTGAGAGGGCTCCGGGACAGTTCAGCAGCACGGGGGCTCACACCCACTGGGCCCCGGAGCAGTTCAGTAGCGTGTGGGCTTACAACCCCTGGGCAGCTCAGCAGCGTGGGGGCTCACACCCACAGGGTTCCCGGGCAGATTAGCAGCGCCACCCTCTCGTTCATCACTGCGACCCTCTGGTTCATCACTGCCACCCTCTGGTACACCACTGCCACCCTCTGGTTCATCACAGCACCCTCTGGTTCACCCCTGCCACCCTCTGGTTCATCACTGTCGCCCTCTGGTCCATCACTGCCACCCTCTGGGTCACCACTGCCACCCTCTGGTTCATCACTGCCACCCTCTGGTTCATCACAGCACCCTCTGGTTCACCCCTGCGACCCTCTGGTTCATCACTGCCACCCTCTGGTTCATCACTGCCACCCTCTGGTTCACCACTGCCATCCTCTGGTTTACCACTGCCAACCTCTGGTTCATCAAAGCACCCTCTGGTTCACCACTGCCACCCTCTGGTTCACCACTGCCACCCTCTGGTTCACCCCTGCCACCATCTGGTTCATCACAGCACCCTCTGGTTCACCACTGTCACCCTCTGGTTCACCACTGTCACCCTCTGGTTCACCACTCCCATCCTCTGGTTCACCACTGCCACCCTCGGGTTCACCCCTACCACCCTCTGGTTCATCCCTGCCACCCTCTGGTTCACCACTGCCACATCTGGTTCACCACTGCCACCCTCTGGTTCATCACAGCACCCTCTGGCTCACCACTGCCACCCTCTGGTTCACCACTGCCACCCTCTGATTCACCCCTGCCACCATCTGGTTCATCACGTCCACCCTCAAGTTCATCACTGCCACCCTCTGGCCGTGGCCCATATGCAGCCTTCCTGGAAACCTTCCCTGTGAGATGCACGTTCCTTGAGGCCTTTTGCAAAGCTGGTAAAAATTAAGGCTGATAGGTAAGTATGCCGCAAAGACCATGCTTTCCAGGGCCATGCACACCTTCAACAAAATATATTTATAGATTTTTTATTGAATGCAAGCTGTTGCTTTCATCATTACTGAGACCTCTAATTTATCCATACCATTAGATGCCACTGAATGCCAGTTGTTATCTTTTCCTGCAGAAGATTATTATAATGCTTAGAAGTTTGTGCTTATGGCACCCGACTAAAACTACTTCAGGTCACACAAAAACACATCAGCCCTGCTTCTGTTACTACTCTTTCCCACAATGAGACTCTAAGAAACCTCAGTCCTTGGCCACCCTCAGCACTGGACCTTACAGACATTCAGGGAATGTGGGAAAGGAAACATCCTTAAGTGCTTCACGAACTTCAACAACAATTTCGTCAGGAAGGCGTCTGCACACCACATGTACCTGCTCTTGCATGTTGAGCATGCCACTGTATATATTTCTCTGATGATGATCCTAAGCACTAAGGTGGCCTCCACTTTGTACCTTCATGGCCCTTTGAGTACACCTTGCCAAAGGGTTCTGTTAGGAGAATTTTCACTGGTGACAAAGACATAGTTTCCTCACTTTTAGTGACCATTGAGGTTTGGATTTGGAGTCTGATGATGATTTACCAATGCCATCTATCATCTTGGGCTACAGCTCCCCACAATGTTCCCTAAACCTAAACCCTAAAACACTCTGCTTTCCTTTGCTCAACCTTAAAAGTAAACCCCTGTTTCAACCACACAGACTTTGCTATTCAAGTCTCAAGAGTAGTCTCCACTCAAGCATGCTCGTCTTATTTATACCATTGGCTCCACATGCACCTATCTATTCTCCTTCATTCGTTGCTCATGTCGCAACCCAAGAAAAAGCACTCACAGCACAATCAAGTGCTGCCCAGGCCACATCATCGATATGGCTGGGACCTCAGTGAGGCCAATAGGCATTTTTTGCATAATTAGGAAGCTGATCCTATTAGGCTTAGAAGTTGAGCCCACTGAGAAGAATGTATTTTTAGGGAAACCTATTTACAGCCACAGTCTGTGCAGGTAATAGCAGTGGGGCAGTGTAAGGGGGATTCAGAGGGACGATGCAGAGGGAAAATTAAATAAATAATTATTTTTTTCAGCATCGTTCCTTGGAATCCCTCCTTACATGGCCCCACCGACCCACCGTTGTCACCTGCATGGACTGCGGCTGCCTATGTAACTGTTTCTGCAGAGTACGGAAAATTAATCATTAGGCACCTGTACTCCCTGACTGTAGCCACTGGCATGACACGCTCTAGGGTTCCCGTTGGCAGATTACTGCTTGAAATTCCTCCCTGAATATCATTGCCAAGTTTGCTAACCTCATTCCTCCTTTTTTTTCAGTTTCAAAAATAGCTTTATTTAAAGTATGTCAAAAAGAGTAACATGAAATATCACATATGACAGTATCAAAGATAAACATTACGAAACATGATATACATGGCAGATGAGCAAAAGAATTGTATATAGATCAAGGGTTCAGAGAATTATAAATGGATAAAGAGAAAATTAATAACAGGCATACAAATTATATGAAATACAAATAGCAGGTAACAAGGACTAGGAAATTAAGGAGTTTGAGCAACTTCTTGAACAAATGATGTTGGAGCAAAGGATCTTTTAGCACTTCTATCTAAAAATTCTGTACCAGGAGACCATAAGAACAGGCTCTTATGTTTTAGAGATATGGGAAAAGCAAAAGTTGTGTCAAGTCTGTGATTATGGCAAGCATAATACCACGAAGCCAAATATGAAAATTTGGAGGCATCTTTCCAGTTTTTCGTGATTTGTTGAAACGCAGTAGCTAATAAAAAGATCAACTGCCTAGGAAAATATTAGCAAATGTAAGAGGGGTGGAAGACGCAAAAATAATGTTGATTTGGGACCAAACCTTTTCCAAAATTGTAAGACGGGAGGACATGAAAAGAGTAAATGATGAAAATCTGCTCTTGAAGACCTGCAGGACCAGCAGGAGTCAGGGATGTCAGAGTGCATTGTATGCAAGGAGATTGGTGTCAGGAATAGCTTGTTATAAATGAAAAAGAGACTTTGTGTGGTGTTAGCAGCTCTGGAAGCTCTCCTAATTTTTAACAAAAGTTTATCCCAAATATGTATGGGCAAATGTAAGTCTAGATCTGTCTCCCATGCAATTTTAATCTTAGTTTTGGCTCATGGTGTAAGTGGAGAAAGCAAACATGTGCAAAGGGTGGGAGCCTTGGGTGATTTACGTAAAATAGTTGACCAAGGGTGATCAGAAGACAAAGGAGAAATGGGTACAGATTTACAACAAGAATAGGAATCCAGAATAGCAGAGCACAAAATTAGAAATTTATTAGAAAAAGATGAAGGCAATTGATAGAGGGAGCGAGCTATGGACAAAGTCAAGAAAGGTCCGTTTTCAAATAATTGATGCACCCAAAGAATGCCTTTGTCCCTCCAGGTTTTCCAATAAATTGGTTTACCCTTAACACAAATAAACTGATTGTGCCAGATAGCAGAGCTAAGAAAGGTATATAAATCATGCAGTTCAATAAGAAGGAATTTATTCAAGGTATTACAAGTGTATTTGACAATTGGGGTGTGTAAAGTATGCGGTTTTCTAGTAAAAGATAAATATTCTAGAAGGGAAAATGGGGAGAGAAGGGATTTTTCCAAATGAATCCATGAAGGTAGATCTGGAGAGGGAGTTGATAGCCATTTAGAGTTAAGTTTTAATAAAAATGCCATGTGATATTTAGGGAGGTCAGGAAAGCGAACCCCTCCTTCAGATTTCGGGCGTCATAACTTGGATAAGGACATTCTGAGTTTTTTGTTTAACCAAAGAAAAGAAGTAAGAATAGAGTTAATTTTACGAAACCATTTTGTGGGAATAAAAACAGGAATATTGGATAAAAGATAAAGAATAATGGGTGTTAGCAATGGGTGTTAGCATCATCCTATTAGTGTCAAGCCGGCCCCACCAAGAAAGATGTAGAGGGTGCCATTTGGTTGTGAGGGAGCTGAGTTTCTCAACACACTTATTAAAATGTAGGTCAATTGATGTTTTGATGGAAGTGGTAAACCAAACACCTAAATACTTTAAGTGGGCCAGGTTCCACGTGAAATTGGAGATGGAAAAGTCAGCTTTAAAAGTGTATTTACACAGAGGTAAAATTTCGCACTTATCATTACTTAGTTTGTACCCCGAAACTAGAGAATTTGACTCGACTTCCATCAAGAAAGCCGGTAAAGAATGTTTGGGTATAGAAAGAAATAGGAGAACATCATCTGTGTATGCAGCCAATTTAATTTGTAAAGATTTAGAAGTGTAGCCCACAAAGGTTGGATTCTCTCTTATTTTAGACAAGAAGGGTTCTAAGGCTAAATTAAAGAAGAGTAAAATAGGGGGAAGTAAGGCCATTAGTGAAGATAGCGGCTTTGGGGGATGAATTAAGCAAAGAAATCAAGGAAATGATTTCTGGACCAAAACCAAATCATTTAAGAGTTTGAAAAATAAAAGGCCAATACACCCTATAAAACGCTTTCTCTGCGTCAAGGGCAATGGCACCAAGAGGCTCAGGGAGACTTGAAGATTTGGAGATGATGTCAAAAAATAATCGGGTGTTATCGTTGATAGATCAGCCTTTAACAAAGCCTGATTGTTCTATCCCTAAAAGATGAGGTAAAAGAGATTCTAGCCGAGAAGCTAGGGACTTGTAAAATATTTTATAATCTATATTGACCAGAGATATGAGTCTATAATTTTTGCAAAAACGCAAATCTTTCCCCTCCTTTGGAATAAGACAGATTAGGGCTTCCATAAAAGTACCAGAAGAGTGTCCAGAAGAAAGAAAAGAGGATATTAAAGTATGTAGCTTAGGGATAATAAGTTTGGCAAAATGTAAAAAGAATTCTACGGTAAAACCATCAGGTCCTGGGGCTTTGTACTTTTTAAGGGAGTTAAGAGTGTTAAGTAAATCAGTCTGAGTTAAATCAAAGTTGAGAGGGTCGAGGAGTGAAGTAGGAGGAGAAGGTTTAGGAATCGAAGAGAGATAGAGGGAAATATCATCATCAGTGGGATAAGATTCAGGGGTGTACAATTTTTTTTAGAATTGAACGAATTCTTGTAAAATCTCAGCATCATTATGTATGGAATTATTGGAATCAGATAAAATGGATTCAATATGAAGCTTGTTCTGTTTGGTTTTCAAATAATTTGCTAATAATTTGCCGGATTTATTCTGGCTGCCATAGAATTTAGAACTAGTTTTTAAAAGGAACAAGGAGGCAGCATCAGTTGTATCCTTACTATATTGAATCTTGGCATTGATGAGATTAGTTAAACAGCCTTTTGACTTGGAGGTGTAGTAAGTGTGTTCTAGAGATTTTATTTTTGAAAGGAGTGCTTTATTTATAGTCCAAAATGAGTTACGTTTAGCTGAGGTGTATCTAATTATAAAGATCATTCCTCCTTTGATCATGCCTATTCTACTATCAAGGGCAGTCGGTAACAAGCGGGTTATCCCGCTGTCTGCAGGAGCCAGCTAACTTGCCTTTTCTTTCCTGAGAGACTTTCTGCCCAAACCCTCAATTCCTAAGCAGAAGATTCAGAAGAGACAGAACTGGGGAGACAGTGCCTGTGCTGGAGGCCTCTTTCAGCCTTCCCAAGCTTCTTCCAGATTCTCTTCTTCCAGAAGCTCTTCTTCCTGCTTCTTCTCACTCCTTTACTCCACATGGGGGTCAGACTCACATTGTTGTTTTCATTATTCTGTTGTTTGATCCAGTTTGTTTTCTGTTCATGTTGCGCCTTAGAAAGTTTAAGTGCTGTTCTCTAATAGCTGCGGTTCGTGTAGGTTCTAGGGGAGGGGTGGTGGGGCCGGGTAATGGGGGATTTCGAGGGACGATGCAGAGGGAAAATTAAATAAATAATTATTTTCCATCTGTATCATCCCTCGAAATCCCCCCTTGCCTGGCCCCACCGCCCCACCGCTGTTACCTGCATGGACCGTGGTTGTTCCCCAATCAATGGTTCACCAATCACAAAAGGAAGAGGAATACGTTTTAGCTGTCAGGTAGCTGCTGTGACATAAAAAGATTGCTACTTATGTTGGTTTTGATAAAAGCGAGGAGAACAGTTAAAGAGATATCTGCCTTATAACAGCACCTCTTTTCCTTGCTGTGAACTTGTAAATTACTTAATAGTAAGCAGCCACCATGAACCATGAAAGAGAGGATATATTATATTATTGTAGAGTCCTGAATAATAACATCCATAGCTCCTTTGACCGAAAATTGTATGTATTCAGTATTTTTTTAGTGCACAACTCACCCAGGAGGGTGTCTTGTAACTGAAGCAGGAGCTGTATAGATCAAGCATGGGTTGGGGCTAGGTGAAAAGCCAGGTCTCCAGTTTCTTGTGGAATTCAATAATTGTGGAGGCTGCTCTGATGTGCAGGGAAAGGACATTCCAGACTTTTGGAGCAAGTTCGGACAAGGCATGACCGCTGGATCTGGTTCTGCATATGCAAGGTCTGTTTGTGAGTAGGAGTCGTGCTGAGCGGAGATGTCAGGTAGGTTTGTGACTGAAAATATTATAAGCAAAAAACCTACATTTACTCACAATACTTTCAAATGCACAGTTATCACTGTTAGGTTCTTTTTAGAATCATTCAGATGTAACATTTTCAAGTGTGTATAAAAAGTGCCTAATATGAGTTTTGAAGAGTTTTAATGATGTTCTCTCGTACTCACCCTGCATGTCAACAATGGTTATAAAAGTTTTATTAAAAGACAACGCTTAAAATACCTACTGAGCTCAATTAAGACAGGTAATTATGCGTGTGGCGACAATAAAATCCTGCACTGTTCTTGTTTAATGAGGCAGAAATTCTGTGTATGATGAGGTTTATAAATGGGAACAGCATGGCGATTATTGATGCATAAATTGCAAAACAACAACACCGATTGCTCATGTTTCTGTTGATGGAAAACAATTATAAAAAGATTAAGTTAGGCAAAGGCATAATTACGATTGCAAGATTTGTCTAGGGGCATACATGTCAAAAACGGAAATACAAATCTTGAGCATTTGGTTCTGCAAATATCCTATTTTATTCTTGAACTAGTATTATGGGCTGCTTAGAATCCATAAACTATATTATTGGTTGAGCATTTTAAACACCTCTTAAGAGATGGATGTGCATCTTTTTTCTGTAACCATCGATATAAGCAGGGATATTACAGGTTTAAGTTACAGTGACACCGACATAAACAAACCCAGGACAAGCAGATTCGAGGTTTTTGCTGGAAAACCCGAACAATCCAGAGACAATGTAGAGACTCCGCACTCCTAAAGATACAACTTCTAAATCCCTTTGTGAATAGCAAACAATCATAAACTTACACAAAATGGTAAAACAATCATTAACTTACACAAAAGAGTAAGTCTACTTTTATGAATTAGGCCCTATTATTCGGACGTCTGTACAGCACTATCAAGTTACAGTTTAAGAGATATTTCTAGTGGTTAGGTCTGGCTGAGTATCATGAATAGCCTTAGAAAATCTAACAAAGTGAAAGTCTATCTGATGAACCAGAGTAATCCACCTTCCAGATGAGCATGGAGCACTAAAGCCTGGGAGAGACACGGTTCATACTAGGTCCCGTTGAACTAAAGGGGTCCTTCATTCACAACTTGTAAAAATCTCATTTGGCCAAATGTTCCTGGTCAGCACATATGAGAGATTTCCTTGAGATCAGAAATATTAGCAGGATGGCATCCCGCAAACTGGTATTTGGGAGGGTGTAAGAACTCCAGCAGAATTATGAAGGGAAGAGTCAGTGAAATTTCCCACATGTTTTATTTATCTACAGAGTTGTGTAAAATAATTGGCAACCTGGGAGTTGTGCCCTAAAAAACACAATATTGATGGGACGGAAGACTGAAGATAGACTATCGAAAATAATGTATTTACATGTAAGTAAGTCTAGCTCTTCTATCCCTAACTCAACATATATATTCCTATGTAGTAAATATATATTTGAGATACGTTGTTGTGGAGTTAGGAATAGTAAATATATTGTTTCCTATATTCATTTACCTTTTGATATTCTTGCACCATAATATTGCTGGTGATGGTATTCAGTAGTACAACCACTTGAATAAAAGTTACAGTTAACACTGTTCTGGCTCAGTGAATTGATCATAAACATCACAATATAGGTTAGGGAGCTAACACACATTCTGCAAAGGCCTATGTGTTCCCAGTGAGAGTCCGGATATACTGCGTGCAAAAAAACTAAGTTGGCTATTGGACTTGACAGACATATCTGTGTATAATGTCAGGTTAAATCGTCAAAAATAGTTTGCACGGTTAGCATTCCAGCTCTTTAATATAGCATGTTATACGAAAATCACAGAGTTACATTCTAAATAAAATAGTTCAATTGTGTAATATGTTTTGTTACAATTCAGGCAAAATAAAAGCGCAGTGAATTATGCACAGGGGGCCTCATTTATGAAAAGTGACGCATCGCTGCGTGAAAACAGCGATGCGTCACTTTTCACTGCGCACTCCTTACGACATTCCTGATGCGTCATATTTAATGTATGACGCATCATGTCGCAAGGAGTTACAGATACGTCAGTATTTCTGACGTATCTGTAAGCGCAAAAGTGACGCATTGCTGGAGTGTGTCACAAAAGTGACGCAACTCCAGCAATGCGTCCTTTCACATGGGGAAAGCCCCATGTGAAAGGGCTTGCGTCAGTCTTACGCCTGCTGTGAGGCAGGCGCAAGATTTTGACGCAACAGCGTCCTAAAAGTGACGCAGTGAAATCTCATAGATTTCACTGCGCCACTATTACGAGGCTTTTTGCGGTGGAACGCCCCCTCTGCATACATTATACCAGACGCAGGTATAATGTGGCGCAGGGGTTTAAAAAGTGACGCATCTACCTAGATGCGTCACTTTTTAAATATGGCGCAACAAGGCGCATTTTTTACACCGCTGGTGCGTCACAAACAGTGACGCACCAGTGGCGTAAAACTGACGCAAGGCCTTCATAAATAAGGGCCCTGGTGCATACTGGTGCATCTAATTTACATTCAACATGTTGAATGTTTGCACCTCTTCATTATCCGAGGGTTGATAACATATGTTCCGTTGGGTAGTAGCATCACTATTAATAAAATGAAAAGAAAACTATTTTAATTGCTTGTTATATGAATTGTTTGTCTAATTACACTGACAGATTAAGAAGATTAAACACATTCAAATCTGAAATTATCTCTTGGTACCTCGCTCAGTGACGTTCAGAGTGAATCCTTTCTTCATTTCTCGGGGACTGATTGGGTGGGCAAAATATGAGGTTTCTTCTCTGTGCTGATTGACAGCTATCTGCTCCAAGCCAGGACATAACTGAGAGAAATGGGATTACTGACTGTCCGTGAAGTGAAGCCCTTGTGTCTGGAATGCTCTGGAAATTAGAATTAAAGTTTTATATATAGAGTAACCAGAAATCCCTGATTTACGAGGAAAGTCACTTTTATTTCGGTGTGTATCCCGATGTCCTAAAACATTTCCTTTTTTTTTTAGGAAAATAAATATGTTTCTCAGCATTGAAGAGAGGGTCTGTTGAATATGCGCGCTGTCGTTGGGCGGAGGCTGCTCTTGTGAAATCACAGCATGGCCTGAAGTGAATTGTCCTAAATGCCTCCCTGCTGCCGTGCCCGCCTCATGCAAGGCAGTGAGGTCTTAAACAGTGATTAGTTCAGATGTGCCAGAGGTGGCCCTCAATCAGGGCCCAGGCTTCACTTTTCCTCTTCCTCCACACTTTTTCGTAGAGCAGAAGGGGGCATAGAGGGGGTTGTTTTCTGGAACATTGTTTTCAGGCGTTTTCTCTCCCAATCATTGAAGTGTCTTAAGCCCTCAAGAGAAGCTTGCACAATTCATATAGCTGAGCTAAGCCTGAAAAATGGGTTCTGAATGTATGTTTTTCACAATAGGTAGACATTGCATTTGATTCCCGTTATGAATCCATATGCATCTCTCCATCATCTTTCTCTCTACCTTTGAGGAATGCATTGAAACTAAACCAGTCTCACTTTTCTACTTTGCTAGCTGGGACTTGTAGTTCTTTTTTTTTTTTTTTACCTTTTACGAATTGTTGGTGGGCGAGCAGCTGAAAGCTGCAGCCACATGCAGGCTTTGGCTCATTCCAAGGCCATCTTGGCTTTCGTATGGCTTCAGCCTGGCACCATCCTCTTACTTCATACAGCAGATTTAAAAGCAAAGCAATACCCTTTAATGTAATAAAGGGCAGAGAAATTAATACCAAACTAGTTGTTGAATTCCACAACGTTAAAGCAGAAAATCCTTGATCGATCCTGGCTTTCTTGCTTGACCAAACAGTAAGCCCCTGGGTAAATATTTTATTTCACCGAGCCTCATCTTTCTTCAGAATAGCTGAAAGACATGAAAAGGAATATCCTTATCGTAATCAGTGACCTCAAAGAGTTCCCTCATTCACAATACCCACCACGCCAAATGATACATTGCAACAAAACCTAGTTCTTTTTTCGTAGATCGCCGTAAAGCGTGCCCGCACAGCTGGTGCCTCCATTTCCGGTTTGTGAGAAAAACAATACTTAATCAAGTGTGACTAGCAGCATTCACCCCTCATGTGCACAGGAGGTATTGAGAATGAGGGAACTCTTTGAGGTCACTGATTAAGATAAGGATATTCCTTCTCATGTCTTTCAGCTATTCTGGTCCTGAGGAGAATCCCCATATCTGGAGGGAATCGAAACGCATAGACAACGGCGTTTAGGCTAATCAAAAGAAAAATTTGTAAATATTGGCAATTGAGTTTTTTCTATTGCGTTGATGTCCTTTTCTGGATTTTGTATTAAGCTTCTTTGTACTAAGTTTGTTGTACAAAGTGTCTTCTCAATGAAATAATCTGTAGAAGCAATGACTCCTTTCCTGGCTTTGGGGTGAAACACATTCTTCCTTTTGTTCTAATTATTCTCGGGGGATGTCCATCCTTATATGCAGGGGGCTCTCATGGCAAACTTCTCAAGTGGTTGTTGACCCAAGGAGCATTTTGTGATTCTCCATGGCACCCTACAGGCCCCAATAGTGACGACCTGGACTTCACTATTCAGGGACAGAATATTGCGCATCTTTGGCACCATATTCTGTCCCTGGGACCTGCTGCGCTCCTTTGGGGAGGGGACTTTAATGTAACCATGTCCACTGCATTAGATCGTTCTGGCCCCTGTGCTCCCCACCCGTGTGCTGTTGCACTTCTTGGCTCTATCCTTGCTGACAACTCCCTGTTTGATGCATGCGCCCTAAAGTGTGTGAGGGCACTTGCATCACTGGAACTCGTGATTGCCGGTCCCATCTCGATCTCTGGATTATCACTCAAGATGTGCTCTCCTGACTCACCTCCGTTGATCACCTGCCACGCACCCTCTCTAATCATGCACCTGTTTGCCTCTGTTTACGTTTCCCCCAGACCCATTGTTGCGCATTCTCTTGGCGGCTTCTTCTCAATGCATTGTGGGACTCTGTCTTTTGCGACGAGATTCAAACCGCGATCACTAACTATTTTGAGCTAAATGACGGTACGATGGAATCCCCTTCTATGCTCTGGGAGGGTTTTAAAGCTGTCATTCGCAGGGAATGTATCGCCAAACCGTCCGGTGTCCTACGCTCCATTCGCCACGCTCTCGACAAATTGAAAATGGAGATTAAATCTCTGGACTCCTCTGACGCTCGGGATCCCAACCCTGATACACAAGCCCAGATCAGAGGGAAACTTACTGAATTTGCTGATGAGGCCAACAGAGAACTATCGTTCTTTGGTATGGAAGCTTGTGCGCGCTGTTTTGGCAATGGCGACCGCCCTGGGAAAACCCTGGCCAACCTCCTCCATCCACCTTGTGCCGCATCCTATATAACCGCCCTCCAGGATTGTTGCCCTGGTAGGACCACTTCCCCTGAAGAGATGAAGGCACGATTTGCAGCTTTTTACACACAACTGTTTACGGATACACCACCCTGCTCAAGGTTCTTGACCAATACTTTGACCCCCTCCAGCTCCTTTGGCTCAATAACCACCACCAGGAATTTCATGATGAGCCCTTTTCCAAAGTAGAAATTCTAGCCGCCATAAATGGTATGCCTGGTAACAAGGCCTCCGGTCTGGACGGCCTGCCAGTCTCCTTCTACAAAACATTCGCTCCACTTCTAGTTCTGCATTTGGCCGCTAAGTACAATGAGCCCTTCGAAAACAGCCACTTTCCCCCTCGCTTCGCAAGGCTACACTCACTCTACTCCTCAAGCCGGACAAACCCCCCCCCCCCGAGTTGTGAGACTCCTACCGCCCCCTGTCACTTATTAATACGGATAATAAAATATTTGTCAAGTTGCTTGCTTCTCGTCTTCTTCTCATGCCGCACATTGCCCTCCCGGATCAGGCTGGCTTTGTCCCCAGCTGTGTGACTTCCCACAATCTTCGGAGCATCTTCTCCGTCCTCCACCAATTTAATCCAGCGCTCCCTGCAGTGGCCGGCTTACTTGTTGCCACTAAAGCCTTTGTTAAAGAATTCCAAAGAGAATTCTCAGCCAACACATAATACTACAGCCTTCCTTTTTTATCTCCTTTCTCGTCCTGGCTTCGGTCCGGTCTTTATTCATAAAATCCTACTCCTCTATACCCTCCCCACTGCCCGTCTCTGGATAAATGGACAAATATCTATTCCCCTTCCCAATCAGGCGAGGCACCAGACAGGGGTGCCCGAAGTCACCAATGCTTTTCGCCATCGCGATGGAACCCCTTGCGGCTAGACTCCAACAACATCACACCCAAAGAGACATTGGCTACGCGGTCCGCGTCCTCTTAGTCTCCATGTACGCGGACGATATCACTTTTTATGTCCACAACCCCCAGGAAAACCTAAGCCCTCTGGTACGTTAGATTATACGGTTTAGTGGCTACTCAGGCATACAAGTGAACTGGAACAAGTCTGTGCTCTTCTCCCTCACTGATACCACAATGCCTTTTACCCCAGACTACCCCTTCGTGTGGGCGTCGGGCCCTACTCGTTATTTAGGTATCTGGCTGAGCAGGGACGTGGACGAACTTTGGAGAGCCAACTTTGGCCGTGCTGGGGACTGGTTTGAGTCCAAGATGCCCCTTTGGAGCCGGCTGTCTTTATCTTTGGCTGGGCATATAGCAATCGCCAAGATGGTTGTGCTCCCGAAATTTTTATATTTACTCATCAATGTACCCATTACCATCAATGCCCACTTCTTCCGCAAGGTCCGCTCGTTGCTCGGGGCGCTAGCAGAATGGCCACACTAATGTGAGGCTTTTGCTGCCTGGACTATATATCCTACATTAATCCTGAATAACTGATTTGGAGTGTCGCTGTGAGTTGGCCAAATCGAAGTACTACATGAGCCCCCACCTCGGTGAAAAATTCGAAGAGATCGGATGCTGCCTACCTTGACCCCAACTCGGGAAAGATCTAGCCAAGGGTGACACTGGAGTGGAGAGGTGACGCAGCACAGTGTCAGAGACCAGGAAAGACCGTGGCCTCACACTAGAACCCTGGGCCGCATCTGCTGTGAGAGGGAAGACGCTGGTATGGCGGCAATTTGAACTACCGGGTGAGCTGGGCGGACCTTGGCGTGCCGGGAAGCGGACAGGAGTTGCGGGAGAGGCCGCCATGCATGACCCCGAGCCCGAAGGCAGAAAGCGGACGACAGTGGCACTACGGGATCGGGAGTAGCGCTGTGACGGCAGACGGCGGAAAGACGGGCCTGGCCTACTGGAGCTAGTGAGGGAAATGCACAAACACAGAGGACCGTGGATAAACAAGCGGTGCTGCTACGCTGAGGTGCGTGGGGAAAGGACTGGGAGAAATACTAAAAATATCTGGAAAAAAAAGGAAAAACTAGAGACATTTGATCCGCACCCCTTCAGGGCATTCAGACAATTTAAGGGGCACAACATGCCCAGCAGAGGCATTGGCACAGTTACCCTCCTAATTGGGCACTGAGAGGACAGGCTGAGAGGTACACCAGGGAGGGCTCTGAACAGCGGCTCCACAGGGACTCCGATACTCAAAGCGGGCGCCATTTTAAGAAGATGTTGAGTGGGCCTCCATTTTAGATGCTGACTATGGAGCGGAGCCAATGCTGGGGACTGCTATAGGCGCCCTTGGGGGAAAATGCCACGCTGCGGAGAGCAATTAGACGGCAGGAGCCGTTGCAGACACAGGGTGTGTGCATGTCGACCTAATGCACATCTCACATCGGATGTCCCGGACTTTGACGTCCCTGAGAGGGCACGCTGGAGGGGACCAACCAGTGGCAAGGAGCACCTGCCCCAACTATAGTGGCAGAGACCCCTGACGGAAGGAAGCGACAATCTGGGCCCTGAGGATCAAGCGCTGCTGGTGGGGCCTGTGCAGTGAGTCTGGATTAGTACCATTTGGGGACCAAGTGGGAAGATTACGGCAAAAGGAAATGCTATATCCTAAGAACCCTGCATTGTTGGAAATATGGGGAAGCCTGACACTAGACAACCCAAACTCAACTTTGAGGCGTCGAAAAAGGCGAGCAGGTCTGCATCAGATGACCGCGACTCGAGAAGGATGGAGGGTCCCTGCGACAGTGCTAACTCGCAGACAGCGGATATGCATTGGATATTGCAGGAGATGAGGCAGGGCTTTGGGACGTTAGTGGACAAAGTGGACCGGATGTCGTAAAGAATGGATGCTATAGCACATAAATTAGATGTACACGACAAATGTATTAAAGAAACAGAGAGGCGCATATCGGAGAATGATGATATTACTGCCAGTCATACGATGCAACTTGCGAGAATGGACAAACTTTTGAGATGGATTGCAACTAAAAATGAGGACTTGGAAGCCCGTAGTCGGTGCAACAATATTTGCATAATTGGGATACCGGAATCAACAAACACTGGTAGGATGGAGGAGTATGTCGAAAAAAAAAATGCTGCTGACTGCCATTGGATCAGAAGCCTTCTCCACGCAATTCATTGTAGAACGGACCCACAAATCTCTTGGCCCGTGGCCGACTACTGGGAACCCGCCGTGGTTTATCATTGCGAGACTGCTAAATTATCGAGACCGCGATGTGGCTCTGCGGGCGGCAAGGACCAAGCAGACTCTGACATACAACGGAAACACGTTCTTGATATACCCAGAATTCACGCCCATAGTACAAGAGTAGAGACGCAAGTTTATTGACGTGAAGAAGAATCACCGAACAGCACAAATTGACTATGCACTGTTGTACCCCATGAAACTTAGGGTCACACATCAGGGAAAGCAGCGCTTTTTCAATAATAGCAGCAAGCAGAGGATTTTCTCCACCCAGTGAAGCGTGCACATCAAGGTGGTGGAGGCCAGGGGTCTTCGCAGCATTCCAACTCCACAGGAGATGAGGAGGAATCGTAATGAGTCTGCTCTGTGGATGCAGGCAGACATCAAGAAATGACTGCATTGGCATCACTGAGACGAAGAGGGACCACTGATAGACACTTGGTGAGACACTAACAGCTAAATCAGTTGCTATAACTGTAGGTCGCATCAGAGGAGGGCTTGAAGGGGCAGGAGTGACTGTGCAGCCAACTAGATATGTCCCCTAAAGGGTATTCCCCTATGTTTGACTATACCCTGTGGGTGAAGTTGTTGACTCTGTTGGGGGTTGGGGAGGGAGGGAGGGTACAAGATTCTGGCAAGATTGGGTTGCTTCAGTGGGAGGGAGAGGGATGGGTGGAGGAGGTTTTTTTTGGTGGTTCAGAGTATTGGAAGTAGAGTTATGCTCCCTGGAGAAAGGGAGGGTTACGAGGGGGAAAGTTAAGCAGCATCACAAATATGGTACTGCGCATGTAATAGATTATTGCATGGGGTGGGAAGGTGCACCACCAGTAGACGGTGCGGCGGGCTACATGACGTTAGACAAAGTGCACACATGGTGGCAGGAAGGTGCACCACAGAGGTGCAGCTTGACCATTCAGAGGACTTGGGTATAAGGCTGACACTGACGCGGCACAACTAAATATCATTACATCGAATGTCAGGGGGTTGGGAGACCCGAGGAAGAAACGGCTGATCCTGGCTTATTTAGACAGGTATAAGACACATATAGCTATGCTGCAAGAGACTCAAGAGAGTCACTTCACCCCCCAGAGGGCCTCTGCATTTGCGTCCAGATGGGCAGAATCTGCTCCTCTTATTCATCCTACGCAAGGGGACCGCCATACTGATCAAAAATCAAGTGCCTTTTCACCTGGCTGGCTCTTCCAGCGAGGATCAGGGAAGGTACTGCCTGGCTTGGGGACGCCTGGGGTCAGAGTCAGTGGGGAAGTCGCACTGGGCTGGTTGAGCAACATGCATCGTGAGTTTTTGTGTGCTCCCTTTGATTTGGATGAGGTCAGGAAAGCCATTATTCAAATGCAATCAGGAAAGGCCACAGGCACGGATGGCATTCCAATAGAATTCTACAAAACCTATGTAGATCTGCTGGCCCCGATCTTGCGCAAGGTCTATGAGGAGTCACTGGAGGTGGGCTTCCTCCCACCGTCCATGAGAGAGGCTCTCATTATTTCCCTTTTGAAGCCTGAGAAGCCGCCCCACCAATGTGGGTCCTATCGACCACTCTCCCTTCTCAATTGTGATGCCAAAATTCTGGCGAAACTCATTGCCAATCGCCTTGGCCTGTTGTTGGATCACCTGATTCTTCAGGATCAGTCCGGATTTGTCCCCGGAAGGGCCACTTCACATAATATGAGGACTATTTTTACAATTTTGAACAATGTTTCCCCGGATTTACCTTTGGCGGCAGTTTTTTGGGATGCCACTAAGGCTTTCGATTCCATTGAATGGGTTTATATTTTTGGGATAATGCTCTGGATGGGGTTCCCGCCACTTTTTTTGTCTTGGATACGACTGTTGTCATCATCAAAGCTTTATTTCGATATACAAAATATCATAAAAGCACATAAAAATATAAAACCACAGTTCATTAGCATTACATTTTCTGAAAAAAGATTATAAAAAAAACATTCATATTTCAATAAATATTTTAAAATACATATTAAACTTTTAGCAGCTTTGTGTGTATTTAAAAAAATTAAGCTAGGACTAAGAGCCTTTAATAGCCTTCAATCTAATCAGCCAGGCCCAACTAAGAAATTTGACCACCCCACACACTAAGGTTGTACTAGTGTCAGCCTTGAGTATTCTGAGTGCAGAGGAGTGGTTCTTGGTTCCAAGCAGCAGACACACAGGTTTGAGCCATTTCTCCCTAGGTTTTACATAGGCTGGGCATACAAAGAAGACATGAGGGATGTTTTCAGTCACACCTTCACAAACTGGGCATACAGAAGAGGTTTGGTGCGGCGGCTTCCATTTGCAGGTGTGATCGCGGAGAGGGAGTGTTCCCAACCTGAACTGGATAAAAAGGGATCTATCTCTAGGTTTCTTGATAAAGTCTAGGTATGACTCCAAGCGGGGCTTTAGTTTATGCTGTCTGAATGCCTCCGTCAGCCTACCTTGGTTTGGGTCCCTTTGCTCTTGATCGTCAACCCATGTCCAATAGGCTCGCTTAGTCTCGGTCTTGGATAAAGAGACCCCAGGCTCCCAGTCAGTTGGCAAGACAGATTCGCACAGAAGCTTCTTAATATTATGAATCCAGCTAATTTTATGAGCACCATGATGATTCATAACTTCTCTCAGACCATCTAAGTACCTTGAGAGCTCCGGTGTCCGCCATAACCGAGCCCAGCATAAAAGGGGGCGTAATCTGGCTAATTCCTTGATAGAGCGGTGACCCAAATCACTCAATAGTGGTTTGATGGGAGTACCCCTTGGGAGCGATACCAGCTCCCTGAAAAACGTATTCTCAGAAGTGACCAGGGCATCAACACACTCAAAACCCACATCTCTGCACCATAAAGGGCACAACCAAAGCTTTTTCAGCATAAATATCCAAAGCGGGAGCAATGGGCTTAGAGATGGATGTACGGTGTTCCCGCCCTAGAGCTCCAATTACCCTTTTATGGTTTAATACCATTTTATCAACGTGAGGTCGCCACTTTAATTTATCCGAAATTCTGATTCCCAAGTAGTCAAATTCTTTTACGCATTCCAGTGACACCCCGTCCAAAGAGAGGGTGGATCTGGATGACTTACTAGGATTAAAATAAAGGAGCTTAGTTTTCGAGGTATTTATGACAAGACCCCAAAGTTTGCAGAACAGGCAGAAGCGATCCAGCAGCTTCTGTAGTCCTGCATGAGTTTTTGAAACCAACAGCGTACCGTCTACAAAAAGAAGAGCAGGGACTTTATCACCCACCAGGACTGGGGCATCAGCATTTATTTCTAATAAAAAAGAGACTACACCGTTCACAAATAACGTGAAAAGTGTCGGGGCTAGCACGCAGCCCTGACGTACCCGGATCACTGACAAAATATCGACCTCCAAAATATCGACCTACAGTAATATTGAGTCTAAAATATCGAGGGCAAGAATATCGACATCCTATCTACAACATGGTAAGTAAAAAAATATCGAAAAAATAATATAGATGTTAAAAATATCGATGTTAAAAATATCGGTTTTTTTTCTTTTAAAATATAAATGTAAAATAAAGTAAATAACACTAATACATATAATATACATAGTTGAAAGTATCTAATAATGTTTAAAATTAATAAATAATACATATACAATAAAAATACATTAATTAAATATATACTGTAAATATATAATATGTATGTTCTGAACAATATGTTGTAATAATTAATTTACTAACTTATAAATTATTAAAATATATTCTAATTTACAAATACATTTACAAACATAAAACAATAACATAAATAAAATGTACAAAACATAAAAAATTAAATATACTTTTAATATTTTTACAATTAATTATATAAAACGTTGGATAGCGTAGGGGTAAAAATTACTATTCCCACTCCAGAGAGTGCAACAGTAGGGAAAGCTTTGGATAGCGTAGAGGTAAAAATTACTATTCCCAACACAGAGAGTGCAACAGTAGGGAAAGCATTGGATAGCGTAGGAGTAAAAACTTAGTATTCCCACTCCAGAGAGTGCAACAGTAGGGAAAGCGTTGGATAGCGTAGGGGTAAAAATTACTATTCCCACTCTAGAAAGTGCAACAGTAGGGAAAGCGTTGGATAGCGTAGGAGTAAAACTTACTATTCCCACTCCAGAGAGAGCATCAGTAGGGAAAGCGTTGGATAGCGTAGGAGTAAAAATTACTATTCCCACTCCAGAGAGTGCAACAGTAGGGAAAGCGTTGGATAGCGTAGGGGTAAAAATTACTATTCCCACTCCAGAGAGTGCAACAGTAGGGAAAGCATTGGATAGCGTAGGGGTAAAAATTACTATTCCCACCCCAGAGAGTGCAACAGTAGGGAAAGCGTTGGATAGCGTAGGAGTAAAAATTACTATTCCCACTCCAGAGAGTGCAACAGTAGGGAAAGCGTTGGATAGCGTAGGAGTAAAAATCACTATTCCCACTCCAGAGAGTGCAACAGTAGGGAAAGCATTGGATAGCGTAGGGGTAAAAATTACTATTCCCACTCCAGAGAGTGCAACAGTAGGGAAAGCGTTGGATAGCGTAGGAGTAAAAATTACTATTCCCACTCCAGAGAGTGCATCAGTAGGGAAAGCGTTGGATAGCGTAGGAGTAATAATTACTATTCCCACTCCAGAGAGTGCAACAGTAGGGAAAGCGTTGGATAGCGTAGGGGTAAAAATT
This sequence comes from Lissotriton vulgaris, assembly GCF_964263255.1. Lineage (NCBI taxonomy): Eukaryota > Metazoa > Chordata > Amphibia > Caudata > Salamandridae > Lissotriton > Lissotriton vulgaris. Next base: position 980,276,350 of record NC_141698.1, on the reverse strand, counting down.
ACTATTCCCACTCCAGAGAGTGCAACAGTAGGGAAAGCTTTGGATAGCGTAGGGGTAAAAATTACTATTCCCACTCCAGAGAGTGCAACAGTAGGGAAAGCATTGGATAGCGTAGGAGTATAAATTACTATTCACACTCCAAAGAGTGCAACAGGAGGGATAGCGTTGGAGTAAAAGCTACTATTCCCACTCCAGAGAGTGCAACAGTAGGGAAAGTGTTGGATAGCGTAGGGGTAAAAATTACTGTTCCCACTCCAGAGAGTGCAACAGTAGGGAAAGCGTTGGATAGCGTAGGAGTAAAAATTACTATTCCCACTCCAGAGAGTGCATCAGTAGGGAAAGCGTTGGATAGCGTAGGAGTAAAAATTACTATTCCCACTCCAGAGAGTGCAGCAGAAGGGAAAGCGTTGGATAGCGTAGGGGTAAAAATTACTATTCCCACTCCAGAGAGTGCAACAGTAGGGAAAGCTTTGGATAGCATAGGGATAAAAATTACTATTCCCACGCCAGAGAGTGCAACAGTAGGGAAAGCGTTGGATAGCGTAGGAGTAAAAATTACTATTCCCACTCCAGAGAGTGCATCAGTAGGGAAAGCGTTGGATAGCGTAGGAGTAAAAATTACTATTCCCACTCCAGAGAGTGCAACAGTAGGGAAAGCGTTGGATAGCGAAGGGTAAAAATTAATATTCTCACTCCAGAGAGTGCAACAGTAGGGAAAGCATTGGATAGCGTAGGGGTAACAATTACTATTCCCACTCCAGAGAGTGCAACAGTAGGGAAAGTGTTGGATACCGTAGGGGTAGCAATTACTGTTCCCACTCCAGAGAGTGCAACAGTAGGGAAAGCGTTGGATAGCGTAGGAGTAAAAATTACTATTCCCACTCCAGAGAGTGCATCAGTAGGGAAAGCGTTGGATAGCGTAGGAGTAAAAATTACTATTCCCACTCCAGAGAGTGCAGCAGAAGGGAAAGCGTTGGATAGCGTAGGGGTAAAAATTACTATTCCCACTCCAGAGAGTGCAATAGTAGGGAAAGCTTTGGATAGCGTAGGGGTAAAAAATTACTATTACCACTCAAGAGATTGCAACAGTAGGGAAAGCCTTGGATAGCGTAGGAGTAGAAATTGATATTCCCACTCCAGAGAGTGCAACAGTAGGGAAAGCGTTGGATAGCGTAGGGGTAACAATTACTATTCCCACTCCAGAGAGTGCAACAGTAGGGAAAGTGTTGGATACCATAGGGGTAACAATTACTATTCCAACTCCAGAGAATGCAACAGTAGGGAAAATGTTGGATAGCGTAGGGGTTAAAATAACATACTTATAAATAATAGCTTTTTATTTAAAAAATGATATAAACTATTAAAAAAATTTAAACCATATACAATACCTATACATAATTATAAAAAACATGATTAGCTAAATATATTTAACCAAAAAGAAATATTAAAAAATACCATTTTATAATATTTAATTACCAATTAATAATTAATTAACAATTATATTATTTACAAAACAATCATTTAAAAACAATTATTACTTAATTACATTTAAATTACTTCCCACCATATTCCCCTATAAACCCACTACCCACAACAGAACACATTTATCTATTTATGAATTAATTAAAATTATTTACCAATCAATTAAAATGAATTACCAATTATTTAAAATTATTTACCAATTATTTAAAATTATTTAATAATAACTACTAATTATTTTTTAATTTAACATAATTAAATTACTACCCACCCTATTCCCCTATAAAGCCACAGCCCGCTATAGAACATATTTATCAATTAATCAATTAATTAAAATAATTTACCAATTAATTAAATGTAATTACCTATTATTTATCATTATTAATATTAACTACTAATTATTAATTATTTTAACCTATTTATATTACTTCCCACCCTATTCCCTATAAACCCATAACCCGCTACAGAACATATTTATCAATTAATCAATTAAATAAAATTATTTTGCAATTAATTAAAAATATTTACCAATTAATTACAATTTATTAATAAATCCTACAAATTAATAATCAATTTAACATAATTAAATTACTTCCCACCCTATTCCCCTATAAACCCACAACCCGCTCCAGTACTAAAACATATAATTTGCTTATAAATAAATGTATTAATCTATAAATTTAATACACATATAATATTAATTATTTTAATTAAGTAAAACATATAAAACATACATAATAAAAAACAAAAGAAATAATACAAATATCGATATTAGTGTAATCGAAATTAGTTACATCGATATATATGCTATTGATAATACTAACTTCGATATTACTTACATCGATATTAAGTATTTCGATATTACTTACCTTAGGGTCGATATTCTGTCCAACGATATACTTTTCATCGATATTCTGCCCCTTCGAAATTACTGACACGATATTTTGGTAAATCGATATTTCATACTCGATATTTTGCCTGTGTACCGACGTACCCCTCCAATCACAGGTATTCTATCAGTTTTTTGCTCTTGTGATCCCCATCTAATACGGGCGTAGGTACCGTCATGCATGCGTGCCAGAAGATTCAAGATTGGTAAAGGAATCCCCATCTCCTCCAAGATCAGCCAGAGGCGGTCCTGGGGAGCCAGGTCAAAGGCGGTCTTCAGGTCAATAAATGCCAAATAAAGACCGCCTTTGCCAATGCTAACCACCTTCGAGTGTAAGAGCACTAACCTAAACACTTGATCTACCGTGCCTGTGCAAGCTCTAAAGCCTGCCTGAAAGGGTGAGATGATGTTATTATCCTCAGCCCAAGAAAGAATCCTCTCCAGGAGTACCCTCCCAACCAATTTCTGCCCCACAGCTATAAGACTAATTGGGCGATAGTTGGCAGGGTCCTCCCTGGGTCCCTTCTTATAAATAGGGATCACTTCTGCCGCCTTCCATGAATTTGGGACGGGTGAACCTTCCAACAAGGCATTCGTCAGGAATGCAAAATAAATGGCCCAACCGTCAGGATTCGCTTTGACAGGATCGTCAGGTACACCGTCCTGGCCTGGGGCTTTAGCAGGCACAATCTTGGCTATTGCAGCCAGGACCTTTTTTTATCAACTCTAGGAAGAAGAACCTGTCCAGATCCAACATCCAGGGCACCGCTCAAATGCACTGGGGCTCCGGGAAGTTCATTACCTCCATAGAGTTTACCTAAGTGCTCAAACCATTCATTGTCTGTGATATGGTTGGGGATTTGGTTGGGATCGCAACCATTCGATCTTCTTACCAAGGCCCAAAATAGATCACCATTCTTAGTATTGCTTGCTTCTTTAAGGCTTTCCCAATGGGATTCTTACCACTCCCTTTTTGCTGTTGTTATGGTGTGTCTATAATGCAGTCTGGCCAACCGAACAGCTACAGGATTACATGATTTGATTGCAAGAATTACATTATTTTTCATCTTTCTACAATTGCCATCAAGCCATTTCTCCACCGCTTTTACAGATGTCAACCTCTTTTTCCCTGGAACTATAAACAGTTTGCCAATGTGATCCATAGTATCAGTGTAAATGGCTTCTGCCTCTACAGGGCCAGCCGCACCATTACATACCGCAGAAAGCCTTGAGGACTGCTCAGTAAGGATTCCATCCAGAGCACTTAATCTGGTCTCATACGACTGTTGTACCATCGACCAGGTGCTAAGGTACTCATATATGATCACACATCTCAAACCTTCTCGATTACTAGGGGTACCCGACAGGGGTGCCCACTGTCCCCCTTGATGTTTGCCTTAGCAACGGAGCCGTTGGCGGCGAGGTTGCGACAGCACCATAATGACAAGGCCCTGCGGTGCAACGTGAGGCAGATTTTAATTTCCATGTATACTGATGATATTACCTTATATGCCAGAGAACCACAACATAATTTGAGCCCACTATTTTGGGAATTCATTGTATTTGGGAAACCTTCGGGAATCCAGATAAAATGGGGAAAGTCCTGCCTTTTCCCACTGACAGATTCAGTGGTACGCTTTCCATTAGACTATCCACTGGAGTGGTGTGACAAAGAGAGGCGGTATCTAGGTGTCTGAGTTACTAGAAATAAGGAACAACTTATGAGGCTTAACTATGGGGCTGCATTGAACCAAATGACGGACTGTGTAGCCCGCTGGATCACACTGCAGCTTTCATTGGCGGGGCGGGGATCCCTAATTAAAATGGTGATTCTACCCCAATTTCTCAACCTTTTTTTAAATATACCATATTATCCGGGAAGATATTTTTTGTAATCCCTTAAGACAGAACTGATCAGATTGGTGTCGGGGGGCAGGCAGCCTAAACTGCAGTGGGCTGGTCTGACACGACGGTATTTGGCAGGGGGGTTTGGGATTCCAGACTTCGAACTTTATTACTTAAGCGCACAGGCTTCTGGGTGAATCTACCGAAATACATGCCACAAGTAGTGGCAGAACACTGGCTTGCACACCCGATTCCGATAGAGGGAGCCCTTTATGCTACACCAAATAGCCAAGAACGCACGCAGAACACTGTCAATGCTACAATCACGGCATGGCGGCACATTGGGCACTTATTGAATGCCCCCATGATCTATTCCCCTCTCCTACCTCTTGCATATCACCAAAAAATGCTCCTTCTGCGGGAAACACTGTTTCAGAAATTCCAGGAGCGAGTAGCTGTCAGGGCCTGGGGAGACCTGTATCACCATAGACAGTTTCGGGAGTCGGAGAGTATATTTCAGGGAGTGCAACAAACCCAGCTGGATGCCTTTCTGTATATACGGCTCAAGCAAGGTGTCTGATCCCTAACTTCAGAGTTTCCGACTGAGCCCCAGGCACTTTCCCACTGCATTTGATCCTCCAACAAACATCACCTAAACGTCTAGTCTCACTGATATACTGTGCAGTTTACACGCAGCAGTAGGTGCCGACTTCGCAGGCCTGCACACGATGGGGAGACAAACTGAGTTTTATGCTAACGGGTGACCAATGGGAATATTGCTGCTTGCAGACTGAGAGAGTTTTGGCTAGTAGTAGGCTGCGTATCATACACTATAAATATTTGCATAGATTGTGTTATACGCCAGTCAAGATGCACAAGTACCAGTTACGAACCACAGACAGATGTTACAGATGTCATGCGTCACAGGCCGACTTTCTACATCTGGCTTGGGAGTGTCCGGGAGTGAGTGAATATTGGGGGCACGTTTTTGAAGCCTTGACTTTGATGATTAACACACATATAGAGCCCACGCCGTTGTTGGCCTTGTTGAGCTTTGTTAAACATGTACCGGGGACGCATCGCAAATTTGTAGCCCTTGCACTACTCATGGCCAAGAGGTGGGTAGCCTGTAGGTGGGGCAGGGGGAGAGCGCCCAAATTTAAGACATGGCTTAATGATATGATTTACTGTCAGGAACAACTCACTAATTATGCAGAATTGTTACCTCGTGCATCCCGACCCAGGGATATTTGGTCATACCTAACATCCGATTTACTAACAAGGCCACGTGGCTCTCCGGCGGCTATGCCGTCAGGTTGGACCCCATAAGCTACTCGGCCAGGGGGCCTGTTGCGGGGGGCAGCGAATCCCTGTTATGACTCACATGTGGGATATTTCGGGTTAGCCGCATTAACTGTCAAGCACATGGGTGTACATCACTGATAGGATTGCACTGCCAAGGCCTCTAGGGGTGTGCCGGAATGTGAGATAACCCTGTGGGAACTTGCAAGTTCTCGGCCGAGTATTCAAAGAATGGTAATGTGATTTGTGATGCACTATAATATACTCAGGATTAAGCGCCAGCAGAGATGTGTGCATGAGCCGACCGTAATGATATTAATATACGTGTAACCTTCCTGGTTGTGTGTAAAACATAGATAAATAAGAAAACAGTTTAAATTTCAGGGCCAAATGTTTCGTTTGAAGCGGCCGTCCCGAAGTGGTTGTAGGTGGCATGAGGTGTACTCATATGTTGCTACCAATGCTATTTACTTGACTAACCACTGTGCAAGGTTGTAGGCACTAAGCTGTGTTCAACAGTACATACTTCCAATAAAGGTCTTGAAGGTTAAAAAAAAAAAAAAAAAAAAGGTCGGCTTGTTGCACCTTTCGCTGGTCTGAGCCAGTAGACTGCTCAGGATCGCGTATGACATTCTCACTCTTCTGATGTCGCGCATTGGTCTTGGCGCCCCGGATTTTAAACTACCCTCATTGCGCTCAGCCCAGTTTTCTGCATTTTTGGCTTCATCCCATTTCTTCTCAGCCACATGTTGCGGTGGAAGCAGATCTTGCTGCCCCGTAGCTGCTTACGACCGCCCTGTCCGCCCCAGCTAAATTCCCACGCACTGAGATTGATACGGTCGAGACTTTGCCCTGGGCCTGGGAGGGTCTTTGCTGCTTTTCCAGTGCTGATATGCTTTCTGGAAATACGATGCCAATTGCTCATCATCTGGCTTTCCCTCCTCTTCAGACCTCTAGAATGGTTAAACATGCCACTCGCTTAGGGCTAACTACAGTAGCGGATCTCTACCTGGGGAGCACATTCTTCTCTCTCGCTGCCGATTCTGGTCCTATGGACACCTTACTCTATTATCAACTCAGGGTGGTCTGCAGAGAGCAGCACCCCTCATTTCCCCAGCCCCACCCCCTCAATGGCCACTCTTGATTTTCTTTATTCATCCACCTCCCCCAGGAAGTTGGTGACTAAAATGTATGCCTTTACACTGGCAGCGTCCTCCATCTCCACTGACCGGGCATGCGTGGCATGGGGTGCGGACCATGGTATGGAAATTTCCCAAGTTGACTGGCTTTACTGTTGTAATCAGATTAACTGCCTGTCCCCAAATTACTGTCTGCGCCTCATTCACTTTAAATATTTGCATAGGATGAGATGGGACTTGCCCCAACGATAGATGCCTGTGCTGCTCTGCCCCTACGGTGGACTTCTCCCACCTTGCCTGGCTGTGCCCCGAGGTCTCAGCTTACTGGCATGAGGCTGCTATTTCTGAGATCATGTTGTTGCCGGTTCAGCCTGACCCCCTGTTTTGCCTCTTTGTTCCATTCTGCCCTGATGCCTCCCGCCGCCTGATCGACATGCTGCTTACTGGTCCTTGCGCGGCGTAGGGTCTCCATGTGCTAGGGTCGCAAACCGACCGCAAACCTGCGCCCAAGTTTGCCCATTGGCTCGAGGATGCATCGCGCTGCCAGAGTCTACTGTCCAAATTCTGGGACCTCATGCCAGCTAGATCCCATCCAGTTGATATATAGGGCCCTCTTGTGTCTTACCTCCTGAGTCGTAATTCCCAGAGTTTATCGACATCTCCTGCGCTCCCCGCCGGCGCTCCGCCCTCAGTGGCTGCCGGTGTAGGTCAGTGAGTAGCTCGCCCCTTGTCCTTACTACCCCAGCTTGTTTCATCCCTCTCCCACGCATTAGGCGCCCCTCACCATCACTAGTTCCACTGTCCTGGTGCTTTTACATTATATCGGTCATGATTTGCTCTCCAACAATATGTACTTTAGGTTAATCTCACTGAATTCTATTGTATTCATGTACATGGTACTCTGATTTGGTGCAAGTATGTAACTTTGCGTTGCAATTTTGTCAATAAAGGTTTTTGAAATTAAAAAAAATAAAAACGTATCTAACAAATTTGTTTTGTGTGCTGTTCTGTACAGCACACATCAAAAGTTTGAAAAGTTTAAAGTATGCTTAAACATATTTTTTGGTACGGAAAGGATATCCTTCCAGTACAGGCATACAGTAGACATCACGCACATCCTTTCATAGTACAGAGCAAAGGGATGCTTTTAGAACTAGCCAGGTTCAAAGAGAGATAGCAATACAGTTCTTCCACTTTACTCTTGTGACAATGGTCAATTGCTACCCATTGATCAGTGTATTAGAGATTGTATTTATATAGTGCTTACTACCCATCACAAAGCGTTGAAGTGCTTTGCGGTGAGTAGCACACTGCTCTGGAACCCACGATTAGAGGTTAATCTTTAGTAGATTAGTTTGCATTAGTTTGCATTACGATTGTGCTCTTTACATTCTTGTCTTTTTAGTACAGTTTAGAGTAGGGATAGGATGAAGGGGATAGATTTGAAAAGGGAAGTAAAAGGAGGTTAATGTTTGAGAAGGATGTTTGAGGTATCAGTAGGCAGAATGGTTTGGCATGAATGAGAGAGAGGTGGGATGGGACAAAGGATGAAAGGAGGAATATTTTTTAATAGCAAAAAACTGAAGTTATCTTACACACACACACACACACACACACACACACACACACCCTCTCCCCCCCCCCCACACACACACACACCTCCCCCCAGTTGGTAGGTATATACTGGCTGGAGAAAACCCCTTGAGAATCAGTGTTGACCAGCACCTCCCTATTTACATATACGGGGGCTCTCTCCTTTGGTGCTGTCCTTCTGGAAAAGGGAACTACATGCCTCCTGTGTCGAAGGCAGACCACTCAGGGAAACAAGGAGTACCATGTGCTACATGATAGCTACTTATGATGTCATGCTGGGGAGTGATGTGAATTTCCTGGCTAGTAATGCAGTTTTCCTGACTGGTTACATATCAGACCTGGATAGCGATTTGTCAGAATTGATCAAAATGACCTACAAACTGAACATAGATGTAAAAGTATACTTAAATGTTCTCTAACAACAGTAATGTTTGCAGCAAAAAACAACATTAGAAATTCTTTTTAACAGAATGGAAAGGTAATACATTGGATATGGCAAAAATGAGATATTCTAAATACACTCCAAAAAAAGAGAAAGAGAGAGGTGGAGGGCAGATTTACTTAAAAAATCATATTGATTTTCAATAGTGTTTGGGTGGCACACATGATAGAAACCCCCACCTGCCAAACACTTTGTCAGCATTTATAAGAGCAATGCCAGTGGACGATGATCAGTATGAAAAACATCCGGAAGAGTCAGAGCCAGAATAGTATGCTCTGCTGTGTTATCTTCAGGTATAAAACCATGTTGTTCAGGGACTCAAAAAATATCAAAAGTATTGTTAGAACAAGAGACACCATTTTAATATTTACTTTACCTCAATGTTTTTCTCTTTGATTAGAAGGGTCAGATTTCTAACAAAGTACTGAGTAAGTTCTATTTTAAAAGGTGGGTGCTTATGACAGATCCACTATAGAGCATTGGGAGTAAGGCTCAGTTCGAATTTTGGCATACATGGCTGTAGTACTTGTAGGCCCTGAGCAATTAAGAGTTGATTTATTTGTTTATAAAGTGCCAGAATCGACCCCCTTATGCGGCTCAAGACGGGCCGCATAAAGGAAGACTATCAACTAGAGATCAGAGGTGAAAAGAAAGGTCTTAAGTTGTTTCCTGAAATGGAGATGTTCTGTGCACTGTCTTAGTTGCACAGGGAGCTTGTTCCAGTGGCAGGCGCCCAGATAAGATATTCCCTTGCCACCTTGCCTGTCTTGTTTAATTCTAGGCACTGTAAAGAGGTGCTTTGATGCTGAACGGAGAGACCGCCATGGTGTGTAGGGGATACATTTATCCACAAGATAGCTAGGGCCAGAATTGGATAATGCCTTATGAATGGTGCAATAAAGTTTAAACTGTACTCGCTTCCGCATCGGGAGCCAGTGGAGCTCGTAGAGCAGAGGCCGAGAAGCTGTCCTTGGGGGGACCTTCAGAATTAAACATTCTGGACAACCTATAGTCTATCAAGGGTGGCCTCGTTGGCAGACAGCAGAAGACTTTTGCAGTAATTCAGGCGCCTTAAAATAAGTGCCTGGGTTAGCGTCTTCCTAGATGAGTCAGGGAGCAGAGGACGGATACGAGGCAGAAAACCCAACACATGGAAGCAGGAGTCTGTGCAGCATGCTCCTTCATAGTGAGGGTCTGCTCAAGGCGAACACCTACGTTTTTAACAAAGGTTTTCGGGGCGGGGAGATGACCTTGTAGCTTTGCTTCCCTTTCTTTAGATGCAATGAGATAGCTGTGTAAATTTCTTGAGGTACTCTCTTTATGGTATGCCTTCTTCAAGATTATCTCAGAGACTGCAACAATATCTGACACCATTAAGGCCCTGATTATAAGTTGCACAATACTGACGGGGTACAGGAGCAGAAGGGGGATTCTGAAGGTCTGTGGGCAGCAATGCTCCCCATTTTCAATGCATTTTTTACCAGCTAGTGTCAACCCAGATCTGGAATCCCTGCAACTGAAAAAAACAGATGTGCTAATACTGAGGCTTTTGTTATCTAGTGAAGTGGAATTCTCTGTCTCAAATGGGAAACAGCATTTACAACAAAAGCTAAACTACGTACTTCCTTAACAATGTGGTCTTTGCAATGAGGCATCTTTACCACTGCATTCCTTTACCATGTGAATTTTTACGATGACTTGCAATAGGGGAAGTGGCTGTGTACTTTGATGCCCCATGCTTATCTTACTTTTGCACAGACTGGAGTTGGAATAGTAATTTATACCTCTCCAAAGTCCAACGCTTTCCCTGAGGCAAGTTGCTGCATGTTGTTGAGAAGTGCATTCTAAAGGAATACGGTGGTAAAATGGGTTGTAGTAAAGACCGTGTTATAAAGCCATGCATTGTAGTGTCTTGCATGGTTCCGACATACAACCCCTCAAACTTTTAATCAGGGTCTAAGTCAACAAACGTAGATTCCAAGGACCACTGCCACTTCTTAGATCATAGAAACATATTTCTTGCATTCAAGTATTTGACTCCTAACGTGAAGACAGCATTGTTTAAAGGGACTACAGAGTGATGAGAGGAATGGCAATGCTGTGATACAAACCACGGAGCCCCCAAAATGGTGTGCCAGTATGATGAATGCAGGTTTGAATAAAGTTAAATTACTCCTGGGAGGGATGATCTATCTGCCTAATGTCAAGGAAATCAAACATTGTTAAGACTCCAAAACCCTGACCCCAGTTCTACATCACTCAATGGGTAGGCAGAGCAGGACAGCTCTGGATGATTTGGTCTAACTATGAGAGGGTCAAATGTTGCATATGAATCAACACCTCAAATCACTCAAGGCACCTGCCATTTTGCTACACATCCATTAAGATGGTTTATCTATATTTGTGCTGTAGATTGTTCTGATGATTTTGCATTGTAGCATGGTCCAAAGTACCTTGGAATTCGTTGAGAAACATTGACAAATTAAATTGGAAAACTACTATGCCCTTAATATAAACTTTGTTTTGTAAACCAAAAACCTCTAGACCTAAACCATTGGAGGAACTACCTCTCTTCACAGATTTGATGGGTCTCAATTACGTAAATAAAATTAGTGTGAACTTATTTCCAGTAGTGAGCCACCATTTATAGTTTTGGGTTATGGAAAATTATTATATTCCAAGTAGCAGATTTAAGTTCTACAGTATGATAATAGAATACGCTAAGTGAGTCCAAAAGAGGTTCTCAAAATACCAATGAACACATAACAAATCTCTATCCATCCATGGGTGTAGTTCGCGATAGGATCCATTTCGGGTTTGCAATCTCGCCGCAACCCACCGATTGTAGCAGTCAGAGCAGAGTCAGGAGAAGCAGCAGGAGGGAAGCGCAGCAGAGATGCCGCCAAGAGACGAGAAGAAAATCCTGAGCCTTGAGCGTCTGCACTCGTGCCCCCCTGTCACCGCTCCTGAGGATTTGGCAGGGGGAGCAGCAGGAGCAGCGGGAGTCACGCCAACACCAGGGCTGATTAGGCAAACAGATCGGATCGGAGCGGGGCATCAGAGGAGGTGAGCGAGGGTACGCATAGCGACTCAGAGCTGCTGCAAGCTCTCTGACCATCTCCACCCCGTGTCTGCTCCCTTGCCCCTTGTCCCCTTGTACGGCTGGGCTCGCAGCTGAGGAGTGCTGGACGCGAGAGAGGCCTCAGAATTTGTGCTTCCTTGGCCCCTCCACAGACCCTCCCCAGCCTTACAGCCTTTACAGACTTACACAGCCTCCTCACAGCCTGCAACCTGCTCACATTACCAAAACCTCTAGATTCCTGCCCCTGTTATTCCTGTGGCTCCTGTTGTTCCTGTGGCGACTCCTGAGGAGATTTGCCTGTCTCGCTCTTCCCTGATGCTGCTCGGCAGCGGTTAGCGGGGGACGCAGAAGGGCAGGGCGTGCAACGGATCCAGAGGGGGACAAGCCACACTAGCAGCGGGGAGCTGCTAATCCCTCATAAAGGAACGGGAGCAGGTTGCTGCAGAGGAAAGCTGTAGAGGAAGCAAGGGACCGGATTGACCCATCACCCTCCACCCGAGTACAACGTGGTCATAACGTGGCCTCAGCTGTATTAAGGAGTGGCCTAACAGGCTTAATAGCCCGTCACAAAACCACACCAGAGAGGCAAAGCACTGAATGAGATCTGGAAGAATAAGAGAGCCCATCCCGCCCAGGCCAAAGCGGAGAAAAGTAAAAAAGCAAACTTCCGGTGCTCAGCACAGCCCGGAACCAGATCTCATCTCCACTGACCAGGACCACCGTGAGACTGTAGTGCAGACAGGATCAATCAGCGCCATGTGTTCCAACCAGCCCAAGATCTACACAAAGTTTCATTTTCTAAAGGATATCGGGTCGGCTCTCTCCTCAAGTAATGCTGCTCTACCAGGCCTGCAAACTCCAATGTCGCCTTTACAGCCACATGCATTAGCTTTAACCGAAGAAATTGGGGACGCTAAATTGGCCCAATCACAGGAGAAGCAGGAATGACAACAATCACTAAATACGCCTCAAACACGAGGCGGGCCATTGACAGGTCTGTCTGGAATAATAACTGTAGCCATGTCTGGGAGCTCAGGATCCTCCCCAGCGGCATCCAGCCAACAAGGCAGGTCTCCAGGAATACAGCTCTTAGAGCGCAAGACACAAGATCCCTAAAGAATTCCAGAAACTTCTAAACTACTATCGCAATATGAAGCCAGTGATGGAGGTTTCTTTAACAACAAAAGTACCATTGAGAGCCCTATTAAAGAACACACTAGGTCTTCGTCTGAAGAACAAATCAATGCCGACAATTCCATCAGCACAAATAACAGCATGTATAACGGCTACCACAACAACCACAAGAACAATCTTAATAAGGTAATCGAATTAAGAAACAATGACGCAATAAAAGCTCTCCCACTAGATACTCAAGGGAATCTCTCCTCATTCCAAAGAGGTAGAATAGAGGACCCAGGTACAATGGACGTAGGCCAGAAAGGCGAAAAGAGGGCAACTACGTCACAATTAGACATCCAAGATTGGGAGGAAATGCTGGAAGTTTACTTACAAGATCAAGACCATGATAAAGAACAATAAATGGTGCAAGAACATAGGATGCTCAGCCCCGAAGTACCCCCCAATCAATCGATCCCTACATATCAGTCCAATAACAGCCCCAACAACAGCGAGCTAACAATGGATCAAAGTACTGGTGTTTGGCCCTCTCTCCTCAATACAATCCAACTGGCAGTTAACGCCTTGCAATTCCAATCAGAAAAGATGGGAATCCAGCTAACATTATTGAACACCTTGGCAGTTTTCACTGCCGGAATAGATGAGAAATTAGGAAACCTGAACGGTCTGATATCAAGAGCTCAAACACAATCAAAACCAAAATGCAGCTGCAATCAGGTCGTTGATAAATTGTCCACCTTGCCTCACATACTTAGCGGCATATTAAAGGAGATCAAAAACATAACAACTAAATCACCGACAACGCCGACAGGACAAGGAATCCCAAAGGCAGTAGAGGGCATAGCGAGTAATTCCCCTGCATCCACTCCCAAGACGGGCAGTCCGAACAAAGCCACTGTGGCTACGAGAGCCTCTGGCAATGGCAAAGCACAAAAACTCAACGCAAAGCAACGCCGCCAACAAAAAAGGAAAGGCCGTAACCAAAAGCCCTACACCAATACAACATCTTATTTTCACATCTTCTGAAACTTTCACAACACTCAAGAAATCTATCCAGGGATCACAAGAACCCCTCCAATTCAAGAATTTTCTCCACCAACAACCTCCAAGCACTGTCCGGACCTTGAATGTGCCCAAAACCAGTCGTTACCAACTAGGGCACATGAGGAGAAAGAAGAGTCAAACCAAAATAAAAACCCAACCACATTAAAACCACAACAGAATGAAGGGAAAATACAAAGACAAACAACTGATCAACTAACAAGACAAATAACTGACCAACGATCAATATCAAACTTGGCGACCACACTAAATCAACAACAATCACAGAACCATGAACAAAGCAAAACACTCTGAGCTACATCAAATAAATCTGTACATGTAAATGAAGAGAAAGGATACGTATGCACTTCTGGGGCACGCAAGCAGGTCAACACAAACCAAAATACACTAAACCTAACACCAAACTTTGGGCAAAGAAAGGAAGTTAGGGAACCCGTAGCCAGGTCTGAAAGGTCAATCAAGGAGTAACAATCCAGAGAACTCGATTTCCCTGAAATACTAAAAAATTACAGAACTAGTCGCAGGGCTCGGGTCAACAAGGCATATTCCAAGGGGCAAGCACAATTACAGACCGTCCCCACGGAAAGAACTCCGGAGTTTACTATAGTCAATTATAAGGCAGTGGCACTAAGCTCAACGGGGACACACGGGGTAAAGAAATGCCAAGTGGTCAGTCTCAAACAGAAACAAAAGATACAACAAATCTCCAGCACTTGGAAACACGAATAATAAAGCAAGAGTCACCGGTCCTTGTATTTCAACCCTAGATATGTTTCCCGGGGCTCCCAGGATATACTTAACTGTGGTAGCATCTTAAAGCTGATGAAAGTCATCCCAAAACTTGCCGAGATAAGATCATCGGAACTCATATCAATAGAGTTCAAACCTACCTACAACCCCAAAAGTCTTGAGAACACAAAAACAACGTGGAGCTCTAGCAGAATTGCAAAATCAATCCTGAGAGAACTGAGCACTTTCCAAAAATGGGGTATTGAAATATCCCCATATTAAAACCTACCTTGCCCATCCCCACTACTAATCAATGAAAACAAAGGTCAAAAATGCATCAAACAGCTTTAAACTGCATCCTCAAAGGAGCGAGTGGCAGATCTTGTGAAAGGAGATCCGACAACTGCTAGGAACAACACGAATTAACAGCACGGTCACCCGTCATAGTAAATCAGGGTCACAAGAAAGAAGCAATAACACGCACCATAATCAGACGTATAGAGCAGGACTGACCCGATCCAAAAGTCCTCATTGAAGGCGACCGATAAAGTCCCTCCTTAGAGTTTGCTCATGGAATATAAATGGTCTACCAGCCAAACTAGACGACCCAGACTTCCTAAACTACATCTCGGCCCACAACATAATTCTTCTTCAGGAAACTTGGCTCACGGACCCAATACAAATTGAAGGTTACACATGTGCTTTGCCACATTAGCTATAAGGACTGACTGATTTGACCACAGTAGTGGGGGGCTGGCAACTTACGTCTCAACCACAAGCATAGCAGCAGCAACCCTTATGGGCCCAAAATCAAATGTAGCATTAGCAGTTAAAATCTCCATTATCATTGAGGAAGAAGAAACAGAGGTGTCCCTGTTTAACTGATATATTCATCCCAAACGAAAAACAAAAGACGCCATAGAGCTTGTCAACCAAGTGCTAAACACCGCTACGGAGCTGGAAAATCCGCTGCTAATCTTGCCAGGGGACTTAAATCAATACCTCATAGGTTCGTCCCAGGGAGAAGACGCAGGGGTACAAAAGGGAATCTACAACATTCCAACACAGTATGTCCCTCAGCACAAGAAGAAGAAATGCTGCATCAACCGATTACTAGAAGACCTGGAACATTTAAATCTCCGAGCTTTAAATGGTAGATTCCCGGACGACATTCCACCAGTCGATTCATACTACTCTATAACAACTAGTTCAATCTTGGACTATACGTTCGCAAGTCATGGCCTCTTCCAACATATTGGTGGATACAGAATGGGGGACAAAGGTGACAGCGATCACCGTCCCCAAGAATTCCACATAACAGCTAAGGCAACAAGAATGATCAGGCCTGATGCATCTCTGGGGTCTATACATACTCTGAACCTCAGGAGAATCAGATGCACTACTAAAAACATAATTACCAAAGCTGAAACAGCAATCCAACTTTTCAACCAGTTAGCTGACAGTCCCGATAACAAAATTGAAATCTGGGAACAATTTACAGACTCACTAATAGAACAATACGGGGACCCCATCGACAAAAAACACAGGGCTCAGAAAACTCAGAAAAGAATATAATCACGAACGATCACCAAGCACAGATAAAGACTCTCAAAAAAAGTATAAACCTAGCTCTCCGCAACCTAAGGAGATTCCCCGGGAATGTCACTGAGCGAGCGACCTTGAAAGAACAAAGGGCGAAATTAAAAAAGTTGAAATGGCACGTCACCAGAGAATGGGAGAACGATCACTGGGCAAAACTGCTAAGCGACATAACTAACAATAACAGTAGTCGCTTTTGGAAAACAGTCAACTGAATCATTCGCCCACATCATACGGGAATCGGGTCACACATTCTGGAATCAACCTGGGCGAAATACCTTTCAACTCATTTTAACTATTGCACCGAATGCCACGGACAACAACAGGCCAGCATTCAAAAGCCGCAAGTACATGAAAGACAAAGCCCAATTGAGAAGAGCGATCAGGAATTTTAATCCAATAAAAACAGATTATTGGGCGTCTCTAGTTACACCTCACTTTCAATAATTAAAAAACAGATCGCAAAAGGGAGGAACGAAGGGGCCCCAGGTCCAAACGGCATTCTTCCTGCACTATTTAAGGCAAAGAGTGAAGATTGGGCGGAAATTTCGCACTCTCTATTTCTGGATGTTAGGCGGCTGAACATAATACCAGATTCCTGGAAGGATTCGATAATAGCACCAATCAAAAAAAAAAAGGGACGAAGCAGGTCCCAACAACTACCGCCTAATAGCATTGATAGACAGTGAGGCAAAATACTTTGCAGGCACCATACTTAAAGAACTTACAACCTGGGCTGAGGCTAGTTCTATTATACCATGGAATCAGACTGGGTTTCGCAAATCAACTAGTACAACCACTAACATCCTCACAATGTCCTTAATAATCAATGCAGCCAAAGTCTCCAAGCTACCTTTACATCTATGCTACATTGACTTCAGTGCTGCTTTTGACAATGTGGAGAGAGGCAGACTGTGGGGTACTGGCACAATGGGAAATACCACAGCCCATCCTAAAACTGCTGAAGCTACTACATACAAACACCTGGGTGCAGGTGAAACTAGGAGGAGGCACCCACGTGTCCACGAAAATACCTACGACAAAAGGCTTAAAACAGGGTTGTGTGCTTGCACCAACCCTGTTTAATCTGTACATGGCCGACCTTCCAAAGGTACTGAATGCTTGCAACTCACATTCACCAAGGATAGGCGGTAAAACACTGACTAATCTTATGTACGCTGATGACGTAGTTCTGCTAAGTCATACTTACGTTGGCCCACAGCATCTACTGACGGTAATGCAGAACTACACCACAGAAAACAACTTAAAAATAAATCTACAAAAGACACGTACAATGTCAATATATAACAACAAAA
The DNA here is from genome assembly GCF_964263255.1 of Lissotriton vulgaris. Taxonomy (NCBI): domain Eukaryota; kingdom Metazoa; phylum Chordata; class Amphibia; order Caudata; family Salamandridae; genus Lissotriton; species Lissotriton vulgaris. The sequence goes on along the minus strand of NC_141698.1, from coordinate 980,258,736 downwards.
AGAAACACCAGCGAAACTGGTTCTTTGGTGACACAAAAATCGAGTCAGCTGAGGAATTTAAGTACCTAGGAGTCACATTCGACAACAGAGGGATGTTCAAATCCCAGATGGAGGAAACAAGAAGAGAAGAAACGGTGTGTTAATGGTTCTAACAATGAAAAACGTTGCAACAAATTACCCGGGTCAACTCTGACTCCTCTACTAAAGGTAGTCCAGGCCAAACTATTGCCTTCAATTGCATATGGCAGCGAAGCTATGCGGGGCAGAGATGCAAAAGAATTGGACAATACACAGCTCAAAGCCTACAGACAAATGCTCTGCCTTCCGAATTACACCTCCCCAGCCCAAATAAGGCTGGAGTTTGGGCTTCTACGACAAGATCTTGCAAGGCACGGGGTATATATCATCTGCTGGTTCAAGATGAAAAGCGCACCCACTCATTTGTTTAACCATCTGCTGTGGCATGGCTTACAGCATAGGGAGTGTTAGAAATGGGGATTGCGCCAAGGTCAGGCAGAAACCACCATTCTACGTCAGGGCACGGAAGTCACCCGCCAAGATTACCCCCTTGGTAGCTTGGCACGAGCAGTCAGGCTTATCTCAGAGATGATGTGTAAAGCGTTTGCGCGCGCACCCAGCAACAACACCCAAGGCCCACCACAAAGGAAACTCCACACAAGGTAATATATAAAAATAGCCTTTGTATTATACCAAACACATTAGATAATAAACACACACTTTACAACGTGCTATAGGCACGGGCAGAAATTACAGGGGATTATATACATGGGACAGGGCCACGTTGGCCACTGTCAGGAATAAGCACTTTTAGAACAAGCACTTGGTAGAATTAGCACTTTGTAGGAATAACACTTTGTAGAAATAGCACTTTTAGAACATAGCACGAAGAACATAGAACACTTTTAGCACCAAATAGCAAATGTAGCACACAACAGTAACCAGTGGTAAAAGGTAAGTACCACCTACGCAATCCTAAAGGCCTTAGGCAAATATCACACAGGGAATCATAAACTCACTAGCATAACCTATACTAGGAAAAACAACCTCCTAAGCATGAAAACACCTTCAGAGGTATATGCAATAAGCTTTACACATGATGCATAAAAACACATTCAGAGGTATAGGCAAGAAGCTTTCCACATGATGCATAAAAACACATCCAGAGGTATAGGCAAGTATCACATTTGCGCAGAAATCAAAGTAGGCAAGTAATAACAAATTGCGCAAAGATCACATGGGGCAAAAACATGTACCCCACGGAAGGGTACAACACATTAACTGTCCCCAGGCCAACTGGCCTCTCAGGTGCTGAAACGCCCTGTGTTCAGCAAAGTCAGGGCAGGCTGAGAAGGCAGGGAAAGAAGATTGCGCAAAGCCTTAACGAAGCAGCTGCCCACTAATTGCTGGGCAGCTGGGAATCTCTTCTGGGCTTCTGATTAACAAGGGTGCCCCAAACAATGCGGGAGCCTCGTGGTTCTATACAACAATGCCACCACACTGGGGGAGTGGCCCTCTGCCAACTGGGGCCGCTCTACCCTCAAAAATACCCCCTGAAGGTAGGAGCCTCTCGGGCTCGAAATAAACTGTGCCCCGGGATCGTTGGAGTCCCTCCTCTGGGGACTTGAAATACCACCAATGCCCCCTGGAGCCCCCCGTGGGGCTCGGAAGAAATACTGCCAACATGTTGGGGTCCCGCTCGGGGGACTCGAAATACCAAAATGCCCTCGTGTGCAGGTGGAGCCTCGAGGGCTTTAAAACGGAATTGCCCCTGGGAGCCTCGGGGCTCCAAATTACAAATGCCCCTAAAAACAACATGGGAGTCCCGCTCGGGGGACTCGGAAGGAAAGGAGAATCCAAGCTTTGCCCAACGTTGGAGCGGTCCCTGCCCTGCGGGACCGCTTCGAGGGAAATAGGGACCGGCTGGAGGGGGGAGCGTCTCACTCACCTGAGACTCCTTCGTGGTCTCCTCGGGAACCTCTGGACTCCTCTGGATGCCAGGTGGGGCTCTCTCAACTCCTGAGAGTCCCGGGCAGACCCGCCGACTTTCTTCCTGGGCTCCACTGCCTCAGAACGCTCCAGAGCGGGTGAGGCTGCGTGACCAGTGTGTTTCTTCCTGGCACCTCTCAGGCCCCACCGGCAACTTCGGGTCACTTGCTGCTCGCTCTGCTGGTCACCACGGGGATCTCCCTCACTCTCGGGAGCCCCGTGGGAAATGCCGGCCTTTTCCTCTATAAAGGAGCCCGGGGTGGGCTCCCGTCCGCTTCCTGTTTGCCCTTAAGCACTTCCCGGTCGCCGCAGGCAGAGCGGCGGCCCACGTTACTCTTGGCAGGCTGCCTGCAATACGGGGTGGGCACCCGTTTAGGGATAAAAATGATCAGATGTGCGGGGTAGGCACCCGCTCCTTATTAATAATTAAAAGTCGGCAATTACAGCTCCGGGTTGCAGGTAACAATAGAAGCGTTTCTGTAGGAATGAAAGTGAAGCACCTCCCAGGCGCTAAAGGTCCCCAAATCCAGGGAACAGAAGGGCGCGCTTCTAACGTAAAGTTCAGCATAGTCCTAGAATGAAGGGGGGGAAGGCTCACAGGGCCCTCCAACAGGGAGGCAGTCCCCAGTGGCGGTTCCTCCTGGCGCCCAGCAGCAGGCCCCCCTCAAGTTAGGATCAGGAAAGATATTTGACATGGGGTCCCGCCCCTTTTTATACACTTACATCCTTTGTCTGTGTCTGCAGGGTGAGGGGAAAACCAGTCGCAGCTGGTTTTGGAGCACTCTGGTGTGCTCAGCCCCTCTCACTATTCACTAGTCAGGCTAGGGTCATCAGTCGTACCACAGGGCGTGGAGCCAGCATTGTGTGGGGAAAGCCCAGCCCGATTCAGGTCCCAGGTGCACTCCTCCCTCACATTAATCATGCAGATCTCTCCACTCACCACCGGGGCAGACCCATCCTGACTCCTGGAGCCAGGCTCACCAGCCAGCTCCAGCCAATCACAAGCCAGACAGTCAATTCAAATAAATTACACAGACATGCCAACTTCTAGAAGTGGCACTTCCACACTAGGTACAATAACGCCGCACACATCATCGCGCAGCATTTAATCACACGAGTCCACATATACCAAACTCAACTCTGTACTCCCCACACACGAGGAACTAACATGGACACATACATTCCCCATGCATTCCTATGGGACGGCAGGCCAACCTTCACGCGCACACACTTTACCCTGGGACACAGTGGTAAAGTGCGCAGAAGCCAAAAATCACTAACACCAAGTCACAATTAAAAGCAAAATGTTTAGGGGTGAACCTGCCAGAAGGGCCAAGTCCAACAGGGAGATTTCACAAGCCAGAGACTATCTCCATTTAGCCCTGAAACGCACCAAACTCAAGGGGTTTTGGGATGCCCAAATTGGCTACCACAACTACAAAAAACTGGTTTGAAAGACCCTCAAGCAAGTCTCATTGGTGGAAGATAAGGCAACCTTTTCAAACAGAGCTCATGCATGGATGACCCTCAACACATATAAAACATTTGGTCCTCAAACATACTTCAATCAGGGGTACCCCAAGGCAACAAAAATGAGTTTTATGAGGCACAGACTGGGAACTCTGCCTTGTGCTCAGCACCTTCCACCATGGCAAAGGCAAACACCACAAAACACCTGCAGTCTGTGCATTGCTAAATCAGGCGACATATTACATTTAATCTGCCTATGCAAAGAAATGCTTCAAGCTTGGTGGAATCTTCTAAAAAAAACATTTAATCTAAAAGGCATTCGCACCAGGAGGCAAGCTGTGTTAGCCTGTCGAAATCCAGATAATAGCCAGCTAAACTGCCATCTAGTAAAATTCTTAACGATAGCCGAACAAAAACTGCTCTAGAATGCATAAGGCAAACAAGGTTTAGCCTCCTCACTCTACCTATCTCCAGGAACGCGCTCCAAAAAAGACCATCCTCTCGGATTCATCTCCAATCGCATTAGGACCATGTATGCCGTGTGTAAACATATCTTAAATCAAACTATGACTAAGATCTGGGTTCTGGCCGATGTGCTATGATGCTAAAGCCACTGTGGGCCACCTCTAAAGAACATACAATAACATTAAGACTGCCTGCACAGAACCTTTTTTTGTATAAGACTTTTAATCACAGGATCTTTTGCACAAATCTAGAAATGCTCCGCCAAATGTTAAAAATGCTAATGGTTTTAGAGCCAGTCTGAGATGCTCATAATTCTACTTTTTATATCCTTTTTATCTTGTGTTTTTGATTTGGTTTCACTGTAAGCAATTGTTTTAATTAACTATGCAAATAAATAAATAAATAAACTATCCATCCATGCTTATCCCATATTTGATCACATGGAAACAGCAGCATTTTACACATACTCATCGCTCTTAAGTCAAACATACTTAAGACCTTCTCCAATTTACCTCTACCATATTTGACCAGGCACCCCCATCTTTACATCGTAACCTATTCTCTTCCCCTTTTGGTATAGCCGCCTTTCTGAGCCTTTCCCCAAGACTATTTTTTCATACTGTGTGACAAGTCTTCCTTTTAAGATGGTGACTAAATCATCTAACATGAGTCTAAGACGAAAAAAGAAAAATAGATGCTACTACAATGCAGACTGGTATTGGTTAATTAGACTGACTTGGCAAAAATCATAATGTTTGAAATCATCTGAACAGCTTCCTGTATAGCCTTGAATGCAGAATAATAAGGCTTAGATAGGAGGGTGGAATCATTTGCCAGTGTTGCTAAATATGAATTGGGCTCTAGAAGCTTAGAAATGGGTTCTCCATTTGTAAATTTCTTTCAATTTTGCTAAACTTGACAGCTGCTCCAAGTGAAAAGTCACCTCATCCAGCACCATCCATAGTGACATTGGGATGTGTACAGGGTGAAATACCTTCAACGTCATGGGGTGTTTGTAGCATACAAGCATACACTCAGTCAAGTTCAGTTCCTGAGAACGAACCGGACACGGCTCTTTAGTCCAGGCTGCTGGCTAGAGAGGAATACCAAGGGCCTCCTGACTTCATGGCAGAAGTCCCACGTTTTCAGTTCAGGGAACACCGTTACAGCAATTGCTAATCATCCAAGATGATTGTCACCTTGTTTAACTTAGGGAAGGTCAAACTATCTCAGGTTTAAGGGATGGCTCCTACTAAGTTAGATATGTGATACCCATACCATCAAGTTAAGACACAAAATCAGAAAAATTTAAATAAATAAATAGAGACTCTTAACTGGACAATAATATCCCGGCCCACGTTAAAAATATAATGCCATCAAAAGAAAAAGCATTCTAAATTCATAAATTACAGTCCAATTTTGAATTAAAAATTAGCGCATTTGAAGATATTACTCCCAAAGAGTATTACAAATTTCTCCTCCGAATGCACAAAGAGGATACAAAAGAAAAATGTGACATAGCAGTAAACTATGATAATGATCTGGGTTTCGCACCTTCTCAAATTTTTACACCTGAAGATTTTAAAAGGGCAATTACTTTTTTTAATGAACACCAGACTGCACTAGGTGAACAAGTTATATCCTGAATTATATTCACTGAAATCTGTTCATCCCTCCCATCCCTGACTTTACTTTTACTAGTCCCCGCACTCAACGAGGCACATCTGCAAAACATAAAAGGGAAGCAGCTATTCTTATTAATACATTTGATAAAGGTCCGATGTACGAAGCTATTTAGCATTTCTTAACAGGCTAAATCGCTATTTCGGCCCATTTAGAAATGCTAAATAGCCTTTTGGCATGTACACAGGCCGTTTGGGAATAACAAAATGCGATTACTACCCAGTAGAAATCGCACTTTGCGACACCCAAATAGGAAATTGCACACAGGGATCACTTATTTTCCTAAGCAGCACATGTACAAAGCGTTTCCTAAATGCAGATTGGGTACTTAGGAAATGTTATTACCATCGACCCAAAGTCAATGGTAATGAAGTGCAATTTTAAAAAAACCACTCCAAAATACTTTTTTTTAAAGTGCAATAAAGTGCACACATGCCCCTAGGGCATTTGTGCGTGTTACCACTTTTTCCGAGGTGCAGCAAGGGGGGGCCTTAGGCTGAAAGTCACTCTTGCTTTATCATGTCCTAATTTGCGATTTCCTAATAGGAAATTGCAAGATAGGAAATGCAAAAGGATTCGTTCCTATGGGCCTTAGGCACATAGGAACTAATGGTTTCATATTACCTAAATAGTGTTTCCTAATAGCGATTCCTAGTCTGTAGGCGTCGCTATAACGGAATCTCTAAATTGTACATACCTTCTGCATGTCCTAAATAGCGATTTCTAAGGAGTCCCTATTTAGGAAATGCAAACTAAGTATTTTGTGCATCTGGCGCTACATCCTTCGCGCTACATCCTTGGATGTGGAGAAGTGTGGCTCAATGATTAGAGCTCATAAATTAGAAGCCAGTACTGCGCAACTACTACAAGGGTAAACAAGGAAAATGAGTTATAAATCTCTCATTTTCACAGACCACTCTTTCAGTCAAGATTTCATCTAATTAAATGAATTTATTTTTTTGTGTTTTCACTTATTCTTTTTCTTAAGGATTTTTCTAGTATTGCAAAAGAGGAACAATAGATATTTGGCTTTTAATCAGTCCAACATATTTTGTATAAATACATATAAAGGGAGAAAGGGGGCCCTAAGTGCGAAAAGTTTTTTTTAGGGGTGCAAATAAGTGAGGAATTTAGAGATGGAAAAAAGTTTACGTGACTGAATTCAAAATACTCAACTGATACACACAAAATTACATTCAGACAGACACAAAAATGAAAGAAAGGAAGGGAAAAGGGTGTGATAAAGTGTGATGGCCCTGCACTAGTCCTATTTATAATGGCAGGTGAAACCAACTCAACTATATTGAGGAAACAATATATTTACTATACAATCAAAAATTAGACCATCAGCAATTTTTCATTTAAACGACAAAGTTACAAATGATTGGCCTAAATATTAAGATAAACAAGGTCCACGTGTTTCGAATCCCCTAGAATCATGGGATTCTCCTCAGGACCATGTGACAATAATCTGAAAGACATAAATTCAAAAACCATACTGTCAGTCATATTCTCGGGCAACTATCATTCAGTAAAGCAAACACTCAGATCATACCTGTACTTCAACTGTAGCCTTGTCTGTCAAGGAACTGTGAAGGAGGGATGGAAAGAGGGGGCTCATAAGTTATCATGGTCAAGAAAGATGTCCTTGGTAGAAGCAGGGCGTTTATTTATGTTACTCACTTAATTGCTGCTGAAAGTTTTTTGAAAATGTTTCTGAAAACGAAACAAAAGGGGTGCGTGAAACATCATGCTTTGTTGTTAGTGCTGAAAATGCATCCATTCTCTGTTTATTGAAAACATTCTGGTAATCAGAAGTGCTCAGTCAGTAGACAGTCGGCACGCGCGCTCTATTACGGAGGAGGTGCATTTCCTCATTCTTAAGAACCTGGTTACTACTTTGGAAGAGCGTTGGTACTAACCTCCTATTGGATTCGGGGAGGTGTCACAAAGTACGTCTATTACGAACGACGATGCGCGCTCGCGAGCGTGAAGGAGTTGTGAATATCATTATTTAAACTTCAAGAAGCTAGCTGTCGCCATGCAAACAGAGATTACCTTAGCACTTGAGAAACCGATTCCTCATGGGGCGTTGCTTCAATCGGTGAAACGCCGTGAGATTATTCTGGGTCGGCTGGTTTAAATCGGGACTCAGTTCCGGGCCAGCGGAGCACTGGGAATTGTAGTCTACATTCGTGTGTGCGTTGAACGATCAGAAATTAAATTAATGTACAAATGCACGGAAATAAACGGGTGGCAATTCGGACGGGCTGGAACGGACGCTCTTTATTGTGGTGAATCCGATTGATTAAACTACGGACGTGTCCGATTCCTTAAAGGGCTTTGCTTCAATCTGTAGGGCGGATAGACAGATTTGAAAAGGCAGAGTTCCAGGCCAGTGGAACACTGGAGGTTGTAGTCCTCATTCGAGTGCACGTTACACAATAGAAAGAGGTGGACAGTCAAATGAACGTCCAATGACTTAAGACAATTCGGAGTGACTGGAATAAATGCTCTTGCATGAGATGAATCCAATTGTTGTGCATTTGCGTGTATGTCAAGCGATACCGAGTGCTTGGTGAAAATTGGATGGATGGGCAAGCAATGATGTAATGCAGCATGTATCAAGAACACCTAATGATACAAGGTTATAAGTTGTATAATTCAGACATCTCATTCAGGCCTCGAGTTGTAGTATTAAATTTTAGGATGAGAATTGCTTCTCGCTGTCTTAATTTGGCCTCCAGATCCCCACCTCTCAGGTCAGATTCAACTTTGGCAATTACCGGCCATCTTATATCATTATCCCCATGGGCTTCGTCGATCCAGTGTTGAACTAGAGGGGCTGTTAGCACTTTTATCTTGATCCTGGATTTGTGTTGTGATATCCTTTGTCTGGCTTCCTGGTTGGTCTTTCCTATATAAAGTTTGTTACATGGGCACAAAATACCATAGACTAGGTTGCGCGTGTAGAGTTGTTCTTTCCTCCCCCAATAACTCTCGGAGTCGGATGATAGTGCTAACTTCTTTATTTAAGTACATACATGCAAGGAGCACAAAGCATGTCCTACGCCCAGCCTGCTCGCGCTCTCAATGCCGCGCTCCGCCTGCCGCGCCTCTACGTCAACGTACGTCACGTAGCCACGTGACGTACCATGCTAGCGTGCTCACTACATATCTCCCTTTTTTCCAACAATTACGTGAACAAGTCCTGACTCATATCATAGTCTCTGAATCTCACAGGCGGGACCACCGCCCTGCCCCTTCTCGTCAGTCTTACCGGGGAACTTGCATTCGTTGCTTCTTCCCTTTGTCCACTCTCTAGCGCGGCCGCGCTAGGTACACTCCGACCGCTGTCTTCCTCTGGCTGACACTCTGCACCTGCCCCTTGATCCTCATTGCTACTTTCTCCAAAGTCCGGGCCCTCACCTCCATAGTCACTGGAGTGGTCACTGTTGCTCTCACTCTCCTCCATGTGGCCTCTGCTTCTCCAGTTGAGTATCTTATTGCACCTGGCCATGCGATCCTGCGACCACACATTACCATCGCTTAGCAAGGCCGCCCGGCCCTTGATTTCCACAACTCTCAGGGGCCTGCTGTACTTACTATCTCCTTTTTTCTGTAGTGTGGCCAATCTTACTCTCACCCACTCCCCCTTTTTGAGGGCAGTGTCTTTTACATTCCTCCTCGCATCATAGTGTTTGGTATACACTGCTTGTGCCTTTTTTAGATTAGCTTGCACCACTGCCGGAGACCATTCACTTTTAATAACTCTGTCTTTCCATATCCTGTTGTCTTGGGTGAACGGCTCCCGGCCCCTCAGTATCTGGAAAGGGCTGTAGCCAGTGTTCGTGGGAGTTATCCGATACGCCCACACCATGTGCCATAACTCCGCCTCCCAGTCTTTGTTGTCCGCAATAGCTGCCTGTATCGAGCCCATCACCACTCTATTGAAGCGCTCCACCAAACCATTCCCCGCCGGGTGGTATATGGATGTGTGTTTGGACGCTATTCCGTTTCTTTGCATAAATTGGCTCCATCTGTCAGAGCGGAATTGGGGCCCATTGTCACTGAGGACACATTTAGGGATGCCCTCTCTCACGAAGGTCTCCGCCATGAAATTCACTATCCTCTCAGTGTCCATTGTTTCTTCAATCTTTAATTCCGGCCATTTTGAATAGCGATCCACCATTACACAGATGTATTTCTGTATACCTTGTGCATTCAGCACCGGCCCTAAAATGTCTATGGACAGTTTCTCCCACGGATTTTGTGGTGGGTCAATCTTTCCCAGGGCAGGGCGCAATGGTTTCAGTGTTTTGTCCGCGCCCTGGCACCTCGGGCACTCTCTCACATGTCTTTCCGCTCTTATGTCCATTCCTGGCCACCAATAGTTCTGCTTGGCCCTTAGTTTCAACTTTCCCACTCCCAGGTGGCCTTCGTGTAACATGTCCATCAACCTGGATACCATCTTAGCCGGGGGTATGACTCTTTCCCCTCTGTATACAAACGTGCCCTGGTCATCCATAGATAGTTCCTCTCTCACCTCGAAGTAGGGAACGAGGCCCCGTTCTACTTTGCATTTGTCCGGCCAGCCTCTTACAATATAGTCCTTCACTTTCTCCAGGGTCATGTCTCCGTCATATGCCGTTTTCCATTCCTGTCTGCTGATGGACACTTCGAGGTCCTCGGTGAGTGCGACCCACTCTTCCCCCGCTTCGGGGCATTCTGTACTGGGCTCCATCGCTGCCGCCCTACTCAGGTAATCCGCCACTTTGTTCCTGTTCCCTGGAATGTGTTCAACATCATAACGGAACTCCATTAGTTTGAGCGACATTTTCGAGATCCTCGGCGTTGCTTCCGCATGTCCACTCGATGTGAGTACCTTGAGCAGGGGCTTGTGATCGGTCCTCAGCCGGAACCTTGTGCCCCACAGGAATTGCCTGAACCGGGACATGGCCCACACCACCGCCAACATTTCCTTTTCTATCACACTATATCTTTTTTCAGTGTCATTCAGGGTGCGGGATGCGAAGCATATGGTCTCGAGTCTCCCCAGGCCTCGGTCTTGCATAAGGACTGCCCCCAGTCCTTTATCGCTCGCATCTGTGGTGAGTATGGTGCTTCCTCGGGGGTCGAATCCTTGCAGCGGAATCGCCCCTGCCACTTCACTCTTTATCATTTCAAATTCCCTTTGAGCATCCTCTGACCAACGGAACTCGCTGTTCTCGCGGGTTGATTGCCTCATGTGGTGAGTTTTCGAGGCGAAATGTTCAATGAATTTCCCATAGTATTCCGCCATCCCCAGGAATGATCTGACCTCTTCCTTGGTGGTTGGTGATGGTGCGTCGCAGATCGCCTTCACATTCTCTCTCTTGGGAGTCACTCCTTGAGCACTGATTTCGTGGCCCAAGTACGTTACCTTCTCCATCCCTATCCGGCACTTGGCCCATTCTGCTGTGAGGCCCTTCCCTTCCAGGATGCCCAACACCGCCTCCAGCTTTCTGTCGTGGTCCATCCTGTCTCGGCCCATCACCAATATATCGTCCTGGAAGTATTGCACTCCCTTGAGGTCCTGAAACAGCTGATGCATGAGTTTTTGAAACACCGCCGCCGCCGATGCTAGTCCGAACGGCATGCGGCGGAACCTATAGCATCCGAAGGGAGTTATGAAGGATGTCAAGCTGCGGCTCTCTGGGTGTAATGCTATCTGGTGATACGCTGAAGTTAGGTCTATGGTGGAGTACCACTGAATGCCCCTTGTGCTGGCCAGCATCTCCTCTATCCGGGGAAGAGGAAACTTCTCCACCACTATGTTTTTGTTCAATTCACGTAGGTCCACGCATAAACGGACCTTCCCATTGGGTTTCTTCACTACCACCAACGGCGATAGCCATTCAGCACAGGCTATCGGCTCAATGATCCCTCTTTGCTCCAGCTGTTGTAGCTCTTCCTTCACGTCGTCCCTTACTGCTAATGGGATGTTTCTCACCTTGTGCGCCACCGGTACAGCTCCTTTTTTGAGTATGATCTTGTGCGCGAATTTGTCGAGCCTGCCCACTGAACCTCCAAAGACCGTGGGGAACTCCTTCCTCCATTTAGTCATGCCCAGCGCTTCCTCCGGCTCCGTCATTAATATCTGTTCCTTGCCTCCCGGGTCCAGCTTGATGCCCAGGTCTCCTTGGTCGAGCCACCCGAGGACGGAGGGACCTTTCTCGGAGACATACAGTTTGCATCTGGCCTCTCTGCCCCTGAACTCGAAGTTCAGTTTCCTGCACCCGGCCATGGGTATTCGATCACCGTTGTAGGTGACGGGACGTATGTCCAGCTTGTCCAACTCGGGGCCCAGTCGCGGAGCAAACTTCTCTTCCCACACGCTCCGGGGGATGATGGTGTAGTGCGACCCGGTGTCTGCCACCACTTGGACTTCGACGTCTCCGATCTTCATGTCCAAGACTGGCTTCATCGTCCTTCTTCCGCCGGTGCCACGGCCGCGGTCGTTTATGCTTAAGATATCGTCGTAGATGCAGAGGACTGTGATCACCTCTTCCTCTGCTGCCTCTTCTGGTTCTTCTGCTTCTTGGGCCACGTACTTCACTGCGTTCTTGGCTGCCTTCTTCCTGCACGCCTTCTCAAAATGGCCGACTATTCCACAGAACATACATTTGGCGCGAAGAGCGGGGCACTTCCGGTCGTGCGCCTCGTGCGTCCAACTGCCGCATCTGTAGCAAGGCCGTTTGCTACTTCCGGCCTGCTTGCCAGGGTTGCTTGGGCTGTTCCGCCATTTGTCGGAACCCTTTTCCGGCTGTTTCCGTGCCTGACTATCCTTGTGGCGTTCTTCATCGTCTATTTTGTTCACCGTTCCACTGGGCACGATCTCCTTTTTCGTAGCAGCTGCACACCTTCGTGCTAGTTCCGCCCTTTTTACTATCACCAACACGTCCTTGAGCGAGGTGTCCCCCGCTGCCCATAGCTTGTCCTGCACGCTCGTGCACGTGGTGTGCATCACCACTTGGTCTTTTATGAATTCGCTTTCCCAGTTGGCATACTTGCACGAGACCGCCAGTTTCTTCAACGCCGCCACGTATTCTTCCACTGTTTCCCCAGGTAGTTGCTTCCTTTGCTGGAAGTTAAACCTGTCGACTGAGACACACACTGATGGTTTGAAGTGTTCTTCTAGGTCTTCCAGCGCGTGGGCATACACGTCGTCATCATCTGTCTCTCTCTTCTTCGGCACTAAACTTTTGTAGATCCTTAGGCCCTCCGGGCCCAAATTTAGCAGCAGGATGCGTTTCTTTCTCGGCGGCTTGAACTTCTCCTCGCTTTCGTCTTCCATCACTTCTATGAAATTGTCTATGTATTCCTTCCAGTCCTCCCATTTCATGAGCGGTTCCCCTGGTCGGGGAAGGAACTGGACTGGCGCTATCGCGTAGCCCGCTTGTGCATTCATCTTCTCCGCCCGGGTTGCGGGCAGCGTACCTTCCAGGCTTCTCGGGCTCCCTGGTGCACCGTTTCGTTCCTCCTTCTTGAGCAAGGGTGGAGGGCTGCTCCTTTCAGCCCCTTCCTGTACGGGTGGATTAGCCAGCGCGTATACCGGTGGGCTTTGACCGCGACTGGCTTCCTACCTCGGTTGTTCAGGGCTCTTTGCCCGTCGCTACTTTTGCTTTCGGTGCTCCGTTCTCCTTGCTGGAGGTTGCGTTGCGCTCCTTGCTGTGCTCTAGGAGGGTGGGGTCGCTGTGCGTACCCTCGTGCCTTCCTCGCCTCTCCTGCACCACCACTCCGTTCCGCCGTGCTTCTCGTAGTCTGCGTGGTGGGGGTCGTGGGTCGGTATCCCACCCTCGTCGCCACTGTAGAGTTGTTCTTTCCTCCCCCAATAACTCTCGGAGTCGGATGATAGTGCTAACTTCTTTATTTAAGTACATACATGCAAGGAGCACAAAGCATGTCCTACGCCCAGCCTGCTCGCGCTCTCAATGCCGCGCTCCGCCTGCCGCGCCTCTACGTCAACGTACGTCACGTAGCCACGTGACGTACCATGCTAGCGTGCTCACTACAGCGCGTTTTACAGTTTGTGAAGTGGTCGTGTTTCCACGATATACCTTCATGCTGGAACAGGGTTCCTTCAATTGTGGAGGTGCAACAGAGACATGTTCCACATTTACGATGTCCTGTAATTGGAGGGAGGTTGACATAGTCCCGTAATGTGGGAGCTCTTGTTTTAGGTATTGCTGCTCGCACTATTTGATTGGCGATACTTTTATCCTTTTTGAAGGCGAAGAGTGGCGATTCGGCGAACTGGACATTAAGGTCTTTGAGTAGATGCCAGTTTTGATGGATGACTTTTTTAAGGAAATTAGATAATGGGCAAAAAGTCGATACACATACTGTGCGTTTGATATTTTTCTTTTCTTTCTTTTTCAACAGCTCTTCTCATGGTGTCCACCATGCTCTCTTGATGGCTTGCTTTAATTTATTTATTTATTTATTTATTTTTGATATTTGTAGAGCGCATGCAATGGCCCGAAGGCGTCTCGGCGCTAAGTAATAATAATTAATAATAATAATTAATAATAATTTTGATGGTTAGCCGCGGTCCAGTAATCTCTCTTTTAGAGCGTTGGCATGGTTCATGTACTCGTCCTTGAAGGAGCAATTCCTCCGGATGCGAAGAAATCCCCCCACCGGCAGATTCTGTTTCAGACTTCTCGGATGGTTGCTCGAGTAATGTAGAGCTTTGTTTCGGTCTGATTTTTTCTTGAAGAGAGTAGTCACTAGTTGGCCGTTGGAGCAATAGACTTCGACGTCTAGGAAAGAAAGTCTAGTCTTGGATGATTGAATACTAAACTTGATGTCTCTCATCCTGTTATTCAGCCATTCATGGAATCCTGAAAGCTGTTCCGCAGTGCTTGTCCATGTGAAGAAAATATCATCTATAAAACGGACCCATCCGCCGATCCATTGTTGGAACGGGTTATTATTATAGATGTATGTGTCCTCGTATTGGCTCATGAACAGTATTGCCAGTTCTGGGGCAAATGGACAGCCCATAGCGACTACTTTTATCTGGAAGTAAAAGTCGTCTTTGAATTTGAAGTAATTTTTAGTCAAAGCCATTTTGGATAGTTCCAGGATAAATTCTGTTGGTATTTTCACTGGACGTTCCCTCTTGTTCAAAATGATCTCCAGAACCTCTAGTGCCTGGTCCTAGGGGATTTGTGTATATAGTGAAACAATAATGTAAATAACAAGGACCCCCTGTTAGGAAAATAGTACAATATTGTTTGCCACTAGTAGATGCCATGTTGTATGCACTTTTTATGTATTATACATTGTTAGAGTAATTTTGTTGTTTATATAACAGATTTATATTATGTATTTTTATGAATTGTTTTTAACCGTTAAGATTTATTAATATATTAAATGAAATCTAATCTTTTAATTCCTTAGTTTGGTGTCTTTCTTACGATTTCTCCCTTGATACATGTTAATAATATGCCATATTGTTTACACTGTATAGTGAAACAATATCCATACTGACCAGGAGGTCATGGTTCTCAGTGAACGGCAGATTGTGGAGTTTATTTTAAAAATCTGTAGTGTCTTGAAGGAAGGATTTGGCAGTTATCATAATGGCTTCAGGAAGAAAGCGATACATTTTGAAACAGGTTCGAATAGTGAATCGCAACCAGCGATGATTGGTCTACCTGGAGGCACTCTCTCGTTTTTATGTACTTTGGGAAGTACATAAAACAGAGGTGTTCGTGGATGTTTATTTTCCAGATAATTGAACTTATGTTTCCCAAGGAAACCTTGTTCGGAACCCTTATTCAAGTGCTTGAATAATTCATTTTGGAGTTCAAGAGTTGGATCCGTGTTGATTTCGCGATACATTCTTTGTCCGTTAGCTGTCTGGTAGCTTCTGCTATGTACTCAGTTGTTCCCCAGATGACAATGGAACCGCCTTTGTCGGCTTGTTTGACTATGATGTTATCGTCGTTTTGAGTGAATATAGCGCTTGTTTTTGAGCTTTAGATAAGTTAGGTTTGACATAACCACTTTTTTTCTTTTCTTGGGCTGCGATCACAGACAATATTGTTTTTTCAAAATTGATGACCTCTTTCGGCACTTTGTAGGCTGGTGGACAAAAACTAGATTTTTTCCTTAATCCTGTGGTTTCCGTTTGAGACATCATTTCTTTGTCCGAAAAGAATGTGATTAATCGGATCTTTCTGCAGAACTCAATGAATTCTAGTTTCAATCTAACGAGATCTGTTGGTTTTGATGGCACAAAGGTTAGACCTTTTTCCTGGACACTTATTTCTGTTGATGTGAGGAGTTTGGTTGAAAGGTTGTAGATCGATGATTTCTCTAGTTTTTGTAATTCTGTCCCCTCGTAGACATTTCCCACGGTTGTTGGTATCGCGTTTTTCCTCGGGCTTTTGGCTGGCCCTGTGCTAAAAAAGGCTGCTGCTGTTGTTGGGGAATGTTTTGTTGGTAATTCTGTTGATATTGTTGTTGGTATTTGGTTTGATAGCCTCCCCGTCGTACAAATGGGGGACGGAAGTTGCCTTGGCCTGAATCACTACCTCCTGATGACGAGGTGTCTGAAAATGTTAAATATTTAGTCCGCGATCTGCCTTGGTTGTCCGGGACGAAGCGTTTCGCCTCCAGACGTGAATAAAAGTCCTGTTGAAAGTAAGGACAAGCTTTGTCAAAAGTGAAGTTCCGTTTGTCTCTTTCAAAGTTACTCTCTTTTTGTTGTACTGTGTAGTCTTTGAATTCCAATATGTCTTTTTCCACTTTTTCAAGTAGGATTTTTGAATCTTGAATTAGGGGGTTGGATTTTATTTCAGCCCCTAATGCTTCAAACTCCTCTAATTGCGTTTTTGACAGACGTTGCGCTGTTTCAATGGTCAAGACCATAAGGTCTCGACTGCATTTGGTCTCTATAAAGCTGAAGCCTTTTTTTGTAGATATTATCCTCAGTGAAAATAACTGGTATATTCTTTACTATCAATCCTGACGGGATGGTTCCTGACCTGAGATGTTGGAGAAGGTAGTGGCCATGCAAATCAGTTCGTATTTGCTTTTACTTTAAGCGAATAAGTTTGTCTGATTCGTTATTAGTCTGTGCGGTACTACTGAGGGCAGCTGAACCAAACAAAGGAGGGTTGCTCAATAGTTTCTTGATATGCTCTTCGCTGTATGCGAACGTTTGATCTTCTGACATGATAAATTAATATTCGAATATTTAGAGAGTGTCATTCAACATGTAACATTCACACATTTCAACACATTCTCTGCATATTCACAACGGTAGGGTGTTTAAATATCGATTACACAAATATCATTGTAAAAAATATAGTTGTATAAATATCGTTTACATAAATATCGACACCCTATACCTAAACAGGTAAGTACATAAATATCAACTCAAAAATATCGATGTAATAAATATAGATGTTAAAAATATCGACTTTTTAAATTAATTATAATTACATTAAATAATTAATAAATATAAGTACTATTAACAAAATACATTACTTTAATTTTTTAACTATTTTTAACAACTTAACCACTTTTCCATTATAAGCTTAATAATTGTGTACATATACATATATTTAACACATAAAATTATATAACAACAATAATACATACATTTAATTGAAATATTATAAATATTATTAGTTAAAACATTTGATAGCGAAGGGGTAAAAATTACTATTCCCACTCCAAAGGATGCAACAGTAGGGAAAGCGCTGGATAGCGTAGGGGTAAAAATTACTATTCCCACTCCAGAGGGTGCAACAGTAGGGTAAGCGTTGGATAGAGTAGGGGTAAAAATTACTATTCCCACTCCAAAGGGTGCAACAGTAGGGAAAGCGTTGGATAGCATAGGGGTAAAAATTACTATTCCCACTCCAAAGGGTGCAACAGTAGGGAAAGCGCTGGATAGCGTAGGGGTAAAAATTACTATTCCCACTGCAGAGGTTGCAACAGTAGGGAAAGTGTTGGATAGCGCAGGGGTAAAAATTGCTATTCCCACTCCAAAGGGTGCAACAGTAGGGAAAGCGCTGGATAGCGTAGGGGTAAAAATTACTATTCCCACTCCAAAGTGTGCAACAGTAGGGAAAGCGCTGGATAGCGTAGGGGTAAAAATTACTATTCCCACTCCAGAGGGTGCAACAGTAGGGAAAGCGCTGGATAGCGTAGGAGTAAAAATTACCATTCCCACTCCAGTGGGTGCAACAGTAGGGAAAGCATTGGATAGCGTAGGGGTAAAAATTACTATTTCCACTCCAGAGGGTGCAACAGTAGGGAAAGCGTTGGATAGCGTAGGGGTAAAAATTACTATTCCCACTCCAGAGGGTGCAACAGTAGGGAAAGCGTTGGATAGCGTAGGGGTAAAAATTACTATTCCCACTCCAGAGGGTGGAACAGTAGGGAAAGCGCAAGAACTCAAAAAAAAAATTAAACCATCTGTCAAATTTAGTTTGACATTTAATGTAGTTTATAAACTTATTTAATATAAACATTAAAATATATTATTTTTAACAAACACCTACACACCTAAAATTAATTACTCTATTACATTAAATATTTTCTAATTACTTATTGATTAGTATTGTATTTTCAAAATTTTAAATAAATAATTATTTTACAGCTTTCACACCATATACACTTATAAACACCACAACACTAACTAAAAATGATTTACTGGTTTAAAAATAAAAATGTATTTAATTATAATTAATTAATAATTAATTAAATAATTATTCAATTAAAATGTAATTACTTCACTCCATTTTCTATTTAAAATTCCAGTACACACACCTGAAAGTAAATAAAAAATTAACATAATTAATTACCATAATTAGTTATCAATTAATTAATTTAAATTAATTAACTAAAAATTATTAAAATATTTATATTAATTTTAAACTTTAATTAATCAATTATTTTATTATATTTAAATTACTTCCCACCCTATAAACCCACATCCCGCTACGGAACTTTTAACACTAAATTCAACATAAAATACATTATTCACTAATAAAATGCTACAAAATATACTATTTTAACTAACAATACTCATTAAAAACACAAAATTACTTATGATTTAAATAACGATATTTTTGTAAACTATGTTTTTGTAAACGATATTTATTACAACTATATTATTGTTATCGATATTTCTTACCTGTCTGTCGATATTCTTGTCAAACGATATTTTTGACATCGATATTTCTTCTTGTAGATATTTCTGCGGCGATATTAAGGTAAGTCGATATTTTCCCGTCGATATTCCCGCTCTACACCATTCACAACAAAACAACATTAATTGACAAACAGGAATTGATACCAAAGGTGTAAAAAGTGAATCTAATAAAAAAAAGCGACCACGAGTGGTGACAACAATGCCACTTGTCGTGACAAAGACGCACTGTAGCGTCAGATAGAAAACCTTGCGAGCGTTCGCCCGCTAATTAAGTAGACAACAACAAGGGTTTTGGTTTAAGCGCAGTAAGGATACACCAATATTATAATCAACAAATTGGATGCCAGTACTGCGCAACTACTACAAGGGTAAACAAGGAAAATGAGTTATAAATCTCTCATTTTCACAGACCACTCTTTCAGTCAAGATTTCATCTAATCAAATGAATTTATTTTTTTGTGTTTTCACTTATTCTTTTTCTTAAAGCTTTTTCTAGTATTGCAAAAGAGGAACAATAGATATTTGGCTTTTACTCAGTCCAACATATTTTGCATAAATACATATAAAGGGAGAAAGGGGGCCCTAAGTGCTAAAAGTTTTCAAAAAGGTTTTTTTTAGGGGTGCAAATAAGTGAGGAATTTAGAGATGGAAAAAAGTTTATGTGACGCGAATATCTCCAAAAGCTAACACCTGCCCTGAGCAGTTTTTAGCCATGTTATCCAATGGGAGGTGGATAACATGGCTAAGAGCATTAGCTCGGTAATGCATGAATATCGCTGACTTTTCAGTGATATTCATGCATTGCGGCCGATTTTTATCGCATTTGCGATAAACCTTGGTAATACCA